>NC_051046.1:25190446-25875446 GCF_904848185.1 Acanthopagrus latus | reverse complement strand
AGGTGTGCAATTCAAGGGCTGAATCCAGAGGCCAGTCCATGAACTCTGCCAAGATTGCGGCTGACTGTGGAGCAGTTTGATGTGCTGCTGCAGAGATGAGGCCCACACATCACCAGGGTGGAGACCAGCTACAGAACCCCAGTATTTTCACAGCTGCAACAGACACACATGGACGCAAACACAGACAAGGCAAGTGCTCTCCTTTGTAGGATAGTACCCAGAAGCTGCTATGCATGGTATACTGTTTGTTTTTCTCACGCAGTTATTGAAAAACAAAAAAGCCCGCTGCTCCTCTCCAATTGGTTAGAACTGAAGAGGCCTCTTGGATGAGGGGTGAAACTTCTAGTTGCCTATGAAACAGCACTTAGAACTACTTCATAATGTTGCATTAGAGAGTGTCGGGAGCCCCTTTGGGGCAGCATAAAAGGCTAAAAATAGGCAACTGACATATCATCCCCTATAGATTTGTGATGTGTAAAGAGTTAGCTAACTGATGCATATTTACGCAGCAGACTAGGAGCTATATAGTTTGTCATGTCTCTGGCCAGCTGATGAATGTAAGTCCAATATTCACCCTCCTTGTGGCTCTGCATCTGTCTTCACCAACCCCTGACGGAAATATCTCTGTCCGTGACAGCTAAAAATGTGTCCATCTGCTGTGTGGTGCTGAACAGGTACTTACATTTAGTTCATCAGAGCTGTGCCACCAAAAAACAACCCAATGACTGCCTGCTATATCTGTAAACATCCAGATAAGAGCGATCAGAGGTTATGACCATGGAAATTTCTCCGCACTCTGGGGTCTAAACTGGTCCAGAGCAGCCGTTCTTCCCCCACGCACATAATAAACAAACAAAACCTGTTTTCCAGCTCTCTCTGTTTGTGTGTTTGCCTCATATCACCTCCCATAAAGGAAATCAATGAAACACATCTGCAGGCACAACGCTCGGCCCAATCTGCATACTATTTGATTGAACAGCCCAGCACTGAAGTCTCAAACACCCCATAGTCAGGTCTCTCATATAAATCTCCTGAATCTGATCAATTCAGTGATATCGAAGGGTTTGAAGAAGTGCCAGCGCTACCTCGGCTCGCTGTGGGTGGACATAAAATAGATTTTTCTGCATTTTTTTTAAATTCATTTGCTGATTGTCTTCATTTTGTTTGCTCATCCTGTCTGACAAGGATAGAAAAGAAGACCGGGTACAGGTCAAGGAGAGGAGAAAACAGGAAGCTGAGACAGACACTGGGGGGGGGAGTTGAAAAGATTGAAGTGCAGAACAGAGTGGCAGTATTAAGAGGAGGGCAGGAGCCAAGGTTCTCTGTGAGCAAACAAGTGACTCTTTGAAGGCCTTGGCATTTGACAGCAGGATGTAAGATAGGAGAGAGAAAAATGCAAGGGAAAAAGTTAATTTGTTTTTTACAATAGAGACAGAATAGTCTGAGAGGACCCTAGGTTCTTTTCTAAGCATTCATCAGTCTGGAGCATTTATCAGAGTCAGACCAAACACAGCAACATCTCTGGGCATAAAATCAAAAGTTCAGCAGACCTTAAAGATAAGAAAGACTCTTTTGTCAAAGGGCCATGGTCATGTTAACACAGTTCTATTAACAGCATGAGTCATTTTTCCACATGGTTTTCCTATTTGATATCAACAACTTGTAAAAACCCTTTTTTTTTTGAGTTGGCAGTTAACCAAGAGGAGATAAACCGCTTGAATTATTTTTCACAAAGAAGTCCGTAACACCAGAGATGCTGGTTGTATGACGCATATCCCATTCCTTGCCCCCAAAAGCCAAGTCGTGTTAAGATTCACAACAGAGTCGACCAAGTCGGTGCTGCTGCTGACTGGCATGGAAGAACAGGTTATCACACTAATACACAGGATTACCAAGCAAGTTGAGGTTATTAAAAAAAAAAAAAAAAATGCATATTATTCTCGCATTTGTTCAAGTGTTCTAATGGGTCGACCTAACAACGTGAAGTTGAGGTTGTACAACACAAAAGCTGTGTTAAAGCTGATATCGGGGCACTCACAAAAGACAAATAAAAAAGAATGGTTAAAGACAGAAGGAGCTCCAACATCCCTGTCTCCTAGGAACTACGTGGACATGAAACTGGTTTGCAATGGCATTTAGAAGAAACGTGCTGTTGTCAGGATAATCCTGTTCATCAGCATCACAAGGGAACATTTCTAATTACGTATCTAACAATTATCATTTAATCATATTCTCCTACCATACCCAACGACAACATGCACTCATAGCAACTTATAATAAGTAAACCCTCACATTTTGTTTTAAGCAACAGTAAATACATGTTGCTGTTCGACTAATGAGTAATATAAGCTTTGTTGCTAAATCATATGTCTTCTGCCATTGTATAGCTTGCTTGATGTTATCATGATATTCATCACTTGGCAAAATACCTGAGTATGCGTGTTTACCTCAAGACAAATGCTTTCAAGGCATAACATTGTTATGATGTTCCAAGTATTGTTTGTAGATGGCACACAATATTACATTACATCTGACAAAACAGACCTGGGACTTGTGATAACAACAGTTGTGCTGCACTCAGGATCTGAAACAGGGGAGCAGGTGACTAACACAAAATAGAATAGGACCTGAATCAAAGAAAACATGACCTATAATGCCGGACGAGACATGACAGTTACTACTGGCAGCTCATTCTTGGGTTACGGTTCACAAAGTGGGGCCTGTGAAACCTGACCTGGCAGTCTGCAAATCCATCCATTCATCCATCCATCCATCCACCATGATTCCCCCCATCCAGGGGACAGGTCGCAGCAGGCTCAGCAGGGTATTTCAGACACCTTCTTTGAGGGATCCTGAGGTGATCCCAGATCAGATCAGATATATAATCTCTCCGGCAAGTGTAGGTCGGCCCTGGGGTCGTGCCCTGAAACCCTCCAAAGGGCCCAGGTGGAATCCCAGTCAGATGCCGAACCACCTCAAATGGCTCCTTTCAGTGCAGAGAAGTGGTGATTTATCATTTATTTGGAATAAATGAAAAAAAAAAACTGTAGGTAGCATTAGCAGCAGCAATGACAACTTTAACAGGCATGACAAATCCATACAAACGCTTTCACAGGTTTATGAAGATGAAGTAGTCTAAACTGGTTTCCTCCTCATTGTGTTTTAAATATTTGGGGAGGAAGGACTAAAACTTCTGTATAAATAACAAGAGTCTGCCAGAGATTTCAGAATATGTAGAGTTCTTCACAACACCTGCATGGCTCAAATGAAAGGCTGCATTAAAGTCCTCATGTCCTATCGGCACGCTGTTGTCGTCTGTTAAACATAACTTGACAGGGCAGCTTCTCGCAGGAACTTAGATGATCCGAGTAGAGATGGAGCTGCTTGTCTTATATCTACACAGGGGTGCCTGTCAACTGTAACACCCCCAGGAGTTAAATAAGCTGTGGCACCACTTGTGTTGTTGGGCACCTTGATATAAGCATGAAAACAGAAATAGAGCAAAGCTTTTAAAGAGCCTCTTACCACTGGTCTTGTTTTCTCTCTTCTTCCGTGTATACCAGATAAAAATGCCTTCAGTTATTTAAAAAGTAGAGATTGATCTTGATAGCAACTACGCAGCCTTGAAACTGGAGACAACAGATCCATAGCACACAGTACTAATTGCTATCAATGTAATTAGCATTTAGGCATGAGGACCTGTGATCCAACTTGTTTATCCTACAGCAGGCGGACACAGATGATGCATTATTTGTGCACAGCCAACTGTCAGGTGGAGAGACATTTTGCTTCTGTTGATGATGCAGCTGCACAGGTTGATCACACATAAACAAATATTAATCAGCCTCTCTTCAAGCTGCATTAATGGACTTGTTTTTGTTTTCTAGGATTTTTTTTTTTTTTACATTTTTTGTCCACTTTTGATTTGGAACTGGCTGGAAACAAAACAGACATATTACCACCAAAACAGCTATACAGCTTTCATGGTGATAATGTGCACAGGCCTGTTACTTCTCTCAGCGGGGCTCTCTGCTGTGAAGAATGAATGATGCGTTGCGTAGCGTTACATGAACAGACACTTTTTATTCCTCTCACAACATAGTTTCAGTAATTAACTATTATTGTTCAATCTGAGACTGTCGCTCTTGTGATTTGTCTGGGTGTGGGTGACTACATGAACAATAGCGTGCACTGGCTTCCAGTTATGGTGTGGTGCTAGTGAGATGCATCTTTGTGAGGCTAATTTATTGAATCTATTATTTAGAACACAACAGATAGTTTAAGCTCCACATATACTTGAGCAGCAGACTACCAGTCAAAGCCATGGTGGGGAAATAAACAACAAAAAAATGCCAGTGCCTACTTTGCAAGCTAACGCTAGCTCAAATGCTGCAAGCGAAGACACCAAGATGGAGGCAATGCTTGCGGAAATATGTGGATTCAAAGGTGATTTACAAATCCAAGCTAACAGGACTACAGAAGCGGAAGAAAGACTCCATGCACAGTGCTATTAAAAAGTTACTGGAGGAACGCACCACATTGGAAATGAGTGGAAGTGGAAGACCAGGAAAACAAAGAGTGTCACAACGACTGACACATTCCCCAACCCATTCATAATCGAGAGCCATCAGATAAGATGACATGTTGCTGGCCATCATCCGAAACCAACAGTGATGAATATGAGGTTTGTGAACTACAAAGAAAAGGAAGCTTCTGCATCATGGCTATGCCGACATCTGCTGTTTCATGTGGACATAAATGAACAATCCATTGCTGTAATGAGGTAAGGCTTTGTCTTAATGACCGACAGTCTGTATTCCCGCCAGTGAGAGGGAGTTTACTATCCCAAGTGAATGAATTTGGCTATGACAGTATAGTGCTATCTGGTCATCCTCCCATTTCATTAACACTTTATGTAACAAGACTTGTTTGGTGCCCCCCTAGGTGGTGCCTCAAAACAAAATGGCTTCAAGACCCAAAATTCATCGAATTTCTTGGTGTTCATATTGAAATCTATTTTCATACGTAAAGAACAGACGAGTGCAAGCGTAGGAAAGGTGACAAAGCCATCAAGCTTCTTCCATGGAGAGTTAAAAAAAATATTCAATCAGACAGAGCTATAAATTCAATCAAATTAGAAAATAGAACAATACAATGGATCCAGTTGAAATAAACTCATTTCATAGACCAGTTACATATCCTGGAGATGACAGACCAAGATAAGTCTGACCTGGATAAACATATAAGTCGTGGAAATGCATGATGCTGGGCCATGCATGTTAAGTGAAAAGACCCCGGGACTGGATGTGATTCCTATAGAAGTTTATAAATTGTTTATGGACAAATTGCTTCACCCTCTATGAGAAATGCTTGAAGAGTCAGGAATCCTGCCCCCATCCTTACAGTCTGCACTTATCACCTTAGTCCCAAAGCCTGGCAAGCCACCTACAGAAGACGGGCCCTATCGCCCCATATCCCTTAATGTGCTGTGACACGACAATCCTTTGTAAGGCTTTAGTAAGGAGGCTAGAGAAATATGCGCCATCCCTAATTTTCTAACAATAAGAATGTTTTTTTTTTTGAGGGTGTTGAGCATTTCATAATATACGCTAGGTATTGAATATTAAAATATATGATATAAAATAAAGATATCGTAATCCTGTGGTTGGAGGCCAAAAAGACCTCAACGTAATCGAATATGAATACCTGATGGAGGTCTTGGCAAGAAAATGACATGATATCCCACCAATTCTACACAGATGCACGTGCCAAGGTTGCCCCCTCCCCCCTGTTGCTACTGAACCAACTGGTTTTGGCTATCTGGTGGCATCCAAGAATCATGGGTGTGATCAGAGCTTACTGTTTCACTTTTTGCTGATGATATTATTTATTTATTTTTTTTGTCCAATTTGACAATATCTATCCTAATACACTTGTTAGTCTTATCAAAGTTTGGGGGAAATATTGAACACACTACAACATGGGGTGTACCTCTCCAGTCATTTCTTTATTCTGTTGGTATTAATAAAGAGGTATGGAGCCATTTTAAACAAGTCGTGAGCAGTGACAACATGTGCCTCGGCTTTGTCGAGTGCATTAAGTGCGGCACTTGTTGCATTATTCATTAAGATAATTCTAAACATTTCTGTAGTTCAAACAACTCGGAATTGTAGTCGAGAACATCAGTTATAACAGCCCACGTATTCAAAAAATGTCAGGTTTAAATTGGGCTCGGGCTTATAATTACAGTTAATGTGTCGGTCCAGGCCAGACTCGGACACAATGTGTACGGGCTCGGGTCGGGTCAGGCTTGATTTCTGGGCCCGATCTAAGCTCTGTTGTAAATTTACAGAAGGCCTCTGTGTCAACGCTGGTTTTCCGCAGTGTGACTGCAGGCCTTTTGTGAAGGATGTGAATTGTGTGTTTGAAGCCTCAGATGAACTTTTCTCCAGACGATCATCTAAATGTCGAATGATAATTGCTTTAACTTTTGGGTGACTGCAGTTGGCAGTATAAATGGTCCTAGACATTACCGAATCAAAGGCCTTTCAAGACTAATGCCGTTTTTTTTCCATTCCATGTCTGCCGGCCTGGCTCTACTCAGATTGACCCAGAGTTTTGCTTTTTCACCCAAACTGCGGTGTCAGACAAACATGTGTCATTTACTGTAACTTCTTCACAATAAAAGCCCCACGTTATTTAGTCTTATTTAGGCTTTTATTATGACGTGACATGTTTTCACCAGCAGAAACTAGACACGACTCCTGAAACAGCTGGAGGTGACCACGATAAAACAATAAAACACAGCAGATGTTTGAAAGTACAAACAGGACGAGAGAAACTAGAGACTCATTTAGAAACTACAAAAGTATTGAGAGCTGAACACGCTTTTTATAAAGTCTTTCTCTCAGATTTCCTGCACAGACCTGAGCTGAGTAGTGATTTTTTTTTGGGGGGGGACGGGTGCTTGTCATTGGAGCAAGTGCGTTCCCGGCTCAGCTCTCTAAACCTGCTGATGGAAAAGCAGTACAGCGCGTCTCGGTTTGACTCGACCGGTCAAAAGCGCTAGTTGTAAACGGCTTTAGTTGGATAAAGTGCTCACATAACTGTCTGACTGCTGTTTCTTTTCTACAGCCACGGTAGACGGGATGTACAGCAGACCACGGGATTGCATCAGATTGTTCGGCCAGTTCTTCTTCACAATGCAGCAGCCGGATGCCTCCTATAGCAGAGATGATTGAGCTTGTGATCCCCCGCCGAGAGAGACAGTCGATACATTGACCATACGTGCAAACACACGGCTGTTATGTGCCATCCTCCTCCTCACTTTGTGAGTTAGTATTGCAGCAAAGTGCTGTATACAACATTAATGCTCTTGGTCAGCAATGGAGCATTCAATTATGAAAGGCTAACAGCAAATAACAAACAGAGGGAGTCCGTTGCACTGCTCTGTGCGGAGTGGAGCACGCCACAGTCACAGTACAGTCAGTTACAACATGTACTGGAAATAACATGCAAGGAGAGAAAAAAGTATACAGAGACGTCCCCAGACTTCAGTGAAGTATAGCAGCATCTAGACAGTTTTATTGTTTCAGTTCAAGCCTTAATGGGAGCCTTTGCTGGAGTCTGAAAAGATAAGCTACTGGCCAAATGGTGTTTTTTGACCTCTTCTGACCTCAGACAAAGATTTACTTCTAATCATTCACTTAGACGACCAAGTACGAACGTCACGGCATCTCTGGAGATGGGAACATCTTCGCTTGCCTGTTCTTCTGTAGAAGTTAAGCAAATGAAAATCAAATCAAAAATCAAATTAAAGAACCAGACACACTGTCTGTGCTGGCTGCTTAACTGCGAAACACTTTCTGATATACAGTCTTATATTTCTAAATGCCTTTTCATCTCCAGGCATTTATGCACTTTGGAGCATTCAGTCAGCTGACACTTGAAATGCTTAAGCTGATGATTTGGTGGAGTACAGGGTTATCTACTCAGGGGGCACAATTCACTCAGGATCAAAAATTGATTTGTCTTTCTCCTTTCACCACCATACAAAGTTTTTCCAAAATAAGGTCCAATGGGATTGACTGGAGAGGGCGGGACTTTGGCTCTCTATATATCGATGGCTGTCAAAATGTAAAGAGAATTGCAACAAATGCAACAACAAATGCTTCATAGCTTGCTTAGGTTTAAAGATGCTAATTCGAAGGTCTTTTTTTGAGTCATATTCCCAACTTGTAAAAAAACGACACTTTCAAATTTAGGACGGGTCAGCCACCATCACAAAGCACTAGTCTCTGACGAGTTGGGAAACCCAGAATATCATTATTTGATGAGCTGGGAATGAGGGAAGTTTTGCCTTTTCTTACAAATAGCACCTTCAGCATCTCAAAAAGCTTTGAAGTGCATGCATCAAGTCAGTCGTCTGTTATAAACGTGGGGCTCTAACAATGGCTGGCAAAGCACTTTGTGGCTTTAAGAACCTAGAGGAAAAACTCTGACAAAACCACATTCTCCTGTGGAGAGTTTAATTTAGTCAGAAACTGTTACCTTTCTAAGATCTCTTTCTGCTCTCCTCCAGGAGGCGGATAGCCATCCTGTCCGTTTGCGATGACCTTCAATGCGATCAAAAGCCATTAATGCTTCCCTTTATCCCCTCAGCCTGCAGACTGATTTGGACAATAGCCAAAGCATATCCATTCAATAACTATTGAACCATTTCTCTGCTTACATCTTGTGTGTGTATTTTGTGTATTGTGTGTGTGTGTGTGTGTGTGTGTGTGTGTGTGTGTGTGTGTGTGTGTGTGTGTGTGCGTGCGTGCGTGTGCGTGAGAAAGAGAATGTGATACTTTATATGTCCACCGGTCACATTTTATTTATTTTATTTATTGTATTATTTTAATTGCAGTGTGAATATGGCGTAAAAACCTTTTTATTGTTACTTAAAATCAACCAGATAAACCAATAACACAGTTAGTTACATAAGTAAGAATAAGCTGACATCATTTTTATAATTTCAGCATTTCAGGGAAGAGCTTAGGCTGATCTGGACATTATCTCCCCTGCCTGACACACCCTGTGAATTGAAAGGTTCTTTTTTATGGCCTGGAGTGAATTTATAATGTAATCTGTGGAGGATTTGAATTAGATTTTCCTATTAGCCATTCCCTGACTGAGCCAAGACATCTGCTTTGAATCTCGCCTAATACAATAGAATTATCTCTGAGCCTGTTCAGTCGATGTCTTCCTGTCCTGCTTTTCTCCAAACCACAGCTCTCCGTCATGATCTTCTCTTCAACCTGCTATCTTTATTTCTCTTCATGAGGTCTGTGTGAGGATCACATGTGATTGTTTGCATTCACCAGCGGTTGCAAGTGGGTTTAATGCTTAAAGCTGCAGTCTGGAGTTTGGAGAAAAAGGTGGATTTGGCCAGAAAATTTGAATGCTCCGTGCATGAGCAGGCTTGTAATGATGGTAACAGAGGAAGCCAGATGACCAAGATGTCGCATTGAAAATAACAACACAACTGAACACAAACTAACATTATAACTGCCCGGTCACTTGAAAGACACCTTTGCTAACCAGTAGCCACAAAGACAAAACTAAACACAGGAGTTAGCATACAAGCTAACAAGCTTACTTGTCAAGCAGATAAGCAGCAAACTCTGTGTCGCTCTTAAGTCCATACAAATCCTGCAGCTCCCTCCACCTCTGAAATGACACTCTGATATTTATCCTAGTTTTCTCTCTGGCTCGGTCCAGTTCTTTCTTTTTTACACTGCTTTTCTTCATCAGACTTCTTATTTTGTCTCTTTGACGTGGGCAATGGTGGGGCATGTTTTTGGGGTTGTCTGGCCTCCGATTTCCCCAGATCCAAATGTAATCGAACATCCTAGATATGCCAAACACGTTTGATCCATAGGGGCCCAACCTGGCAACCCACAGGACTCAAAGGATCCACTACCAACGCCATGGTGCCAGATGCCACTGGACCCTACTGGATAGCTCAACTCCTCCAAAACTTTGTGGATTGGCATTCTTTTTCTTTCTTCTCAGATACTTGACATCCAGGTACTCACTGGTTAGTCTAGCATTTGGCTATTGCCTTGGCCATGCAAGCACTGCGAAAGTTATGATGTAGAGGTTCCTATCCCAACCTGCACAAAGATTCTAGGAAAAACAGAATTTCCCAAATTAACTGGGAGCAATAGGTGGACAGCATGTCACCATACAAGCACTACCATTGTCTTAAAGTCAGAACTAAAAACACAAGAAGCCTTTTTCTTTCAAGGTTTTGCTACTCATGGACTACAGGTTCAGAGTGATTTGGGTTTGGGACTTCGGAAGACCCAGCGATTGTGGAATGCATGCTGGATCAGGTTTAGAAGGAGGAAGCAAGACTGGAAACACCTCATGTGCCATCGAGTACCTCACTGCCTGGTGATGGCTGCATGCATCCCCCATAACTTCCTGCTTGCCTCTTCCCAATGGAGAAGCAGAGGTTCCTGATAAGGAAGAGCAGCTGGGGTGACACATGGCACCAATTCAAAATGTCCGAGGAAACAGGGCATCAAGACAGGACTATGTAGGCTTTATAAAAGAGAACAGGTAGTCTCTTCACCAAGAGCGAGTTGTGTAAAATATGTAGCATGTAGAAGTAATGAAATAGAAAATGAAAAACCTGCTCTTTCACTGTAATGCAAATTAAATACGATCCAGGATTTTGGTAAGGAGGGGGTGTTGCACAGAGTACAAGTGAAGGGAATAATGAGAGTCGATTAGATTACAGAAGGAATTAATATGCCATTTTTCAGTTTTCCATTTGGGACAGTATTAGAGAACAGAAAGCAGCTCACCCATTAAATAGTGAAACTCAAGAAATCCCATGGCTCCTTATGTCCTCTGAATGTTCTTTGGAGAAGCCGTTGTCACATTTATTCATTATAGATTGCTTTTACAGCAAAGTGCTTTCTCATAAAATAATTTCAGCCAGCTTCCTTGAAACAATCCAAGAGAACAATGTTTACGTTTCACATCTATGGTTTTTTTTTTTTCGTTTTTTTTTTTTGATGAATTTCTAAAAAGTAAAAGAACATCTGTTCTGATATATTCTCCAAATGGGACTCTCAACAGGGATCAATGGATACACCTGGATGCACAGCACACTTCAGTGAGCTGCATTCCCTGCTGATTGTCTGTTTGTTTGTCCTTGAATGAATAAGAGCATTTGCTCATTAGCAGGGTGTGGTTTCCTGCATATCCACAGTGGAGATGAGCTTCTAACAGTAGCACTTTACCGGGAGTGGCGTGATTGCAGAGATAGCAGAGACTCATGAAGCTATGCATTCAAGAAATATCGGAGTATGGCTGTGGCTCTGTTTGCTATTTATAACATAGCCAGGCAATTAAGCCAACAGTCAGCAGAGAGACTAGCTGCATAATTTTTCCTCACTAAGGGACTGCAAACTGTTTCAGTTCAGTTGTTGTATAAGTTGATCATGTATACTTTAACATAATGTGCAAGCACTTAAAACAAATGCAAGGAAGTACAAAGGCAGGTTCAGTGTATTATTTTTTTAAAACATATAGAATTGCAGCTTAGTACCCCAAAACTACATACATTTGGTTAACTAAAGCCCTCTAGCAATAAAACATTAGACTTTCACATGGGAGAATGCTGTTCACACAATCTCAGTTATAGACATTATCCTGACACTTATCTAATTTCTGTCATTTACGGTCATTTTAAGGTCTATGCACTCATCATAGCACAGCCCTTATGAAGGTAACTAGTTATCTACTTTTAATAGCTGTTAGAGGTGACTACTCAATACCACCGCTTTCAGATTTTAATACTTTTTGGACAGGTCGATCGCTTGTTTCTCCTGCTGTCCAATAACCTGGGTTGGTAACTGTTCTATATCAGCTACATTCAGTCAAGGTTTTGCTCATTTGAACTGATTTTGGTGTTCCTCAAGGGTCCATTCTTGGACCACTTCCAATGTACATTATTCCCCTTGGCCAGATCATTCAGAACCATGGTGTCCCACCACTGTTATGCCGATGATGCAGTAATTGTTTTGCCTCAGAAAAATTAAATGTCCACATGCCCTAAACTGTCAAAAATGTAATGCCGATTGACCTGAGGTCATGCAGGCTGGAAGAAAAATATTGAGTGAGCAGCTAGAAATGTTTTTGATGTTTTTAGTTTTTGATGCAGATCTCTGTGACTATCTTTGATAGAAGAATGTTGTCCAGTCAGTTACAATGATATGAATATATAACTCATGTGCTAGCTAACATACACTAGCAGCAAGGTGTATTTCATATCGGCCAGATCCCCTCTGGGCATTAATTTGCCTCACTATTGTGTCAAAGATGAATTCACTAAAATGCTATGGATTATCAAAAAGGGTCCCAAACACAAGACACACAGAAAATCAAAGGGGGACATCTAAATTTGCAAGTTGCGAATCCATAACCCACTAAAATAAAAAACTACGTTTGGGGAACATAGGCAGGATTGCAAAAAGCATGTACAAAAGCAACAGAACAGACTAACTATCGGGGAAAAGACAGATTTTAATAGACCAGAGCTAATGAATGCAGAAAAGGGATGGAAAACTACAAAGACAGGAAGTGGAAAGTCACTCACGACACATGAGGACAAATTCACCAATAAAAATCACAACAATAAGCATGCATATCTAATGTGTCGGTGGATTTTATCATTGCACTGTAGCCATTACATATTTTCAACAAACTCTATGCAGCAGGTGGCGCTGAGTAAAAAAGGGGATTTGCACCATCTGATAAGCTCTACAGAGTCTAGGTCCACCTGTAGTAGGAGCACAAGCTGTGACGTTTGGTTCAGGCTGGTTGGAATAAGGCACATGCACGCCACATTCCATGCTGTCATGCAGTGAAGACACCAAGGCCACAAACTGCTAGTAGGCTTAAGGTTGTTTGTATTGCGTGTATAGTTGTGTGCTGTCAGGTTTAAATGTGTGTGGTATTTGTTGTCTTAATGTATTTCAGAGCTGCTTCCCTGCCGGGTTGAGCACAGCTGGCAGTCAGTATGAATGTTGATCGACATGCCAGGTATTTTAAAGTTAGAAAATGTAGATTTTAACATTTAATCAAAGTGTACTTTACAGTTTAATCCTGAAGTGTTTTGATTGATGTTAATATTTGTTTCCCTGCAGAGAATCGGCATCCATTAGCTGCTTTTTGTTTGTTTTTTTCTGTTTCTTCTATGTCTATGTGCATGTCTAGAGCTATCCTTGTATCTGGTAAAGTGTGCATCCTTGGATCTTTCTTCTGACTGTGACTATTCTGTCATCTCACTCCAGGTTTCAACCAGCTGAGGTTTGTGTAAAACCTGAATGATCCTCTGTCCACTTGTGGTTTTTTTGATCCATCAGATTATTTTCATTGATGATGACACATTCCAACAACCTCAGCTGTTAACTTGGTGAGTACAATTGTATTATTACTGTGGGAAACAATGGCCAGAACAGTAAAATAAGAGACATGCTGTAAAAAAAAAAATTGAAAGTATCCTTTAAGGATGAATTATTTAGAGCGCAGTATCTCAGACTGATAAACAAGGTCACGGGAACGAATGTAAGTCGGTAGTGTTTCAGGTTTTTGTCCCTAATTAGATGGCAAATCTTGGAAGCAGCACCCCCCTCTGTGAAAAAAGATGTTTGGGCTCTCACAATGTGTTATGCAGCTTGTAGAAGTGCTGGAAAGGTCATCCAATAAAGCTAAGGGTTCCTCTACCCGTGGTTGCTTTTGTGTGATGAGACCTTTATCACATTCCCTGACCTGAGCACCTATACGTCTCACTCCAGTTTCTATAGCAACTCATGTATTTCACCTCAGAGACTGTGGACCTCGTTGTTCCGCCACTGCAGAACACACATGCCACTCATCACACAAAACCTCTGATCCATTGTTTATGGGTTTTTTGGACAATCACTAAGTGTGTTTCTTGGGTTCCGCTTGGTGGTTAGATATCACTTCCTCTAGCACGACCTGTTCTCAGTACACTGCGCTGTGCTGAAGGTTTCTAATATTAATAGCTGTATGGCATAATCCTGTCCACTCCTAATGCATGTCTGATGTCTCCTGTGCTTTTAGAGCCTGCTCTCTACAGAGCCTCAGACTGGAGGTGTTGCTTCAAGCCATGTCACATTTGGAGAAATGGAGAGCGCAGAAGGAGAAAACAAGGGAGGGAGATGGAGCGAGGCATAGTGACATCACTTAGGAAAAGATCATTCAGAAAGAAACTACTGACGGAAATAGACATGATGGGAATGATTTTGCTGGCAAAAACAATCAAATGCATTCAACATGTAATCCACTTTTTAAAGGTAGCTCTTTTCTCTCAAGCAAAGCTGCTAATGCCTCCGAACAGCTCAGCTTTCTTAACATGGACCCTGATGGTCGACTAGAAGACCAATCAGAATAAACATGTCATCTTTAACCACCTCAGGCGATAATGATTCATCCAATTCAGCCTGATCTATATTCAATCCAGGCATTGCTTCACTGATGTCTCAGAAAAGCAGCAACATTCTTCCCATACAGATGGCAACAGAGACAATAAGTGAGATTGTTTTGTTAAATCAACTAATTATGCAGTAAGTTGTTATATAATGTTAAAGAAAATATTGTTACAGTTGATTCTGAGGATGTTGGGATGGCCGGTGGTCTGTGAGGTTAATTTTTTATTGGTCACAATGTCCTTGGTCTGAAAAAGTTTGAGACACTGGTGTAAATGTAGCCAAGAATGTTACTGAACCATCAAGTAAGGTGGATACAGAGACAAATACAACACAGCAATGAGACAATGATGAATAGGAAAATATTAGGTGCTAATATTTTCCATTGAAGGGAATTATAAGTGCCACAGGATTCATCCAGGATATTACCATGTAAACACTTAATCCATTTCTCACATCTTCTTCTTCTTCAGCTCATGCGGGGATAATATTAGGCGACACTGCTTTCAGAAGAGACAGATACATGATGGTACCAAAGTACCAAACACTTTTATGTTGGAGAGCTTCAAAGATTCAAGGTTTGTTGAACACATAGGTGACCAAAAGGCTGGTTGAGAACGAGTTGTTTGAACAATCAGAAACCAAATATTGTTTCTGGCACCTGTGGTTGACCCCTACTTTATTTTTTATTTTTTTATATACAACATAACACATCACCATGATGACAGACATTTCTTTCTCTTCACAGCCATCGGATAAAAGCCAGATTTAAGGAAAGTGTGTCAATAGCTTCTGAAAACTATAGCCAATCAAAAAGTGGGACATTAACTCATTATGTGGGACAGGGGACGAGGGATGAAATGTGGGACACCTGGCCACCCGAGTAGCAAATCCATGAGTGAATGGATTGAATACTCTCCATAAAGTTCTCCTTCTTCAACTTCTGTTAGACTTGGGGCAGATTAGACACGTCATATACAGTACTTCAATTGTCAAAAAAATGATGCTCTTATTAAATGTTTCTGGGCATGTAAATGTATATGGATCACTTCATTTAGCATCAGCGCAAACAGTAAAGATGGATCTATATCAGAATAATTTCAGTCGAATTGAAACAAATAAATATTGTCCATGTAACCTACCGCTGGGGCCAGATGCACTTCTTGTTGTGTCTTAGAATTTCTTAGGATTTTAGCGGCTGTGTCAACAAATTTGCAAGATTGATGCATGTGTGACACATGTGTGACCAGCGGCAGTCTTGAGGGACAAAATGACTTGCTGATGTGGAAAATGAAAAGTTTCACATGAGGCAGGCCACAAGTATGCAAATAAGAGGTCAGTACAATAGTGTGGTGATTAATGACTCGTCAACGTGCGTTATAGGTTATTTCGGATCAGAACCACAGACAGCTTTGGAGGCGGCAAATCCCAAAGCTGTTAATCGAATATTCTCTTCACCCTGAATCGAGCCTTGCAGGCACGGCTTTTTGTTGGTTGGCGTGCACCTCTTTTTAGAGACAAGGGCAAACTTTTGCATCAGTAATGTAAAATAAAGTAAGAAGACACATGATTAAAAGTCCTTCAGTCTTTTTTGTTATTTATTCTGTCAAAACTGATGATTGCAGGGAAATAATAAAGCACACTGACAAATGATCCCATCTGTGACTTCTTTTAAAAGATACAGCAAATGACTCACATCTGAAATAATGTTCATGCCTCCTCTGTCCTCTGCCTGGTGTCAACAGATATATTTCCTGTCTTATACTGTGTATTGTATGCCCATTTCAGACTCAGCTGAAACGCCTTGGGCCTAATTATTCCAGAGATAAGGTGCTCGCTCAAAAACGCTCATTTTCACATGTGGCACCTCAGTGTTCAAAGGTAATAGTGCATGCCTGAGAAGTTTCTCTGCATTGATCTTTAAACACCTGCAGTGAGCACAACAAGCTGTAAAAACAACACTTTCTCATTATCACCTTGAATAACAGTTGCTAATTTACAAATCCAACTGACACAGTGACATGATTATTGATATTGGGTCTGATATTTCTACACCTGATGAACGTAAGTTCAGCAATCACTGTCCATTTCGGGACACTACAAACATCCCAATAACTAGAGAAAATGTTGGAAATGTCTGATTCTGTATGTTAAATCTTAATATTCCTTTGGGTTATTTTTCTATTTTATGTTGTGACAATGCTGTACTTCTGCTCTGGTTAGCTGCAGGCACAGGAACCACGGGGCTGGGGTTGAGAAAATATGTTTTTGTTGGCAAAAGAGGACCCAAATGCAAAACACCAAGACAGACGAGTGAAAACAAAAGGGAAAGTGCTGTAATTATGTGAGCTGATGTCCAAAAATCAAAGGCAGGCAACGAAACCAACAAACAGGCCACAGCAAACCCAAAACAGCTGAAGAGAAATACAGAACTGAACTAACTGCAAACCAGGATGAAGCTCGATGAACACAGGCAGGATTGAAGAAAACACAAAGAGCAGACACAGAAGCAACATGAGGAACAAAGAGTCAAAGAGAGAGAGGGAAACACAGACATACAGTAAATACATAACGGAGGAAGGAATAGGTGAAACTAACAGAACAATAAAAAAAAAGTGGGAAAAAACACAAAGAGAGGAAGTGAAAAGTAAAACATGACACATGAGGAGAACCTATAAAATAAAAGAAGAAGTGAGTGATACAAAAACCCAAACCATGATAGTCTTTGCCACAAACACAACTGGGGGCGTCCTGAGGGCTCGTTAAAATGAAGTGCAATCTTGAACTGCAGTCGCTGGCTTGGCAACCTTCCCGCCTGTAACTCCACCGCCGTCCCACTTCACCTCGCAGATGCTAGGTCAGTAGGTCAATGTAAGTGTTATACAGCACATTTTAATCCTGCGACTGGGCAGTTGAAAAAAGAAAGACACTTTGATACAACATTTTGCTTTACTACATGACTGTATGGTCTCTGGGGCCACAATAATGCTGGCAGACACGGGGCATTGACCTCTCTGGGTCACAGTAAAGTTGTGGCTTGAACAATCTAGATTTGGGTGATAAAATGTGACGATCAGAAACTCCAAACAACATTCACTATTTCGCTGTTTTTTCAGGCAGTATGAAAGAAGTGATGACTTGGAGTTCACATATTCACATGCACATCTCTAACTGTGTGTCATAACACAGAGAGAAACAAGAGAAACAGCTGATGATGTATGCAGTGTCTTAGACCTGCTGATATATTGACTCACCTGAGAAAATAACACATGTGTTACTGGTGCATGTAATTGCTGAGAGAGGGCCTCCCTTTGAAGGATTAACCTAGCTGTAGTCTTGTTTTGTTTGCTCCAATTACACATTCGCGATACATAGCCTCGCAAGCAAATGCAAACCAGGACGAGGCTAATTTGCTTTGAAATGATAAATAATAGAATAGCTGAAGTTCCTGACAATGGGAAAGCTGAAGGGAAGTAACAATATATTGTGCTTGTATTAAAACCTAATTAATTTCTATACCTGGGGTGGACTTGGCATTCACCTTGGCTCGCTGCACCAGGGGAGGGTCCTGGTAATTAATTTTTTAAGAGTGGAACAATGGGAAGTCAGACCACCCACAGAGAGAGCAAGGAGACGAGAGGAGAGGAGCGAGGGAGAGGAAGGTCAGAGAGCAATTGGGAAACAGTGTGAAAAACAAGAGGGCACTTTGGCAGAGCGGGAGGTATTGTACCTGTAGAGGGATAGTGAGAGGAAAATGGTTGGCACGCTGGACAGAAAACTGACAAACAACCACTAACATCTGGCTTTTGTCTCTAATGTGTCATGTGAATGAATGTGTAATGGACATTCACTCTTCCGCCCAATGACTCTGAAGCAGTCTGATGAAAAACAACACTGTCGGGCGTGCAGCGAAATATATGATAAAAGGACTCTGACTTCTGCGTCACTGCCCGTGCTTTATCAGTGAACTTGTGCAGCTATCAGCAGAAATGAGAAAGAAGCAAGATGTCTCAATTCAAGGCTTAATCAGCAAAGTGTCAAATGTTATTGGTTTAGAATACTGTTCCCTGTTTTTCAGTGCGTTCAAAATGACAGATGTGACAACCAAAGGGAATAAATAGAAAGGCGAACTTGTCAACTGGCGCAAAAAATATAACATGCAAAAAAATCACTGATGAACATCAAAGACAAAGTCACGTTGGAACGAGAGGGAAAGTTAAAGTGCTAACACCATCTCTTGTCTGTATGTTAAATGAAAGTCAACAGCTGGCAGCAAATTAACGTTTCCACATGGACTTTAAAGGGGCACCATGTGGTTCTGAAGAAGAAATTCAAACTCAGAATTTAAATATTTACAATATTAATGATGTAATAATACAAACTCAGAAATATGTATTTTTCTCCATAACTGAATAAATCAGCTGTTCTCAGAGGAAAGTAGCACAGAACACTGTTTGGAGCTAGAAAGGTGGCAGGGTCCGCCACATATAAACAAAGGAAACTTTGTGCTGTCTTTTAAGGTCAGTTTGTTTATACTGTCGATGAAGACCTTTCTCTACTGATTAAAACTTCTCCCCCAAAGCTACACAGTGCACCTTTAAGGGCTATGAGAGTCACACCATGGACACGTCCTTTTTTCACTTACTGTCCTCACACCACAATGACAGAATAGGTCATTTGCCAACGACTCCCTAAACAGCATGACAGCTGGAGAGTAACAGCAACTAGCTTACTGGACCTTCATCATGATGTAGACAAACTGTCACACTTTTGTTAGGTTTGAAACAGGACTGTGAGTAGTTTTAGTGTTTTAAAACTTATTTTACATAAGTTATGTTATGTACATGAAATAACTCAAGTATATTATATGAATAAGGTAGTTTACCACAGTAAGCTAAACTGTCCACCTCTCCTCCTCTCTTAATGGACCTTATCGCTCATAAGCCGTCTTTCTCCACTGTCATGATTACTAGAGCCACTAGATGTCACTGCCTAAGAATAAAGATAAAAATTAGTCATACTAAGCTGCTCGCACAGGCCTTGTTTTTTTTTGTTTTTTTTTAAAGGCAGTCTTTCCCGCAGCCTCTACAGAGTCACCTGGTCTCCAGGTGGAACCTGTCTGCTGGCTGGTACTGAAACCTTCTCATCTGTCATACACAGAGACTGCAGGAAAGGTCAGTGATGATGTTAGCTCCTCGAGGGTGGTGAGAAGCTGACATCGCTCACTCAAATCACTCACAGGCACACACACACACACACACACACACACACACACACACACACACACAGGAAAACATATAGACAAACATTTATACATACAGTAAACATGAGCAAAAGAAGCAAAGAAGCAAACATACTGTAAAGATACTCATAAATACACAATAAAGCAGAAAATAACACACACAAACACACACACACACACACACACACAAGAAGATCGTGGGATTCCTGCTGTCAGCTCTGGACTTGAACCCAGTTGGATGTCTTGCTGAGGCTCTATGGATATTTTATAGACCTCCCCCACAAATTGTAATAAATCTTTTATAAGGTTACATCTCATTGTGAGTGTGTGAGTGTGTGTGTGTGTGTGCAGCTGGGGTGTGAGTGATGTGTATGTAGTCCACAGCTAGAGGATCTCAAAGTGGTAAGAAGTAATGCAATCACCTAAAACAAGATAAAATCCTTACCTTTCCCCAGGTACCTACTCCATGAGACATACATGTTTTCCAGTGGGGTCAGTGCTGTGCCGAAACAAAACAACAACCAGGTACTGGTGGATGTACATTAAATGTCATATTCTACAGGGAACAGACTACACTATACCTTTGTCTTATGAGGTGATCAGTCTTTCAGGTTGGGGCAATCATAACTGTATAAACTGCTGCCATGATCTGGTCGAGAGACATGGCAGACTTCTCATCAGACCACATCAGACGTCCCATGTGGACAGCTCTAAGTACAGGTGTGAATTCTCCCAAGATGCATTTGAGACCAGACCACTCAGACCACATTCAGGGGTGGTCTGCGCTGCATGATGTGACCACATTCTTTTAACAGTGTGCACACATTCTGTATATCCTCGCAGCACTGAAGGACCGCCTACTCAACCGACATCAAATGACGTGAAGAAGAAGAAGCCACAGCAACAGGCTGAATGGATTATACACCATCTGAACTCCACATGGTTCACAGTAACATAAATTACATGTTTGGGGTTAGGGTCAGTGTGAGCAGCAGATTCTTGTGAAAGCACAGTTTCCTACCATTGAACTATTAGCTGCAACATCCAGACTCCCTTAACAGATCGCACTAAATTTGTGAGAGAAGACCATTTTATGTCAAATTTCAACCACTGTAGGCTTCTTGTTCACAGACTGTGGAGAAAGTCCCCAGGCTCCTTTTTAAAATTGCTCAATTTTGTGAGTTTCTCGGTTACGAGAACCTTCATTCACTTAGTGAAACACTGTCTATGACACATTTTTGACAAATTGGACCCTTCTCGTAAATTCCTCAAATGTTAAAGGTCTTTCTTTGTATGAAAAAAAATGTGTCCATTTGTCCCAGTGAGGTTTATTTGCACATAGAGCAGCGAAGTGAGATCCAGTAGCAAGTGAGCCGTATGTCATGAAGCATATTAATGCCAGTTGATACCATTTGAGTCACACATTGCTTTTGTATAGGGTGATACAAGCCAGAAAGGGATGAAACCACAGCAACAGAGTGAATTATGAATTTAGTTTCTTACTCTTCCTTCATACTTTCCTCCTGCCCATTAATACCACTGCTCCCCATAAAGGATTTAGTAGTAGGCTATTATTACAGACCACAGGCAACATGTGGGGG
This sequence comes from Acanthopagrus latus, assembly GCF_904848185.1. NCBI lineage: Eukaryota > Metazoa > Chordata > Actinopteri > Spariformes > Sparidae > Acanthopagrus > Acanthopagrus latus. The sequence goes on along the minus strand of NC_051046.1, from coordinate 25,854,093 downwards.
GAGCAAATGGTTGTGTTGTTGGTGACGTGGTATGGCCTGCTACTATTAGACTGTGGTATGTTGTAGTATGTATTAGTAATCCAGCTGTGATGTGGCACCATCTCCTGGTCGATCCTGGTACAACTGCAGAAGCCTAACGAGGATGAAATACCAAACTGCTCAGCAAAAGATGCCAAGAAGACTCAAAGTGTGCTGCTTTGTCAGCATGTTAGTGTCTAATCCTCCATCATCCTCACCATGTTCACGTACAGTTGTCATTTCAAGCAAAGCTCTGTGTATAATATGCGCCAGACAGAGGACAGCGTTGAAAGCTGACAACCAGATGCTGTCTGTCACAACAGAAGTCCAGGAAATAGACCCAGGTGGCTCTAAAAAGCACCAGATGGAGATAAAAGTCGTCATCCAGCAGCAGCAGCAGCAAATCAGGAATTATTCACAATGGAAGTGACAATTTTTGGACCTGAATCAGTCACAGTGTCATCTGGATCACCAGGGATCTTGGATCACCAGGAATGAGGCCGGAAACCTCGCCGCCACACATGTTAAAACGAGGATCTTTAAAGATAAATGTGCTTTGTCTTTGCACATATTTGTATGATGTCTTTCTAAGCCGCCCGTCTCCTCAGTCAGAGTAACCACTGGTTTGGGAGGTTGTGATATTAGATAATAGCATGTCTTTAACATCATAGGCTACAATTAGAAGCAAATAAATTACAAGGCACCTTTGTCATATTTTCTTTGTAGCCATATAATACAGCGTCTAATACGCCACCTGCAATCCTGCCAGCGGAAACACCCTCTGTGTCTTGCAAGACAACAAAATCCCCCTGTCAGATTTTACAGAGTGAGGAATGAAGGGTTGTTTTATTTTTTATTTTAGTATTCTGCACACGGTGATCTATGGTTTTGACATTTTAACTCATTAATGTTGACATTGGAAATACTATCTTAGCTGAGCAAATGCACTGAAATAGTATAAAGCTTTAAGTTTTCTCTTAGAACCATAGAAACTTGTATTTCCCTTGTGTAACGTTAAACAGTTTTCAGATAAGTAAGAAAATAGCTGTATCTCAAAACTACAAGTCTTCTAAGTAGCTAACTTTCTGGGGAATAAAATCATCACCTTATTAATATTGTATATTTTAACTTTCTGAGTTTGAGGTTGTTGTGGGTTTTTTTTTTTGTTTTATTTTTTCAAAACTACGTTCCACACCTTTAATTGTGTATCTTACAGGCAGGATGAGTGGCAATGATCCTTTAACCGTATACAGCCTGGTTATCAACTTTGTGAGAACTGAGGACGTGTCAGTGCGCCATCTGGAGAGTATTACACAAAAAAACTGCAGGATTGAACCAATAGGATATGAACTGTCTCGGTATTTAGCTCTCACTGTCTTTCTCTCTGCACATTTCTCCTCTGGTTTTCTCTCTCAGAGCTCAAATACACAAACTCTGGAGAGGGGAAGGGTGGGTGAGAGGCAGAGTAGTGTGAGACAGAGGGGCTGGGAGGGACTGTGTGGGTGAGGTTCACTTTGGATCCAAAAATCCAGTGGAGCAACAACTGCTTAGAGGCACATGCAAGAAGGTTCTGGAGCAACAACTCTAACAGGACTGAAACAACTTACTGAGAACGGCAGCTGGGAACAAGAATACTCAGCTGTTTAATCGAGGGTCACTTTCAACACTTCAAGGCTGTTGTTAACTGTGACTGAAGCCATATGGACTGATCTGTTCTTCCCTTTGGCTTATTTTCCAGTGCGGAGAACTATTTTAGTGTGTTATACTCAGCAGGAATACAGGAAACGGTCTCGTTACCTCAGACATAGAGACGTTATTACGCCAGCTGAGTTGTTGACAGGAGTATAGAAATGTCAGGCAAATTGCTTCCCGTCCTCCTCCTGGCCCTCCATCTGACTGCGGGTTCAGTGCAGAGCCAGGGTTCATCCCAGGATGCCTTCATAATCCAGTACCTGGAGAGGAGATTGGCTCAGATGGAGGTAGGTGACTGCCGGCTGCACTTCTGTTTGACATCATGTACCTGCATCCCTCATCAGCACGACAGTGTAACCTCAATCCTTGCTGCTCTCATTAACTATTGCTTGCAATGTCACTCATACATGACCACAAACTACTCTACTGTTCTGCTTTGTGACAGATTTTCAACTTTTCTCGCTGTCAGACCTTAAAATGAGCACATTCATGAATTAAAGATTGAAAAATACCACTTGTTGTGAGGCTTGGGTGATGTCTACTTCCTCATACCTACAACTATTGAATGAGGCATGATGTATAAAATGCAACAAGTTGAGCTGCTGGTGATAGAAGTCAGTGCTGCATGTATGACATCCTGTGTGTATAATATGCCATCAGCCTAATTACACAGTATAGAACAGTGGTTCTCCAGTTTAGGACCCCATAATTAGCACAGATTAGACCCCAGTCTCATGGTGCTGCTTTTCCTTGTTATCGGGTTTTCTGTGGCGGCTTTGCTGTTTGCACTTTGTTTCACCCCCTCCTGTGTTCGCGTACTCTCTCTCAGCCTGACGTTCCGTCCACACCTGCGCCTCCTCAGCCTTGTAAGCCCTGCCCCTGTTCCCAGTGTTTTCCCCCACCTCTCATCTTTCTTCAGCTCTCCCCCCTCACCTGTGCATCACCACCCCTCTCCACCCTCACCTCATCCTCTCATCAGTTTAGCTTGTATTTAAGTCAGGGTTTTTTGTGCAGGCTTTGCTGAGTCTTCTGTTCTGTTCGCCTGTTCCTGCAGTTATTTTTCTAATAAATGTTCTGCCTTTGCTTCCTGCCTGCCTTCTGCTGCGTTTGGGTCCACCTTCTTCGCTTTCAGTGAGACACACAGAGGCCAACAGCTCCATTCAGAGACCACAATTTCATAAGATTCTGCCCCAGGGTCCCACCGTCTGATTTTGGTGTTTAATGCTTTTAAATGCCAAAATGGTCATACAGTGTCATTGTGTTTCTTATGGATGGAATTCTAATAATAATAAAAAAAAAGATTCTTCCCATTGTCTCTGGGTGCCCCTTGGAACTCATCTTCTATTGATTCTTGCTAGAGCACCCAATGCTGCAGGGATACTGACCCATCAGTGGGCTGAACAGAGATCATGTGCAAGTGGTGGCCTGGCTCTCCTTTAGGAATAAACCCAAAATACTACTGTTTAACTAGTCCTATCACACTTCTCCCTCAAATCGCAGGCAGCATCTTTCTGTTGCACCAGGATAGAGTGACCTCTGGTGACGCGTGCTGTGTACTACAATACATAGCCTCGAGCATCTCCGTCTCAGTTTGATGGAAGGAAGAATGTCTGTGTTTTTGAAAGTAATGTAATTCATACCTTGGGGAACTCTAAATACCCTGTAATACCTCTATACCACCCAAGCCTTACTGTATATATTTACATTGACATGCTTAGATAAAATGGCTGCCAAGTTATGACAGCAGCTCAGCTGTGTGACTGATTTTTTATAAAGCCTAAAAATGGTAAAAATAAATAAATACATAAATAAATAAAAATCATTAAAAACCTTTTGTAGGTATGTTTATGGTATTTTAGATTTTGTTGTTATCTGACAAATGATTAAAACACTGATGAACATCTCCAGACAAGGGTTGTTAGCAGCCTCCAGCACTGAGGTGATTTATAGAGTTTTGTGATGGACAGATACCAGCTGCATTGTGCCCTGCTGCTAAATGTGGCTGCTGTTAGCAAGTTGCAAGGAAGCTATCTCTGAACTGCATTGCCTGTCATCAACTGGCCTCTGTCTTCTTGAAATTGGTGACCGCTTGCTCCATGGCTGGGGACGTGACATAAACAGCAATTCATATTAAGGTCCCTGTAGCTGCCTGTTTTACAGGAAACGTGTAAGTTTGGAGAAGAACAGAACAGAACAGAACAGAACAGAACAGGTATCTGGTCCAAGTAAGGCTGTTGCAATAAAGAACCCAGAGTGTATGAATGTGTGATTGTGTTTTATTGCTCATTATGAGTTTAACTTTTCTCTTGTAAGGACGGAAAAGCAGCCATAGATAATAATGCCGAAATGTATTTTAACATGAGCACAAGTATAGAAGAAATCAAGTCAGAGAGCTGACCCACTGTGTACTTTATACTGCAATACTTACCTAAAGTTTTCTAACATTAGCTAACATTAAAGCCACCATTCATGCAAAGCAGAAGGGAGTAAGACTTGAGCAGCAAAATTCCTTTGTAATACCTTATGAATTTAGAAGAAGAACATGTACTTCTTTCAAAACTTAATCTTGCTTTAATTGTGATTCAACCTTCTTCCTCTGTTCGATGACATCAGGAGCGTCTGAATCTGTGCGAGCAAAACACAGTGACTGTCACCCAGAAGACCTATGACCTCTCCTCTGAAATCAGAGGTTTTCTGTCCACTGTCAGTGTTTTGAGGTAGGCCTGTCGGAAAAATGACTCTACAACATGTATGCAAGATGGACAACACTCATAAGAATGCATGAATGAAATAGCATATGACCAAATTAAGCAACGACGGTGGTTATTCAAGGTACACAAGAACTGTGAGACACTAAACTGTATCGCTCCATAGATCAGAGGTGAGGAACCAGGTGGACAGTGTGGCTGTGCGAGTTGACCGCATGGAGAGAGAGCTGGAGTATCTTGAAAACAAGATTCCCACCCAGACTGACATCGAGATGGAGGAGGCGCTGCTGGAGCAGCAGATAAAGGCTGCAGAACAGGAGCAGCTGAAAAAGAAGGCCAAGATCAAAGTGGAGAAAGGTAGGAAGGGCGCCTGTACAAGGTACAGTATGTGTGGGGGTGGCACTGATAATGATGACAGCCTTTACTATACCTATCTAAAGAGACTATGTACTAGAGGACGAGAGTGAGGAAAGAGGAGGAGGAGGAAAAGAGTAAAAGAGAAAGATATTAATAGTAAATGTAGAGATCATTTAAGTCAGACATAGCACAGATACATATCGGCCTGGACAGTTCTTAAGAATCCATTCATCGGTGGTCTTTTCTCCAACATGTCCAGACTGCAGCACAGCCCTGAGTCAAATCAAATCCCTCAAGATTGTGAAGAAGACAGGAGACACCTCTGGTTCCTGGTTCAAGGACCCTTCTGAAGGATCAACTAAGGTCTGTTTCTTTTTAAAGGTGACGTAATTACAGCTATAATGGGCTGCTGAGGCTGGAGAGACAGCTGTGTTTCTCTCTGTGCAGCAGACTGTGCTTATCTTCCTCTCAGTGTGGGGCCGCTGGTGGAAAACTCTGACCTTTTTCCCAAAACAATCAAAATTAATTGTTTGGCTGATTCACTCTGGATCAGCAACACTCTTCTACAGTTAGAATCGCATGGGAATGATTGTTGACATTATAGATTATAGTCCTCACTCCAGGGCCCATATAGTTCAATGTTGTGTGTTTCCCATTCATGTGAGTATCTGAGTAAACATAAATAGCATACATAGTGATTTTTATCCATTAAAGAATGAGTCGCTGGAGGGGCCATTTGTAAGATTTGCCCAGAATTTTTGTTTACACGCACAGAAAATGAACAGAATGAAATGAAATCAACGGGATGTAAGAAATAACAGTGTTGACTTGATCTTAAAAAAAGAAAAAAAAAAAGACATCTATGTGTTGAGATGCAGAGATGTCTACTGAAGTAACCATTGTACCCAGCTAGCCCATCCAATCTTGTTATACCACTTCGTGTGCTATGATTCATCAGCTCTGTTAGCTTTTAGTGTAACAAGTGAAGAATATAAACTCACAAAATAAAAAGAAAGAATATAATCTTCGATCTATTTTTCTTACTAAACAGAAAATATACATCCTGAATGCAGGTTTCTCTCTTTACCAAACTAATACAAGTGCATATGCCTTGTTTACCCATCATAAAACACACTTCATTCTTTCTTGACATAAATTACACAAAAGTCACCGAACCGAGGAGTCATAGTCCTGGTAAGCCTGGTAAATCACCTCCATACTTTTTCCTCTGTGTCTGTCAGTCTCAGAGGTTGTGTTTAGTCCAAGTCTGGTGTCCAGCTTTGGTTCCTGGTATGCAACTTCCCTGCTGATCTTACATCAGCTAATTGGGCCACTTAGCTGCATGGCTAACTAAGATAACTAGCTAATGACAAAAAATATAGCATGCAGCAGTAAGCTATAGTTTTTGAAGAACCTTTAAAATTCTGTCAATTTTTTCAAAAATACACCTTTTAAATATCAGGCTTTTCTGTCAATCTGAAGACTTTAGTGCATTCTTTAACACTTTCTACAATGACATTTATAAGCACTGCTGAAATATGATGTGAGAGAGCTAGTATTGTACGAACACCATGGATAAAGAATATTCTCGTATTCAAACCAAGAATCCCACAATGTAATTTTCACTCGCTTCTCAAATGGTTTCAATCTTTCAGGTCTACCTGCTCAGTGGAATTCGTAACAACACACTGCTGGAGTATGTTTCTCTGCAGAGTTTCGCAGAGAGGACCACCACTCCACCAGCAACAGTGGTGCAGCTGCCGTTCCACTGGCAGGGGACGGGTCATGTGGTCTACAATGGATTCCTCTACTGCCACAAGGCAGAAACACCCAACCAGATACTGAAGGTGTGTGACTTCAGTAAAATACTTAAGGTGGTACATTATATATGTACTTCCCATCAAGGTATTTCAGTGTTGATTCACTCTATGTCGGTGGATTAACGCTGCAGTGGACCTTTTTTAGCTAGAGGCTGACTCCAGATCATTTCAATGGAGCTTAGTCATCTGGGAGTAGACTGTCCAATTTCCTTTGCTGCTCCGTGTTAGCTGAGGTCAGTGAGCTACCAATGCCAGGAGAAACAATTCTGTTCCAGTAAACTGAGCTTGACTTTCTCAAGATACTTAAGAACAAATGTCATTGCTGCAGAAAGTTTAGAGGGGAAAAGAACAGGTTTTCAAAGAAAATTCAGAAAAAAAATACCTGATACTATTGAAATGTTGACATGTTGTGCATTACTTGCTAAATATCATATAGGCAGTGTCATTGTGAGCATTTTTATTTGCTGACATTACCATACAGCTAATAGCAGCACTGTGCATACAGCCTCACAGACCCATTAGCATGGCTGCAGACTCTAGTTCAGATTCTAGTCTAGATTCGGTGTGATTTAGTTACAAGATGTCAGAGAAACTGAACTACAGTTGCAGCATTTCTAAATGGGTCTCGTTCCATCTGTTTCCATTCCATAAAGGTGGACCTGTTGAATGGTACAGTGGTGGACAGTACACTGCTTCCAGGAGCAGGTCGCCTGCCAGTCTACAGTCTGAACCCCAACACCTACTTGGACCTGGCTGTGGATGAACTCGGCCTCTGGGTCATCCACGCTGACCCCGAGTACGGAGGAAACCTGGTCATTACCAAGCTGGATAAAGGTAGAGCATATAAGCCCTGCATTATACGGTTAGTAATCTGGTCTATACTGAGCCGAGGTTTTTAGGGCTTTTTTGTTTCTCTTTCAGCAACTCTGGCAGTAGAATATACCTGGGACACACAATGCAGAAGCCGTGATGCTGAAGGTGCCTTCCTAATATGTGGGACCCTCTATGTGGTCTACAACACACGGTATGGAGGACGATCCACCATCCAGTGCCTGTACGACATCCATGACACCATCCACAGGTTGGTTTACACACAGACCTAAGATAAAGTACTGTCTAGATACATTCTCATTAGTACCCATCCGCATGTGCGTACACAGAAAAACAGTGGGAAATCAAGTAAAGTGCAGTTTGGGTAAAAATCCAGGTTCACACGAGTCCACTTTGCATCCACATACTTAATTAATCATTTTCGCTTTTATGTCACATCCATCTGCAGTGAGGAGAGTCCAGTGTTGTTCTTCCCAAAGCGCTACACCAGCCACAGCAGCATCCACTACCACCCCGGGGACAAACAGCTGTACGCCTGGGACGACGGCTACCAGACGATATACAAAGTGGAGACTCGCAGAAATGACCAAGTCGCCACAGAATGAACATGATGACCTACAGTGTTACGCCTTAAACAGTTTGTGTTACCACTTCGAAAATTCAGAAGTACGCAATAACCATCACTTATAACAACATCAATTAGGGGTTTTGATGAGTAGCTTATAATCTGCTGTTGTTCAGTATAGTGATCCTTTGCTGGCAATGGATGCCGCCTTTATCACAGTTGATCATTGCGACAAACACATCACGTCCAACCAAAGGCATTTTATACTTTAGCTAGGCTTTATATTTTGTATATCACATCAATAAAGACCATTTAAGTGTTGTATGTGTATTCTTTAACTTGTCCTAGTACATGATGTGCTGGTGGCCTATGTTAACACCCTCTGGATGAGCCACACATGTTTATGACTTATAATACAAATACACCTGTAGCTGCACCCACATATGCGCACACAGTATTTACCAATTCATATACTTCCTGTTCATTTCCTTCCTCTTTTTGCAGGACTCATTTGAAGCCAACATACTGTACAATAAATCTTTATGAAGGAGATTAGCAGTACTTAGTGCTATCTGGTACAGCACTGAGGGAACTGAAGCTCTCTTGCTGCATGTTACCTGTTAGTGTGCCTTTTGCTGGTCTCTGACTTCTAGAAAGTTGTCAGTGATTTGTGCATCCATGCCAATATAGCTAAGGTTTCATTAAAGTTAGACTCTTAAAGTTACCAACTTTATCTAATTAGGCAGTCCCGCCTAGACCAAGATGTCTTCTCTCTCGTCTTATCTCTGTCAGATAACCACACAGCCGGCAAACAACAGAATAGACTTTATAGAAACCACTAGAAAGGATGTAGAAACAATAGTCCATTGTTAAAATCTGAAAAGAGGATAAATCTAGCTTGAGAGCTGTTTGTTTTCATTCCCTTTAAAATGTCACGTGTACCTGACTTCAGTTAGGATGTGTGCCTATAAAAGGGATAACTGGATAATGAGATTTAAATGAGAGATGAGATGTGAGGTGATCTGGATGCTGTAACAGCAGATCTTTACACTGCATCATTAGATGATAATTCCTCCTTACACACTGAGTTACGACACAGAGCAGTGATGATGAGCATGACATTTGTCATCAGTGATGGCATAACACACAGATAAAGACTGTAGGGGCTGACTGAGAAATGATGATGGGGCAGCTTTACAGTACAGACTGTGCCTGTAATGAAGAACAGACAGTGACTGTGTATAGAGTGGTGTGGTAATGTGTTTTTGTAGGCCACGCTGAAAGTTACTATCTCCCTGGCTCCCTCAACAAAAAACCTAGGGATTTTTGAATTGGATTTTGGATTATTGCTGAAAATGGTGCTCTATGGCAAGCACAAGTTCATGACATTTACATGTTTTTGTTCTTCACAGACAATCATCACTTTTGTAATTTCACAAGGCATATTAAATCTCTACAAGAAGAAAGCAAAAGTTAGGCTATAAACAGACTACATCGCAGTCGCATCCCCATCCCTGATTGTCTTACTGCACAATGACTATAAATGTTTTCTATATAAGTTCAATCTTCAGGTTGTAAAGTTAGAGTTAGAATAGTTTACAACTGAAGTTTCCGTTGGTAAAGACGGACTTGTGAGTAGATGAGTTTCCGTGTTTGCTGTGATGATGTTAAACGTCTGTGACAACTTCTGTGGTGTCATTTTAGAGTCTTGTTAGCAACCGCCATTTTTAGCGATGCTGAACTAGAATCAGCAGAGCTGGTAGCTGCTGTCGTCGACTTCTTGTGTAAATACACCGGACCGCAAACATATACATTCCAGGAAGCCACATTTAAAGTGGGAACTTCTTTCAGAGGAACTTTGTATGGCAGTGAATGGCGAGACAAGTAATTTGAGTTATGCAGTGAATTACATATATGATGATTGTCCCTTTAAAAAGCCAAGAAAGTTGCAGTTTATCGTAATTTTATACCATCTGGTTTTGTGTTAAACCACTCATCTCACTCAACACACGTCACCAACACCAACATGGCCGCCGACTCGGCACAGAATAACTAAGAACAAGGGTGAAAATGACAGTGGAACTGGCCGTATTGACAGCTGGAGTTATGTGAAATGGCAGTTTGTCAGTTCTGTGAGCAAGATAGTATACAGCAGCTTTACAATGTTTCAGTGACGGGTTTTGGCAACCGTTCAACAAGATGACACCATGACTGAGACTGCTGGCTGTGTCCTCTCAATTATTACATATTTTCACAGTCTTACACTTAACTAGTTGTATGCCAAACTGCGACTTTCTCAGGTTGTCCTTTGAATTGACAAACATTGCATGTGTGATTCATGACACAATTCAAACAGGATGAAAAATGATTTGTCTTTCTCTATTCACTACCATACAAGTTCTTCTGAAATAAGGTCCGATGGGGCAAACCGGAAGGGACGTTGCTTTAGCTCTCTTTAGTGTTCTTTCCATCAACCTTTATACGATTCCTGCAAGTAATTGTTATTGTCATTGTTACATAAATTATGAAACGTTATGTTGTTGCCATTGATGTGAACACGGTGTCAGCACGTTGCTTTGTGTTTCTGATGTGACTGCCTGATGTAACGCGTGACGATCCTCCGGCTGTTCTCCACTCTCTGTCGCTCTCTTTGTTTAAAACCCTCTGATTCATCCCGCCCATTTTCAGTTGGCGGTGACGTAAGAGATGGGGGCGGGGCCATAGTGACCGTTGAGTTTGACAGCGCTAAGGACGGAGCGGCCGGCAGGCATTGTTGACTGCTGCTCAGATTTGTTTGAAAACGGACTGGAAGTTTTGCTCGAACAACTGTCTTTTTGTTTAGAAGCATGAGGAGGCGAAACAGCAGCAACGCCAGCAGGAGAAGCTCGACGATTAGGAGACGCAGTGAGAACTTGCGTTTTGATGAATTCGGCTTTGCTCTTACTAAACGGAAGGACCAGAAACTTCATCACCGATGTCACGACTACAGGTGCGGGACAGGGGAGCGTTATTAGCTCGTGGGATGTAGTTAAGCTAACTGGCAGTTAGTGAGTTTGTTAGTTAGAGTCAGCTTTGGCCAAGCAGGGCATTTAAAGCTCTTTGGTAACGTTATAGCTGAATTAAAGCTAACTAATCATGCATATAGAAAGTTATATTTCCAATTATTCAAACCTTTCGGTTGTTACCGCTAAGTACTTACATTGACGTTAAACGTCATTAAAGTGGCGTCGCACTCGAAACCTGTTCAGGTTATGACTTAGAGAAAATAAACGCTGTGGCATTATATGAGACTTTGAAGTGTGTGTCATATGTATTGTTGTCATGTTAGTCATTAGTTCCCTGGCTTTCCTTAAACGTTAACTTCAACCATTTGGTGATCAAAAAAGTAAATCACGAATAAAGATAGACACATTAAAAATGATGCTTACTCTCCCCCTAAACACACACTCAACACACTGGAATGGTCTCGGCAATCACACGTGATTTAAAAACACAAGCACAAGCAAAATCCCATTCACGAATACTCAAAGAATACTGAATCAAGTACCAGCAATGACAGAACAACTCAGAGTTTCAGAAATCATTTATGATCGTCCCTCTGTAAATCAGAAGTGCAAAACTCAATGACCAGTTTTGCTTTCACTGAAAACGCCATCATCAGCCTGATTTCCAAAAACTGATGAATCAGTCTAATCCCACTATGTTGTGTTGTGTGTCAGCTACCCCGAAATGAGCTCGGTGAGGGTGAAAGAGCTGTGTGAGCTGCTCAGCTACTGGAACGGAGCCAGCTTTATCTGCAAGAGCCAGGTGAGACTGGTCTCAGCTGCAAAGAAAAAACAAAAAAAACCCAACAAAGTCTTGCTAATAATCTTCCATATTGTTTTACCATGCAGTGGGTTTAAACAAACATCTTTTCTTCCCTTCCACCCTTGCTGTGTTTTCAGATTGAGCGATTTGTCAGGATGGGTATACCTCCAAGCCTGCGAGGTAGAGTGTGGAAGTGTCTTCTCACCATTGACAGTCTGAGAGAAACCAGTGACTTCAACTATGAGGTAAAATACAATGAGACATGCACTGGGAAGAATGGCCGGTTTCATCCTTCTCCAAGTGATGTTACATTCTGTAGTACTCACTTGCAAAATTACTAGGTGAGGTTGGGAATGGAAACAAAATGAATTTTTAAATAGTACCACTATACAATTTCCCTGTGATAAAAGCAAGAAAGAACATACATAAATACTGTGATTATATTCAACAGCTTTCTCTTCATCATTTGAAAATGATAATTTGATACTACACTTCATTTTGTAGTTTGAACAATACATTTATTATTATGTTAGGATTTGTCAATTGTCAATAATATGTGATTACTTAGATAATAAATTAATCTTCTATATCAGTCTGGTTCTCTCCGGTGAACTCTTATACTGGATGGTTTATTAGCCTACCTAATATTCTCGTTATTTAAAAGATGGAAATGTTGTGTTGACATATTTTAAGTAAAACAGCACAAACATTCCCTCATTTCAGCTTCTCAGATGTTAGGGTTTGCTGCTTTGGTTGTTGTATTTCTGTAAACTGAATAAGTTTAAAAATGTTACTTTGCATTCTGGGAAGATGTGATGGTAATTTCTTCTTTGCTTTTGACATTTAATAGAAAAGATAATCAGCAGATTAATGAAAAATGTGGAAAAGAATTGTTGGAGTTCTTTTGTATAACAATTGGTAACTTGATAAACAACAACATAAAATATATAATTATGTTTTCTTTAATATGTTGCTATTTGTTGTTGATGTCAAAGATGTCAAAATCACTTTAAGTAAAAATGCTACACAGAAACACGTCAGTATGATAGATTGATTATTGCATAAATTAATCTGCACATTTAATTGATAATAATAGTTGGTGGTAGCCATAGTTATATTTTGTCAAATTAGAGGAAATTCTCAAAACTATTGATGTTAACCTTGAAGCAGACCACCCATCACAGTATTGACCTTTTTAAAGAAGAAGCTAAATGTAAGCTGTATAAATGCCTTAAGTAAATACAGCAAAAGTCACGTGACTACCTCAAAAGAGGCCTAATTACATCACTCATGTAGCAGAGAAGTATTAGTGGGTTTCAGATTACCACAATCCCATACAATGTTTGAAAGCAAAGTAGTAGACTCTAACTTTTATTTAACAGAAAATCACAGACAGCTGTCAGAACACTTACATTCTGGGTTACATGTTTATAACGTGTTTTGGATTGAATCCTTCCTAGAAATGCAACATCAAGAAATGGCAAGCAGATGTCGCCATTTTGCTCAATGTTTCAGAAAGCTTCAATTCCCCAGTCACTATCTGTAACCAGGATTTCATTGTAGTTTCAGGTTGGCTGTACATTGATTGCTGCCTGACCAAACCAGATTATGACTCATGATCCCTCCCCTAGTCTGTCATTCATCCACAGCAGAAGAGTTACTGATTGTTTTCTAACAGTGGAATGTGTTGGATTTTCTCCAACAGAAGTGCTTATCTGAGGTGCGAGGGCCCCTGGTGGACTTGGGAGTTAGTGAGTATGGCATCCTGTCGGCAATCACCACACTGAGTGAGACTCAGAACGACCTGGGTTTGAACCAGCAGCAGCCGTCCAGTGGCCCTGAGCCCAGATACTCTGTAGATGACATCACACTCTTCAGACAAATCGCTCTGGACCTACGTGAGTTCAGAATGTGGAATGAAGTTGTAGGCTTAGGGTTTACAGGGTTTCTGCAGGGTTGTAAAAGGTATTTAAAAGGTAGTCAATGAAATTGGCAAAAATTAAGGCCATTAAAAAGTATCAAAAAGTAAGAAACGTCATCTGACGAGGTATTACATTTTCAAACCACTTTCCAACTGTGAGTTTTTGTTCCATTTGTGGTAAGTGCAGGCCTATCTCCTAAAAATCGCGTGAATTTATTTATATAAATTAAATGTGCGAGTAGGACCTGAGAGGTATCGTTGATGTGACGAAAGACAGTGTGCGACATGGTAAAACTATTAGCACCACAATCTGTGCTCCAACTGGATAGTGGAGCTGGATGGAACTTCATTCAAAAGACATGATTTTTGTAGGTCTAATATCACGGGCGAATGGCAAATTTAAGTTGCACACAGTGAAAGCACTACACCCTAAGTTATATGGAAATTGATTATTATTGTCATTACTGCTATTTGTATGATTTCTACAAGTCACCATTTAAGTTGAGTGACTGTAATTCTCGTCATCCTATCCAAAGGCTGCAACAGGTGACTCATTGAACCTGGGTGAAGTTAGTTTTAGGTTGGATACTCAGCGGATATTCACTCGGGTCCAGCCACAACTTTACTGAGGTTCGCCCAGTGTTAGCAGCAGGAGGACGGTTAGCTCACCTCCCAGAGCCTTGCTCTGAATCGCTGGAAGCTGATTTAGGGATCGTCATTAAATTACTTGGCATTAATATATTAATACAAAATAACTGCAGTTTTTTTTTAATATTTTCCATGTCATGTGGCCCTGTGACTCCAAACCAACAGCAGATTATATCAGTAAACTGGAAGAATGAGATGCACCTATTTATATTGTTTTTATTTTTTCTCAATAGCTTCCATGTCATGTGACCCACTGACTTCTGAAACAGATTCTTTTTCCATAAAAAATATGTAAAAGAAAAAGAAAATAAAAGTTGTCACATTGTCAAGCAGCAATGTCTACACTATTTGTCTCATGACTTAGATTCTGATTCTGAAATTCTGAAAATGATTTTTTTTTTTTTTCAAAAATCTCACCAGACATCATCATTTAAAGGGTTATTTTTTATTTTCTCCTAGTGTTGCTAGGTTACCAATTCAGAGCATCGCTGCTATATAAAAATCGAGGATGTGTGGAGCAAACTATTTCTTTCTTAGCTGAAGCCAACAACGGGACAAAATAAATGTGAGGACGAGTTACATCATCAAATTTGGATAGTGTGGTATAGCACCATATCGCTCTCTCTCCCTCTCTTTTTCTGACTTTTTACAGAAGTCCTTTAATTAAACATTTCTGTTTTTAAACTTTTTAAACCTTTGCTGATGTTCACTTGTCATTTTGTATTCATTGAGGTAGAATGATAGTGAAGGAAAGAGTATAGCACTGGAGAAGTGGCTTGTGCTCTTCCTACACATAACAATGAAATCATTTTTGTCTTGGGTTAGCATCAAATAACAAATAATTGTGTATAGGTCAGTGTTTTTATTGAGGCAAAAAAGTATTAAAAAACAAAGTATCCAGTGACAACAGGTACTTGATTTGAATTGTAAGCATTACTATACTTAATTACTCAGAAAGTTAAGTAACAAAATGACGTTACTTTTTAGTTACCCCCAACACTGAAGTTCGAAAGGTTGCCACTGCATTTGCAGCTCAAAGTCATGCTGGTATTAAAAAATATTGTGAAGGTATAAAAAAGGTGTTAAAAGGTATTACATTCAACTTAAGAATTGCTGTATATACCCTGGTCAGGGGTAGAGCCAGCACCTTGTTATCGGAAGGTCGTTGGTTTGATTCTTCTGGCCTACATGTCAAAATGTCCTTGGGCAAGATACTGAGCCCCAAAAATTGGTTAATGTTGGCTTTTAGTGTTATGTTTGTTACTGTGTTGTACTCTACTACAGCTCTTTTCTGGTCATGCAGCATGTTTAGGGTTAAAGGTGAACTTTAGTAGTGACCAGAGCATAGCTTTAGGAAATAATATAAATAAAATGACACAGAGATTTTCTGTGAACACCAGGTAACTGATAGGTCTGTTGTTGGAGGGAAGTGTCTAGTAGTGTACTATTAGAAATGAAGCTCATATTAATTTTACCCAATCCACAGAGCGTTCCTTCCCAACCCACCGTTCTCTGATGGGGGAGAGCCCAGAAGCCATCGAGGGTCAGGCTAAGCTCTTCAGAGTCCTTATTGCCTATGCCAAATACAGCCCGCAGGTTGGATACAGCCAAGGTGATTGACAGAATGATTGGCGATGATGATTTTTCTGTATTCATTTATCAGACACATGAGATTGTGAGATTACTGTTTTATTTTTTTAACAGGATCCCTCTTCTGTTATCCTTCTCTCATGCACAGGAAGGTGATTATCATTAGGTTGTTGGCTCTGTTCCAATTGCCCTGTCGAAGTACACTTATTGAAAGTTGAGCTTAACAAGGTGTTCCCTCTGACTCAGCGTGTTTATTTCACACACTTTTTACTGATTTGATGAAGATATATGCAGTACATCATGTGACCACTAGATAGAAGTAGAGGACTATAAATGTGCATCATGCTCATCATGCTCACCATGCTATGCTCAAGAAGTCTCAGTGAAATATTTTTCACATTGTTAACTACACATTGTCCATGTCTGTAATGTGTTTTTATTTTATTTTATTTTATTTTATTTTATTTTATTTATTTATTTTTTTGACTCATGGATAATCAGCTGCTGTTTTGTGTCTTCCATGAGGTTAAAATCTGAAACATTTTCTTTATTTGGAGGGAAGATAGAATCTGGATGCAAATAGTTACCACATTTGCCAAAAGATCAAATACCTGTTGTTTTTTTGTTTGTTTGTTTTTTTTCCTGTTTTTTTTTTTTTTTTTTGCACTTTTTTTTTTCTTTGTTTCTGGAAATGCTATAGAAGTAGAAGGAAAAATCAATGACATTTTCTTCTTGAATAATATTCAATTGATGATTTAGATTTTTCACTTTCGAGTGATAGCCTGGGTTAGCCGCATTACACGATATTCTCCTGTGTATGCAGCTTCTGTAGAAAATATATTGTATTTTGGAGGAAAGATGCAGTGGTCATCAGAAGGCCAGATATGCACATTTTGCAAGCTGAGCTTATTGAGCTCATGTCCTACCGTACCCGTACTCAGCATTGTACCTTGCTGCTCCCACTGAAGTAATTTCATCGTCTCATCCTTTTGATAAAACATGATTAGTCCAATAGCTTAAATATTCTTAAGGTAGTATTTCTGTGTTTCTTTTTATGTGAAAATTTCTTTGTTTCTCACAGGGATGTCCTACATTGCTGCAGTGCTGCTGATGCAGTTGGCAGAGGAGGAGGCGTTTTGGGCTCTGACAGCATTGTTGGATAAACCCAAATATCTGGCTGAACTGTTTGACCTCAGTCTCACCAAGTAAAGAATGGCCTTACAGTATATAATAAACACAAATATAAATACAATATAGATAACTCAGGGAAAGATGCACCTTGTTGTTGTGGAGTAATCACAAAGTTCTTAATTTTCATCCAATCAGGGTCCAACATCAGGTGAAGGTGTTTGACCAGTTCCTGAAACACAGAAAACCCAAGCTCTCTCAGCACATGGTGAGTCCTTCGTGATTTTCATTCCTCCTGTTCACACTCTGGATTTGTAGGTAGAAGCAGAAGCCTGGCAATCCACTTTAAATGACAGACTGACTACGAAACAAGCAGGTCTGAATTTCAACATCGTTACTGATCATGACCAGACTGAAAACTGTGAGGCAATATTATCCCACAAAACATGGTGACATGAAGTGTGTGTGTGTGTGTGTGTGTGTGTGTGTGTGTGTCTGTCCAGGGTCCCACCGTCTGGGGAGAACCCTTCTGTCTGTCTGTCTGTCTGTCTGTCTGTCTGTCTGTCTGTCTGTCTGTCTGTCTGTCTGTCTGTCTGCGTTTTCAGGCCAGATATGGCTAAGTGATGAGTAGTTCATCTTTAGGGGAGAGGCCACTGTAATGTATCCATCAGCAGCTGGGCCTCTTCTATCATTCACTGCATTAGGCTCAAGGCTTGTCATGTTTGGCAACATTACTGTTTGCACACAAGGGCACAAGCCTTCAGCTATATCATTTTCTCCCTGAATCCCTACTGTTATTGAACTATTTTCATGAGGTCAATTCAGTGAACCTCGCAGAAGATGCACAACAACTTTCTTGCAGCTGCATGTAGGCAGAAACTGAATGCCGTCTCAGGGATAAGGAGATGTTATCACTTTAACTAGATTTATAGCCAAAATATACACAGAAAGTATGGAGGTGGATAAGGTCAGGACCAGGTCAGGGTTGCAGTTTGCAAATTTGTTCTCTTCTGTTCAAAATCATCATCAAAGTCTCCTTACACACACTGATGCATTCACTGCTACCATTTGTGCTACTCAAGTGTCTTTGAAATGATTGTTATACTTCACATCGACTCAGCAGGACTGAGAAGAAAGCTGCCCTTTTTGAGTCAACACACACAGAAACGCACACACCACAGGGGCCTATTGTAGACATAATAGTTGTACCCCCTTACAGAAAAGCCCATTTGAGATCAGTGGTCAGCATTTCCTTTGTAATAGAGCTGTTCAGCAGAGTAAAGGCAGGCCAGCTGGAAAGAAAATTTTGTGTGTGCTGTCCCCACTAGACCTGAGCAAACAGAGACCTACTGCATTTTGAACACCAGGTTAAAACATGAATGAATCATATGTTTTAATCCAATTTGTAAGGCCTGTCTGTTAGAACAGTGAATATTACACACCAGAATATTGTTCAGAATTACAAAACCAACATTCAGCAGATTTGGGATAACTAATGGTTATTAGACTATAACACCATTGTCAAATTTAAAAAAATCGTCAAAGTAACAAGTCAGTTTCAACACTAACTTGCACATTGCGGATGTTTCAGTTAGGATGTCAGTGAAAAAGAACACTAACAGGAATTGGCAGAGAAATGAGTCTTGAATAGTGTTTGGTTATGCCAATTCAGGCCTTCCTGTTTTCCCAACCCCCCTGCAGGAGTCAGTAGGAGTCTTATCAGTCCACTTTGTGATGCCATGGTTCCTCACGCTCTTCTCTTCCCTGCCATGCTGGGACTCTGTCCTCGCTGTCTGGGATCTCATAATTATGCAAGGTTTGTGCACACACGCTCACACATACACACACACTCATGCGTGCACAAACGTACACACACACACACACACACTCACTCATGTATGCACAAATATACAAGCAAGCAGATGAAACATATTGACATTACTGTGATTTATCATTTTGTGGGCAATTATTTTTAATAATTGTGATATTTTTTAATAATGAATAGTCTTGTCTTGTCCAAGACATAATTCTCTCATCTCTTTATTTTGTATGAACAAAGCATTCATGTATTTTACAGCCATCATTTTTATAAAGCCTGCTCTGTCCTCAGGCCTGTCAGCTGTGTTCCGCACTGCTCTGACAATCATGGAGCTCCTGGAGCCTCGACTGATGGACCTGAATGATGAGGGAGCGGTATTACCTCTGCTGCTGAGAGTACCTGTTGATGTGTAAGTAAAGTGAAGTTAAAAACTGGCTTTGAAACTGAACACTCTCTGGTGTGGGGATGGCAACAGTTAACCATTAATTGGCTAACGGCTGAGAAGATTTTACTGTGTTCTGCATGTCGGCATTCTGTTAATTTGCATACAAACACACTGTCTGCACACAGCAATCTGAGGTAGCACATTAATCTGTGTCAGAAGTCATGTCTGAGGATGGCTCACAGACAAAGATCACATCACTGTTAGTTGGGTTGAGAAAGAATGATCTGTAGTCTGAGGAGATACATAGACAGAGAAGCTGCTGGACAGCGCTCACAAACAAAAGTAAGCTTCTCCGCTACCTGTTACCTTATCAGTTCGGACTGGGAGATGTTCCTTTCTCCAGTGCACGGCTTCAGAATGAAGTGTGGAAAACGGTGCAAGACTAGTGTGCTCCTGACTGCTACTACCCCTCTGACACATTTCAGACAACCTCACTGAGAGGCTGACACAGTGTGCCACAGCTCAGTGTAGTGATGGACTAAAAGGAAAACTCATTATATATTTGACAGCACTTTGCTTTAAGTTTTTGTCTTTTTCTTAATAATTGAACATTTCTGTTATGTTGTTAAACAATTAGGTATACATTTCTTATACTTTCTTTTGGGTGGCTCATAACAACATGTCATTTTCATCCTGACATTTGTGTAGATGTCCACAATCCACATTTTGTGTAGCAAAAAATTGCATTAGATGTGTTTTCTGAGACCCGCATCCATGAATGTTGTCCCAGACCACCCTCATGAATGTGCTGAAAGCGAGGGGTTCTTCTGAAGAATGTGCTGCACAGTTCTCAGAGCTCAGTTTTGAGACTTGGTCCTAAATAAAACCACAGGCATCTCATGAATATCAATCAATTCATCAGGACTGGACATGTTTTGACATCAAGCATTCCAAGAGAAGTAGAGCGTCATTGTTTTGCACTGGTTGTTTTTGTACATGTTTGGATTAAACATCCTTTATGCTAAATTAGCTTCTTCAATGGCAACCCATGCTGCTTTCAGTTGGACTCCTCTGTCTGTCTCTCGCTATTTTGAATATAAATGTCACATGCTGACGGACATGTTTTGTTGACATGGAGCTGTCGTTATGGCAACTCAGCAGGGTCACTAGGTTTATGTATACAGCCAGTGTGTGTGTCTGTGTGTTTGTGACAGATTGGTGCACAGTGATTAATAAAATGCAGTTTATCATATTTGCTTTAATAGATAAGCTGCCTTCAGCTACCTTAATGTCACACTTGTGTGCTTCTCATTGTTGGAAAGGTCCCCCTGTTTGGACCCAAGTCTGTTTACCTTGGACAAAGATCTATAAAGCAGACTCTGGATTAAACAGAGGCCACTCAGCCAAGTAGTTTCCATAAACGTAGCTGTGTCACAGGCAGTGATAAAGCACTTTATCATGAACCAGGGGAGAGAGGCATACTAGGTACACACCAGTGCCCTGCAAAGTGGATTATGAAGGACAAATCTTTGTTTCTTATGGAGAACTGTTAAGTGGACATTTTGCGCTCCATTTCAAACATTTTACATCAAGCTTTTCATAACCACTTAGTAACACAAATGTTCTCCAAGATTTCTATGCTACAAAGACAGTAAAAGTACATTGTGTTCCATGTGCGATCCTCTTCTTCTTATATTATATGCATGTATCAAGGGCAGCACTGACGGTCCTGTTTTGTTCTAGTGCTGGTTTTCAGTGGGCAGCCTGCCATCACATCACATTGAGAAGTCCTTGTTGCCTGCTTGGCATCATTATGAAAGCCTGGTCAGAAGTCAACACTAAGTGGTCCGACTGTCTCCCAGGGCAGGATCCCTTTACACTGGGAAGATCCTGATGAAGAAAGAGGGAAAGGGAGCGAATAGAGTAAAAGAGAGAAAGAAAGATGAATGGGGGGTCATAGAGAGAAGCAGCTTCTGAGAGAAGGTACACTAACTGAGGAGGGGCTAGAGAGAGAGAAAAAGAGGAGAGTGAGGCGAGATCTTCATCCGCTTTTAATTTTCCTTAAGGATCTCAGCCTCTTTCACTCTCTGTGAATGGCAGGAACAGGTGTTGTCATGCACCCATATAGGCTATTCTGATTAATGATTGGTTGAGAGGCTCATCCATCTCGTGTCCCTGTTCATCTACACTGGGCTGTCAATCAGCTGTCACCTCAGTCCTAGGTTGTAACAATGACTCCCAGCACAGCCAACGTTACCATTCAAAGAGACAGCTTCACACTCTGTAGAATATTCATTCAGTTTCTGACTGTGTGCCTGGTTTTCCAGCACTCTTGGTGTTTACATCCCCTGCTCCTTATATAGACTTTGGTCTCAGTATAGACCAGTCGGCTACTGTATTTTAATTATGTCTTACTACATAATTCTTAGGCCTGCTAGTTGTGTGGCTCTAGAGAGTTTATGTTGGTTTGTCTGTCAGTCGGTCTATCACTTTGGTCCAGATTGACATATCTTGACCAAAACTGTAGGAGTTGATAAAAGAATGTAATAGTACAGCTGCAACACTTGAATAATTCGATTACGAAAATGGTCGAAGCAAAATCTCTGCTTCGAGGCTTTGGTTAATTCTTATCACCGGCGTTACGTGGCCGGCTTAGTTTAGGGGTCATTTTTCCACACGGGACTGTTATTGCGGACACACACTACAACGTATAGAACACTTTCAGGGAATTTCTTCAAGTTTGGAACAAAATATTTTGCTGATATTGAGCTCCACCTTAGTGTCTTTGCACCATGTCATAAAGCTCTCTGTCAGTCCTCTGTACTCCTCTTAAAATAGAGTAAGTGGAGACAGCATGTTTCTCACTGGTGATATCTTTGACTTCACTAAGGATTACATTTATATTTTACTGAATTCCTTAAAAGTCTTAACTACATAGATTATATTATAGTCTGGCCAGTAGTCGTCTTCATTTAAACGTGTCTAACCTGCTACAAAAAGTTAGAATGATTCTTTCTTTCCAAATAGAGCTACTTTAGTCAAGTCATGGTGAAAATTCCTGTATTTTTTCATATTGCATTAAACATTTCTGCTTCTAATACTCACATCCATGCCCCCCTCAGAATGAATTCACTTTGTATTTATCATCAGGTTGAAATTAACATTTTTCGAATACTACTTTGTTGAGTGGCAGTAAGCAAATGATTTGCATGATGATTAGCATTTAGCTCAAAGCACCACTGTGCCCAAGTATAACCTCACAGAACTGCTTGCATGACCTGTAGCCTTTTAGTCATTTTTTCATCATATATTGCTGCCTCATTTTAATACTTATTACCTTTTCACCCACTAGATTTCAGACCTCTTATCTCCTCTCTTCTCTAAAATATAATTTATAGTTGCGTGACATTGAGCTGCTGCATTAACATCCCGATTTTTTTGTTTGAAAAAGTATCTTTGTTTTAGTAGTGCTTTCTGAAAGAAAATGAATTATGTTAACAAACTAAAAGAATCAGAAACAAAATTAACAGAATTATATCTATCATAATGCACTTGCTATAAATGATTCACAAATCAAGTTTGTTAGTTTGCCCTATGTTTGTGGTGATAACCACAGAATGCTTTGTTTGTTTTCAATATATGTTTCCATGTATGTCCATAATATATAGGTGTTTATATACTTTAGATTTCTTTTTTTGTTACCATTATATAAAGTGATGATAAACCTAGAAAATAAACATCAAAACATACATATTAAATGAGATGTAATTAAATCAAATTATTGTAGTAAGGTAAATATTATAAAACTGTTCATTTTTAAATACAAGTTCCCATACAACCTAAACCATCCACTTCCCTTCAACTGACATTTTTCCTCTCTTTCAGCACCTGGTTTTCACCATCTCTCTTGCAGTGTCCATATCTCCTGTGCCCAGCCCCATTTCCATCCGAAACCCTCTCCTACTCAGTCCCTATACACACTGTTGTTCTTAGTGCCCTCCACCAGTCCTGTCTGTTTCTCTTTTGTTTACCCCCTCCTTCACAATACTCAATTCCCATAAACCTCCCTGGGTTGTCCCCCCTCCCCTGTGTTCTCATTTTCTTTTCTATGCCTCTTCTCCTCCTATATGCCTCTTTTCATTCATTCATTTATCCTCATTGACACACTGACACCCTCGCACAGCTAGAGGGGTTGACACATCATTTGTTTACTTCATATTGACAACGCTTACTTCAATAGTCTCTCCTTTAGTTTTTTCCTGCGTCTTTCAACCATTCTAAAATCCAAAATGAATTCAGACTGAGGATCACTCACTGGGTCCCTCTTTCTTGTGTTGATCATTCAATATAGACAATATGCATTTCAGATTCTTACCATCACCTCCTTCACACCCGTCATCATCTGCGAAATGCTGGCTGGGATCTTACAATGAGCTGACATGAAACCTGAACACATCACTCATTCCTTTTGCCCATGACAGCACTCTTCATTTTCTCCCAAGCCCTCTATGTATTGCTGTCTACAACCATTTATCATTATTTACTGGGAAGGATAGCTTAACAGTGTGATCTGTCTTCGATTTAACATCACTCTATCACTTTCTCTCCCTTCTCTGTCTCTGTATACTCTTCCTCATCGGTTTGTCTGTCCCTCTGCAGTCTCACCTCACATTAATGTTGCATCATTTGCAGTTATGTGTCCACTCTGTGATTAATACAGAAACAGGGCCACAATGGTATAGTCTTAAAACGATTATCTTACTGTTTCTCTCTCAGAGCATCGTTATCTGCTGTCTTTGTCAGCAGTACGTTTTATAATGTAGCCCAGAATACCTAAATGCTATCTGGATTTTTTGTTTTGATGTTCATTATTTAGCCAAAAAACAAAAACAAACGTGCACTGTAGGACATTGCAACAATAAGGTGCACTTAAAAGTTTGTACAAAACGACCGCAAGAAGGCCTTAATGTAAATTGGAGAGGTTGCATCACAATCAGTGCATTTACAGGAGGAATTTACTACTAGAGAACATCTCTGTCTCTGCCAGCGTGATTGACAGTAGACAGAATGTGTAAACTGAGGGCATATTGTTCACTACTTATGCGATCGCAGATGGAGTCATTCTCTCCAACAGATACAGCTTTTAACAACAAAAGTCAAAAAACAAAGACAAAAGTCTTTCTATCCCTTTTATACCTCACTCCTTCACTTTCTCTTGTTCAGTAAGAGATGAGAGCTTCGGCTTGTCCTGTAAGGATTTTAAATCTGGGCTGTTATAATGTCAGAGTCATCCTCATACACGTTTTTGGTGCTCTCAATTTGGATTTGAGTGGGTTTATTTGCTTAAAAGACTTGTGCTTCATCTCACAGTTGAACTTCACTTTGCTTTTAATAATTGCCAGGGTATCAGAACATAGGAGACCTATTGGTTTTAAACTGCGTGGTTTCATTGTGCACTTTTCTCTTTTTAGAGTACAACATGTGAAATACCTCTTCTCTGACCCATATTTACTCCCGTTTTTGTATATATTTTTTCACTCACTTGAGTTGCTCCCTTGTCTCAATGCACTGATTTGATTGGCTAAGTTGCGTCCGGTGAGATGATTTTCAGCACATGCAATTGAACTTCAAGTTTGTGTTGGCTGCTAAACCAGTACTGTAAAGGCTGGAAAAGTGGTGTCACTTAATATAGCAAAGCTCCTTAAGATGTAATAATTCTCAATAATTTATTGGTAAAAGGTCCAGGTCCAGATAGGATGGCGTCTGGGTCCCTAACCCTTCCTATAGGTGACCTCTGATGTATAGTGGTAACTTCCACTTTGCCAAAAAACACACAAAAAATTGTACCTTAAATTCCTCGTCTTCATAAATATTTTACGAGTGCACACAGACGATGTAAACTGCACCTTGACTGGTGTGCAAAGGCATACAACTGCAAGGCAGTAATTCTGTTTTTTTCAGGATGGGATATGGGCACCAATTTTAAATCACCCATTGTTTCCACTCTCCTCCACACCACACATCCGTCTGCAGGGCCCAGTACACTGTGTTGGTTCCTGCCCTGTGGAGAACTGAGGTGCAAGACTGGGAGCTTAAATGTATGAACAGTCTGGTGTTGGATGAGAGCCACCATGGATCCAAAACAGGTACCACACAGATACACATTACACACATTACACACACAAAGCAGTTGTTCCCAAGCAGAGGCTAATAATGCAATGGGACACTGGGGACAGGTCGGCACGCAGTCGCTCAAACTCTGGTAACTGATTCAGCCTACATCACTTAACCTTTGGTGGCACACCTGCTGATCTTGTTACACTCATACACACACTCTTTTGTTCTCTGGTCTTAATGTCAGTGTGCATCGTGGTTTGGACCTTGGGGAAGACATCTTGAGTGTTTTCCTGAGAACACTGTTGTAAAAGGAGGAAACAGTCATCCCTTGTTCACTTCGTTTCTTAAAACTTTCTACATGTTAAACTGCCTGCCTGCTTGCTTTTGCCCTTCCTTGTGTTTTATACTTAAATAAGCATCTTTTCATTTAAGCTTTTAATTTTTTGTTTCATTATTTGGCTATTTCACAATTGAGAGACATATTTAAAGTTGGCATTTTGCCATAGAGTGTCCTCTAAACAAATCATACAGTCAGTGCCAGCAGTGCCTCTATTCACCCTCAGGCTGAAATCTGTGTTTTAGTGTCTGTCTCTTTAATACCCTTCTTCCAAAAGGTACAGTTTGCTGTGATTGGTCAGTTCTGACAGTCCTGAGCAGGCATCACCTACCATGTTTTGCCTTAGCGCTGCTGGTGTTTTTGTGACCACAGCTGTGCTGGGGGCGTTACTGAGGGTGGTGACTTGGGAGTGACATGTGGATTGAGCATTTAAATACTTTCATATATTCAAGATTCAAGATTCAAGAGTTTTTATTATCATTGGACATTCACATGTCAATCAATGAAATTTTCTTTGCAACCCCCGTGCATAAGGTAATAAAGTAGTAAAAATATAGAAGAGCATGCAATAAAAATAGAAATATTTATAAATATAATAAAAAAAGAGGAAGAGAGTATGTACATCAGAACTGTAGTATGTACATAAGAACTGTAGTATATACATATGTTATGTATACGATTGGTGCGGTTGGGTGGTAATATATACATTAACAGTAAGGTACCGTTAATTAGTCCGTTGGACATAAAAAAAGTGCAGTGTGCGTTCAGCAGCTTAGTCTATTGTCCTGCAGTGCAGGGGGTGATAGCTTTGACAGCTCTTGGAAAGAAGCTAACAAACAAACACGCGCACACGGGAGCTACGAGCCGCTGCGTCTGTGCGCGCCGCCATCTTCGTCTTCGTATATAGTATCTATAGGCCTATCTTATAATCAAGAAAGACAATGAAATCTCACTCTCTACATTGTGGGAACTTTAACCAAAGAGCCCTAACTTAGTCCAGAAAAAGTTGATCTCCAAAAGCACTGATGACAAAGTTCAGGTAAGTGTGTGTGTGTGTGTGTGTGTGTGTGTGTGTGTGTGTGTGTGTGTGTGTGTGTGTGTGTGTGTGTGTGTGTGTGTGTGCACCTTGTCAGATCAAAGGACCTTTCATCTTTTGAACATTGTTCAGATATCAGCTCCAAAAGATCTGGAAACCCCTCACCACTGAGTCTCATTTTCACAAAGGACAGACAGATTGGAATGCAAACCTGATGTGCATGTATGTGTGTGTTCATAGCTGTAATTGTGTACATATGTATGTGTCTGTGCGTGCATCCTGACAGACTTAGAAAGGCTACAGGGATGAGTCACAGGTTGGTGGCTGCAGGGCTGTTTGTCAATGCAGGTGGGAAGGCAGAAAGGAAAGGGGCAAGAAAGAGATACTGTGTTTATATGTGTGTGTGTGTGTGTGTGTGTGTGTGAGAGAGGGAGAGAGAGAGAGAGAGAGAGAGCATGTGAAAGAATGAGTTGGGTAAGTGAGAGTATTTGCGAAAAGGGCAGAAGACTTTGAGAGAGGATGAGAGGTTTCTTTTCAGGGCAGTTGGAAGACACAAAAGCATGCTGGTGATAATCTATCACCCTGTGTTCCTGTGTGTGTGCCCACCTGTGTGTGTGTGTGTGTGTGTGTGTGTGTGTGTGTGGCTGTATGTGAGTCAGGATGAGTCATCCTTATTTGCTGCCCTGTCACACTGTCTAGCCCTCAAGGCAGCAGGGGAAACAAGCTGATTCATTTGCTGCCTCTTGACACAATCGAACATTCCTGTTTTTTCTCTCATTCTCATAGACTCTCTCTCTCTCTCTCTCTCTCTCTCTCTCTCTCTCTCTCTCTCTCTCTCTCTCTCTCTCTCTCTCTCTATTACTGACACCCATCAACATCATGGCATTTATACAAATCTTGTGGCATGTGCTCCACGCTCCCATTGACAATTATGACCTCTACTCATGAATCCACATGCATGCTCTTTGGAGCATTGTTCACTGTTGCTGGAAAACAGTTCTGTTTATGGGATATTCAGAGATGCTCATAGATGACTGGCTCCAAAGAAGACTGTGAATCAGCCTTTGGGACTAATTTGTAATTTTGGGCATCAACATAAAACTGACTTGACATGACAGAACCACTGTAGAGAGATTTGTCAAGGCACCAAGTCCTTTAGCTTTGTTTTTTAATTGATATGGCGGTCTTGCATGATGGGTGGGCAATATGGAGGAAGTGCAATGTAGCAGCACTTGAGGATGAGTGACCATGAGAGGAGCTGAAAATTGAGCCAGAGGCCAAAGAGGTTGGTTCGTTAAGTAGTGAAACTACACCTCACAGACAGCTTTTTCAGATGGCAACAAAAGCCGGGGAGTGTTTGTTATGTGCTTTTTTGGGTACCATGGAATTATCGAACATTTGATCAAACTATTGTCTTATTGCTATCGATGACGTATATTATTGCATCGTTTTATCACCCAGGCCCAGTTTGCATACAGACACACTCTCTGCTAACCTTAGTCATTCCTCCAGAAAGGCTACGAAGTCAAAATTAAGTTTAGTAATGCTTATCTTCAGTTGAGGAGTGTTGGAAACATGCAGGTCCACATTAAGAGCAAACACCCTGCTGTGTGATGCGCTTATCAAAGATAAGTTGTTGTAGCATGTGTGCTTTTCCTCCTATGACAATTCAAAATGTCTGCTGTGAAAACAGTATTGAGGAGCAATTAATAGTTGAAATAAAGACACAATAATATCTCTTTGGGTAGTTCAGTGAGATACTTGACTAATCCTGGTACTTCATTAGATTGATATAACATGCTTCATATCATAAGTCAGTCCTCCTCATTGATTTGCAACATTGCCCGTAATGACCAAAAACAGCCTGAGGTATCAACGTCAAAGACACTGTGCCTCGTAGTGCCAAATTCTCGGGCTTTCAATCAATTTCTATTTTTTTTTCCACAACAAGTAATCCTAATCGTCCTAGCTTACTGTTAGGGTCACTTTAAGTTCAAATACTCAACTTCATTGGGTTCCAAACACTTTGCTGCTTGCTCTTGTGCTGAGGGTGGCAGCTGTAGTCAGCTTGGCTGACATTGCAAATTATAGACGCAAATCTTCTCAAGGCTCTGCTGCCACATTGATCCAGCACAGACCTGACCACTCTAGTGCTGAATAGTTTATTTCGCCGTTTGTTTAATCATTCAGTCTATATGGCCTGATCCAAAAAGATTACTTTTTCGAAAAAGGTTTTACTTTTACATTAAAATGTAAAAAAATCAGATTTGTTTTTTTGACACAATACATACATGCACTGAACAGCCACAACATTACAACCACCTGTTCAATAATATGCAGGTTCCCCTTGTGCAGCCGAAACAGCTCCAACCCATAAAGGCATTGTCATAAGACCTCTGGGGGTGTCCTGTGGTGTGTGGCACTGGGACATTGCTAGTGGATCCTTTGGTTCCTCAGTGTTGGGTGGGTGGGGTTCCATGGATGGGACCTGTTCCGGCACATCCCAGAAATGGTGGATTGGATTGGGATCTGAGGAATTTGGATGCCCAGTTGTCACCTTGAGCTCTTTGTTGAGTCCCTTGAGCCGTTCCTGAGCAGTTTTTGTGATGTGTGTTAAGTGGCATCCACCTGAATGCCAAGGTGTCCCAGCAGGAAATTGCATTCCAACGAGATGATCAATGCTACTCACATCACTTGTCAGTGGTTCTAATGTTGTGACTGATCGGTGCGCATTCCTACATACAACATATTTTAATATTACATTTACATTTTTGGAGTTATGGTGGTAAAAGTTACTCAAAGGTTTTCATGTGATGCACTGCCCCAGCAAGAGCAGGTGTTATGAATGATATTGTTGTGGAGTGTTCCAGGTGTGACACTGAGGTCCCTGGGACCCATCCAACAACAGGCTAAGTCAGCAATAAAGTACAGAATTGAAGTGACTTATGCTGAGTCAGACTGAGAGCAGGTATACTCTATGTGTCCCTCTGTCCTTCTACAAGCTACTTTGATTTTGTACTCCTCTTGTTTTCCTTTCCTCTCCTCTCCTTCTCCTGTCCCCTACCTTTAAAACCTTTATCTCCCCTCTCTGTTCTCCCCTCCTGCATTATTCTCCTCTCCATTCAGCCTTCTTTTACCCTCTTTACCCTTTCCTCCTTTCTATCCCCTCCCTTGCTCGCACTCTCAAGTCTTCTTTTTTCCCTGACTTCTCTGGTGTAGCAGCAGATGCCAGAGTCCTGTTCTCCTCAGCACGCTCCCATGATACCTACCTACTTCCTGTCAGCCTGCTGCCCATGCTTTAGTGCAGTGACTCAGCATTAATTTTACTCAGTGCCCCTAAATAACCTCCTACAGCCAGTGCTGCTGTCATAGTTACATAGATTTTAAAGTCATGATGTTTAATTATATCAGGCAAATTCTTTTTTGGCAATCTCGATTTATAGGATTTTTTTGCAGTGTCATGTATTGACATATTGGATGTGCAGGTTAAATTAGTTAAATCATTCATTATCTAGCTGCTTCAAACCTGTCAAAGCATGCTTAAAATATCTACATTTTACCACAGCTGTACAACTTATATGGTGTTAACACCCCCTGGGGCTTATTTGCCATTTTGATTTAACACGCCCCCCCCCATTCATATTTTACTTATATTTACTCTCACTGCATTATGTGTTATGCTTGACATACTGTATGCGTGTGCTTCCTTACTCTTCCCATCAGTGAACTCTACGTCCATCTGTTCTCTTAATCTCTCTGTTTTATCCCTTTGTTCACACCATTTTTGACCTCACTGTCCATCTGTTATTTGGCTCCAGCAGAGTCACTGCAGTAGTTTATGTATATTAGTGTGTGTGTGTGTGTGTGTGTGTGTGTGTGTGTGTGTGTGTGTGTGTGTGTGTGTGTGTGTGATCAAGATTGGTTCACTACCTTGTGAAAACAATGACAACACTCTCTCTCTCTCTCGCTCTATCTCGCTCTCTCTCTCTCTCTCTCTCTCTCTCTCTCTCTCTCTCTGTCCTTGCCTTATGATAAATGGATCAGGCACAGCACACTTACTTAGTGCCGTAGGGTTTTGCATCATTCATGCTTGTGCTTCCTTTTCCATTTTAGAATAGGCTCAACAGCAGAGGTAGATATTATCAAAATGTATGTGTCTTACACAACTGGGATAAAGACAAATGAGAACACGCGCTGAGGAAAGAGGGACTTGAATATGGAGCAGATAGGCCATGTTGGAATGAGGAAGGTCGGGGTAAAATCAAGGATCAAAACAAATTGGCTGAGGTTTTGGAGCTGGGGTGACAACACACAAACAAGCGGATTACAAGAGAAGTGATGAATGGTGTTTCAAGTGTCAGAATGTGGAGTTTACGACCTGCAGAAAAAAAGAGGTCCTCTTTGAGCACTACTGTTGGCACCCTAAGGGCTGGTCCAAGGGGTCAAGAAGGTCACAGGTGGTGGAGCCAAAACAGAGTATCTAAAATGAGAAGTTATTTTAAGTTCAGCTGAGGTTATATACCTTCAGGTCATTGGCAGGCTTGTATATGTCTCTGAAAAAATGTTGTCAACAGTAAAGTGAAGTTTATCTTCGAAGACAGAGCATAGAGGTCAGGGGGACAAAATACGTGATTAACTCAACAATATTCTGTACAGTTATGAGTTTTACCTCAACCTAATATATTACATAATCTTTATGTTGTAACAGTACTTAATACTTCCAGAACTTGAGCCTGGTTGTGTGATGTGATTATGAAATGTTATCAATTTTAGAAGTTCATCCAGCCTAGCTACTTATTACAGTAGATCTGAACAAATTAATTATTATCCAGAGACTTGCAGTGGTACAAATACTTGTAATTAAAGATGTTACTGGTGGTAGAAATCATGTACATTGCGAACGTGTCCTGTCTGACATTGGGTTAAAATAAAAGTGGTAGAAAAACATCTGGGTCATCTTTATTATGGTCTTGTGGTCTGAGGCCACTGTTCATGCTGAGCTGTGTCTATTAGTCTCATAAGAATGTCACCTTTGTAACCTGGATAAGGCTCCCGAGCCGTGGGCACTTGGCCTACCTTTGACCCCTGAGCTAGGTCTGCTTTCTAGTAAGCTTTGCTCTTTGTAAAGGTTTGTTGTAATCCCTCCATCCTCTCCATTTCCATTTGTTCCTGATGGTTGAAGTTGAATGCCACCTGCCTGATCATCCATAAGCTAACCTACTCCACTCATTAGACACTTCTCTTGTGAGTCTCATATAAAGAAAATCATACAAGGGTCTCCACTGGAAATACTTAGTCAGGCTTTCAGCAGAAACAGAGGGTCAGGGTGCTTGTTGTATGGGTCTGTGATGGTAAATGAGCTCTTTCACTCGCCTCTCTCCTTATGTCCTATGACAGAGAGGTCAAAACTTGAACTTGTTTGTGTACTATCCACCAACAATGACCTGGATATTGTACCGAGTTCTTTTGTTCAACTTGAAGTTGAGTAGCAGGTTGCAGGAAGTGAGTCAGTGTCCCAGAGGCTTGTCTGGCTACTCATGTTGACTGAGTTGTACTAACTGTTGACAGTGCTGTGTCTCCAACTGACAAACATAAACAGTTGCTATACATTTACTTCATTGATAATCCAATCGAGTCTTTGAAATGTAAAAAAAAAAAAATGGTGACAATGTGTGACAATTCACAACAGTGACAATTCACATTGCTTGTTTCGGTCCGACTAACAGTCCTGTAGTCCTTTACAGTCATATTTCAAAGGAATGTAACATCAGAAAAGCTGGGAACAGAATATTAAGCATTTTTCCTTGCCATACAACTGAAACTGATAATCCACTATCATAATAGTTAAAACTTCTGTTAAAAAAGTAATATCCTAATCATTTCCTTGTCTCAGCTCTTAATATCAATTCTCAGACAAGCAATGTTTTTTGTGATACTGAAGAAATTAATTTTGGGGCTGCTTCAATTGATCAGGCACTGATAGTTATCAGCTGATGCTGCTTCCAGTGATCATCACCAAAAATCCTAACCCTAACCGTAACCCTTAATTTTTTTTGTATTGCACTTTATTCATGTATCTCTTGTATTTTGATGGTTGATTTTTGAATTTGTTGCAGTTACAGCTCTTCGTGTGTAAATTAGGAGTTGTCGAGGAGTAAAAGATGGGGCCTTTTTGACAGGTGAATTACTTCAGTAAAAGCAAGAGAACAACAGTTTGCATGTCCTCATCTCCCCTCATTAAATTAGAACAAGGCAGCTGGTTGGGGATTCTGTGCTTGTTTGCATATGGTCCCTAATTAGATAAAATTAGGAGTAGAATTAATTATTTGTGATTTGTGTATAACTGTGGTAGATGATGGGATTAGAAGCCGCAGGTAGGAGAGGAGATGAGAGGGGAAGAGGAGCAAAACAAATCTTTGTAAAGGAAAAGAAAGGAAGGCAGTGTTGGCTCAGATCCTACCAAGAGCCTGAAGACTCTCCTCCAGTGTTGGGCCCTTAAGCCTTTCCTGCGTGCTTGCTTTCCTTTGTGTGTGTGTGTGTGTGCATTTGTGTGTCTGTGTGTGAGTTTGTGTGTGTGTTCATCCACTCTAGCTCTTGCCTTATATGTTTCCCAGCTCTACCCTCTCTTCCTCTTGCCCTGTTCTACTGTTACACACTGTGGAGCCCCTGTGGCTGTCC
The DNA here is from genome assembly GCF_904848185.1 of Acanthopagrus latus. Lineage (NCBI taxonomy): Eukaryota > Metazoa > Chordata > Actinopteri > Spariformes > Sparidae > Acanthopagrus > Acanthopagrus latus. The sequence goes on along the minus strand of NC_051046.1, from coordinate 25,820,636 downwards.
TACCAATTACACTGCTGTATAATTGAGGTGAGAGGAGAGGCTCTGTGTGTGTGTGTGTGTGTGTGGATATTTGTTTGCAGGAGTGTGTGCAAGAGAGAGGGTAACGTACTTTGTTTCGTGTTCATGCAAGCATTGGAATTAAGCAGCATTGTTTGTATTCTAGGGCAGAGTGCAGCTCTCAAACTTAAGCAGCTGAGGTGCGATGTTAATAATTAATCGATTTTCATAATTATGTTTACTTCTTGTAAAATCTGGGAAAAGAGGTTAGGATGATTTGCATACACTTAAATTTGGGTAATTTGTCTCTTTCCAAATGAGAGAGAAAGTGTTTTCTTTGCTGAACTTAATATCTAATACTGGGAGAAAAAATGGCAACATGGACAGGAAAATAGGTTTACTGTTATGTGTGGAAAGTGGAAAGTGTAACTTAATAGAGGTTGGACAATGAATCAGAATAACAAAGACAAGTGAGGAATAGATGGGTAGATGGGTAGTGTTTTAGAACAAATAGTGTAAGATATAAAGTGAAATAACATTTTAAAAAGTAGAAAGTAATGAGAGGAAATCTGTTGGAAAGGCCTGACAACTGTTTTGATTGTTGTAGTTCAATAAGCTCTGGTAGGCCTGTGCGTGCACACACACAAACACACACAAACACACACACACACTGACCCACTGAAAATTGGAGGGCTGTTCTGACAGGCAATCACAGAGGCAGAACCTTACTTCATTAAACTATGTTTAGCCATCATCACCATAGAATTGTACAATAGAATATTAAACTGAGTTTGAATTAGAGGCCCCAGACTCTGTTTAGATTGCTCATCATTGTAGTTTTGGCAGCTGTAATGACAGGTTAGAAAGTAGAGATATGGCAATTTTTGTTCCTTTGTTGTCCTCCCACTCTCAATCTTTCCTCCCCTACCCTCTATTCATCCCCCAGCCCTTTTCTACCTCCTATCATTTTCTTTTACACCAACCTCTTTTTTTCTCTCTGTCTCATGTCTCATTTAATAATTTAATACTTAAGAGTATTACATTTGTGGCTTTGCCTACTTCTTGTCTCATATATTTTTTTTAATGCTTAGTGTCCAGCTTCATGCACCCCAGCCTATGGAGTCTTTGTTGGACCTTTGCCCCCTGGGAATGAACCCTGACCTTGCAGTAGGCCTTAAGGCGCATTAAGAGGCAGGTTCTGAATGACAGGGTGTGGTAGGGGTCAAAACTCACAGGTCAGCGAGGATCATGGGCGAACCGGCCCACTCCCTCCCATTATGTCTTTTCTCCTACATTTCTCTCTCTCTCTCTCTCTATCTAGCTGCTTCAAACCTGTCAAAGCATGCTTAAAATATCTACATTTTACCACAGCTGTACAACTTATATGGTGTTAACACCCCCTGGGGCTTATTTGCCATTTTGATTTAACACACCCCCCCTTTCATATTTTACTTATATTTACTCTCACTGCATTATGTGTTATGCTTGACATACTGTATGTGTGTGCTTCCTTACTCTTCCCATCAGTGAACTCTACGTCCATCTTTTCTCTTAATCTCTCTGTTTTATCCCTTTGTTCACACCATTTTTGACCTCACTGTCCATCTGTTATTTGGCTCCAGCAGAGTCACTGCAGTAGTTTATGTATATTAGTGTATGTGTGTGTGTGTGTGTGTGTGTGTGTGTGTGTGTGTGTGTGTGTGTGTGTGTGTGTGATCAAGATTGGTTCACTACCTTGTGAAAACAATGACAACACTCTCTCTCTCTCTCTCTCTCTCTCGCTCTCGCTCTCTCTCTCGCTCTCTCTCTCTCTCTCACTGTCCTATTAAATCTACTTTACTTGATTTCCCTTCTCTAGTGTACCTGGCAGCTGTTTTCTCCTTTGCCTTGATTATGTATAGCTGCTATAGTTAATGCGGATTCACAGGACAAGTTACAGTATTCTGAGGAAACCAATCACTCCATGAGCAGGTAGATTGTCAGAAGACAGAAGATCAACTGGTGTATGTTTAAAGAGCATCTAAAACAAACTTGCGTGGTTTTAATAATGAAGGCAGTCAATAATGGGTCATGATTTCATGACGTACACAGTGTAAGTAGTTTTCCATACAACCGCAGCACACTGTAAAAGGAATCGTTATCCTGCTGAGAAATTTGAGGTATGCTGCTTGTGACCTGCAGCTCTTCATCTAACGGCTCACTATGGCTGCTTCACCTCCTTGTTCTATTATACCCTTGAATATTTAACACTGGCCTGCTGTCAAAATATGTAGAAGATGGCTGCTGTCTGATGCACTTTAGATTATCACTTCCAGAATTACAGTTATCAGTAAGGCTGGATATCCTGCTGCAATGTTTCCTGTGAATCCCCTCTATATTTGAATTCTATCTGAATCCAATACAACTGTGAAGACTACGAAGAGGTAATTCACTAGATATGAGGTTAATGAATTGCAATATCCACGACTTTCTACACAGTTTTGATTGATTGTGTTGATGAGATTGCTACAGGTTTCTTTTTGCCAGTATCCTAAAATTAGTTTTCAGTTTTGATATGATTTATTCTAAATATTTTCTCTATATCTTATAATGAATCATATTGTGGAAATGGTCCAACAGTCAGCCAATTCTGATATGTTGCTGACTTGAATTTGCATTTCTAACTTCTACCCACCTCTGAACCTCTGCCCTAACCCTCTCAACCCCCGCCCCCGCTCTCTCGGTCTCCCCTCCTCATCTGTTGCCTTGCCTTCGTCTTTTCTTTGCTGTTATTTTTTTCTTCTCCCTTCTTCCCACACTCCCTCCCTGCTCCGTCTTTTCATCTAACCCTGCCCTGTCGTGGCCTCCACACTCTTAAGCCATTGATTTACCAACACACGAATGGAACTTTTCATTTCTTTGAGCTTTTTGTTCGTGTTTGTGTGTGTGTGAGTGACTGTGCATTGAATCTGTGCATTTCTATTTCTATTAAGGGCTCAGTGTTTTTCTCTTATTGTCATCAGACATATGTTGCCTGTTTTGTGTATTCCCACCATCATTTAATAAACACTCCTCAGGGTACTTTTCCTGTCTGTCATTTTCATGCACATATACAAAACAGAAAACCAAACAGCAGGGATGATTTGGCCACTATCGGCTGTCTGATTAATGACAACATACAGTCTATGAGATGAGATGTTGATCTGCTTGGGTACCAAAGTATTATAACAAACCCAGACAAATGTGAGTGAGGGTGTTTGATTGTATTTGTGTTATATGATCTGATGCTCTGAAGGACACCTGAGGACATGGAAATTTGCTAGTGGTTTGAGCAAAATGGTTTTGATATCTTGATATAATAATGACTGATGATTGAGCACCTTGGTTGGCCAGTGCTTATAAAGCCAACTTTTATCATTTTTGATTTTAAGGACATTTTAAGGACATCTAAAACAGTTGATATGTGATTTATAAACATAACAGTTTTACATTTGAATTAGATTATGACCTGCATAATTGTTAGACGATACAGAACGGGTATTGCAAAGATAAAAGCTGGCATACAGGAAAAGAAAATCTGTTATGTACCTTAATAGACATCACTAAACTCATTGTAGTAGCTTTGGTTTAAGGTTAATTACGCCAACCCTGCAGTCATCATGATTAACACACAAGGTATATATTGTTAAGTGCATGCATGTATTTACATAGAATTATAGTTCATTTTGCAAGTCATTCTTTCATCATTCTCGAGAACACTATGCCCATGTTTCCATTCATTTGCCTAACTGAGAGTAGAGCTGTAGCTAACTGTTATTTTAATTATTGATTTACTAGCCAATAATTTTCACAATCAATGAATGAATTGTTTCGTCAATAAAATGTCAAACAGTTGTAAAAAGGCTTATCACAATTTCACAGAGCCCAAAGTGGCATCTTTAAACTGCTTATTTTGTCCAAAGTCACTTGATTTACTATCAAAAAGGACAACGAAAAGCAGCAAGTCCTCACATTAAGCAAGCTGGAAGTATCAAATGTTTGACATTTTGCTTGAAGGATGAAAAAAATATGGATTATCAAACTGGAAGACAATACATTTTCTTTTGATCTACTCATTAACTGATCAACACATTATTGTAGCTCTAATTGAGAAGAGAAAATGTATTTACTGTATCCACCCTTGTTGCAAATCCACTGTTCTGCTGCTGTAAATTCTTGTATAGTATAACACAAATTCATTCTAATCCATGGCAGAAAATTGTCCCCGACAAATGCAATCTTTATTCCACTTTCAGTGGAGTTTGCTGAACACCTCGGTGCCAGCTGTCCTTCTTTTTTAGGTTGCGTCTTCAATAGAAACCTCTGGACATGGGGCTTGGTTAGCGAAGCAGGAAAGTATTTGCACACTTGGTTTCAGTCTGTTCCTTCATCTTATCTTTTTTAATAAGAGGCCTACGGAAGTACCAAGTTTGATTGTATAATACTGGCCAAATCGACTTTGATAAAGATTAGGATGATCTTCTGTACCACGTGTCAGTGTAAGAGTGTTTACATTTTGTCTGAAAACTGCTGATTGACTATTTCTACAGCTGATGTCACTATTCTGTGTTAACCTTGCTTTTTTGTGTTCTCTATGCAAACTTCTTGGCTCCATTCCTGGCTTTGCTGTATTGTTGTCGGTTATGTTTCTTTAACCTCCTTATCTACTTTCCTCCGTCTGTTGGCCTCTGACGTTTCTCTGGACAAATGCTAATCTGTTTTTCTTACTCTTAACTCTAGACACATGAACATTCAAGTGAAAAACGTGACAAATACAAAGGCCTGATGTTTGTATGAAACATGGTTTGTTTAAAAAAAGTTAAAACAGAACTGTTTAATCCAAGGTAGAATCAATTTCAGGTCTCTCATACTTAATCTTTTTATTGTATTTGTCTCCTTTATTTCATCTTCATACTCAATAAATCAGGAGCAGTTAATTGTAATCTGAGTTGCCACCATGCAGTCTAATAAAGTCTGACAAATACATCTTTTATCTAATGTGTCCAGTAAAGGTAAAATCCAAACTTCAATTTTCAGAGAAACATGGTAAATTGTGCTGTAATATGCTTCTATTTGAGTGCCTGTGTGCAACTCATTTTCTCAGAGACTCATAGCCCTAATCTTTGTTTTCCCTTCTCCCAAGTTATCAGCCCATCTCCAACTACACAAAACAGTGGGGGAATTGTTGCACCATTTTTCTCTTTTCCTCCCTTTTTACTTACTGTTTTCCTTCCTTCCTTCCTGTCCCTCTCACCTTTTTCTCTCTCGCCTACTACTTTTCTGTGCTCTCTATAAAGTTACCCCCTCCCCCCCACTACTGTGCCCAGTAGTGAAGGTCACACAGTCCGTTGTGTAGCATGACCTAACATTGTGCAGCGGAATGATATGGGATGACTGGAGGCTCATATCCAGTGGGCTAAAATAACAAATAACTTGACTCGCTCTCCTTGTTGTCTATTATTCTGTGATAAAGAGCACAAGACACTGCTTTCTCTTGTTTGGTAATGGTAAAAGTAGTCAAGTAGTGCTAAAAGAAGCCTAAGAAATATATTCATGATATATATATATTTCTCCATTCAAAGAAATAGGTTTAGAACTAAATTAAAACTTTTTGTAGAATTAAAAAACAGAGTTAAAAAAAACTTTGGGTTCACCCCGGTTCTCTGAGTAATATGAGTGCAATGTCTCACTATGGGATGCATGCCTCGCTGCAGCCCTCAGAAGCATTAATTACGCCAATCCTGATTGGCTGGTGAACGTGTCTGTCTGCCTCAGGTAGTCCCATCTACCTTAAATAGCACATGTGGACAGCACCACGTCATTCAAGATAAGCACCTCTTCTCGCTCGCCCAAGCAGGAAGGGTTGTCTGGTGAGACATCTACAGTGTTTCCCCTATATGCACCTAGCAGAGGCAGACCGCCACTGCTGACTTTTATTTTACTTATTTATTTATTTTTTATGACAAAAGGTGGGCTCAGTCTTGTCTCTTTAGAAACTAATGTTATATCATTTTGCGCTATGGACGCTTCATATCCAGGTCAGTCACACACCTGTTTGAAACGGTTTATGGAAATAAATCACGAACCACAGTGGGCCACCTATGAAGCCGGTTGCGTTATTTCTTATGGCTACAATTTCAGCTGTCAGTATCCATGGTTCTGTTGTCATATCATGTTTGGCAACAACTTGTCTCTGTCAAAGAAACTTTGCAAGCGGTCTTCTTTGCTACACTCTTCCAAATATACTGTTACCGGTTGATGCAGGTGATGCTCCGCACTGAACTCCGTTATTCCGTGTCGTGCCGTGCCGTGCCGTGCCGTGCCGTGCCGTGCGCCGTCTCTCAGCATACTCTTAAGAGTCAACGATCACGCCGGGGTGATCAAATCACGTGACTGATTTAAGATGACGTAGCACCGAGACGGAGCCTCGGTTCCGACTTTATGTGCTGCTGTGGCCTTCAAACGATATACAACTTTTTAAATTGTGTTGATAGGCCAAGTAAAACCGGAGTTATGATAAATATTGTCCGCCACGTTTTTCGCTAACATTGCTGTCACATTTGCTGCACGTTTGGTGCAGGAAGAAGCGATAAAAACGGGCTGCTCTCGTGAAAGTGTCCGCAAGCAGGAAGTGTTTGCAGGCAAAAAAACACATTCCTGTTGGTGGAAAAAGGCACCACACCAACCAATCACAAAATTATATGATAAATCACGTGATTTGGTTGCTGAGGAACGGGGAAGCTGTGGAAGAGACGGTGACAGAGATACAGACAGTAGATAGAGACAGCGATAGAGATGGCGAGTTTTGAGAGTTGAGAGATTTGTGACATATAGCGTGTTTGGAGTGTATAATTAGTGTGCATCGCAACGACCCCCGTTTCCTCTCGGGCTTCGACTGCAGCACCATCAGAAGGGAGATAGGGGTCATGTCCAGACAAGCTAGCTTGGCGGGCTAGCCGTCTGCGGAGACTCTTGACGGTGAACACCGCACAGTGTTGACTTAAGCCGGGGACGTCAATAGTTAGCCGGGGGTGTTCCAGCCCCTGGGGTGGATCCTTACTCGATATCATATTCCCACAATGACAGAGTCGGGCCCCAGAGTCTTCATGCCCTCCACGCAAGCTGGTATCCAGGCAGGGAGTCGAGGCAGTTAGCTGGTGTGCTAACGGTGAAGAAGTCAAGAAATTAGCTTGTGTGCTAATGGTTGGTGCCGTGGTGAGGGCATCAAGGACAGTGCTGACCAAGTCGTGGAGGGCAAGGAAAGCACTGGGGTTGTTGCTGAGATTCACAGTTAGATCCATTTGTTGTACTTTTTTACGAAGTATCCGGTCAGCCCGGTCGGATTTTATTGCTATACACTTTGCAGGTTCCGGAAAGGCTTTGACTGCGGAATCTACTACAACTATGTGAAAGTGTACGTTTAACAAGTGTTGGCTTGAACAACCAGAATTCAGTTGGTTAAAAGCCATACCTAATAATGAATTTGAAGCATAGTGTATGCTCTGTAAGAGGACCCTCAACTTGGGCACACTTGGAAAAACACCAGTTAACTTCTAAAAGTCTCCAGTGAAGTCACGCTATCACACATTTCTTTACACCAGTTCCTGGTCCAATGGACGGGACATGGAGCAATATCAGGACTGACTGGAGGCTGGGTTAGCTAACAACATTAGCTTTTCATGCTAGCTATCTTTTTCGAGACTGATTAGCTAGCTAACTTTAACGTTGGGCTAAACTAGAAGTTAACCCTAACATTAACATTGTTTTTCCAGAATGAGTGTGTTAGGAGAGAAAGATGCTGTAGTTGTCAAACAACTGGATGCAGGGATCAAGTGCAGCTGGAACTGGTCGTGGCTCAAGCTTGAAGGCAAAGTCACAGTAAAAGGACAAGAGCTATTATTCCATCTAGCAGATGTGTTCAGGAAGATCAGTAAGCAGGGATTTGCATGTTGCATTCTCTGTCAGAAAGACATTAACTATGCAAACAAGGGCAGCCATGTACTGCAGGCACACTGTCAAACAGAAGTGCACAAGAAGAAGGTGCAGCATAATGTGACCATGTATAGATAGATACTTTATTATACATTCATACTGTCTTGTAATTCTGCTTGATTTTTCTCTTAAAATGCATCAAATTGATGCTTTTAAATATGAAATATTCAAAATTTTCTCCCGGGGAGATTGCTCCCAGACCCTCCAAGAGTGATTGTATCCTTCTCACCTTTTTCACCCTTGACCCGTTTTCATGTCTGATGATTGCAAAACAATGTGAATGCTTTTCCATAATAAAAGCATTTGAGGCCCATAACCAGCCAAGTCAATCTGGTATTGGAGCAAGAAAGTAAATAATTATAAATAATAATACAAAAAGATGCCTTTCTGTATCATTAGAGACATAACAAAGTGTCATCTTTTTGAGGTCATGCTAATGGCAATCCTGACAGAAAAAAATCCATTCAAGTTTATGTAACCCCAGATCAGCATGATAGACTCCTCTCTGGTGTTCATTACAGAAAAGAACACATCATCAAAAAGTGCTTAATACAGACGTCAGTCCAAACTGTGGTTTGCCCTGAGGTCAATATGTTCCACTATGTTTTTCAATCTTGAAAACTGCTGGCTTATTAGTTTTTCCAGTAGAACTTTATGTCTTCTTGCGTGTCACATGTCTTCAACTCAGATTCAATTTCCTTTCTATATCAACTGTCCAACAGTTTCTTACGGAGAGCAGAGTGGCCATCGTTTTCAGGTGTCACATTTGAGTTTGAATAAAATCTGGTTCTAATGCAGCCCAATTCTAATTTTCTCTTCTTCTGTTGTTGAGGTGTTCAGGTAATGTATCCATGGATTCTTTTAATTTGTCTTCATCTTTCTTTTCCCTTCTCCCCTTCTGTATTTCTTCCCTCAAGACATTTTCTGTGTTCATTACTCCGTCTTCTTCCCCCCTCTGTAAATGATCAGCACTTCAAAGCTGCCACTGAAAAGTGTTAGTGAGCTCCCAGGCCACAGGATCTGCTGAGTCCAGCCTTACATTAGAGCTTATTCAATCCCAGCTACAGGTGTGCTGCCCTGCCAACTCCCGGAGGACGCAGACACTTCAAACACACCAAAACACAACCTTCAAAAGGCTGAGTGTCATCAGCATTAATTCCTGGACACTGAGGAATCAGCAGAGTACTCTGTCATCTGAAACTGACTTTGAGAGAGAGAGACGTGGAGAGGGAGAGAGAGTGGGCAGTAAAACACACACTGTCATTCATACCTTCTCATTATATCCCTGAGTCATAGAGAAAACAGGGGCTGAGCTCACCGACACTGACATTCTCAACAGTTTGTTTTGTGAGTTGTGATTTTGACCATATGTTATGTGTATATATTATGTAACTTAATAGCTTTAAGTTGCCACATCACTGTGTTTATGTTATGTAATTCCCTTTCATGTATTTGTTGGTGTGTTTGTGAATATAATGGGTATGTATGCTGGGTGTATCTTAAAGTTGACCTTGAGGCCAATAGTTGGACCTATAATTCCTACCTAGACTGTCTGACACAACTCAGCCCTCACCCTCTCTACAGATCCATTAGGTTCATTTGGTATAGATAAGTAGATGTTGTTATCAGTTGTATAAAGTGAGTGGCTTAGGCTCCTCCCTGGTAGACTTATTTGATTGGCTGACAGCTGGCAAGAGACGAGACTGTGATGTGACGCTCTGTTAATGAATCCAAAGAAGGCTTTAGGAGGAAAGCTCTCCTGCCAGGCATTTTTTAGCTATTTGGTCTATGATATCATTTCAAATGCCTGCTTTAAAAAAAAAATAACTTTGGTAAAGCTTTTCAGACCATTGGTTCACATCAGTGTGACAGAATAACCCGTGCTACAATGAGCTACTGTTCATTTTGATGCAGCAGTTAAAGGCCACGGTTATTATGTTACAGCGTTAGCAATTAAGGCCAAGTGAGATCCAGGATTAATTCATCTGGAGCATTTGCTTTGATCCTGGGCCAAAAACCTTAATGCGTTTAAATAACTTGTTATGTTAGGACTTATATTGTAAATGCAACCAAGCAAGTAAACTGGGAAATAGACCAGGAAAAATGAGAGTGAAAGGACTAGATCTAGTTTTCAGTTTTGCAAAAATTCTTTCTCCTTTATAAATGTCAAATAGAGGAACAATAAAACATAAGTACTACTCTAATCCTTCTAGTTAAAGCTTTTTGTCCTACCTGCCAGTTTTCGCCAACTCTTCTTTATATGTACAGCCTTGGTGGTCTAGTTCTAAACCCCAAGTCGTCATTCAAACCTCTTGGCTAAATAAGGTTGCCACTGCTGTTTCAAATACTCTTCTCCAGGTCACAGCCCTTCCCCTATCTCTTTGGGCAGGAAATTCGAGGGTAAATAATGTCAACTACTATATTTTTTACTGAGCCAAAGCTGCCAGTATACTCCACCAGAAGTGCTTGTCAGAAGGTTGCAAGGTCCAACTCGTTTTTGATGTTGCATGAGAAGGGAGCTGTGTCCAACCATTTCTGTAACTTTCTGAAATCAACTACCCGATATTCACTCCCACAACACACCATGAATGGATAGCTGTGCAGAAGTGAGACAGGAGCTGGGGTTTGAGTTCACCTCTCTGGCTCTTTTCCTTCAGTGTATCTACACATGGTAAGTAGCCTGGGCAGCACCTTAGCAGAGCAGCAGCAACATTGTCCTTCATCTGTGTCTGTACAGGGTGTGTTCGGGCAAAGTATTAAATGTAGGTCATCCATGTTTATTAGCACTCAGAACCCAGCGTACAATCACTGTAGAAAAGACTGAAAAGTGCCCTTTTAAGTATGAAAAATCTTATGGTCATAGCGCCCAGTTGATAGATGCACCATAACAGGGAAGGTTACTGGGACAATACATTTCGAACAGCTTTGAAAGCTTCCAAAGCTTGACACAAAGAAATAGCCTCTTACAACATCACTTTTGGACAACTGCTGCTTGCTGTGCAATTGACAATATGGGGCTTTAATCTCTGTAAGCATGTGTCTCAAAGTGTCCTCACCTGGAGCGCTTCACTGTGAGTTTTTATGTTCTATTTAAAGGCTTTGTCATCCAGCAGTACACCACCGTTTAATGCTGTAGATGATACACAACTCTCTGCTGCCAAAATTTTGATAAACTGGACTGTACTGCAACTAACACACACCCATAATACTAGAGATTTAAATGAAGGGTGTCATGGGAGTTTTCCTGTGTGGTGACCTATTAAATCTTAAGGTGGACATAATATTGTTTAATGTGACAGAAAAAGGAATACAAAACTGCTGACAATCATTTGTGTACTGTGCAGTGTTGTGCAAAAACTCTGTCCTGAGCATTTAGACTGCGAGAATGAAACTGACTGCTTGGTGGCAGGAGCAGTAGTAGAAGCTATGCAGGGCTGAGTTCCAGCTATAAATCTAACAAACACTGTCATTCAGACCTTCTCATTACAACTCTGAGTCATACAGAAACTGTGCAGGTGAGCTCACCAGTGTTCATCAGTGTTTGTGTGTGTGTGCACGTTTGACTATTTTGGCACTGTGAAAACACGTTTATTATTATAATATTACTGTAATATACAATGCTAGTTATGGTGCAGAGTCAGCGGGGGAGCTTGTTGTCGGGCCTACAACACTTGACTAATTTCCACTCCTTTTTACTTATTTATTATTTTTCAAATTGTCCTATGCTCTTATCTGGTTAGTCTTTGGGTGGCTAACGGTAGACATGTCACGACACGTCAGTGTTTTGAAGTTGGCATTGGGTTGTGGAAGAGAACCTCTCCTTAACCGATGCCTGACAGTGATTGAGACAGATTGGAGGGAGGGAAGAAGGGAGAGACATGAGGCAAAGCGAGAGAGCCATGGGCTACAGGAGGGTGTGTCTGGGAAATGGAGTTGTTTTAACATCAAAGATAACTCAGGACTGTGCAAAGACCTCGCATTAGACCGGGAGACACTGCACTTTATCATTGGCTCTTCCTGTTTGGCAGAGGCCTTATCCTTGAAGCTTGTGTTAAAACACAGATACACTGTTACAAATTAGAAGTCAACATCACCTCTGGCCTCCCACATGACATATACCAACACACTGGCTGCATCTCAGCTTCACTTTGGATTAGTGAGTAAGAAAAAGAAATCCTACCTTTCCAAATTCACTGCTGATGTGAACTGACTTGACAGTATATGTGGTAAAGATTTAATAGCTTACTCTGACAAGAAAACAACAAAACAATGAGATATAGAGAATGGGGGAACAGGGTCAAGTAAGAATTCCTGATTGAAGTGCAGCAGACCAAAACTGTCATTTCTGCAGCTTAATAAAGTGTCCCTAGCTCAATTAATCAAGATTCAGATTTGAGCACCTAGGAGAGCAGAAGAATTAACATATTACAAATTTTGTATGGCAAAAGTGCTGGCCATAATATTGCTGATGTGCCTATTTATACCCCTGAACAACATTAGCTTCATCTTGAGCTATATACTCATTCTTTTCAATTTCTTTTTTCCTTTATTTTTTAGTCAAAACAATTGTCTGCCATTTACTTCTGAGCAGATTGTGGTCCTATGGTTATGCTGTAATGTACCCTTACATTTGTGGTGTTCTCTTTTTCAGACCAGAGTGAACAGCAGAAGGCCACAGTGTCAACTCAAGTCAGCAGAGGGACAGAAAAAGAAAATGTCTCAACACCTTCAGAAGGAGAGAAACTACCTGAGAAAGGTGAGTGTTTATTTTCGGATGCCTCTTCATGCGCACCAATACATTTTTAACATCCATCTCACTCTATTATCTGTGTCTGTAGAACAACTGTAGTCTCGACCTCCCACATCCATATAACTTATTCTAACTGGTGAATGGTCTCAGCTAACACAGCAAAAAAGATGTTAGTGGCATTAAATCACTAGCAGTTCAGCAGGTTTATTGTAGGAAGAGTTGAATGCAAGAGGTTGACAAGTGTAAGACTGCACAAAAGTGCTTTAAATCACAGTTATGTTACAATTTTTCATGATATTTTATCTTAACTGTTTGTTATTAGATAACTTAAATACTTAAGACCTTAAACAATACTTTGACCGGAGGCTAGAGAAGCTCTGTTGTATGACAAGGGAATGCTTCTGGCTTTGCCACTGTAGTAAATCATCCATCACTAAACATTCATATGCCTCAGATGAAATATCTGTTGACTTTTGTTCTCTCAAATCAAATTTTAAACTAGATCTCTGTCATATAAAGAAAGTACATCCAGTAGTACTGTGATATGATTTTTTTTATTTGTACAGAACTTTTTGATTCAACCAAATGGCTCACATTTTTGTATATTGTGATATAGTTGACACTAAGAGATAGCAATGTTGTTTTAATGCTAAATTAGTGTTGAAATGAGACTTTGTAATGTTGACATGGTAACACAAACCTGACTTTCTTTTCAATACACAACACAAAGTAAAAATAATCACATATTGTTTTATTTTATTGTTCCATCTTTGTGTTATGTAACACGAGATATGGCTTCTGTGTCTGTATGCATGAGTTTGCTTGCACACAAACAAGGACAGTACATTGTATAAGTGGGTATTTGTGTTCACAGCTTGCCTAAGCAGGCAGATTCTGCCCCCTGAGTAAATATGGTGAGCCACTGATAACATTCATTTGTGTATAACAAGGACAGATTCACACACAAAATCACACATACACGTACAAAGGCAATTCAGTAGGGGTATGTCTGTAATGGAATGATAACTTTTTTTGTAACTCCGACATGCTCTGGTTACAGTATCATCACAGGGTTCTTCCCACGATTTTGTAAGTGAACGGTGCTCAGACCCTGAATGTCCTGCATGTCTGTCAAATGGGGATGTGCTTATTACAAGATGCAGTTTTTTCATACTACCATAAATTACATGTTTTACTTTAAATGACCTTGACACAACATAGAAGAGCCTTTGAACTGATATAGAATGTAGTCCAAGCAGGATTTATGATTTTTACTCCTTGTTTTTTACCTTCAGATTCAGTAACTAGGGCAAAAGGTGTACTGACACGGGTGATGCGTCTGGCCCAGCGATACCTGTTGGACCCAATGGGTAGACAAAGGGCCGGAGAGAAAGCTTCTCAAACTCAGACAAGGTCCAGACAGCGTAGTCCTGCACCTGGACGAGTGTTAAGAAGTCGGACCTCAGCTTCACTAACACAGGCTCAGGTAAAACTTTTTATTACAAAGATCTTAAGATCTTAAGTATTAAAAAACAAATTCCGCGTTTTTTTCACTCTTTTGTTCTTTGGAAAATAAAACTGGATACCTTAACATATCCTCTAAAGTAACATATTATTTTCTTTGATTACGTAAGAGGCACTTTTTTGTTTAAACGTTTTACCTTTAACTGAATTCAGTTGATCCAATACAGGACAGTTATAATTGTAGTAATGTTGGATTTATGAATAACTCAAATGATGAATGCATCTCTCCATACGATTATTATAAAGATCATTGTGTTGCAAAATTAAAATGGGCACAATTACAAATGGAAACCATGAGATAAGACGAGGAACAGAGGATACTGACTAGAGGAAACAGTGATGGAGCTTGGGATTTCAATAATCAGTTAATATAAACTCTTTCTCCTGCTTAAACATACACATCGTCTCTCTGAAGGGGGGACACACTTAATGTTTCTGCTGCTGGAGTCCATTGCAGATTATTATTGTCCTCATCAAAGATGTATTATTTGCCCTACCTACACTCCATCCACTATTTATCAGATTAGTTCACCTTATCTGTTCGATCCAACCAGACCGAGATCCGCGCACCACATTATGCACAAAGAGCGACATTAGCATAGTGATGGTTGCATCCACAAAAGTTATCTGTAGTTCCCTCAAACAATGTAACAATGACGCGCATCAGAGGGTCAGTAGGTTTAAACAAAGCTAACTAAAAAATATGTTGTTACAAATCTTAAGTTTATTTATCTTAGTCCACAGAAGCTAAATATCAATTGAAGCAGTCATATTAAAATATCATTGGACTACATACATCCACTTCCTGTGGATTCAGCCAACTGAAATACGGACAGCACCATTTTAACATTGCTGAGCACACTGTGGCTAACGGGGTATAAAATAAAATCATGATGACAGAATTTTACTGTCACTTCCCCTGTATTTATTGCAATGTCTTCACCGCAGTGACGCAATGGCAAATACATTATAAGAAAGTAAAAACAGCCATATGTAAGGCAGTCATGCATTGTTACAGTATGCTCTGTATGCTGTGGCCACCAGTCTCTACTTTGTGCCATCTTTTCTGTTGCCATTAAAGAAGTCAGGGTCCACTGAGAGCCAGCAGCCTGAAAGCCTCAAACAAAGGACCAAGTGTCTGACAAACAGTTTCAGCAGCTTAATTTCAATGCCAAATCCCTCTGCTAGACCAGACTGGGCAGCAAGGCCACTTACTTGGCATCCGATGTAAAACACATCAGGGTTTATCTCTATTCTTGCTGTGTTGAGTTTTCATAATATTTGGTAACAAGGTTTTTCTAAACGTTTAATTTGAAGTGTTTTTGTTCTCACTGCCAACAGCTGCTTTTGAAGGTAGATTTCAGTTGTACTGGAGTAATTAAGGGTACATTAGAGTAACTCCACAGGGTTTGAGCCAGATTGCCCCTTTCAACATGTCTGCTATGGCAACAGCAATGCATGAATATGGTAGCGCCTCCAAATTATGCTACATTTTAGTTTCTTTTTTTTTTGGCTTTATTGCTGAAACATATACTGTCTATGGCAGAAATACTGAAGAAAGCAGGTCTTTGGATTAGCATCAGTGGATTTTTAGACCATCAGGCCCTGGGGTGTCTTTCAACCATCCTGATCAGCCAGATCACCCCTGGGAGGAAGAGAATCGCAATTAAAGCCATGCTAATTCAGCATGGTTTTAGGGCTGCTCCTAGCTAATGTCAGGGCTGTTCCACTTGATGAGAGGAACATGTTCCAGAGTGATGGACTACAATGGGCGAAGGAGAAGTGGACTCTTAGTGTTTGTGACATCGATGCTTGGTGCTCAAACAGAGTCAGAAGTGAATGGACAATGTTTCAGGGATGTTGAACTTGATGTGGAAATGCTGATCCTTTTTAATTACCAACACTTGGACTCAAATTAAAAAGATGCATTATGTGTTTATGTATATTGTTATATAAATAATTGTACATCCTGTTTCTTTAAACAAATGTGTTTATTCTAGTTGATGTTAGTTTAGGTTAAATTTAAAAAGAACTTATGGTGGAGAAAGATTGTTTAAAACAGGTCAGGTAAAACACAATAAGGTTTGAAAGGAAATACAAGAAAAAGTGTAAAAAAAAAATAAATAGAATAAAATTAAAATGAGAGACATAAAAACAGCATTTAATTGATGCCATTAGATATTTGTAATGGGAGTTGATTAGCTTATTCACTCAGCCTGCTTCTCAGGATTAAAGTAGGTTTGGGAAATACAGTTTAGGTTCTTTGCATTAAGAAATACAGCAGACAGTTAATAAGTATGTCAGTATTCAATATTGATCATTTTGGAATGGCTCTCCTTAGAAATGTTTCTCTTGTGACCCAGAATATCTCTGTTTGAAATGAGAGAAAATAGCTTCTTCTACTCTGCCATATGCTACATCACATTGATATGCAACTCCAAGAACCATCAGGTAGAAATGATTGGAAGATGTGATTGGAACAATGCCCAGGGGATGTTTTCTTGGGATAGGAATATATCTTGTGGCATGTTGTCACATTGACTTGAGCTTACACTGTTTGACAGCCCTTGGAGTTTGGTTTTTGGCTAAGGATGTTCCTCATAGTTGTCCAAATATTTATTCGTCATTAATCCTCTTTTCCTTCATCGCACTCTATAATTTATTCCTCCTCCCATCATCGTAGTCTGAGTTGTCATTTTAGTTTCTTTTCGCTAAACCTGTGACTCAGTTTTCAGTCTTTAGTTAGGTCATTTTGATTTTGATGTTTTTTGTATCTGTATTTGGTGGTCAAAGGTCAAGGTCAATTCATGGCAGCCCATTCCCCTGAATGCCATATCTCAGAAACTGCCTGAGGAAACATCCACTTTGACTCAAGGATGAAGTAGTTAGATTTTGGTGGTCAAAGGTCGAGATCACTGTGACCTCAGGAAACGCATATTTGGCCATTACTCAACATACAGTTTTCACAAAAACTGAATGAAATGATGAAATAAAGTCATTTTTTTATCCCAAAGGTCAACTTCACTGTGACATCATCATATTCCTCAAAAAATGTAGCTCAGTAATAGTGAGTTGACTGGTGCACAGATGCATATAACATACAATTCTTCTGTCTATTCTTACCTTTTGTGTGATGGCCATGTTTGTAGCCGCACTAGCGATATCGCCCTAGGTTTTCTGACCATCACTTAACAGTTACTTGATGGTTTGCCATGCAGTTATGTGCAGACATTCATGGTCTCATGAGGATGAAGCCTCCTGACTTAATACTGAAAATTAAAACATATCCTCCAAGCAGTATCTTGATGATGCTGGTTAAGCACACAGACTAATGAGTGTCCAGGCTGATAAGAGGTCTATCTTACATACAACCACATACATAGATATCAACCACATTGCTTCAGTCTTATTCCAGCTCCCTCACTTTTCGCTCATATCCTATTTCAGATCAGATCCAGGAGGCGGAGCCATCACAGAGGCGGAGCACAGCGGACAACAGTGCAGGGGAGCAGTGGTGATGTCACCATTGCTCCTGTCAGTGTGGCAGATACAGCTGGTAACATGAAAACTGACAGGTGAGGACAAAGGTTAAACATAGCAAACCAAACATGACATGTCTGCGCGCATGCATGTCAGCTGCATGAAGTGTTTGTTTTTCACATTTGACTGTGCATTTGAATACTGCCTGTGCTTGTGAATGGCCATTTGTGGGTTTCTTAATGGAAAGTCTTGCATGTCCCTGCTAGTTGTCTGTTTTCCCCACAGTCTTTGCACAGTAACAGGCATACTTAAACACCATTGTAAAGGTGTTTACACCCCAGGTTTGACAACCAAGACCCACCGCTTTGCATTTGTTGTTGCACTTGCACGAATCAAATCAGGCCCTTAGTCTCTCTTTTCATTTTCTTCTTTTGCTTTATGCTTACTTAAGTAAAACACACAAAACCACTAGATGGGCTTTTGGATTCCCACAATCATTTGATCCATTGATATTTCCCCTACAGCAAGTCATTGGGCTGCATGTTACGTGCGTGATTCGAAAAAACTGGAGTCTGAGATCATTATTTAGTCCTGAGGGTTTCAGTAGGCTGCCGATCATCAGTCACTGTGTCAGAGCTTGAGACATTTTTATAGCTAGATGTGCACACGCTTATATTACTCAGTGTTTTTTTCTCTCATCTTTTATGGAAAAGGCTCCTAGTTTGAGATTTTCCCATACATACTTTAAATGACACAAGAGCTTGCATGTGCTCAACATATATTGGCAATTCAAATGTCACAAACACATTTGAACATACGTATCCACAGGTGCCCGTTTGAGCTTGTTTTTTTGTTTTTTTTTCATGTGAAGAGCAAAAGAAAATATATAGGGAATGATGAGCTATTTAAATGTTGTCCGGTCCATCTGATTACTCACAATTGCCCACCAGACTCACCTCACTGGTACCTATTAGTGCCTGTCTTTTTTAGTATAGACAATAATCCTTTACAGAACTCAATTCAGTTATGTACCAGTTGAAAGTTCTTCTTTCTCAATCATGTCTCCCAGCTTTGTTTCTTTGTCATATAACCAGCTGGTCCTTCAGCAGCACTTAGAATTTCACAATAGTTTCCTAATCCTCTCATTGTAATGTTGTTTTTTCCTCCAACAGGCACACTGCTCAAAACAAAAAGCTGTCACTCTTGTGCTAGTGGTGTGCGTGTGTACGTGCATGCATTTGCACCCTTTCCTCCACGTGGATGTGCTCATGTTTCAAGCATACTTGTCATTCCTCACAGATTTAGTCTTTGTGTTTAGTGGTTTAGGTTCTTTTAACCAGGCTGTGGGTCACCAGAGGTCACTAGAGGTCACCAAAAGGATTATTGTAATTCGGTAGCAAATTGGTGTTAGAGGATGGAACTGGACAATGCGCTTTGCCAGGTGTTGAAAAACCACGTCATCTTGATGAGAATAAAAGCAAATATGAAGGCTCTCAGGACAGGTTAAGGGAATGGATTACGAGAGGAAGGCTAGAGATGAGAGAAAGTTAAACTTGATCTCCCAGCTTTGGAGTCAAATACTTATACATATATAAGGCAGAGTTTCATGTCTTATGTTTCAGTCTCAAGTCTCAGACAAAAAATGCACAACATTGCTGGGTTTTTATCGTGTGTCTTTTATGTAAATGTAGTTTATTTCTTTATGCAAATATAATTGAACATTTATGAAAACAGCAGCAAGAATCACACAGTACTTTGACACACTGCATTACTGATTGAGTTTGAAATGTTTTCTTGCTGTTGTAAGTATGACTTAATTACCACTGTGAGCATGAGGGAGGCAGAACATGACATTCATTTAATCTCTGTGTGTATTAACCTTTTAGTTTTATCTGGAATGCTTTACGGATATGTTAATAATTTAATAAGATTATGTCATGACTTTTAAGTGTATGTGATTTGGAACCTTACTTACGCATAAGACCAACATGTGATATTCACATTATGTAACATATTTCATGTTTGAAATGAGTTTGAGTCATAGATTACTTGCAGTCAGTGGGTCAGTGAGATGGACTTGAAGTCATTTTGTACCTGCACTGACGTGAAAATGGGAAACAGCTGTAACAAAGACAGAGTTGATCCCCTTCAGACCACATTGACTGCAGAATTTTGCAGAATTTAAGCCTAGTCCAGTATTGGTTAGTCCTTTCTTTTCCTACCCTGTGTCTAGGCTTTAATGTCAGTGTGCACCAATGACAAATGCATAGAAAGTAAATTTTGAATCTTGTTTTGTTAAAGTTTTCTCTAAAATCTTGTCCTTAGAATGCTCTATTCTCCACAGGGATAACAAACCGGAACAGTGGGAATCAGTGTTTACACCGTAATATTATTTTTACTTTGATAAACACAAATGCGAATAAGCAAACTGCAGGTAGGCAGTAAAGTTCCCATGGTCATACAAGACATTTTGTTGTCATCCTCATGTTTGGAAACTCCTGCCTGGGAATTTAAATAAATAAAATCCTTGCTCCTGTCCTTACATTGCTAACTTAATAGGCCTTTCTAGCTGACAGAAAGGATTACGCTGACCTCTGCAGACATACCCACATTTCCCAGCATTGATAAGATGAAACAAGAGCTGAGAGTTAACATGGTTGCCACTTCAAACATCAGAGACAAAAACCCTCCTCTCAGGACTCGGATCATATCAGACTTTGCTGAATGGGACCTGCTCAGAAGGGGTCAAAGTTCAGGGGTGGCTGCCCTTACTTAGCCTTAAGGGTCTTGCCGCTTGAATACCACGGTCACTTGACATTATACCATGACAATGTGACATGTCTCCTGCTGTACTGTATTGTCTAAGAATCTTGGTTATCTCTATGTTTTAGTCTCTGAGGAATCCTGTCAGAATTACCGTCAGACGTGTTGAATTTGTTAGTAAACCGGTAGACAAAACATGAAATGTGCAACAGGAGGAGAACACTCAAACAATAGGAGGAATGCTCAGCGTTCCTTTGTGGCATTTGCTTCTCAGAATTCCCCCTGCTCTTCTGCCTGCCTCAGCAGGTTTCTATACATCATTTACACTTTGATAGTTTGGCAGTTGATAGCTTATGTCTTCGGGACAGGCCACCAAATCTGTCTTGGAGTGTTCTTTATTGCACATGTCTTTGAAGTCCCCGAGTCAACATGAAGAAGTGCATTTTTCTTCATGTTTTATCCCAAGATACTAGTATACATATTAGGTTACTTACTTAGTCATTACATAATACATTACATACATATTGTTAAAGGCATAGTTTGTGTTTTTTGAAGTGGGGTCATATAAAGTACCTATCTATAGTCGATCTGTTCCCTACCATAATCTCCGATCAGCACAGCCTCAGTTTGGAGAGGCAGAGAGCCGCTCCAGCCCAGATGCTCATATTTCTCCGCTCACAGATCACCTGTTTTGCTAATGCATAGGGATACGGAGGTGCTACGGTTGAGAAAATGTAGTGCCAAAAGAAAGGCCGGTCTGATGGCGATGTAAAGTGGTATGAATTTTCTCTATACAACATACACTAAAACTGTTATAGAGTTTTTTAGGTGAGCCTTGTTTTAGGGGTCTAAAATTTGCTTTGCATCTGGACCCCGTTCACTGCAGTACAAAGCTGAGTGTCTGGGCTGGAGCGGCTCTCTTCTTCTCCAAATTGAGGCTGCGCTGATCGGTGATTACGGTAGGGAACAGACCGACTATAGATAGGTACTTTATATGACCCCACTTCAAAAAACGCAAACTATCCCTTTAACATTCAATAGGCATGTGTCTCTTTACCACCTTCCCAAACATCTCAGCATATCAGTCACTGCTGATCCCAGTCCAAATCGTCCATTGTATGAAGCAATGCACAAATCACCAGTTTGTAACTGTACATACAACTGGTGTTTCCGGTCAGAGTCACAATTACATGTCTCACTACGTATAGCTGCTAACCTGAAGCTGTTTCTTGTAGTAAGCTTTAATAAAGAACTGACAAGATAAATTCTTTTACCTTGTAAATTCTACAAGGTAAAAGGATTTATCTTGCATCATTATACATTATTATTATTTCGATCCTCATGAAGTTCACTTTAGGCAGTGAAGATGCAGTGTGCTGTAATGTACAGTATCTACAATGGAGATACTGTACATTACAGCACACTACATTACAGCACTATATCTTCAACTTGAAATATTTAAAATATACGCATGTCAAATCATGTTCTTCAGCATTTGGTTTGGAATTAGAATCATTAATGCTCCCTTCCTGCAGAGAGTGTCACTTAGCATTACCAAAACCAAACCCCATGTCTGTATTGAGGCAGCCACTACACAGGTTTTCACTGTGGTATTTTAATACTGTAAGCCTGCAACTGGACATGAAGTGCATATTGTAACACTGTGGAATCCCATCTGACAGTTGAGAGAGGGGGTGAGAAATGACATGTTTATGCTCTAATTGTTGTTTCCAATTTACATATTAAATAATGAACAATCATGATGAGAGATGTGAGTCTGTGATTTTTGTATCCAGATCAGAACAACCCTTCAGGAGGACAGGTACAGGACCTGCTGGCATGGTGGCACATCGTCGTAGCAACCACAGCCTGGTCCAGCCCATCAGACACAAGTCCCTCCGTATTCTGCGATGTGACAAGAACCCGCCGAGCCAAACGCCTCCCCCCTCCACTATCCTCCCCCCATCCCTTCGTTCCTCTACTCTTCCTCCATCTTCCTCCATCTCACTTTCAAGTCCTCCACCATCCAGTGCTCCTCAGAGCAAGGATCAGCAGAAGCAGCAAGACTCGCCAAGGACAGCTCTCATCAAGTAAGAACCTCAAATGAATGTCATAGCTTTTTCATAGAGAATGATGATATAGCTCTGCACCACATTTACTGCTCTTGATGTGTGTTAATTAGACAGAATCCCAAAACACACTTTCAAAAATTTAGAAAACAACAGGTCTAGAATCAAACCTGCTGTGGCTCTACCTATCCTCATTGTCACACCAACTCATGGTCTTCACCATTCTTACTAATAATAAATAAACTCCAGCAGGTAATTACCGGTATTCATAATATGACACATTTTCAGACTAGACTCATGCTGAGGTTTCTCTGGGGACAGTGGTTGATGTTTATTGCTACACCCACACAGCCCAAGGGAAAAAAAAATTACAAATTAATTCAAATACTAATTTGGTATTTTTATTTAAATCTCCCCCGCTGCGAAGACATTTTTTATTTTACATTATATTTTAAACAGCTAAAGTGATTTTGACTTCATGCATCCTTAGCCTTCAATAATTGCTCTGCATACTAATGTTTGCATTTATTCATCAGCCCACCTAACATTGTCATTAAAAACTGAAGATGTTAGTGAAATACCCTTAAAGCTGCTGTAAGCGTTGTTGTCATTTTAGTTAACCTCCTTTACATTTTGCAGTTAGCAATTTCTTCGCTACTCCCAGTCACCACATGAACGCGCAGCAGACATAGCAGGAAAAGGGAGGATTCTGCTCCTTGTGCATTCATTGGCAGGATCTCCTCTTTATGGAGTTCTCTGTCATGATTGGATAAAGAGGGCAGGGATAACAGAAAGTGTATTTTCTTTTTTATTGCTTGAGCAAGGAGAGGAGAGACATGGGTTATTGCCAAAACACTATAACAAAATGATTTCTGTTAGAATATAGAGCTATTTAACACTTGTTTTCATTAATTATATCACTCACAGCTGCTTCAACTTTACAAGGCTGTCTATATCTATAGTTATATCAATCACCCTTATAGTAAAATGTATGCATTCATTGTATTCATGTGGTGAGAATTTAAGTATCAAGCATAACAACACACCAAACAGCCTGGTATGTCAACCCATATCCCAGTGACTTTAATTTGACCCCTCTGTGTTTGCTCAAACACTGGCTCTCAGCTTAGCCAGATTTGAAACTCACTGTGTTGTTGTCAACTTGATGAATGGAAAGAACCGAGCTGAAAAATCTCAACACTAATGGTAGTCTTTGGGAAGCAAGTTTGTTATTGCTAGGTGATGAAAAGTACACTTCCTATGGCTTCTTATTCTAAAAATACACCTGTTAAACTCACTTTAAGAGGTAGAATCAATTGTTTTGGTGTTTTAAGTGGTATAAATAGTATTGTTTAAAATAGAGATATTTTGTAATTAGTCTACACATGATATAAAATAGCTTTATTGACAGATTGACACTACAAGACATTCTGCATTTTTTCTAGTTCAAACAAACATCTTTGAGTGATCTGATAGCAATTCATAAAATCCTGCAATTGATTAACACCTGCAAAGTGCCAAATGCTGGTAGATTTTCAATTTAGCAAGTAAATGTCTTAAGGCTATCTACCATACAGATTGATAAATGATTGTATCAACAGTCACTTGATTAAAAAAATTGCTTGAGTTTCTGCATGCTTTGGTGAACTTTTACAACACACTGCCTCTTTTCTGTCTTTCTGTGTCGGAGTTTCGCACAGGGACATAAAGGTTGTATTAAAAAGGAAACATTTCTTTTTGGCAATGTACCTGTCGTAACATTTTGGCTAAGTTACCACAGCATTTTTAATAATTAGATCCCAAAACCAATAACAATATCCTATTCATTTCTTTATAGAAATATTTTAATCACAAGATTCCTGATCCATTTATCTGAACACTATTGGAAACACTAAACACAGATCAAGATTCCTTGCACAATTTAAAGAAGTAGTTTTCTCAGAATCTCTTTCATATCCAAAAAGAATTGGTATTGTAACTGGAATATCTCTAACTAATTGACTCCATATGCAAAATTCTACATTTCATTTGGAGTTGCTGAATTGTCACAGTAAGTAGTAAGATGGGGAAAGCTTCCTGGTTATTTAAAGATCAAACTTGCCAAACAAGCCATTTTATTGACAAATGACAGATGTGAAAGGGAGCTGTGGTCAAGCATGAAGTATGTGTGGTAAGTGGAGCAAACCACATCACATTGCATATCAAGTTTCACAACATCAAACAAGCAACGTGTAAACCGTGTTAATCTGGTTTGAGGAAGTGTGCTTATTTACTGACGGAGACGTCTCACATCAAACACCCTCTTACTGATCAGTCCTCAAGCTGCCAGGGAAACGTTTCCTTCTTTTCAGCTTTTGTTAAACAATAAAGTTCCAGGTTAACTAATTAGGGTCTGTTGTGTCAATCAGTAAGAAAAATGACTTACTTAGTTTTTATTTTATTTTTAGATGAATTATAGCAGAGCATCTTTTTGCAACACATACTTGTATACAAAACTAAAAGAAGATGACTGTTTGATAACTTATATTCTTTAGGTCCTTTATTTTACTAATGACAGCTCCACCTGCTTATTAAGCAAGAACCATAAAACATTCTCATAAAATGAATATGTACATCAATATAAAGTAGAGGACAGTATTTGTATGAATAGTAGTTGAACTAATGTGAGAGATCTGTCACCATTTATTAGGATGTACTCTTAAGAGCTGTTTTAACAGCAGCTCTGAGACCACAGTAACAAGTGTCATGACTTTGCTCAAGTTGTACATTACATCTGTGTATATATATATATACATATACATGTATAATTTGTGTGTGTGTAGTCCCTGACTTGTCACTTATCCAAGTTGTAGGAACAACAAATAATAACTTGACTTGTAGTTTATCAGTTGGAATGAGAAATGGCTTATATGAAAGGCAAGGGCCTCTAGATTATGCTTATTATATCAAATTTAAGTCATGTATCATTCATTGAGTTTTATCATTAAATTGGGACAGAAAGGTCAGATTTTGCTTGGACAAAAGTCTTGTTGCATCCAAAAATAATGTATGGTAGAAATTATACTTTATTTTATATACACAAACATGCTACAATAACATCAGAACATAAAGTCACGTTGCCTTGGGGAACAAGAATTAATATTGTGTATGACACCCAAGAGTTTGGAGGACTGCATCCATATGTCTCAGCAATGACTCAAATAACTTATTGATGAAGTCATCTGGAATGGCAAAGGATTCTCAGAGTTCATCAAGATTCTTTGGTTTCATCTTCCAAGCCTCCTCCTTCATTTTACTCCAGATATGCTCAATAATATTCACGTCTGGTGACTGGACCGGCCAATCCTAGATCACCTTGACCTTCTTCGCTTTCAGGAACTTTGATGTGAAGGCTGAAGTATGAGAAGGAGCACCATCCTGCTGAAGAATTTGCCCTCTCTTGTTGTTTGGAATGTAATCGGTTGGCAGCAAGAATTTCTTGACACTTCAAGCTGTTGATGTTGCCATCCAATCTGCAGATCTCTTGCACACCACTATACTGGCTGTAGCCCCAAACCAAGATTTTTCCTCCACCAAACATGACTGGTTTCTGGGTGAATCTTGGGTCCTCGAGGGTTCCAACAGTTCCTCTGCAGTATTTGCGATAGATATAGATAGATATAGATATATATATATATATATATATATATATATATATATATATATATATATATATATATATATATATATATATATATATATAGATATAGATATAGATATAGATAGATATAGATAGATATATAGATATAGATATATATATAGATATATAGATATATATAGATATATATAGATAGATATATAGATATATATATATAGATATATATAGATATAGATAGATAGATATATATATATAGATATATAGATATATATAGATATATATGTATATGGATATAGATAGATATAGATATATAGATATAGATATATATAGATATAGATATATAGATATAGATATATATAGATATATATAGATATATATGTATATGGATATAGATAGATATAGATATATATATATATAGATATACAGATATAGATATACACACAATATATACACAATAACTTACTTTGATGAATGATTGATGAATCCAGATGTCAAAATCTTACCACAAAAACAAAACTTGTATCCAACTTTTAACTTCAGTGGCCCA
The DNA here is from genome assembly GCF_904848185.1 of Acanthopagrus latus. Lineage (NCBI taxonomy): Eukaryota > Metazoa > Chordata > Actinopteri > Spariformes > Sparidae > Acanthopagrus > Acanthopagrus latus. Next base: position 25,793,859 of record NC_051046.1, on the reverse strand, counting down.
CCCCCATGCAGAGAGCCACAGCCAGGCTCCCAGGTGAAAATCAGACCCAATGGCTTGTGTGGTACCTGGGTGTAAACACCAATGGTAAACAGATCACACTGATGTGTTTATGGTCTCTGTAATGGATTTATGAGATGAGTATGTGTAAGGGACTGGGAGACAGAAAGAATGAAACCATCCCATTGTGTTTTCCACAGCATTTCACAGCAGGGCAGGGTGGGGACACCACAGCTCTAAAATAGACTTGTAGTTTCCTGTTTAGTAGGTTACGCACCTTCTGTACAGTCTGTCCCTACCAAGAATCTAATGGGAGGTATGAACATCTGCACTACTTACGCAACAACTTTCTGAAGCATTCATATCTATGTAGACATTCCCTTTAGGGAATTTAAATTAAAAGGGTGTTATGTGACTTAGTGAGTTGAGTTTAGTTGTTCCCTGTGTGTGTGGGAAACAAGGAAATACAATTGACAGGCGCAGGAAGATGAGCTAAGCTGTCCCGTCTTCACTGCCTCACAGATGGGACAGTATCTGTCTGCCGGAAGCCCCCCGGCACACCCAGCTTGAAATTGCTTTTCCACTTTCTGTGGCTTCCGTCATGCAGGAGGTCAGATCATGGGGCAGAATTGGAAAAACTGACCGGGGGACAGACAGAGAACTTTGTTGGACAGTAAACGTTCCTAGAAAAGAGTAGAAATCTTGTCATAGAGCCACTTCCCTGTGAGTGACTGGTTTACCACACATTTTTGATCATTCAAAGTCATTTTATAGTTTTATTAACAGTCCCTAACAGTCCCTGCCCACATGTCATAGTCTTAGTAGAAGCCCTGGATTATAGCTTGCTGCCACTGGTGTATGTGAGTGGGTGAATGACACATTTTTGGATCACAGCACTGATTAAATGAAGCCTTTTGCCATTTTTAACACATTTTTTAAAATCAGAATATTTTTGTTGACCATTACCAATTTGACTAATACAGTAGCTTTGTAGTTAGTCTTTGTTGTGTCTGCTATTAAATACAGTTGAACTTACTTTCTACCTTAATTATACAAAGAATAGAGACTAATGGTGTGTTCAAACTACCAGTGACAAAAACAAAGTGGAGCTGGCTTTTAAAGTTGACAGTGGAGCTCACCAGTCTCGGCTGTTTTGTAGCTTTGTCGCTAATGATGTGCACATAACATAGTAAAATAGTAAACATAGTAAAACTGGCATGCAAGACTTCAAGTTCAAAACCACAGCATTGTAATTATTTGATGGGAGCTTTAGCTAACTGCCATTCAGTATTGAACTGATTTCAGAAACCTTCTCCGTCTTGATCTGTTCATAAAATGTATGCCTTTGTGTCACTTTTCCTCTGTCCTCTCATCTCTGCCATATAATCATACATACAATAACAGCACTGTGGTAGACATGTTAGCATGCAGCAAAACATATTTTTTATATGAGAGTCATAGGTCTAATTATGACTGACACAGTGCCAGATAACTAGCTCAACCAGTATTCTAACAGTCATAGTGACACATGCACAGTCTTTACACTTGAGCAATTATTCTGTCATTGCATAAAAAATCTCTATAGTGCATGGAATTTTCCATGTTGATGTATTTTTTTTATTGTGTATATTTTTGCAGCTTTTCTGAATTATGAGTTGTGTGTAATTACAATTGAACATTTTCCTTGGTATAGGGCACACACTTACAAAAAGGAACACATCATCTCTCTTTGGCATCGGATCACAGAAACAGGGTTTGTAAGGTTGCTTAATTAAATCAAACCACGACAAGGCTCACCTGTCAAGATATGTATTTAAAAAAATCTTATTGCATGACTATACCCATGAGGTATGATAGCTTGTTTATGAGATTTTTGGCAATTATCTGACTAAAAAGTGTTGGCTTAACATCAACACCTGGGTACTGTTGTGTCATGACTTTTGACCATGTTATGTGTGTGTATCTGTCCACCTGGGCAACTCTGCAAGGTTAAATAGCTGTTTGCCTGTGGGGACACTGATAGAAGTTGATCATTGTGTGCAGGTGTGCGGGATAAAGTCACTGACATAATTAGAGTCATCGTGTTTCCCATGAGCAGGAGCACATATGTGACCCACGCAGCCTGCCAGAAGTGTATGGTTTGACTGTGTGTGTGGGACTAGGGACAACGAGAAGAATGCTTATTGTGTAACAGTTTGGGATCCATGTGTGATCGACATAGACAAAACATGCTTATGTCTGCTTGAGTGTGTGTGTTGGCTAAAGCTTGTCACTTGATCCTCTGGTGTTGTTCTCTGTATGTTCGGCAGTGTGGGAGCCACTCTCTCCTGCTGTACTCACCTCTCATCTCCTCTCCCCAGGGAACTGTTTATGTGCATATTTATTTACTTTTTTAGGACTTGTGCACACTTAACACATCCATAACATCAGTTCAAATCAACATTAGAGACATTCAATATTTGGTCATGTGTTTTGGAACCCTGGTTGTAGGTATGTGTGCTGATGTGCCTTTGAGTTGTGCATGCTTCATGTGTTGAAACATGATGCAAACTAGATATGCATGAAAAATTCAAACTCAATCAGGCAAACTGTGTGATGTGGACATTTACACACACAAACACACACACCACCTCTGCCATTGTTAAGGGAATTGCTAAGATGCAGGTGTAGCGGTGTTATATAACCAGGTAGTGAGGATACACTACGCATGAGTGATCAAACACACACGCACACAAACACACAGCTCATCCTATTTAAAGAAACAAAGGGACATTGGAGGCCTTACTGCAGTGTTTGGTGCTTAGACTGGCAACACCTTAATTCCCCTGACTACCGCAAACAAATCAAACATCAGGCTTCAGTTTCTGTTTAATCTACAGTAATTTAACAGAAAAAGTAACAAAAATCAATAAAAAAGGTAAAAAAAATTATATATAGATATATATATATATAGAGAGAGAGAGAGATAAAGATATAGACCATTCTGCAGCGATACAGAACATAATCCAGAGTCTGCAGCTTATATTTACTACTGATTGTTCAGTCTCTGTAAAGTCGCTGTAAAATAAAGTTGCATTCGATGTTGCTCCCATGCTTTGAATTGTGGGCGACATTAGACCAACGTTACTGTGTAATGTAGAAGGTATGTTGGAGGGAGGCAGAGATCACTAATGTAGGTGTAGTATTGTTTATGTATTGACAAGATGCAGTTTTTATTTTGTGGACTGCCATAGTCTGATTATTGGCTCTCTGAATAAAAGGGGGGATTTAAATTATGAAAAAGTGTATACACTGAGATATATTGAGAATCTTTTTGCATTCGAATGATTGACAACTGAATCTTAATAGCATTGGAAGGCCAGTTAGGATTCACACCTCTAGTAACCACTTGAGTCAGACTTAAATAACTAATTTCTCTCACTTACCTTTAGAATAGACTGTATCCTAGGGTGCATATTCATGTGAAGATTCACATCTCAAAGGCAGTACAGAGTAACCAAAAGTGACGGAAAAAAGACCATAAAGTATTAATGAAATCCTGTCCTTAAATGTTTTGGATTTAATCGTCAAAAAGCAGTTAATAAAATCTCTACTTTCTTTTCACCTATAGTGTGGCTGGAATCATGAGATATAATCTATGGGCAAATCCTAATTACCATACACTCCATTTCACTGTTGCTAGAATACCACTGACTACATATTAAACAACCCCACATTTTAGATGGTGTCACCTGTTGTATACCTGGATGTATACACTATCATTATGTGTAATGCATAAACGGAAAATTCCAGTGTTTTTCAACGTAGGCGCTACTTTATTATTCTGACTATGGGTCAAGGTCTAACATTGCAATCATCACCTCTGTTGGAAGGATTCAGGAAACGGAACTACAGCAAAACAGCGTATTTCAAGAAAAGCCTCCTGAGGCTTCCAAACCCACTTAAAATTGACATAAATCAAGTCATTTCAAACGTTAGCTCCAAACACTACTTCCACTGTAAACACAGCTTAGCTTTTATAGCTAAGTGCACAGGGATCTAATTCTGAGGAACCTCTTCTAGCTGTTTGGTTAGCCAACAGGCAAACTTTCTGTTCCTCTGCAGTAACAACAGACATTTAGCATTTACTGTTTCCTGTATATATCCGTTAAGCTTGCCTTTAATTTCTAATGATAATGTTGGAATAATGTGTCAGAAGTAGCTCTTTATTCAGGGAACATAATGTAACAGCTGAAAAAACACACACACTCAAAAAGAAACAAAATTAAAACATTGCCTTACGTTCAGAACTGTACCAAACAGGGTTTGTAAACTTGCAGCCTGTGCAAGTTTTTGGTTCTCCCCTTTCTTTCTGTGAATAGTGATACAGTAGAAACAGAGAATAGACTTGGGAGTCATATACCCATTATTCAGCACTTGAATAATGAGCAGCCCTCAGCTGCACTTCCTTTTTAAATTATGGAGGCCTCATTAGAAGACGTGTGATGTTGATCTGCTCTGAATGTAAAAAATGTTTTTGCCTAGAAACAGGAGCATCTACTTTATAACATATGAATACTATATTTCATGTGTGCTTAGATGTACATGGGCTATAATTGTATCCGCATCATGAGCAATCTAATTAAACTAAATCACTGATATTTGGAACACCCTGTTCTTAAAACTTGTTGCGTAATGTGACGGGTACAACTGATGTACCTTCCAAAAACTTGTTTATGTCTGGTCTCAACTAGCTTGTTTTTCCCATGGCAAAAGAACAAGTAAGCAGTAATCATGTCATGCTCAGCCGTTATGAAGTGCCACCGGTTTAATTGATAATGACAGTCCACCTCATCTCTGCTCTATTTTGTCTTTATTAAGTGTTCTTTTTTGTGTGTGTCAGATCTCAGCAAATATATGTGTATGCTCTTTGAGAGAGCACTGCTGTCTTGACACACTACACCACTCTAATCTTAATCATTTATGACATCATTCCAGATTTCCCAGCGATGCCCAGCTGTTGTTTGGTGTGTGTGTGTGTTCAAGCTGCCTGTCTTTGCAGCATGCTTTAACCATGTAAATGAGAACATTGTTCAGGTCACATGAGTTAAAAGAAGCTTAACTCACACTGATAACCCACAGCACGGTGTTTGTTTGATAGACTCAGCCCCAAGCCTCACAGAAACACACACATTGTACTTCTTTGAGGAAGTGTCAACACTAATCCTGAAAGGTCTAAAAGAAAAATACAAACAGCATAGGTGAATAAACAGTTTAAGCTCTGGCTTGAATAATTTACCCTTTAGTTTCCATGCATAGATCAGCTACAGTTTGTACTTTCAATGTCCTTTTTTCCCATAGTCCCATTTTTTTTTTTTTTTGATTTATCAGTCCAAAACCAATATAACATGTTATTATACTGTAGCTCTTCTAATATGTCATCATTATGTGCCTTATATACTCTACTGGGATATGTTAAGTCTCTTATTACACTTCATTCTAGTCAAGTCTTGTCTACTTATTACAGTCATTGTATTTAATTCAAACATAACCACTTTGGGTAAACATTATTATGCTTATTACATAATTATAGTGTAACATGTACAGTTCCAAGGGTTACATTTTACACAGAGAGAGGGTCAGCCTCAAGGCAGCAGAACAGTGTAAGTGAATGTCAGCTCTGGCCCACGCCTTGCTGTTTATCTAGAAAGGTGAACAAAAGCGAACAGGTATAAATGTAAGAGTGAGTGAACCATGAATGGACCACACCTCACTGTTTTTCTAAGAGCTGAATAGAAAGGGTTCTCCCCTTGCCTGCAGAAAAAAAGAAGTGATAAATGGAATAGATTCAAAATGAATTGCTCTGTGAGGTATACTTACAGTTTTTCTTCCACTGTCACAAAGGGAACTGTCATTCCTAATAGAAAAATGGAAAAAGCATAGATCCTGAGATTTCCCCAAGACATTTGTCATAAATTGTTGCTTATCTACAATCTCAATGAAAGTGTCGGTTTGAATGCTAGTGAATGGAAAAGGTCAAAGTTAATGACCGTCAGAGAAAAGGCTTCCAAGGTTAAAAGTATAGAAGTGAATGGTGACAGAATAAAAGGACAAAGCAGATACTAAGTCCTCTGGTGCAATGGGACTGTGGATGTTTTGTGTGCAGAAATTCATTATTCAAGGGTTTATTTGTCACATACTCATATTTCTTGATGTATGCACGGAATTGCAGGCACTGTATACTCCAGAGAGCTCGCTATGAAGGCAGTGTGTTAGAATTATAATAGCTGGAATAGAGTCCGCTAAGTGACTTCTGTCACGTCTCAGCCTTTTACTCCTTTTATATCTCTGATAGAAAATCCTGAGCTGCAAGCTGCAGCATGACTGTCTAAAGCAGCACGAGTGATGTACTGTCACATACAGTCACCTTGGGGGTGATATTGTTATCAAGCGTTGGTATGAGGCTTCTCAGTACTTCATAGACTTCACTGATGTTTTCAAAGCTGGATTGGATCAAATCACGGATGGCAGCCTGCAGCGTAGCTTCTGATAACCTAACCTCTTAGGTCACTGCAGTTTTTGTTTATGTTCTGGTATGAAGATGACAATGGCTTGATCTAACTTTCTAAATGGTGGTAGAGCATTTGCCTTGTGGCTCTCCTTGAATGAACAATCACAATGGTCGACAGTCCTACACCTCTGGTGGGACACATAATCTGTTGTTAGAAGTTTAGCAGGGAATTTTTCCAGGTCAAAATTACAGCAAGGGAAAGATCTGGGTACCTCGTTCTCTGCCAGCACAGAACACCATTTAGCTTTGTCAGTGCTATGTCAGCAAATGCCTGCAGGGGTATGCACATGTTGGACCGCACAACATTAGGTTTATTCCCCTTATTGTGACTGGAGCTGCCGTTCAAGTCTGCTTTTGGTCGGCACTGATTGCAGCCATTCTAGACAATGCTTATGGTTCCACCGACTGCACCACAGCATTTTATGCAGCTTCCCAGAGGCTCTTCGCTCTGCCCCGCGGAGAATACACAGTGAGTCAGGCGAGATTTTGACGGAAGTGGACAGCAGAGGCATCAACAGCAGATCAAACCAGACAGAGTACAACATAGTGCATTTGATCAATTTTCGGGACACCCTGTTCAGAGCTGGGCTTGACAATGCAACAAAGTCTGAAATATTAGCAATAAACACAATGATAACAGTCAAACAACGAAGCCATGTAACAACATCCTACCACCACCAAGGTAAAGGCAAATACATCAGGAAAGGAAATCAAGGAATCATCAAGGAAAAAGGATGCAAAAAACACAGTCTGAGCAAGTCAACGCTATCAGACAGGCATGACGCTCTGCTTCTGGTGGAACATGAAACCACCTGGAGGACCAATCAAACGGCACATGTGGTTACTGAGACGTGCCCTGTGGAATCAAGGAGGAGAAGCAGCTGCAGATATAAACACACTGTGCCCTCCCTGATCTACATTTCACATGCTTTAAATTATCTGTCAAGCTTAGAGTCTTTAGTAACTTCCCAGCACTTCCTATAGCCCACATCTAAGATTGTATCTGATACTGGCTGAGTCTTAAAGTGAACACCTGCTGGGGACAGGATGAGGGAGATGGGGCTGTAAAGGTTAGTGGTGAATGAATAGTCTATTGTGTTGGTTTGTGAAAGGCAGATCTCATCACTGAGTTGTCAAATGAACATATCCATGTTAAATAAGGAAAAGCCAAGCTGTGTTCTCTTTCTAACTTGCAGTACTATCAAAGAAAAGACAGATATATGTTAAACCCCCACAAAGTCCCTTCTCCTATACTTTCTTCAACCAGTGGTTTAACTCAAACTGCCTCCCCCATCTCACAGAGGATGTTTGAGTTCAGCCCTCACCTTGGGTCTTCCTCTTCACTCATTTGTTAGGACACTTGTTTGATAGTGGCTGAAGTAAAGTTGGTTTCCTATTTCATCTTCAAGTTAACTGGAACAATCTACTGTAAAGTCATGGTACATTCACATACATAGAGTATGACTGGGCAAAACATAATTTCAAAAGTAAGAAATCCATTACATAAATTACCATCTGATGAATTATTATCTGAAATAATGAATCTGAAATCACAAATCAATGTATTGATGCAAAATCAGTTGATTTTGTTCTGGAGTGAAATATCTCAACATCTATTAAATGTATTGGAGTTAAAATTTGTATCGTTGTATTTTCAAAATTTGTCCCTCAAGTGCAACCATTACGTTCACTTTGGTTTTGAGTGAAAAGTCTCAACAATTGTTGGATGGCTTGTATAGTTCAATTGTAGTAACTTTGGTTACGCTTTTCTTGTGCCACCATCTGGTAGAAAAAAAACATAATTTTCTTCAGCTGTACTTTCTATTATTCCTACTTGCTAATGATAGCTTGCAAACATGCTAAACTAAGATACGGTTGGGAACACAGTAAGTATTGTGTGTGATACATCAGCAAGTTAACATGTTGACGCTAGTATTTATTCAGAGCACCTCTGTGCCAAAATACAGCCTCCCAGAGCTGCTGCTGTGGCAGTAAACTCAGTTTTACATCATTCTAAACCAAATATTTTATTATTTTGGACTGTAAGATAGGACACACTTTGTAGATGCACATTGGTCTTCGTTAACTTGTTATTGGCATAGAGCACTCCACTACTCAAAAACAGAATCTGCTAACAAAACAATGATGGAACTCGTTCATTTCAGTCTTATCTATGTGACATGTACATGCTTATAGTAGATAGCAGCAAACTGCAGTCTCACATTGTTCCTAGAGGAATTGGCCACTAGTGTCAGGTGTCACACATGCACCTCTGTGCTGAGAACTTAGGGTCCAAAGAGCTGAGTAACTGAGCCCAGTTGGTGTCACTTGCTGAGTCACCACAAAGGAAATGGTTTTACTGGTGCAGCACGTTATGGCTGCTGCTGTGTGTCTCTCCCCAGTCCCCTCCTTACAGTGTAATTGAATTTAAATTATGCATGCTGTGTGTCTGCTGGTGCGGAGAGGTCATAATCACTCTCTTTGTATAGGTGTGGGTGAATGTGTGTGTGTGTACCGCCCACACCTGCCTTGTATGTATATCTATAGGTGGGAATGCATGTATGTAATGTATATGCTGTACTTTTATATGCGCTGACTGTATGTGTGCACGCACTCACACAGCCTCTAAGAAACAGAAGAAACCTGAGCTCTGTTCAACTGACTGATGTTACCTGGCTAACACTTTCCCATTACTCCGTGTGTGTGTGTGTGTGTGTGTGTGTGTGTGTGTGTGTCAGAGAGAGAGAGAGAGAGAGAGAGAGAGTTCATCTGACTATGTGACACTGCTACCTTCGTCTAATTATTCCCACCCCACTGTAGCGTGGTCCCAACTTGACACCCAGTCTAAATGTTTGAGCAGTTGCATTGTGGCCTCTAATGACTGGAAACCTTATTAACTCAGCAATTTTGTATGACAGGGGAGCAAACTGTCATGAGGTCTACGTCATTGACAAATGTTGGGGTCATATGACTCAATCTGTCAGGCTTCAACATGTCAAGCGAGCTCAGTCTGCTCATTTGAGTGCAACATCCCCTGACAGACAGAATGATATCACCTTCATTGTCATCTTAAGAATATTCATCAGATTTTGGGGGATGTTTTTAACAGATACATAGGAGATATGCATCATGACTCGGCCCAGAAACTTATCAGTGGACAAAATCTTCATTGAAATTTGCATGAATGCTTTTCAAGAATGTCACTCACACACAAAGTGTCTCTCTTTATCAGCTGCAAACTGATTATGCAGATGTTCAGTCAAAATAGTAAGGCCTACAACTCTGAGCTGAAGCAGAACTTTTTTGTTTATCTTGCTTCTTACGTGTTTGGTTTGACCTTGTGACTCCTGGGTCATTGGGTAGAGCAGGGAAGATCATTAGCAAACACACTTAACCACACACTGCATTCATCACTGAGTTCCTGATCAACACTTAAAGCTTTAAGGTCCAGAGTGTAGGATTTATATGGTTTTATATGATGATCCATGATTATGAATAATATTGTAAATAAAATTAGTGTTTTCATTGGAGTATAATCACATGAAACTAAAAATAGTTGTGTTTTTTCATGTGGAGCAACTCTTCCACCAAGTCGCCATGATGCCAGGCCATGTTGGTACAGAAGCCCAAAACGGACAAATCAAACACTGGCTATAGAGAGGATTTTTTGTGTTTTTCCCCTGATTGCTCATGGTTAGGTCTTTGCAGTCTACAGCGTCAACTCTAGATGCTACTAAATGCTACACACTGGACCTTAACTTTTACATCTCAGTTTATTAAAACTTTATTCATGTGTGGTTCCCTTTATTGTCACTGACTCTGGGTCACTTTGCATCAATTTTGGTGCCTGCCAGGTTCTGAACCCTGGACCTCTTCTGCCCAAAGCAAGAACAATGCCTCCTTTACTCAAAACCACATGTCAACTTGATGATATGCCAACAGAAAAGGCCAGTTGGTTAGGGTTCATCCTCTTGGGACCATGAATGTCTCTTTAAAGTTGATGATTCTAGAGTTCATAGAATAAATGAAAACCTTCACGTGCTACAGGAAAAAACAGAAATTCCCCAAAGTCACCAGGGTTCTTCCTTTGGCCGCCATTCACATCTGTACCAAAATATATTTCATGTGTCAGTATTTGTACAGTTATTTCACTCTGGACTGAAGTGATGGAGGACCGACCCACAGACAGAGAGAGCCATCCCCAGAGTCGCACCCTTAGCATGGCAACTATTAGGTTTCACAGGGAGTTATTTGTTGTTCCTACTTCTTGGTGAAGAACAGCCAGGTGCAGTGACTTCCCAGGGTCACCCTCAGGTTTCCAGGCAACCAGCGGAGACATTGAACAGACGTAAATGGAGAGGATGGAGGTTGTTGTTCATCAAGAAATAGCACCTAACTACCTCTAAATTCACAAATTGTCACTTTTACGTTTTCTCTTTTCCCCTGTTTCCATTCACTATGGTGAGCTAAGATCATACTTGACATGCAGACATAAGAGTAGTGTCAGTCTTCTCATGCATGCAACTCTGTCAGATTACAGCCAGTATTGTTTTTCAGTTAAGTGCCCTTGTCATGCATTACTGGGGTAACATGAGTGTGATGGATGTGGTAGCAGGAAGCATGAAGCGAATGAATGGAGATTGAATGTATATGTTTCAAGGAGGGATAGTTATTGTTTTCACAAATCTAGGTTTCCTCCGCGTCTGGAGGAAACTTCACCTGCATCACACCAGTGTGTGCACACTTGTCTATATGTGCACATAGTAGGGATGGCGAGATGTAAGATTTTATAGCAAATGGCAATATAAAAACACTCGGGATAAGCTGATTAGGTGAATTTCCATTATCAGTATTTTTCTCTCTGCACATCAAAAAGTTACATAGGATTTGTGGTAATGCTTTGGATTCCAAACTAAACAACAGGTAGATGTGGTGTCCATAATGTATTTCTCCTTCACTTTTGCAGGGGTAAAAATATACCCTATATTTTCTTATGAAGAAAATAATTCTATTGGCTGATGATTACTGGGATACTAACACAAATCACACTTATTTTGGTCAGGATAATCTTGACATGAAATTTTCTTTTTGTTTTATGTCTACCACACACAGAGCAAATCATTACCCTTGCAGGGCTTGATCGGTGGTGGTGTGTGAGCATTTCCATTTACTGGTGACAAAGATGTCTTTCACTGGCTCCTGTTTAGTGCCTTGTGTGTGGGTGGTAGGGGCTGAATTATTCTCCAACTGGTCCGCGTTGGTCCTCAGTTTGAGCCATATGTTGTCATATTGGTGCCATTCTGGTTACTCTGAGAATATCCATTATAAAAGGTGCACCTTAGTATTTTCATACACTTTGTGTGGTTGTTAATGTGATTATTCGGGGTCATTTAAAGGCTGTGGACTGAATAGTGTGGGGCCCACCTCTATGATTGCTTCATAGGCTTGTAGGCTGCTTACTGGCAGTGACTGGCTTGGCCATACACTTGTATAGTGTGGGGCCGGTGTCAAAGAGCACCATTACCATAGTGTCAATTATTTCATTGAATAACCTCCAGAGACTTGCTTTGTAGGAAGTCCAGACTGAAGGCTAACCACAGTGAAAGGCTGTTTATCATCAAGTTGGGTCTGTCTCCAACCACATGCAGCTAAAGCCACCGTAGCTAACCTGCTCAGGGTAATCGCTGCACACACTGACTCAGAAACACAATCAAAATGAGGCCAGACGACACTGACTCAATCAAACACACACTCCCTCTCAATTTTCTCTCTCTCTTTCAGGCACATATGCCGCCTCACACACCCTCACACTACTCTTAGTCAGACATTTTAATCCAAGGAATTGAAGTGATGTTTATGTCATGCAGAGTCAAAGAACACTGGGCTGTTAGCGGTTGATGGAGCAGACTGAAGTTGCTTTGACAATAAAGATAAGGTCATTGTGAGTCCAAAGAACGCCTTCATGTCATGTGTAATGCTGTAGACACTTTTTGCTCCATGGTGAAATGGCTGGATTCAGGGGTTCACATAAACACACACCTACAGACTTGCTTCCAAAAGAGAGCATTTAGTTAATAGTCAAGAATGAGGTAAGGAGGATATCAGAGGCAAAGGAAACAGGTGGCTTATGAATTATTTCAAAGCTTTCATCTGCTTTGACCCAAACACTGTGTATGCATGTCCTCTTTCAGAATGTTTGCATGTGATTCTGCATTTCTGTTTTCTTCCTGATGGAATTGGTTAGATAACATCAGGGTGTGTTCAGAAATGTTTGTGGTTTATTGGGACAATTTACTTCGTCGGTTGGTTTTGGCTGTTTAGCAAATTGTCTGTTGGAGCCCCTAAGAATGTGAATGTTAGTTCAGCGTCAAAGGGAACTGTGGTTTAGTTAAAAGCAAAGTGATTACAGGAAACCATAACTAATAACTCAGTGAACCCAGGGAAATCCACAGTGGTTTAAAATGGTATGAACACCAGAGAAGGGACATTGCAAAAATGGTATGACTTAAACTGTTTTGGCACTTGCACTCCCAGTTCACTTGCAATATGTCTGTAAATGAAAGGTGAAAATACAGTCAAGTTTAGTTAGTTAATTAATATCGACCTTAATATCTTTTGTTTCTGTCTTTTTTAAAATTCTAATAATGTCCCTAGGATCTGAACCATGATCAGTTAAACCAGAATCAGAATAACTTCAAAAACAATGTATTTGTGTTTTTGTCAATTTGCAGCATCTGTGGTCAAAAAAGAAAAAAAGTTTAAGGGTTTAAATAGATTAAGTTTAAACTATATTTAAACACATTTTACTCTATGTCTTCTCCTTATCTATTGTCCCTCCTCCCTGTCTTTCTCTCAGGGAGTTGTCTTCCAGACATCAGACCAGTGTCCCATTCAGGAACACCAGAGAGTCCAAGCTGATCTGACACTGAAGGAGGGAGAGGAACATGATGGAACAAGTGAAGTGATTAAAAGCAGTAAATGTTCACATTAAGGATGAAATCACAATAGTCAGTTAAGTAAATCAGGTGATGTTGTTTGGTCTGGGACCCTGATGAGTAACTAACCCACACAAAGACTCAAAATCACTGCAAATGTCATGTAGGGATCTACAGGGTCTGCACAGGGTCCATAATGTAGGAATCCAGAACTGCAGCTAATCTGAAGATGCTGCTCAAGTTACTTAGAGCTGTAAAACCAGATTTTTACCTGAGCATTAAGCCTTATGAACAGAGATGCATTTTTATTTCATTTTCATTTGAAGTCCATGTATGACTTGTGTGCACACAGTCATGCAGATATGTTAGATACTAGTTTGCGCTGCACTGATGCTGTTTTTTTTTTTTAGTTGAGCCATAAATGCTTAACCATGACTCTGTTTTTATTGTCTTTCATAGTTGGAACTAATAAAACATTGATATTCTTTTAAATGGTGACTTGTTATTTATTTAGATAGGATGTCTGTCCTGAACTGCACTGACTCTGTGCTAAAAGTGGGAGTGTGGTGATATCCCCGTGTGTGCGTGTGCGTGCGTGTTTGTTTTTGTTTGTGTATAATGAGTCAGTTTTTCATTGTGCTTCCAAAACCATTCTCACCTTGTACAATTATCTTGAGACGAGGTCAGAGCTTCTTATATCAAATGAGTCACAGCTGGATAGTTCTCTCACAGTGTGTTCACGTTGTGGTTATTACATTTGTGCAAATGTTTTATGACATTGACATTCAAATGTCAGTTGGCTTTCATCTTAGCACGTTGACGCTCTGATATGAAGGCAGTTCTCCTTTGTTCAGATGCCTGAAATGACCACATTTTCCTGACAGGCAACCTCTTGGAAACATACAGATACTGAATTAGTTGAAAACAGTTGGTCAGGGTCACATTTTGTTTTTCTGAACACTTTTAAGAGTTTATGATGTCATACCAAGCCAACACTTTCTGGCATGGATTTGATACACAGAAGTTCCAACCCACACCTGAAGCTATGACATGATGTGACTTTGTTTTTGGAAGCCAACTGGAAAACTGACGCTACGAGTCCTTCAAGTCCTCAGGGAAAACAATAGAAAGAAGAATAAGCTTGAACCTCATTTAATCAACATTACATACTGTCATTGTTAATTTGACCTGACCTGCCCCGATCACTTTGGTCTACTCACATCTTTCGACTGACTTTGAGTACAACTGAACTGCATTTGAGATTTTACTCCCAACCTGCTCATTTTATCAATTAGCCTCTGAACTGAAACAAAATCAACAAACCACAGGTATGGAAATGCCTGACAACACAACATCAGAGCAGTCATTTTGCCTCATTTTACCACAGTTACACTACTGTCATTAAGGTATGGAGGAATACATGCTTGTGTGTTTGTTTTCATCATTTTAATGATGCTCAGTTAGGTAAAACATACTGTACTGTCATAGCTGGTGTTTACACTATGAAATCATATTCAGACTGTTCCCTCTGTTGCTTATTTGCACTTTTTTTTTTTTTTCACAGTCGCAGTGTCTCCCTGTTCATTAGATCTCAACAGCAGTGTCACGACAGGAGAGCTTGATTTAGTGCCGGCATTAATCTGTCATGCCAAGAGCGAAAACACAGTTAACTGGATTTGTGGTGGATGGATGAAGGCTGCGGGCTGAAACAAAGAGCACTGATACTTGGCACGGATATGATGCGAAACGTCGTTGGAAGATAAAGGAACGAGCACTGAAGAAGAAACCGATTATGGGAGCATTTTAGTCTCTCTTCTTCCTCCTGTAATTAACTATTTTTGTTCTTTCCTTGTCTCTCTTTTTCAGCGTAGTGACCTATTAAGAGCTGTGGAATGTACAGAGTGGACCCTCTGACCTTGTAATGGTTTGACCCGGTACCTCAGGATCAAAGACAAACTGCACAACCTGGCCAGAGATGTGGGGGTGGACAGAGGGGTCGCATACCTCTGTTCACTTAGCCTGCACAGTTTCAGTGCGTCAGATATGAAATCAGCTCGGTGTGTATGAGAAACATTAACCTGCGTGGAGATTTGAACTTGTTACACTGTCTGGGAAAGTGTGTGTCTTGTCGCTGCTTTTACAGGAAACTGAATCTATTTTAGGTGACGGATCACACTGCAGTCAAACGTTCAAACCTCAGAGTTTCCCTGAAAATCTTTTGCTTCTGTTTAAACAATTTGTATTTATTTTAAGAACTTTTACCACCACAGAAGCAAGCCAGACACATCTACCAGACCAGCCTGTTTGTAGCATTTTGCTAAGGCATAATGATTAACAGGAGTGTATTTTCAGTTCTGCTTATGATGTCTTTTTCCAGGAGGCCTTGTCGTCAGGAGAAATGTGTTGCCCTTGTGATGTTTCACATGAAAAATCCAGAAAATTGCTGTTTGGGGACGTCCTGGGAGCTGGGGGGTGTAAGGCTCATAGCATATTATTACATCTGCCTTGGAAGTTGAGTTTTTTTTTTTCGTTCCTCTTCATGTCTGTTTGTTTACATGCTTGTCTTGAAGTCTCAAAATCCAGGTGACAGATTTCACCGGGGACGTCTTGGTGCAGATATCATCACTATGTGTTTAAAAGCACACTGATTTCTGAACTAAATACTGCAGAGCTGAGAGGCGTAGATGCAAATCTCTTTCGTCCTTAATCCAGCAGTTGTCTAAACACAGCTGCCTGCATTTATGTCACTAAAACACTTTTCACTGCAGATTTCTTTCAATCTTCATATTTGGCACTGAAAGTATTCACATAAGCTGGAGGGGTTTTTGTTTTCTGGCTCTTTTGATTGATTTCCTTAGAACCAGTGGCTAAAAACATGCCACCATTCAAGAGCAGTTATATTAGGAATATGCTAACCTATCGATTAAAAGGGCTGTATAATTATTTAACTAACTCTCGCCCAGAAGACATATGGAGTCCATTTTTTTGACATCACTGTCAATAAAAAAGATGAAAAAAGAAAAATAGCCTGGTCCTGATATTCAGATGAAAGAATTCTAAACATGTATTTATTTTCTGGTATTAAAAAAGAAAAAGGGTCATAGTATTGGTGGGTGTATGCACGTTATGTAAGTGTATGGAAGCATAAAAAGTCAAAAAGGATTGGAGACTTATCGGCAAATGAATTAACTATTTTTAAATTAAATTAGTGCTAAATAACTAATGTTGACATTAAGATAATTAATTGAAATTATTTTTTTCTGCAGTTTTGATTTGCTTCTGAATTTTCGCTATTTCAAGTTGTGTCTGTGTTTTTGAGAAAATGACTTTCTTGGAATTCCAAAAAGTGAAACTGAAACCCTTTACTGTACATTCAGATCAATCTTTAATTGATTTTTTTATTTAGATATCATAAGATATTGAAATGTTATTAATGCTGGCATTTACATTTTAAGATGAAGTTGCTTACAGTAAAAGGATGAATTGTTGTGACCTTTTTTAGCTTCCATATGTGTGTATATTCTCATTTGCACTGGGCGCCAAATGCACACTCAATTTAAACCACATCCTAACATTCACTTTCAGATCGCCTCCTGCCCGCTACTCTTCCATTATTTGAACTGTATGAACACTATGAAACACACAGTTAATCTGCATGTACATACAGTATGCCATTTAAAGTTTGTAACGTTCCAGTGTAATGAAAAGAGACAGACAGCGAGTAGAAACATGTAAATTGGAGAAACTGACAACCATCTCAGAACGAGAGAGAAGATGAATTAATGTGAGATTGAAATCCATAGCTGGATAGGAACCGGAGGTTAATGATTGCCTCCTGTTTCCCAACATCCTCCTCCTGTTGGGCTAATCTACAATCACATTCTTTCATTCTGGGGGAAAGTGGAGGAGAGTCCCTCTGAACCTGATATCTCTGCACCACAGTGGATGAGCGCTGTAGTGAGCTAACCTGGGAGTGTCTCATCTTTAATCCTGGCAATGACTGCAGCTTCATACATAACTACATAAATAATCACTTCAAACGCGTATATGTAATTGGGTCAAGTGCTGGCATGACAAGACACAGAACTGAGTATATGACTGCTGACAGAGGCTACAGCAGTGAAGAGACACACTGATTACATAAAAGCAGAGCTGGAGATAATTCTGATCCCAGATCAGTCACTTTGTTCTCAGTCGATGCATGTACACATTGTTACGGCCTGGAAGATTATATGAACATTATCTACTATGTTCTTCAGTTTCCTGTGAGCTGTAATGTTGTTCTTCTGTTCTGTTGTGTTAACTGTGTGAGTGTGTGTTTTGCTGAGCAAGTGGAATGATGACTGAGTGTGTAGGGTGTCCCAGGGTTTTCCCTTCGTTTAACACCTTGGTTTTGTGTGTGATGACTCGCCTTTTGTTTGGTCACTTTGTCAGGTGGAGCTGTAATTAATACTTTTGCGTGCAGTAACTTGTGTTTTGTGGCCTTTGTGTTGTGGTAACTGCACTCCATTTTTGTTGGATCACTTGTTGGCTGTAGCTTAGGTGTGAGCTGGCAACATTTGTGTTTATTGGTTGACTACAGCGTGACATCTTTGTGTGGTGGTTGTTGACGTCCACTTTAGGTGTGTGTGTGTGTGTGTGTGTGTGTGTGTGTGTGTGTGTGTGTGTGTGTGTGTGTGTGTGTGTGTGTGTGTTTTACAGCTGTTTTGTCTTTTATTACAGCTCATTAGTTTTGTGTTTGGAATGGAGTCACTCCACAGATCGGTGGATGTTTGAGGGGTGGGTGTGGCTTCTACGTGCCTCTGGTCACTTTCTGTTGTTGGTTTCCTGCAGTACACCCATTACAGTAAGGTGTGTGGTTGGAGACCACAGTGTTCACTTTGTGCTGTGGTTGTGGCAGTGACTGTAGTTGGGTCTTTGTGTGCTGCAGTTAGTGTCGGCCGCAATTCTGTCTTTTAACTACTCGTTGTGACATTTATAAGTGGGCCATAATAACTTAGTTATAATAATGAAATATAATTTTATGATAACCAAAAAACAATGCTTAAACAGTGTCTTAAGACTCTGTCAGGAGGGCTGACCAGGTTTCCGTGACTTTTCTACATTAAAGAGTCTGTAGGACAGACAGGATGACACTAACTGCAACTATATTACCGTTGTTGGGTCTAATGCTTTGTGTGTTGAAGTGTGGGGCATCTTTCTTTTATTCTTAGCGATATCTAGTGAAGGATCTGTCCCGCGCTGCTCGCTTCCCCTTTCACACAGACGTCGTCTCACCCCAGCTCTTTTACTATCTCTGCTGGACAGATCAGAACAGAACGAAACTGTCCCTCCACTCTGCCTCTGTTACTTTCATGCAGATTGCGAGGCGGCCTCAATACCGCCTCAATATTCCCACCTTGAAAAGGCAGTGTGAAAGGCGCTAATGAAGGCAACCAGTAAGAGGCAGAGTAGGGCAGGTCTTAGTAAGAAAAGCACTGGGATCCACAAAAGTGCATCTTGGACCAGCAGCTAGTTTTGGTGTAAACTCATGTTGCCGATATGTTAAGTGATGCCAGGTTTAAGGGTGTGACGAATGGAAGACCTGTCTGCAGAGTGAATAGGGAGCTCTGCAGGAGGCCACGTTAAAATCATCCCCACATTCATTTAGCTGAGCTGATTCGCTCCAGAGATGATAGAATCACTAGAGCAAGAGAATCCTGAAACAGGCTCTCTCTCAGCCTCTCTCACACACACCAACATTTCCAGCTCTGATGACGAGAGCAGAGAAGGAAAGTTCACACGCGGCTCAAGCGAGCACACATGCTGCAGAGGTAATGGGAAGTGGCACGCAGGAAAAGTGGACGGCAGCATCTGTTTCCATCTATTCATCTGTGGGTGACGATGATGAGGCTGGAGTCAGAGTGAACATCCTGCACGCCGCTCGCCCCATCGTCCGCTCTCTCTCTCTCACACACACACACACACACACACACACACACACACACACACACACACACACACACACACACACACACTGCAGTCCAGATGTGCAGCCTTGTCGTCTCTCCGTTTAGCATTATCTGTAAAATCACTCATGGTGCGGTGTCATGTCTCTGGAGACAACCACCATGTAATGATGCTGGGTGTCTGTTGAGGTCAGTGGAAATAAGCATGTGACTGAAACACTCCGTTTGAGCCAGATATGCATCGGTTTGTGTTCTTTGGACAGAATCGGAGCATTAAAGCGAATGAGAACTGTTATCTATTAAATTATACATCTGTTTTTTTGCATTCTTACAGAGAGCTGGATGTTCAGAGTTAAATATCTGAGTGACGCTACATCCGTTTAGCTTCGCTTGGCATAAATACAGTAAACAGCCAGCTTGGTGTTATCCAAAGTTTCACTACCCCTTGTTTATTTTGAGAACTTTTTGAAGGTTTCTCATTTGATTTATTCAGGTCTGTCAGGTGTCCAAACGCCACAGGCTCCAGGACTTGAACATACCCGACTCACAGGTGGATCAAGTGGTGGCTATAAAAGTGAGGTGCCGTCATAAGCTGTCAGAGGACTGGGGAAAGTTACTTCCTGTCATTCTCATTAAATACTATCTATTCAATGTAACAAACCACATGACATCACTTTGGCTCGCCAGAATGGTGCACCGCGCAGCAGGCAGGTACATATGAGCTGTTACATTGGTATCCCAAGAATTGATAACATGCACAGCACCAGCCCATGAAAATATTAATGGAGAATGAAAGAATGAACCTGGTCTCACTGCTACTACACTGAGCCAGGAGCTGCTGAGAGACAGACTGACATGTTTGTTTTGGTCTTTCATGAGGATTTTTGACAATATAGAAATGGGAAGTTCCATCCCTTCTGGTGTGGCACGTGGGACCTTACTTCAGAAAGTGGAGCTGTCAGTGGGGAGCACCAAATACATTTTTGATCCCGTCTGAACTGTGGGATGGATTACACATGTTATTATTGTTATTTTTAATGATAATTTAGCAAAACAAGAAAGTCACATAAATCATCTGATTGTGTCATTTATTTAATCAGTGCTCTCTTGTCAGTCATCCAAGTGTTTATTTTGGCGAGTACTTCTTACATTAGGAACTCGTCTGTATGTGACAATCAGAGCTTGCGCCACTAATGAGGCTGTAAACCTGCCACTACACCCTGTCCCTCGCCTTTCTGAATAATAGATGGCGTCATGATGTAATTAGCCACCAAAATCTGAGGCTACCGTGCATGTTGTAACACCACCCAACCCTGACCCCTCTGTGGAAGGAGGACCCACCCCACCCAGTATGATAGTAAATGGGTGGGCGTGTTTTGTTGTCCAGAGCAGTCAATAAAAAAAAGATCATACTTCTCTCAATATTTCTTAACTTATTAAATTTATATGAACTTCCTCATGTAGCTCATGTTTCACTGTGGCATGCTGACACAAATCAAAAACAAGTGAGGAGTTCACAAGTTTCCCAGACTGTGTGTGTGTGTGTGTGTGTGTGTGTGTGTGTGTGTGTGTGTGTGTGTGTGTGTGTGTGTGTGTGTGTGCACGTGTGTGTTTGTCATAAAGTGTAAGGCATCATTAGCTGTCTGTAATTCCGGTGTGAGATGATTGATAAGTTGCCGGAGCTCAGCTGTGATGCCACCCACCTGTGGGAACTTGTTTTTGTGTTCGTGCTCATGCAGTGCCGTGACCCGTCAGCTCCTTTCTGTCTGGGAATATGTAAAGCATGGTGAGAAACAAGGATGTGATGACACTCACAGGTCTGGTAAAAGTCACATCCTTGAATGTTTGGAGCAAAAATCCCTGACAGGGGCGGGTCTGTTTGCCTTCGACGGGAGTCAGGAACGTGAGGTCAAGGCAGCTTCAGGCTGTGTGTGTTGACTCCTGGTTGATGTTTAATCCAGAGTTTACATTACTGTACTGGGTGGAGTGTGGTCTCCATACCATGACCAGTGCAGGAACAACCTCAACCAAACCCATGATAAACACAGCAGGAAATCCGCTGAAATACTGTAGTTTCATTGGCACTTCAGTGTATCAGATGTGAGGACAGAATATGCTGGTTGTTCTAGTGTTTTAAAGTCGACTCTAGAAATATTGCCAATATATGTCAGATGTTAGTAAAACCAGAGGTGACATGCCTGTATGAGATTTGTTTAATCAATTCTACTGGATTATATTTTTTTGCATCACAAATCTCTTCCCGTCTATTGGCCTGATGGCGATGCCGACTGTTCCACTCTGAGCTCTTAACCTGACCCTGCCCATCTGGAAAACAAATGACTAAAATAGGAGAGCGCACTTCCTCTTTGATGGTGGTGATGTCAGGAGAGAAACGCCAGATAAATTGTTCTGATGTTCGATGCCAGTTTTCCAATACGCTTGTTTGTCTTTCATCTCGTTTTTCCAACAGATGAGGCACCGTCGCTTCCACCAAATATGTCCCCCTCAACGTCTGACCGTCCCCCCTCCACACACACGACCAACCATTCGGAATTCTCACCTGACATTTTTTATAACTAATCCGCCCTCCCATTTGTCTGTTTTTGTTTGAAAATATATGAAAGGGACTGAAGAAACGTTCTTATGCTGAAGAGTAAATGCAGTGTAAATAAACTCAACCTGTCAGTGAAGCTCCTGAAGAGACTAAAACCAACAATGAATGTATCCTCTGAACAGGTATTGTCAGTGTTGCTCTGTGCTGTACAACTCACAGTCACAATTCAATAGCTATTTAAGACACATCATTAGATATGTTTCTGTGTTACAATGAACACAGGCACTGAATTAAACACAATTCATAGCAATCCATGACTGGAATGAGTCCCAACAAATGCTCTACATACAGTACTCCAGTTCACGTAATGTTTGCAACTACAGTGCCCAGCTGCTTTATGAAAACACAGAGGTGTTTTAAACAACAGTTTAAAGTTCACACTACGAGCAAGAAAAATTACAAATAGCCCAAAAATATCCTTAGCCCTGGGCTAGGGATAGCTCTGGGTTAACTTAGCCCCTTTCCATGCACAGATTGTTAATCCAGGGCTGAACAATTCATACTGTCCTTCCTCTAGCCCGGGGTTGAGCACACTAGTGCTTTTAGAATGTTGTCTTACTACTCCTTTTATCTTTGGCCTTGTTTCACACCGGCAACCCCTGCCTTTGTTGATTTTCTGGGGATGACGACACAAAGTCTGGGCTAACCCTCCTCTGGATCAGGGCCAGCAAGCCCTAGGCTAGAATGGGGCTGAGCCCAGTGTAAAAAGATCCTTTTGTCACTGTTGGTCTGAACCCACCGTAAGAGTCAACGGCCATGCTAGCAGCTGTGTGAAGCTGTAGCCTGAGGAGTGCTTTGTGCAAAATGCTAATTACAACAGGCTAAAGTGCTCTTTTAGACAATGCTAACATGCTGATTTTCAGGAGATTAACTGTTTACCATGCTTACTATCTTAAGCCCCTTTCAGTCATGCACTGTAACTCTAGATTCATCACAAGCTTACCTAGAGGGGCTGTATATGTGAACACAAATGTGTGCATTATTTGCCTTGGACTCTGCCCTGCTAGCTCCATCATCATTATGGAGAGTTCTGTACCCCTTACCCAGGCGCTGTCAGTTGCCCAAACCATACAGAGTACATCCAATATGTGTGAACACGTCTGACACGCCCAATCTCCTGCTGTGTGCTATTGTGCGGAGTTCATTTGTGAAAAGGGGCTTTAGTCTGACGTGTTACCACATAAACATATGCTAGTTGGCACTAAATGTGAAGTGCAGCCAAGGTTTTGCAGACATGTTTATCACAAATCAGAGTATGGAACAACTTAAAATGTTTCACTCAGAACCACATACGTGTGTGAAGCTTGTGATAGTCAAATGGATTCATCATCTGGGGACCGTGAATATCTGTTGGCAATCGTGTGCAATTATATGAAGAAGCTGTTTTTTCGAGGGATAAGTTGAACTTAAACCTGTGTGTGGTGCGAGGAGAAAAGCTAGGAGATCATTGAAGTCAATTTGATCTCTCCCATGGAGACCATGAATACCTTTACAAAACTCAGAGGCAATCCATCCAGTAAGAGATCCTTCAGTCTGGACCTTAGTGGTGGACGGCCCACCGACAGACCAACATCACCATCCTTAGAGTCATATATGACATCATCATGTCACAGGCCACATATCAGAGTCATCATCAGCCAGAGATCAGAGCTGTATCTTATAAAAGTGGGGCAGCTTCCTTCTTCTAAAGTCACGTAACATAAATTCCAGAATTCTCACAAAGTCTAAACATTTCTAAACTGAAGGAACTTTAACGACTGATTTAAACCACTTAAAGTCAGATATACTGTTACTCAGGTACAGTAGCAGGAGTCAAGTCGTAACTTCAGACTAATGTGCTTTGACATGCCTCTTCAGATCATCAGCGACATAAAGGAACCGGCAGCTACACTCTGATAAACCTTGTTTAACTACAGATCTTCAAAGGCCTTGTTTTCATTCACACAGACTGTCAGAACTCAGATGTGAAACAAATGTTCCCGAGTCTGGAGCTTTTCACTCTGTGTCTGTCTCTCCCCTGTCTCTGACGTCACCAACGCCGCTCTGTCTGTCGGGCTGAGCTGCTTTCGTAAAATATTGATCGTCCCTCCGCCTTCCCTGCTGGCGTTGGCTTTAATTGACTGGCAGACGAGTGCGGGGACGGAGCCGGCGAGATGATTGAAGTGACGGAATAAAACAGAGACAAGAGCAAAACAGAACCGGCTCATCAAGTTCATAAACGTCAAGGCCCGACTCTCCTCCCCTCCTCCTCTATAAATCACAGCGTCTCGTTCCTCTTGTTTATCGTCTGCTCTCACACTCCTCACTCTCTCGCTGCAGTTTGGCCTCTCTCCCTCATTCTGATCCATCCATCTTCTGCTCTCCCGGTAATGAGAGACTGAATCTGACGGAGCATTTTCGGAACAAACACACTGCAAAGAAAATTGTGTTGAATTACACTGTGCGATATGGATGGCCGTTCTATTTAAAGCTGCACTTGGCAGATTGTTTATGTTAAAGGCTGACAGCCTGAATTACAGCCTGGAACAAACAGCGCCCCCTCCCCGCTGTTTACCCAGGCGAGGTTAGCTGTCCGATCAGGAGGTGACCCACCAGAGCTCAGAGGAAGAGTTCCCGCAGTTAACACGCTGCTGTAGCGTTTACACAATTACCATATTCATTTAGCCTGCGTTAAAGGCAGCTGAGTACAGCTGAGGCTGAAAAGAACGTCAGTGATGATGCAAGTATGTGCTCATAGACCGAACTGCTGGGCATATTAACAGTTTGACCTGATTATGGCTCCAGATGGAAATGAAGCGATCACCAAAGTGAATAAAATTCATCCTGTTTGTATTCAATTTAATGGCAATCTGCTCAGGGATGCAGGATATGGATTTTTTCGTTTTGCACTGATAGCCGATTATCATCCGCTTCTCTCTGGCAGATACGATGGGTGATCATTTCACATTCTTATATTTTTAAAAAGAGTTCCTAACCTGTGGTTTCTGCACACCTGAGGGGGAGAGCAGAGACAGATTTGTTAGAGGATTTGTTATGGTAAAACTGGTGGACGTCTCCCCCTTCTCTCTGAACCCTTGTGGAACATGTGTTGCAAATTACAATCATATTTTCTTCCTCCGCAACAGTGAAAAAAACGGCGACACGCTCATCTCTCTGGTCTTCAGTGTGGAGGTGCAGCAGCTTGACATCCTGACTGTGATAACAGCAAGCTGTGCTTCTTCTTCTCTTCTGTTTTTAGACTTCTAACTTGTGTTGTGAAGCACTTTGAGTGGTTGCTAAGACCAGAAGAGCGCTACATAATATGTAGACCAATTACCATTTATCTTTGTTTAAACTGTACGCATAGGCACCAATTTGGGTTTGAGGTGAGGACAGCTGATACTTGGCCGACTGGAGATGGAATGAGTAAAAGATCTGGACTTGATTAGCAGAACTGCTGTCTGTTGAAGCATTACATTTTCCTTGGCAGTGCCATGTTCACCTCATTCACCTACAAACTTTGTGAAACATTAAATGTTTAGCCTCGATCTATTGTAGCTTAAACCTTGTCTGTTGCTTTACAACCAAAGCATCCTCCAGATCAATAAACACCATATCTAACAACCATGTGATAGCCGAGACCCTGCACAGAAGTGATGGACACATGGATGTTATTTCATTCTCAAAAATTTCCCACTCAGCAGGTCAACTCTGGAACACTGCAGCGTTTCTGAAAAGCAAAGTGTCATTAATGTTGTCCAGCTGTAAAGGTGCACTACGTAGTTTTGGTGGATCAGAAGAGAAAATCTTTGTTGATTGATTTTCTTTTTTTCTATGCCTAAACAAACTAAAGATCAAACTCTTTATTTTCATGACTGGATAAACTGACGGACAACATTATTTTATTACAAATCCCTTATTTCCCTCTGAGAACAGCTCGTGTATTCATATATGGATACAATAAATGCTTCTTGGTTTGTATAATTACATAAACAAAAAAATTTATGTATGTATGTAACCACATAGTATTTCCACAGCAGCTGCATGTAGTTCGACAGCACAAGTCAAGTCGATCTATTTATGTAGAAAATGTTTTGGAAACATAAAATATCAGCGTTCCTTGTCAGCCCTTCACATTTGAAAGATTTATGATCCAAGTCAGACTGAATCATCAGGTCTTGATTTATTTGGGTCTCCAGACATGTCAGGCAGCAGGGAGCCCTGTCACACCAGGTAAACAAATGTAAAACCAAAGTCTGACTCGGTAGACTTTGTGTAAACATGAGGCGTCACCTCTGAAAAATGACTGATTGTCGATCCATCACTGATTTCTAGCACACACCTTGTGCTGAATCCAGCGTTATCGTGCTGAAATTGTGTATACATGCATACATTCCCACACGGGGTAAAGCGTGTCTGGTTTTATGATGTTGCTCTATCCGCCCACATTAATTAAATACAACGTTGCCAATTATTTTAAACAGAGAAGGTTATTAGAACTGCCACTAGCACTGATTTGCCCCCAGCAGTTGAGAGACAAAGCTGGCAACACTGACAGCAATACAGCGAGTGCAAGCCTGTTCTCTGGGATCGTTTTAAAACTCAACAACCTAAAACCCCAAAATCCATCACAATACGGCGTGAACATCTGAGACGATGACATACAGCACTCACCAGCTGGATGTGGCGTTAGTCGTCTGTGTGTTTGTGTGTGCGGTGAACTCAGGACTCGCCCCTGAGTGTGTTTGGATGACCTTCCTTCTCGGCGTGAGCAAACACATCTCTGCTTCGATGACAGTTCCACTTTGCTGATGGTTAGTGGTGCTGATGGAGTCCATGCTATGTTATCACAACTATTTACACTTATAAACACTTATCATCACTTATCAGCCGCCGTCGGCTGTAGCATCTGTCATCGTTACTACACGGTGCTGTTCATGCTCCCCCTGTCGTAGCCCAGGAATTTTGGGTGAAAAATCTTCCAGTCACAGCCTGTACAGCACAGCAGGTCTCAAACATCTTAAAAACTCAAATATGAGAAAAAAAAAACACAATGACATTCGACTGTTTGATCGTCATCGAGACGTACAAGTGAGCTATGTGATATGCTGTCAAGTGAGGCTTGACTGCCGTACTGTCAGTGGTTAGTTTAAATCTCAGTGGGATCTTGTATGAGGTTTTCTTCCTGGAACACAACCCGGATGTTCCAGCTTCACGCATATTACTCAGTACATATGACTGATTGAAAAAGTAATGACATATTTTACTAATTACTCATCAGTGAACTGGTCACATGACTTGTTTCTTTACTTTTGTTACTATTTGGAGGTGTTCACTGATCATCAACGGCTAGCTCCACAGTGGAGGAGAAAGGTCCGACTGCCCCGAGAATTATTCTTCTATAGCGCGAAAACAATACTCTCTGGCTTGTTTTGTATTTCGTTAGGACAGTCATGATCACCTTGGCGAGATGCAGTTATAGTGACCATGCACATTTTTGTCACGAGGAGGGTCTTGTTTTGCACCCTTGCATTAAAATGGCTAAATCCGGGCAAAAGGTAACACAGATAGCTTGTTTACGATCATACAGAGAGCGACCAGGTTAGGGTTAGGATAACAAAGCTACCACTGCAGCGTGTAGTTTGCTAGCTTATGGGTAGCAGTTGTCCCATAGAGACAGGGATTTTATACATCATCCACATGTATTAAAACAGATCCAGGGTGATCAGGACTCCCATTACTTCCAGCCAGTGCACCAATATACTGGACCAGTCTGTCCAGTGAACACAGGGGGACCAAACCAATATCAACTCTCCATAAAAATCCTACTCAGTCCTTATACAAGCTGAGCCCCAAATAACACATTAAAAACAGTGACATAATCACTGAATTCATTATTTGTTTCAATTCAGATTCTTCACTTCCCCCCCACTTCCTTATCTTCCTGCTGGCCTCCTGCGCATATGATTACATTCCACCCTCGCCGGCCTCATCACTTCCCGTCCTAATGCAGGGTGACACAGCAGAACAGCAGCTCTGGCCCGACAAGCTGTTTATGCTCCATTATTTATGACTCGGGTCTCTTACTCAGATGTCAGTGTTTTTAGGTTTTATAGAGGATGCAGGTTCAGATACATTCTGCCTCGGGGTGAAAAGCTGTCTGAATAAATGAAATCACTGACGAGCTCCATAAATCATGAGATAAGTGACTTGTTACTCAGGGGTCAGAGCTCTACGTAAGCTCTGATAAAAGCTTTATGATGGAGGCGGAACTAATACGCCAGAGTCGCTGCACGATGCTGCTCATCTGGATACTGATTTAGACACGTCAGTCTGAGGAACAGCAGTGGCAGTCGCTCCGTGCAGTCGCTGGTTTTATTCAAAGTGAAATAACAGCCTGGAGGGAAATGGCACTGAAATTTAGCGGAGACGTTCGCGGTCCTCAGGGAACAAAATCCTGATGACTTTGGTGCTCCCCAGATTATTTTGCATGTAGTGCCACCAGCAGATTGATATTTCAGAGTCAAATGTCTTGTAACTGTTGGATTAATTGCTTTGAAAGTCTGAGAAAGATATTTTGCGTTCCCTTGAGTGTGACTTGTTATATCCGCTATCATTAAGAAACAACAATTAAAATTTTCCTTCACATTGGTTCAGACCTGCAGATCTAATGATACCAGCATGACTGGAGGTCCCAGGTCGTGTCCAAAATGACTCCCTATTTACTAAAGCATCGTATTTACTGTCCAACCTTTATATTTGACAGTCTGGATTCTCAGTTTGAGAGCTCTGCAATGGAACACCACAT
Source organism: Acanthopagrus latus (assembly GCF_904848185.1). Lineage (NCBI taxonomy): Eukaryota > Metazoa > Chordata > Actinopteri > Spariformes > Sparidae > Acanthopagrus > Acanthopagrus latus. The sequence goes on along the minus strand of NC_051046.1, from coordinate 25,765,028 downwards.
ACCAGTTTCTGGTAATAGTCCCACAACCCAATGGGCCACACACACATCATGGATGCAAAGACATCAGTCATGCCAGCTCTGCACCTGTCAGTAATGAAACAAAAGCATTACGATTCACAAGTGTTCAAAATCTCTCTTGAATGATCCCAACATATGAAGCAAGTGACTGTTTGTTCTATGGGGAGCAGTAAACAAGGCAGTGAATGGTTCCTTTTACAGTGAAATTCTCCGACAAAGTTGCTTAAACAAGACCACAAATGTAACATAAAACTATACTGAACAAGGTAAGTCCTCATAAGTCCAACCAGAATTGCTCGTCTTGTGCACACAGCCAAAATGTTCCCCAGCTTCACTGTGGCCCAATGAATATGTAGTGTTCCTCCCAGCAGCCCCTGCCTGCAAGAGCCCACACCCCAACACCTACTTCCACTTACAGTCTGTGGGGGAAATGCTTTTGGGGGATTTTTCATTATTATACTGCAATTGGCTGCCGCGCAAAACTGGAAAAAAAATAAGCAAATAATGCATTCATGACCAATATCAATAATGCTTTTTGGGGTGTAAACAGGAAGAACAATGCTACCATGGAGTCGTCTTCAGCTCCTCTGTTTTTTTAGCCCTTATTTGTTCATATTAGCGACTATCCTGAGAGTGAACGACTCAAACAAACCTGATACAAATTCAGTTTAGATTGCAGATTGTCCTCCAACTTTAAAAACGTATTTCACCTTTACTTTTTAATATAGGGTTAGGGTTATACCTGCACAGCAATCACGTTTTCAGACATGTTTCTCTCTAAATTCTAATTTCATTGAATCATATGTTATAGACACACACACGGCTTTATTTTTGACTGAATCATTTCAGTTTGTCGTCGTTCCAGGACTTGAATAAATAAACTGGATCAAATGACCAGCTGAGATGAAAGATGAGTTTGTCGTCTGTGTGCTCACACACACACACACACGCACACACACACACACGCACACACATACACACACACAGGCAGCGGGACAATATCTCAGACCAAGTGTGTACTTCTTTAAAATGGGAGAAGCCATTTGAGGACAGGGCAGGAAGGAGAGGTGTGTGTTTCACTTTTATCACAGTGGCTGATCGCTGCTGGGCAAAAGCTGCCGAAACACATAAAAAATGAGAACCAGGCGATATATGTGCAGAATACCTTCCCTTCATTTTCATGTTGGCATAACACACTCTGTGTTCCATTTAAACTGTGTTTTAAACCTACCAACAAAAATTAAGCTACATCTGTCACCAGCTGTGTGACCGGACGGGTGTCCCTGAGCGCTGGCAACACACACACACACACTCGCAGCTTAAACGGGCCAGTGAACACACCGCTGCGGCTGGCTTGTTTTACCTGTTCACTCAGAACCTCAAATTTGATAATGATCAGCAGTCTGAGGTGAGAGTTCCCACCGCCAGACGTCTCTCCACCCACGTCTCCCACCGGATCTGTTGTGACACGATCGAAGAGTTCACCAGGTAACCCAGGAGACGGCGGACAGAGGACGAGCAGAGTCCCCCCACCGTCTATTTTGAGTTTCAAATCTGATGATGAAACGCGCGCATTGTTTTTTAAAATAATGCCAATGGCGCCAGATGTGTGCGTGATTAGGAGGGCACACAAACCCCTGGAGCAACCGTCTCACCAGCGGATCACAAACACGACACACAAATGCAGTCCTGTCTGCGAGCTCTCGTCGGGGATTAGCTCAACACACAACTGCACGTGCACGCTCTCTCTCTCACACACACACACATTCACACTGTCCTCTTTTATCCGAGCTGGACAGCTGTTTGTGTATTCATCTCGTCAGCCCGAAGCACTCAGAGAATCTCATTTATTTAGTTTGCTGTGTAAGCCTTTGTTTGTTTGTTGTGTGTCCGTCTCTATTTTGCAGGTTTTTCATTATCAGGTTTTCAGTTTATTCTACGTGACAATGTTGCATTGTATAATCACCCAGACACACAAAGTGGCACACGTCCAAAAATCATCTCAATTGTGAGAATGTGTAGGCACCGTATGTGTCCGCAGACCACTGATGTGTTGGAACTTTGTTTCTTTCCTGGTTAAGTTTAAGCATAAAACCACTTTGTTAGGGTTAGGAAAAGATCCTGTTTAAGCCTGAAGTGCCTGTTTTGGTCAGCACAGATTCATGTCTTACCAAGGTCTCCTTAAAGAATATCCACTTGTATCCCACTTACAACACTTGATGTCGAAACTCTCAGGTCCCTCATAAAAATCCATCCAATGTTTTCATACTTACAAATGTTAAAACACAGTCTCAAACCATGGTCACTGGCTTTGCAGCCTTTGCCCACCTAACTCATCAACAGTAACATGTAATATTAATGTGGTATCACTCGTATTGTGGAAATGTCCATGTCATAGCCAACTGTCGTAGCCACGTTTTGTTGAAAACATTCAAAAATTAACTAAAATCATCAACAGAATGGAGAGAAATAAAAGTTTTAACATAATGACCTGTATGTATTGCAGATATTGATTGAAGTTAGCATGCTAACCAGCTACTAACAGCCCATTCCGTTAGATGCACAGCTAATCAAGCTAACTAGCCAATGTGAGCTACAGTTAGCGGCAGTTAGCATTAACTGTGGTGATATGCTGCCCCAGTATGTTCAGAGTATGAATCTGACAGCTGGCCAGTTCTTGCATTAGATACGTACTAAAGTGAAAGCGTTGGTGGTTTGCAGAAATGTTAACCGCCAACCTTTTTGTCGGCAGCTTGGCTGCAGAAAATGCTGGCGTGTGTTTGAGCGCTCACGTACGCAAACGCACACACACTGACAGATTTGCACACAGCCGTAACACAGAGATTTGTGCCAGACTATTTCTTGGCCACAAACAGTGACTTCCTGAAGTCTTGTCACCACCATGAGATTCCTCGTTAACCACCAAAGATGAAAGATTAAAGGAGCCAAAGCCAGTATGGCCATCTCCACCAGTTTACAGTCTTTAAGTTAAGCTAAACTAATTAGCTACTGGCTGTTGCTTCATATTTCACATACAAACATGGGTATTACATCAAAACTACTGCTTTATACATCCATGTGTTCCTATATTGTACCAGCTGGGTGTGGTTCAGTCAGCTGACTGTTCAGACTGTAAGTTTAAACAAGCACAAACATAAATCATCATCCTTTTATTTTATTCTATTTATATATTTATATATTCTATATTCTATTTATTCTATTTAGTTTATTTAAATCTGGGACGGTGTACAAGAATACATGCATATACAGATGCAATCTCAAAATTGTGCTTAAGTGACTGTGCGCAGACTTCACACTGGCTGGGCGATAACACACTTTAACATCTGTTTTGTGTTCATATTATAACTTAATCATAAAAGCACCAGGACAGTATTGTATGCACTCAAAACGTATGTGCTCACACATGAAAGTACTGGCATAAAGTAAATGCATGCACATAAGCTGCAGGCTAAGTCATATTACTACTCAACCGATGTTCAGGCACACACACGTGCACACACATACACGCACAATGTTTCCCTGCAGCATGTGTTTCAGGTCTGGTCTGGTTATATAAACTGCAGTGTTTTTTTAGTAGAAAGATGTGAGCATCTGCTGCTAACTGGCCCTCATACCACCTCACACTGTTTCTGCCAAACACAACACCGAGGGGTTCAACACACGTGCGTGCGCACTCACACACACACACAAAATACTCTGACAGGGTTGCATAATCTAACCATATCGCTCTGTCTTCCTGTCTCTTTATCTCTATTTGTCTCTTACTATCTCAGTCTCACACACAATCGCAATGCTGAAAGTAAATGTCAGGTTAGATAAATTCCAGTTCTTTTGGTAAAATGAATGGCCTATAACACTGCGTATGCCATGTATGGAGAAAAGAAGGTCAAACACACATACACACACTCCATGGTACCAGTGGCAAATGATGAATAGTGAACAATGCCTTTCATATTTGAGATGTTTTGTATGCTTGTACAGTTTTTTGTTTTGTTTGAGATATTTTTTCAACAGACAACAACTCGAACATTGATCAGAGAAGTGGGAAAGCTAATCTAATCTAATGGTGTCTTAAAACAAAACAGGCTGTGTTCCCTGTGAAGAAAAGTAACCACAGCCTCTCATGTCTTCCTTTCAATGCGTTTGATTGTCTAAGTTGGATTTTTGGAGTATTACTTTTAGTGTCTGAAGCTCACTGTGAGAAGGTTCAACCTTTTTCTCCATAACAGTATAAGTGAGACTTCAGACTGAACGTCCTTCAATCAATTTTGAAGATTTGTTCATTTGATCTTTGGTCGATATTAGTGTCATGTCTGCATGGTAAGCGTAAAGCCGGAGTCGTGACAGTGTTAGCCGAGTTTAGCATTCACGCTAGAAGCAGAGGGAAACAGCTTGCCACGCTCCAACAACTTTAAACTCAGCTAATTATCCAAAGCATCTCATTTGCTTTGACTGTGTACGCCCAGAATCACGAGAACATCAGCTTGTGGTTTTGAGAGTTAAACACTTGAACAATCTCACTGCTTTCCTTGCAAGACCTGCTGGTTGGTTGTGTTCTCTATGCTTGAATTAAACTGTATACTGGTAGTTCTGGTTATGTTTGTTTTGCTTGCAGTTCTGCTACAGTAGGTGATGAGCAGTAGCGGTCTCCTTCCTGGGCTGCTGCTAGTCCTCTCTTGGTAAATCATCCTCCAGAGGCGCTCTTCTGCAAGAGTGTCTCTGGGCTAGTCAGGCAGAGTGGACAGGCAGGGTAGAGGGTGGCCTACGGCAGTGCTTCCCTGTCACCGGTCTGTCTGCGCCTATGCCCATCCTCTCCACTCTGGACAACTGTCCCGGAGACACTGAAGCTGCGACAGCTGAAGAGGTTGGTGTGTTTACCAGGAAACTACAGCTCACAATCCACTATATCAGCTGTGCCACTCAAGGAAAACACAGACACAACCCATAAACTCCAGACAACACTGAGCATGCTAGCTAGCTAATTGTTTCCTCATCGGTGGTGTGACTGAATAGTAAAGTCATCGTGGCCCTCTGACCTCACTAATGAGGTTGTACAGTGGAGTGCCAGGGCTCAAAGGGGTTTGGAGACACGTCAGGAATGCCAGGAACTGTCCATGGACACAGGCCACACTGGTCTTCCTCCCTGCGGCTGTCCAGTTGTCCACCAAGGCCACAAAAATCTCTATTTTTCTTTTTCACTGGGAAGAAAGTGAACCGTATCACCATACTCACCTCCTTAAAGAACTTCATGGACGTACTTACCATGGTTCCAGGACGCTCATCAAGGAATTGTTCCAGCACATAACAGCTGGGAGATGTATATTTGAACTTTGGACTGAGTAATGTTGTCTGTTTTTCCTCGCCTCAAGTCTTAATGCTAAGCTAGACTAAACGGCTCTATTCTTACATAATGGTTATTTTGATGCACAGTGCATCTGAGGTTTGTGGACCTGATAAGAAAGAAAAGAATGGAGAGCAAAGCAGACAGAAAGAAAGTGGAGCAGAGACGGAGGAGCCTATTGATATCAAATGAACCTGACAGTGTAACTGAAGCGCAATCTGCCGCTGACGACACTGGAGAAAGTGGGTGTCAACTGCCAGCTCGGATCACTCAAACATTTATACATTTACAGCGATCCAAAATGAATGAACTCGGTAGCCAGTACAGCAGACGCAGCTACTGATGAATTCGACAGGCAGCGAACAAGATCCGGGACTGATTTAAAACCAGTCAGTGTTGGAATGAAATGGAATGTGTCAGGTGACAGCCGGGATATTACGTGACACATTTACATGAGACGGAGATAAGCAGGCTGACAGCCAGCTGAGCGGTGAGACGGCCCCCCGGGGGAAACTTGCTACCTACACATGGCAATGCACATGTTTGAATTAGTCTGTGCTGGATGTAGACTCTCAGGTATTTGCTGTGTTGCTGCAAAGCACATCACAGGCTGTTATATTAATTATCTGTAAATATGCACAGTTTAGTGAAATGTTTGGGTTTTTTTCTCCCTCAGGGTCACTGTAAGTCTTTCTGCTTCTTTCAGGAATATACTTGTCCTACACTTGTATTTTTCTACTTAGACAAACTAGCCAGGGATTCTGCTGCTGATGCTTGTAATGCCCAAGTTCTAACAGAGCTCACTGAATCCACTTTCATTTGATTTTAATTTCATTTCCTCCACCTCAGCTCCCTTCAGGACGAACACTTTAACTTTGTTCGTGATTTAAACTTTGACGTTTTAGCTCACCTCCCTTCAGTTCTGCCGATAATTCGACTCAACAAAGTCCTTACACTTAAACCGAGACCTCTGCTGCAGCACATTTTAAGCTGTGGTCACATCTAACCATGAGTTATCATGGCATCCATCGTGAGGATACTGATACCACTAACACGCACAGACCTTTCAGGAATTATCCTGATCCCTTCCTCTTCAAATGGAAAGTCAGCTGCCCTCAGTGGTAACCTTTTTCACGGCTTCTGTCTCTTATTCTTTAACTGAAAGAATAAAATTAAAGAATAAGACACTGTGTTTGACATATACCTTGAATGGAATTAATTTTTTCCCAATCAACGTATGCTTTGCACTTAAACAACTGCTTTCATTGTTTGAGCTTCAGCACGACCATTTTAACTGCCCATTGGGACTTATTTCAATATTTTGTCTTTTGAAGATGTTTAACTGCAAGATTTCAGCGGTGAGCAGACGTAATATTGTGCTTCTCTACCGTAGTTCCTACTGCTTCTTCCAGAAGATTACTTATCCTCCTGTTTGTATTTTCCTCTTAACTCACACACACACACATTCCTCTTAGGTATTCCCCTACTGATGCTCAGAATAATCCCAGCTTGTTGTGTAAACACTTGCTGCGACGGAGCCTTTCTCTCTGTCCTCATAAGAGCATTTCCCCTGTGAATGTAGATTTAAGGCTTATGCTGTAGACACAGGCTCTGTTGATAAAGCTATACAGGCTGAATGTAGCTCAGAACGCCGGGGTGTGGCACCATCATCATCAGAGAGACGCATCAGCGAACAAGGAAAACTGGTACTAAATCATAAGCTTTGTTGGGAGCGATGTCTGGAATTCTGATGTTGGGACTGAGGAGACAGTGACTGAGAGTGGGTTTGACTTCAGTGATTAGTGAACTGATTTATCACCCGGCCCCGCCTCAAAATGGCCAAACTGAAAGGAAAAGATCACCCCAAAATGAAAATTCTGTCATTATCTACTCACATCCAAGCTGATGGAATGCCGGGTTAAGTTTCGTAGTCGATGAACCATTTCTGGAGCTTCACGGCAAAAACAGCATCCTAGACAACTGAAGTAGACGAGGACTTGATTTAAAACATATGTAAAAAAAAAAAAAAAAAGCTATGTAAAAACCCATAACAGAACAGCTTGTACGGTGTTGTTGCTGCTTAGCTAAAAGTGTTAACATAAGCGTTTCAAATCATCTTCAGGCTTCAGTAAGCTTCATGGAGCCATTTCTTTTTTTTTTTTTTTTACATTTCAAGTCCCCATCTACTTCATCTACTTTACCTCTGTAAGACACAGAACCTCACCCAACTTTGTATCAGCATGTCGGTGGTTAGATAACGATCAACTTTACATTTTACCGTAAACTATTCCTTTAAGAATATCTCGTCTAAGCACACTGGAATCACGCTATGAGATGTACTCTTATCTTTACTGTGCCCTAACACAGTGGAGGTGAATGGAGCGCCATATTGACTCTGAATAATCAAAAATATGTTTACAGTTAGCTCTGTAGATCGCCTGAACAGTGTTTCTGCAGAGGAATGTTGTTCTCATTTTAAAAACATTTTAAATATATAGAATGTATTTTACCCCACCACAAACTAGATTCCATTCACTTCTGTTAATTGAAGTGGGTGCAATAATCTCCAAAATCTCCAAAAGTCCATCTGCATGAACTGATGAGGGGTAAGTGGGGGGAAAAAAAAAATCAGTTTGACTGCAATTCGGGTGAATTGGCCCTTTAAGACGGCACCTGAGCAACATGTGAAGGTATGTGTCGCTACATGGTAACCTGAGCTGCACAGCTTTGCCGCGTGTGTTCTGGTGTCTGTTCCATGCTGTCGTAATTAATGCAGGAGCTCATGCAAGAGCAACCCGGGGAACAGCGATTAAACACAACTACGCATGACGAGTGTGACGGGGACAACGGGGGCAGAAGTAACCCTGTACTGAAACACACACACAAACAGCTTTCAAAGTAAAGCACTGTGGCCTAGAGGTATGCAAACGATCTTTCCATCTAAAAACCACAGATCATATGCAAACCTGTGCGTGGAAAAAAAACGCTTCCTCTCGACTGAGGTGCTCACACATTAAAAAGCAGCCACACATGTCAGTCACGCTGAATGAAACCACACAGCAGGCAGAATAGGTTTTGCTGTTTATTTCAACACTAACAGTCATGTGTACTAATGTGCTGACTGGCGTTGCGATGCGGCCGCGGTGCATCTTGCGGTGGCCTCGGAGCTGCCGTCCACAGCCATCGACGTAGACGAAGCAAAGGCTAGACGTCAAGCCCACACTGTCCCTGATCAATGTCATCGATTAGCCCCACGCGGGTGATTTTGGTATTCGGATGCAGCTAACAGCTAACTCCACACGAACAGTATCATCAGTCTCTTCTAGTTGTCACAGGGTTATTAGTTCTCACTGTTTTTACAGTCACCATGTAAGATGTTACATCACAACAGCCTGACAAACATACAGAGTGATTTACTTAAAGATGTCCACGTGGTGTAATCCTGGCAGCTGCTGGTTATTTTCTGTTGCTTGTTGTTTATGTCAGTTCCAGGAAGTACGGCTAATAATGCTTTGCTGTTACTATTTCCAGGATGAAAAAAAAAAAAAAAAACTGAGCCGAGGCTTAAAATAGTTTTCTCTAATGTCACAGTGTTCAGAGCAGCAGGGGCTGGGGGATTTATAAACGGGGTCACTTCTCCCAAAAAGCATCTTGAAGTCCAGTCATACAGGTGTGTGTGCTCACAGATGGACCTGGAAACTTTGTCAAAACCCAGATAGCTGAAGTGTTTCTCAGTAAGTCGGCTAATTCTGTGTCGCATTTATTTACTCAGGAGATGAGAGTACCTGCGTCAAGGAGTCGCTTCAATACGGAAAGCTAAAGGGGCCAAAATACTTGATTACTGATGTGAATTTGGCTTGTTTTTGAACTTCTCAGTGTTGATAATAAAATATTATCTTTCTGTTCCTAGACTGTTTGTATTTGTTATAGAATAACAATGACGGTCAAATAAGATGCTTTTCAGGGAAACAAGCCTCCTGCAATGATCAACACCCAGATTTAAAGGGGCACACCACCAATTTTACACATGAAGTTCACTCATGAGAAGTTCTGCTCGGCCTGTGACACAGCCAGATACTGTCCTCTAATATCTTCTCAATGCTGATGTTTTGGGTCCGACTTGATCTCTCTGTATTTGTTTCGTCGAGAAGTCATCAGTCAGTTAATGTTTCTGCAAACCACTGATGCGTTCACACTACAACATGTAACCGGCCTGCTCACCACATTACATTTCCATAAAACCTCATATCCCGTTCAGGTTACACTATCATGGCCTGTCACGCTGAGAGACCGACAGGGTGATGGTGAAGGTTGCAGGCGAGAATGTTGGCGAGCCAGTGACCACAGTTCCAGACTGTGAGTTCAAACATTTGCAAATGAGAAAACCACTGCGTATTTTTAAGGATAATTTCCAGATTGAGCTTGTGGCAACAAAAACAGTTTGGCGAGGAGTCGAGCATCTCCTGTCATCTGTGGCAATGAAAGCCGGTATTTTAAGCCGAAACATGATCCATCCTAACCCTAACGCAGTTTGAAACATCGATTGAAACGTATCTGTGATTTGCAGAAATGTGCACTGGTGACATTTATTCTGGCAATTGTTTTGTGAAGATACCACACTGAATGGACTTTTTACCTGCTTTAAACTGGTGGTTCTAAACCAGGAGCCCAGGACCCCGTAAAGGTGGTTAAATATAAACTCAGAACAACAAAACAATAATCCTGCCCCATAAAATTATGTGTATTATTTAAGACAGACATTTTTTTTCTTTGCCTCTTTAGGCTTCCATAAATATTAACATTTAACAATCTAAGCCGGTAAAAAAATTAAAAACACTTCTCACTTGCTTGAAATGCTCAGTGTAACATGCGATGAGGGGTTGTTGTTTTGAGAACCACTGCTTCATGTGACCATGAAACAACAAGACAGAAATTCATGGAGGAAAAAAAAAAAAAAAAAAAAAAAAAAAAAAAACAGAGTAATCAAATGTTTCGTGTTTCGATCTGATCGACAGAGTGTGGCAGGTGAGCCAGAGGTGACACCGAGTTAAATAAATAGGACTTGTTTGTGCTTCAAAGACACCGACGCTGAGGACAATATCAAGTGATGTACTCTGCTGAGCGGGCAGGACGGGAATCAGCGCGTCAGCTCCGATTCACAAAGTCTACAGTCTTCATGTTCCCAGATGCTGGACTTCAGGTTTTACTCTGAGGAGGCTGAAGTGAACTGAGCCCACCCTCGCCGCTGCATTCGCTAGACTGAAGAGCCTGCGCGGCATGTCTGCGGCTGACCTAACTGAACTCTACTGTGCGTTACGGTGCACTTGATGGTGACCCTTTAAAAGAAACCTGTTTTATGGCCACCAGGTCTGAGACGACCCTCAGCCTCACCTTTCAGTCAGCGAGAAGTCCTTTGTAAACCGGTGATCACCTTAAGGTTAGTTTCCCACTGACGACTACAGATTATAAGTGTCTTATCGTAATACTCCTCTAGGCTATTTCTCAGAGTAAGTGGTACTTTGTTGACGCTCCTCCTGGAGGTCAAAGGTCAGCTCTGGAGCAGCACACCTCTCTAAGCATGCTCCTAGCTTATTGTGCAACTACATATAGGAATTATTGCTAAAGAATTACAGGTGCATTTTGGGTAGGGAGGAGACATCTCCCAGTATTGCCAACACTGATTCTCTGCCCCTGAGTTTGTGGCTTTGACTTCCGTAAAAGTCCAGCATGCGTCCCGCAGAGTGAGTCTACACCAGGGACTCGCACACAGGCGGGTTGTCAGAGTCCTGGCTGTGCATGGAGCTCAGGCCCGTGTCCGAGTCCTCGTCGTTGGTGTTGCAGGTCTTGGACAGACCCCTGGCCTGCTCCACCCAGCCGCTGCTCTTCTCCGCCGGCTCGGCCTCGGCGCTCCCTGCACCCAGCTCCCCCTGCGCGTCATCAGTCACAGTCGGCGTGGCGTTCACCGGCTCTATCTCCAAGGTCTCCACCTTGGCCAGCAGGTCCAGCAGTTCACTTTCCTTGGTCTCCCAGAGTGCCAGACTCAGGTCCAAGTCCCCCCTAATGGCGTCCAGGTCCGTCTTCAGCCTCAGGCCGATGTACAGGCTGGTGTCCAGCTGCGTTTTGATCCTCTCCTCCTCCAGCACCAGCTCGTTCTCGGACAAGCTTTCCACGTCTGGCTCCGCGTCTGGAGCGGCGGACGCGGCCAGGCACGCGTCCTCCGCCACGCCGTCCGCGTCCCTGGCCGCCTCCGCTCCTCTCTCCTCCCGCCGCCGCTTCATCCAGCGCCGGTTGAGCTCCTCCTGGATCTCCCCGGTGATGCTCTCCACCAGCGCCTCCCGCTCCGTCAGCTCCTCCTGCAGCCGCACCACCTCCTCGCAGCGCCGCGCGTACTCCTCGAACTGGACGAGCGCCTCCGCGGTGCTCCGGGCGTCCTGCCGCTCCGCTTTGCGCTTACAGTCCGAAGAAGCCTCGGGGGAGGAGGAGTCCACCATGTATGTGTCCTGCACATAGTTCACCCCGTGTCTCTTGATGCGGTCGAAGTGCACTTTGGCCTCGTACCGCTCGATCTCCCGGTCCAGCTCCTTGATCCTCTGGATCTGCTGGCGGATGGTGTGGTCCTGGGAGATCACCAGGTGGACCAGCGTCTCCATCTTCTCCACAGAGCCTTTATCTTTACAAACAGTCTGCTCTTTCTTTTTGTTCATCTTATCCAACTTCCTGAAAGCCTTCCTGACGATGCGCCTCTGTTTCTCCTGGGACAGGTTGGCGGCCGCGGCCGCGGCGGTCCAGCAGGTCCTGGCGGTGCCCTTGAGCACCCCGCCCGGTCCGCCGCTCTCCCGGCTCTGGACCACCCGGGCCTCGGCGCTGCGGGGCCCGTTGTTGGGCAGCGAAGCTTCGTTCTTCACCAGGACGAAGCGGACATTCTCCTGCTCGTCCCCCCAGGCGCTCCACAGCCGGAGGATCTTGGTCTTGTTGGGTAAAATCCTCTCGAAGCCTCTCCACTTCTCCACCACGCAGTAGGACTGCGGGGCGCCGGACAGCATCGCGGCGGCGGCGCCCTGCTGCAGGTTCTGGTCATCCAGCAGGACTCGGACCACGTCGGCGCAGGTGGTGCGCTTCGTCAGCCCGGAGACCAGCTTCTCCTCCCGGCAGACCCACACGGAGACCTTCCCCTCCTCCGGCTCCATCTCCGGCTCCGCTCTGAGACGAAAAAGTTTCGACAACGTGTCACTGCGAATCAGCTACTCGGATTTAAAAAAAAAAAAAAAAAAAAAAAGACACTGGTGTAATCTTTGGAGTTGTGACTGGATCTGAAGTTGACTTCAAACTTGATCAGGTCTGAGACACTGAAGCGAAGCACTCATCCAAAAAACACTCTCTCTGCGCTCCCGTCCTGCTCCTCCGCTCCCACTTCAAATCATCTCAAATGTCCGATCACTGAAGAAAATAAATATATGCTTCCAGTCATATTCCCGCAGCGGCCCGGGCTGCCTGCCGGGACCTCATGCCTCTCTGCCCGGAGAGGTGCGTCCTGGTGTCCGGACAGGCTGCTCTGCTCTGCCGAGCTCTGCCCTGCCGTGAGTGTGTGTGTGTGTGTGTGTGTGTGTGTGTGGGACAAAACAGGAGGGTGCTGTAACGGCTGGGACACGCCTCCCCTCTCTCTGTCTCTCTGTCTCTCTCTCTCTCTCTCTCTCTCTGTCTCTCTCTCTCTCTCTCTCTCTCCCTCTCTCTCTCTCTGTCTCTCTGTCTCTGTCTCTCTCTCTCTCTGTCTCTCTCTCTCTCTCTCTCTCTCTCTCTCTCTCTTTGTGACGCGCGCGCACACCTAACACACACACACACACACACACACACACACACACACACACACACACTCTCTCACTTCTCTCACACAGGGAGAGCTGGACCAAGGTGCAGCAGTAGGTCCGTGTCACTTTAAAGGAGCATCATGTAGTTTTGGGGAAGAAATTCAAACTCAGAATTTTAATATTTACAATATAAATGAGGTAATTATACAAACTCAGAAATAGGTATTTTTCCATAACTGATACATGGAGGGAAAATAGATGGCAGGGTCCGCCACATATAAACAAAGTCAAACAGTAGGATATTGTGTTGTCCTTTCAGGTCAGTTTGTTTATTTAGACATGAAAACGAAGAGTCTGTTTATTTAATTTATTTAAGCATAAAAAAAAATCAGTTATGAATAAAACCACCCAGACTTCATACGGCACCTTAAAGTGCATTTTCATGAGAGTACTTATAATATTTTGAATACAGAACTTCCCCTGTAATTCAATGTTTTTAACATTGCTATTTTCAGCACCTGTGTCGATGAGGGCAGTAATGAAGCTAATCATTCACAGCTAACCATGATTTTCATGATTCATCGGATTGGTCTGTGAAAAAAAATCATCACAGTTTCTCTGAGCCCAAACTAACGTCTTCCACTGCTTCTTTTGTCCAGCCAACAGTCCACAACACAAAGTCTCTCCAATTACTGCCATTAATGACAAAGAAAAGCAGCATGTCCTACATTCAACAAGCAAATGTTTGACATTTTTCCTCAAAAAAATGACTGAAACGATCAGCTGGATACCAAAATAGTAGCCGATCGGTTTTGTTTCAATCAATTAATCAATTATTAGAGTAGTTATTGTAAAGAAAAGCAAATGTTTGACATTTCTGCCTGAAAAATGACTAAAACAAATGAATCAGTCCTCCAGTTTGTTGCCGATTAATTTTCTTTCCATCCATTAATCAATCAGTTGACCTGCGGTTGCAGCTCCGCCTGATACTGCTGCTGCCTGGTTGTATATCCCCCCCTCTGTTTGCCTCTTTACAAATTTCACATTGTCATTAGTCTTATTTTCACAGGCCCGGGCACACTTCCTGTTGCTGCGGCTCTGCGCTCTGTGGATATATTCTAGCTTTCTTTCACGATGTCCCACATAAACTAGAAAAAAAAAACAACTAATGAGTCCGGGTTTGCGAGCCAAGAGGAACAACGCAAAAGCTGAAGCTAGAACACCGGTGAAGCTCTTACTCAGCAGTGTTACGCCGCAGTATGCATTGTTATACGGTTTCATCTTCATAATCCCCACGCAGCCCAGCGTCTCAGGATGAGAAAGCTCAGCTCGATCGAGCCAAAGCAAAAGGAAATCCATCTATTACACCCTGCAGCACTCTCATTTAGAGTCTGACCCTGTAATCTGCTCTTTCAACTATTTCAGGCCAGAATATGGAACTCATAAAAGGATTTATCTGCGTTAAGACCGTTTTGGTGTGTGTGAGTGTTGCATTAATGGCGAGCGTTCATCCCACAGCAGCCACCATTAGTCTGGTTGTGGCTCGGAGGGACGCATCAGGCCGCGTTTGTTGGTAAAATAACTGCTTTAAACCATCTGGGGAACGTGAACACACACTGTGCACGTGTGCACGCATCCCGACACGGCATGCGCACACACACACAAACCCCAGAGCGTGCATCACAAACACACGCGGCTCGGATAAAGAGGATTGTCAGTGCTGCGTCTGGCCTGTGAGATAACAGAATGTTGGGTTTTTTTCTTCTTATCTTTGATCTCACTTCCTGTGAGGTCATCGCGTCTGTCTGTCTGTCTGACCGACCAGCAGACTTATTGTTGGGTTGTGAAAAGGTGCTAGCGGTGCACGTGACCACAAAGCCAGTCCCACTAACCCAAACATAGGTGGTGGTGAAAATGGCCTGGGTTCCTAAAAGGCACTGGTCCGTAGATTGTTGTCAGCGAGGCGTTAGGTGAGCCTGGCTCTGTGTCTGCTTGGGTTGACACAGAGAGAAAAGCAGCAGTCGTCTGCACAGAGGTGTGATTCACTCAGGAGCTGGCCGAGAACAGGCTGTGGGAGAAGAATCCAAAACTAAGAAGCAGCTCGTCACAAAGCCAAACATTCAGACAAACTTTCCACGCCGGCCCAGAGATGATTTCTGTGTGTGTGTGTGTGTGTGTGTGTTGAAAACACTCGGTGTTACGCAGAGGTGTGATCCGTCAAGCGCACTGAAGCGTGGTAATAACTCCCTTATCTGAAGAGCGCATGAATATGACTGATTGAGCCTGTTTATGTAAATAAAGGTATGACAGCGACGACAGTTAAATTCATCATGTCATGAACAGAAATATGCAGCTGCGGTGGAGCGTTGGGGTGAATAGTTTGAGTGTAGCCCCCTCTGGTGTCCATCAGGAGAAACACACCTTTGGAGTCACATGGAGCAGCTGAAGTGAGGCTCCTTCACACACCATCAGTCAGTGATGAGCTTGCAGGTTTTTCTTAGTTGCCTTGGTTCAGTCATTAACTGTGATTCTCATAATGTATCTTACAAACTGAATGACCGTATCAGAAATGTGCTTTACTCCTTGTGTAAATCAGTGGTTCAATTCTAAAATTCCCCACTATACACACAAGAGCTTCTATCTCACAACATCTTGAAAGTGTATGTGTGTGTGTGTGTCTCATCACGGATCATGAGCCTTCACTAATACAGTCAATAAAATCTACTTTAACACATGGTATCACTGGTACAGACAGTGTAATATTTAAAAAAAAATATTCTTGGTCTAAAATATGTTATCTTATTTTTTTTCTCCACAACCATCTGCCGACCCCTGCAAATTAACTTGCAGCCTCCTCGGGGGTCTCAGCACCAAGGCTGAGAACTGATGGTGTAAATGCTCACTTGCTAAATATTTGAGCCGACTGTCAGAAGCTTTCAAACAGAAAATGCCCTCTATGTTTGTGTCATGTTCACCCTTAATCTAACTTCTAACTGACAAGACATGGAGAAACATGCCATCATTTTGCAAACAGAGAAGGGGAAGTTTATGTAGGTACCTCAGTTACTGAGCGTGAACCAGGCAGAGAGGAAGGACTGAATGTTTCAGGGGTTAATTACAGTTTTTAATAATGATTAAAAAAAAAGCTCTTCAATACTGCAAATGACTGTCACATAGAGGGAACATACTTCTGTTGCATAGGTGAACACTGTCAGTGAGAAACCTTCATCTTTACACTTGAAACTGAAGGTCCATTTATGGCTGGATGTTGCCCATGGGATGGCTCAGCGTAGATAAGAGAGATTTTGACATGTACAATTTTTATCATATGTAACAAAAAAACACATATTCTCAGGCGAGTTTTCTTTGGCTCACAGGTAGGACCCTGGACATCATTGTTAAAGGACAAGTTCACCCAAAAATGAAAATTCAGTAATTATCCACTCAAACCCATGCCACTGGAGAGTCAGGTGAGGTTTTCGTAATCCACAACACATTTCTGGGGCTTCACAGCAAAACAGCGTTGCAGCATTCTCCTAAACAGCTGAAGCAGATGGGGACTGGTTTTAAAACCTTAAAAAGAAAGAGAACGTGTAGTCCAAATCTCTACTTGCACCTTTTTTAAGCAGACATTTTCCCTGTAGCTGCCAAGCTAAAAGCATTACCACACACTCCATATGAAGTGTGTACATGTGCTCAACTGTGTGGCAGGGGTGTAAATCAATTTGGGATTTTAGGGCCTCCTGGACTTGCATTATGCTGAATGAGCCACAACTCCATCCTCTTCACTTGTTCAGGAGAATGTTGTGACACAGAAGTGACTTCTTATCAGCATGGGGGCAAGCAGCTAATGACTTTTTTTTTTTTTTTTTTGGTGAACTGTTCCTTTAATGGATGCTAATGAGTAAAGACAAAACTCCAGGGCACAGTTTGGAACTGACCATTTATTTAAACTGAATAGCATATGCGTACAAAGTCTCTACAAAGCTAGAAAATATCTAACATACTTTTAGCCATGGGGGGGAGTTACAAAGCAAAGATCAGACCCTGTGCAGTACCAATAGACACACATCACTAGCTTTTGGATTTTCCTAAATGTACTCTCTTCTTCGCAAAATAGGATAAACATTAGAATATCAAAGATATACACAACATCTGTAATAAACGTTATTGTCACCTTTATACAAAGCACCTTATCAAAAAACCCTCAGTGCACGCACAGATGCGCTGCGGGTGCACCGGGGCGAAAAGATTCAAGGCCATTTTGGAATTGATTACAGACAGGCTTTCTGTGCCACACGCGGTTCGGAAAAGAAGATAAATATCAACAGCACGTACGAGACGACATTAACAACACGGACGACGATGATCCAGAAACCTTTTGAGACGACCTTCAGGCAACCTGTATCGACTGCTTTTTTTTGTGTGTGTGTGTGAGCACATTTTCTAGAGGATTATAGCGAGCGGACGTTGAACAGTGGAACCCTACGGTTGACTCAGACATTTGAATAAATCACAGTTTGCAGCGGCCTGCTCGGTCAGCCAACCAAGATGATAAGAGGTGTCCATATTTGACAAAGTTAAATTAAAATACGTATTTAGAGATAAAAACATTTTCATAAAAACACATTTCTAACCCGGGTTCAGAACATGAAACGGTTGTTTTTGACCCTATCTGCTGTATTTGTACAGTGTAGCCCATAAGTTACAGATGTTTCTAGGTTGATAGTCCTGTTCCATTACTCTCTTTTTTTCTTTTTTTTTTTGGCAGAAGCTTGTAAGTTACTCTAGCTCTAGTTACTCTTGTAATAAATCCTTTTCCTCTGTATTTCGTCTGTCTTTGGTAAGCAGGTGGTAGATAATATCCAGACAGAGGGTCATTATTGCAGAATCAGCCCCTCTGCGGCTTCTCACGTACACGTTACATGTTGGTGCTCTGCTGCGAAGGTCCTGCAGACAACACAATGCTGTAGTGTGAGACAAAACTCTGGGAAAGTTTAAGGCGGGTGGGGGGTTTTGACAGGGGGTTTTCCTGACAGAATGATTCACCAGCCAGTTGGAAAGGTTGTGTTTTGTTGGACAGGTGGCTGTAACCCTGAGAGACACCCACGGGAGCGCAAAGGTGGAAGACCGATGGTCCTCCTACAGCTGTCAGATCTGAGTCAGGGGTGAGTCATTACTTGTTAAGACCAAATATGTCACAGCTGGCAACTTCTGACTACAGATGGCTCATTTTCAGGTCTGGTTAAAATAGTACAAGTTGCCCTAAACACAAAGTTAATGACTGGGTAGTCTGGACACCACATAACATCCCAGCTGGAACACAATCCTGTGAGTCTTGGCACAGTCCTAATCAGCACACAGTATTCTTTATTGTTGTTAAGATGTTAGAAAACCTCTGGGCCTCATTTATAAAGACGCACACCATTTTGGAGTTGGACCTTTTCAAGCTACATGATGGACAAACTGAGTCTGGCAGGAATCTTCCCACTACCTCCCACAAGAACTTCTGGGATGCTGCTCCTTGAAGCAGGTTTATCTGGCTTAATATGCTACAACTTGTCAGAAAAAGACCACGCGTTGATGCATTTTGGACCATTTGTTTTATGAAATGCTAGCTGTAAGGTAGCTTACTCTTGAATTATTTTAATTTCTGTTTTGGAGAAATAGTTGAATAGTTGAAATTCCGGAAAACACAACCACAGATTGGCTTTCTTGCCAAGGGTTTGATGAGAAGATCCACACCAATCGTCTTCTGGTACAGTAATTATGGAGCTACAGCTAGCTGCTAGTTAGCTTAGCTTCACAGAAATGCTAAAAGGAACCATTAACTCTCATTTAAAAGGTGCAATAAAGAAGAACTGCCCAGCTGTCCAATTCATACTCAGAACAAACAGGGGGCAGCATTCACCACAGTAAAAGCTAACTGTTGCTAACTGTAGCTGCCGTAAGTGAGATAGCTCTGTTAGCTGTGCAGACTGGGAGCTTGGAGCGCAACACTGATAGCACATGAACTTTGGACAGGGACGAGCCGGGGTTATCTGGTTAGCATGCTAACTTCAGTAGATTTCTCTGGAGCACAACACGTCATGATGTCAAAACTGTGATTTCCTAACATTCTGTTAGGAAGTTGTTAATAGTTGAGTTGAGTTGAGCTTAGTTAGTTTTTTTGAATGTTTTCAACTAAAGTTCTGACATATGTGAGATTTAGCATGTTCATGTTGCTTGTTTAATGTACAGAAAAAAACAAAGCCTTAAAACACTTAGTCTTAGCAGTCTTAAGGCTAAGCTAAAACATGCTAACAGTCTCATTTCCAAGCCTTAGCACACCTACACAAGAGTGGTATCAATCGTATCATCTTACCATGGGCAAGAATGCAGGTGAGTAGATTACCCAAAATGTCAAACTATTTCTTATCTTCCTCATACGGTATGAAAATGTTTCCCATCAGATCTGAATAAAACTCAGGCCCAGATCTTTTAAAAAGATTTTTTCACAACAGGGATATGAAGATACTCAAATTAGTTGCAAGTCCAAGTGGCATTTTAGAAAACAGATACCAGACAAGACCAAGTGCGCAAGCTGTTCAAGCATGAATCTGTCACACATACATGTAATACACAAATGCAGATACATGTAAATGTGAACAAGAATGCGTCTCATTAACATCCTGCAGGACATACAAACAGTGGAAATTCTTCAGGGTGGTTCAGTGCAGCCTGTCTACAAATTACAACAAGAAACAGCCACTCAGTATGGAATTTGATAATTGGCCCTCAGACAACAAAAACTTGAGCATGTGATGCCTAATTAGGCGTTCTTTATAATCACTAAAAATGCCCCTCTATACACCATCCACAACATAAAATCATCAGGACTTACATGAAACAGATCAGAGATGTCTACTGCGGTTCCCAACCAAAGGCACTTCATGCTGCGGAGCATGACACAGACGAACCACCAGTCAACTGCTGCAGTACTCTAAATCATCAGTGTTTTTTTGGTTTATGATTATAAATTACTTTAATTCTGCCATTAAACCATCTAATTTAACGGAACCAGTCCAGGACAGATTAAAGGGTTCTGTGTCCTCGATATTTTTCACATCTTCTGCAGACAGAAACGAGCACTGAGCGAGCTGTCCTGACACGGAGAGCTCTCAAAATGCAAAACAGGCAATTCAGGGCAATTTTCAGTTGAAATATAACATTTCAGGCTTGAACAAATGCGTCAGTATGGACGTGTTAAAGCTCAAGTTAGCTGGTGCAGGAATACTGAACTAAGCTAGGTTTAATTTGCAAAGTGAAACCTGATCAGAGAAATCATGTGTCTGTTCTGACGTTTCCTTCACTCCACGAATGACGTATGCTTTTAAAGACTCACAGTGCTTCCCAATGGACTGACCTCAATATATTTGACATTATAAGTTATAATCCTTAAAATTTCATTTGATCAAACCCTGTTGGCAACAGTCTTTCAATACATTTAAATTCAAAATCTGCTGGTGGCGGGCCCCGCCATTCCCAAGCTGGATTCAAATAGCCTCACACCCAGCATTAATATTTGTAAGTTCAATGTTTACTATCTCCTATGGCTGTGTCACAGCTGTATTAAACTGCTGTTTATGCCAGCTCAGCATTTCTTTAACATGGCTGCTTCACTTTAAAAGCATTCAATTGATGAAATTGGAGTGGCTTTTGTTGTGAAGCAATCCCAGGAAGCATAACGCATTTGTCACCAGGGTTGATGCCAACAAAGATCACAAGACCAGCCTCGACTGAAATCTTAAGGATTATAGCTTCAACATGCAAGATCCATTCAATCTTGATAAAGAGTCATTTGTTGCACAAAAAGGTACCTGAATTGTTCAATTTCACTTATACTTTCTTATTAACATAAATTTTAGATAGTGTCCCTGGAATTAAAATATAGTCTCTATGCTACTATCGATAAACAATTTCCCAAAATTTAGAAGCTATTCTTTTTTTTTTCTTTTTTTTTTAACGAAAACATACAAAAAGGTAAAAATTGGATTTCTTTTCTTTGGGACAAACCTCTTTTTGTTTTGTGCAAGAATACAGCTCACACAACTTGCAGTGGCTATCTGTACAAAACCACCTCTATACTGTACTATACGATAATGCAGTGGTGTCATTTCCTTCTCTGGTTATTGGTGATACACAGGGTCTGACCTCCAGCGTCCGTCAGATAACACACACGCACACTTTTTTGTCACAGGGGGAGAAAAAAAATTGTGAGATTTTTCCTCCTGGGTCGACTTTCCCGGAAACACCAGACAGAAATACCACCTTCATCTCCATCATCGGAGCAGCGAAAATAGAAAATTTACTGGGAGAAGAAGGACGAGACCAATTAGCGGGAGTCAAGATGCCTCCTGGTGATATCAGAGTCAGGATGTTCCCGAGAAAAAAAAAACACCCAGGTCAATTCTCATGTGTTTCTATGGCTGCACTGCCACTGTGCTTCACTCGGCTAATGAGCAATCTGATAGTCAGGTCGGAGTTAATATTTATTTGTTGGGGGAGGATTCTGCAGTGTACGGACTCATATCTGATGTTAATTAAAATGACCCAGTTATTGCTGTGATGTCTTGTGAGCAGCAGTGGAAAGGCAGCCATGTTGTTCCTCACTAGAGTCGAGTCATTTTGGCTGAAAGACACTTTTTCTGTTTTGAGACATTTCCTCTCCGATGTCACCAGTAATAAACAAGCAAAGGCCATATTTGTGTGTGTGTATGTGTGTGTGTGTGTGTGTGTGTGTGTGTGTGTGCTTGTGTGCATGTTGTACAACTGTACAGGTGTATGTGTTATTCCTTGACGAGTCGATAGATGTGATGCTGTGCTCCGTGCTCACTGTTGGACACCTCGAACACACACGCCATACACAGCAAGGTCTCCTGAGTGTCTCTGTTGCTCACAACCTGGACACAAAAGAAGGACAGAAAAATAATAAATCAATAAATATTAAATATGCATATGAATTAAAACACACAATCATTTATGTAGCCACGCGTAACTGACTGCTGTCCTCACCAGCAGGATAGTGAAGTTCTCCAGCACGCTGTTCATCATGTATTTCTCAGGCAGGTGTTTGAGCTTGTGGATGAAGTTGATCATGTATTCACACATCGGAGAGCGGCTGATTCTGTAGACGAAGCGGCCATTTTCGAACCTCGCGTACTCCGT
Source organism: Acanthopagrus latus (assembly GCF_904848185.1). Lineage (NCBI taxonomy): Eukaryota > Metazoa > Chordata > Actinopteri > Spariformes > Sparidae > Acanthopagrus > Acanthopagrus latus. Next base: position 25,742,636 of record NC_051046.1, on the reverse strand, counting down.
CTGAAAGAAGGGAGAGACGGAAGTCACTCATCACCTGTCACTTTCCATGAGAGGGGACCTTCAGTAGACAGTTTGGCCCCAGAGTGCACCGCGACGCAACATGAACGCGTCCTCACCTCTACTTTCTCGACCACCTGCTTGCCGAAGGAGCAGACCTTGGTGGAGCAGGTGATGGTCATGTTCTCCGAGCTCTCGTATTGGCTGGTGACGCCGTAGAAGGCCGCGGGGTCGTCCTGCATGTTATGATTGAGGTCCGCCTGACAGCCAGCAGGGCAAGAACACCGTTAATGTCAGAACGAATGCCTCTGATCAAAAGCCAACAAGCTAACCCATCTGCACTCTCACAAACATGAGCTCAAACATAAAAAAGGAGAGCTGTCCACTTTCTGTCAGCACAGTTAGCCAACAGTGCCCTCTGCTGGCAGCTCAGCCGCTGAACTGTGGCATCTGCTCACACTGCTCGGTAGCATCCGACACACAACTACAACTGATATCAAACATCATTCACAAGTCAGAAACATAATTAAATTGAATTTGGGCAAATGTGAAAGAGATTATGTGGAATATTAATGTGAATATCAGATAAAGGGACCAAATACTTATAGTCTGCTATTTGCCAACGCAGTGCTGTTTGAGAATAAACTGGTCTGATTTCTTTTTGTGTTATCATTTGCTGCACAGTACAGCTGCCACAATTAACTGATAGTCGATGAATCTGTAATTTATCTGACTAAAGAGTAAGAAAGACAAAAAAACAGTGCACTCCTTCAGTGTGAATCTGTTTCTTTTCTCATGTATAACAGTGAACTAAAAAACTCTGGGTTGTGAACAAAGCAAGACATTTCAGGATGTCATCCCGGGCTACAGGAAACACACATTCACATTTTCCACTATTTAATTTATACACCAAACAATGAATTTATTGATCAGCAATCAAAATAATCTTTGGTTAAAATCACACTGTGAAGCGTCACAGGAAATACAGCTAGAGACCGTCTAAATAACAGATTTAAGTAAACTTGTATCTTTTATTGTAACGGTCTATTTCACTCACACCCTCTGGCTGTCAGACAGTTAGATGTGCACATAGCTCTGATTTAGAGGTGAAAGGATAGCTTTCATTGGAACTGGAAAAGGTCTCCCTATGAAAACTTATCAGAGAGGTCTGTGGATTATCAAAGCACAGATACTGATTCTAGATAAATAGTGTCTCCATATTGTAATTTGACCATCCCGATGTCTGTCCATCTGGGATGAACTTCCCCAAATTTTATCTGCACTTTTTGGCATCTTTAAATACTTCTGAATCTCTGAACTTTAAAAACAAACATTGCTTGGCTGCACAGCGTGAGTTTGGACAGACCGACCGAGTGCTGGACAGCTGCTTGAGAGGAATTATGAAAAATATTTTTATACCGGCAGCAAATTTCTGTTCCCCTTTACGAGCGGCCGAAGCCAAAATCTCAGCGATCTGACCTAAAAAATGGCTGGATTTTAATCCAAACCTCTATTGAGTATATAAATAATGAGACATTATTCTACCTTATATAACTATTGGAAGACACCACAGGGGAAAAAGGAAGAGGGATTCTTGTGTAAGTTTGTGTCAGTGAAGTTGTTTAATCAGAGCAGTGAGAACATGCTGCACCTACATCACACATTGAGAGAAGTCTGGAAGAGTTTGTACTATTTGTAATGAGTTCTGAGGGGAAAGGAGTGTCAGGACTGAAAACATGCACAAACACGAGCACACACACACACATACACACACACAAAAACTAGGATAAGTCACCCACTTGTACTCACACACACGAATATCAAACTGTGCTCTATTAAAGCAGCAGATTATCAGAAACACGCTCCATTGTGGTAGATCAGAGAGCTTTTTAATTAAATTCAGAGGGGAGGCTCCTGTCATGGAAGACACATGCACACACATAGGCGTGCACACGCAACCACACACACACACACACACACACACACACACACACACACACACACACCCCTCTCTTTCTTTGTTTTCAGGCTACAATCACAGCTCATCACTTCTACATTTATTGGTCTGCAGGGTTCGGTGCTCCTGCACGATCCGACTGTCGACAGCCTCACAGCTCCGTTCACATTCATCTTGTTCAGCGCTTTTAATAATTACATTTTGGCGAAAGCACGCCCCCCAAAACGGGTATTCTCCAATCATAGCTTTGCAACCGTAACCACGCACGGCAGGCCTGTCAAGCTTTGAATTTCTCTGCAGGCTGGAGTTGTATGTGGTGCGGTGTGGTGGCTTCTTCTTTTACACTTTCCAAAACTAAAAACTAAGGTAGAATGGATTTTAATAATGGAATTTGTCAGCTGTAGGGACAGTTACTGTCTACAACAGTTACTGTCTACAATAGTGACATAAAGGTGCAATATCTAAGAATTTAACTTTAAAGTGAAACTCTCGCCAAAATGCAACCTAGGCTTTTTGTGAATGTATAAGAGTCAAAAATTCATGTAAAAGCATAATTACATCAAAAGAGGCACTTTTAAGATTTACTGTATTTTCGTTTTTCGGGTCAAACTCATTTTCTCAGTGCTAGAGGCTTTTATGATAGCATCAGAATCGTAGTCAAAAGCTTCTTAGTGTTTAAAACACTAAGGAGGCTCGACACAATTAATTATGCTTTTACACGAAGGTTTGAAAAAAAAAGCCTAGGTTGCATTTTGGCGAGAGTTTCACTTTAAAATATTAAAAACTACAATTATCAACAGGAAGTTGATTTGTTAGTATGGATTCAACAGGTGGTCAGTTCTTACATAGTGCTCCTGTAACCACATGTCCAAAGACAACTAGTGTTTCATGCAGTGTTTGAGGTTAAAGGTTACTTAACATAAAACATTACAATAGCAAATATTATATGTAGAACTTATTACAGTTCCAGCAACCGCAGCAGTCGTTACCTGAGATAGTGTTATGTTCAGTAACGGCACGCTGCAAAGTCCTGAGCCAAAGTCATGAAAGCCTTTTTGCTTGTAACAGTGTAATAATGTAACATGATCTTGCATTTTTTTCTCATTAAACTTGCTCCAATACAAGAACAGTTCCTACATGGATCTCTGACCGGCCTGCTGCTGACTAACTTCTTGCCCGGGACAAGCAGATTTAGTTGTTTAGCATGATGCGGTCACCAATCAAAAACCCATCAAAAGAAATGATTAAATGTGTGTTCCGTTCCGTTGCTATAGTTAGGAGTTGCTAGGAGTCCTTTGGTATAGTGCAGCTTTGAGAAAGAAAAGTAACGTGTCACACACACACGCATGTGTGCGCGCGCACACACACACACAAACAAACACACACACTTAGAGACAGAGCAACCTGTGAGTCAGGAGGTGAGCAGGTGTTCAAACAAAGCGACTGTGCTTTCATCAACCCACCACCTCCATATCCCAGGTGGAAAGACAGAACACACACATGCAAACACGCGCACGCACACACATGCACCTGTAAGTACAGACAAAGGCATGGCACTGGGTGGAAAAATACAGGAAATAGAGCGGGTACATGCTGACCTTGCTCACTGGCTAAGGAAATTACAAAAACAGACTTAAGGACAAAAAGGCCTAGTATGAAATAGTTTCACTACCTAAACTCGAGAGAGAAAAAAAAAAAACAGACAATAGTGTTTGTCTGCTCACCCAGAACTTGATCAGGTAGAAAGCGTTCTGCGGGCCCTTGGCGAACAGCTCCTTGAGGCCGCCTTTCTTCTCTGGGAATTTGTCGTAGATCTGCCTGATGTCCACACACTCCAGCAGGGGGTCGCTGTAGCTCGGGCTGCTCTGGCTGATGTGCACAAACATGTGCTTGTTGTACTGAGGGGAGGGAGACAGCTGAATCAGGCGAGGATGGAGGCAGAGACAGTAAAGACACCCTGACTTAAACAGGAGCTGAACAAAGCCTGACAGAAACAACACAGTGTTTTCTCTGGATTTGTATTCACGGGGGCCCTTTCCTGAAGCATCCTCTGTGCTGTATTTACAATATAGCTATTTGATGAGATATTTCCCAAGTTTCTTAGATCATGACTTTTGGCTCTCCTGAACATCTGTGCTCCTTTCCACGGGACAAGAAACCAAAGCAGTCGAGAGACCACACAAATTAAAGTCGACAACGCTGGATCAGTAAAGGGACTGAGGATCGCTGTTTTATAAGCAATTCCATGTTTTATGTGTATCAAGAGGTCTACTGGCACACGCAGAGGCCCCAAAATAAGAAGGAGATCATTTGCTCATCCTTTTTATTTACAAGTAGCCAAAGAAAAAAATAAAAAAGAAAAGCTAAACCCAAATCACAATCTCAACATCACAGTAATTAACAAATGTATTGTTCATGTTATTAATATCTTTAAATGTGCAATATGTAAGAATTTTTATTTCATATATAATGCTGAAACATTTTTAGAGGTATTGTTCACTGAATGTGAAGAAATAGCAAGTTTGATAAAAAATGATTATGTCAAATAAATCCACAGTACTGTCGGGATATCTACTGAAGTTAGCATCATACCAGCCAGCAGTGAGCTTGAAAACCTCTCTCTCCCAGCAGTATTAGCACACTGCCACAGCTGTAATCACATCATCACGTGATGCTCTGTGGCCCCCCCCAAAAAAGTTTTCCCATAAGCTAACATGGTGAAATAAAATGTATCTAGAATAGCCACATAAATTCTTTTATCCTAATTCAACTTAGCTGGGTGCTAAACCGGTAGTTAGCCGGCTCGGCCTGCAGAAGTGCACATGCTCTATGAGCCCCACAACAGGGAAGATCTTGGTATTTTCATAAGTCGGCCATTTTGGCTTCAAAATGCCACTGAGCAGCTTTCATGGGAATTAACAGGGCTCCGCCTCCATGGCTGTGTCCAGATTTAATGTAATGTTCTTGGGGAACAGTAGCTACCATCATGGATGTATAAACAGAATACAGCTAGCAGCAGTTAGCAGTTACTCTGGTGCTAAGTATCCTGTAGACTCATTCTGAGGCAATGAAAACGTAATGACTCTCAGTTTCAGGTGATTTAACACTCATGAAAACATAATTATGAATATTGTATTAAATTTCTGTCAATAAATCCTACACATGTGATCCTACACACTGGATCTCTGCACTGAAATTAGCTTGTACCACATTATTAGGTTGAATAAAACACTATGGTAATGATGTGTTACTGAATCTGAGCTGTGTAAACCCACTACTCTGTATTCTACCTGATCTTCTTCACATAGATAAAATGGTATGTCATTCAGTGGATTTAAACTAATCATGTGTAAGACAGTGTCGACTAATCACGACTCAGTAGCGGTCAGAAATATATTTTCCCCAAACCGTTCAGCCGTACCGACCCAGGTTATACAGTCGTTTCTGAATTCTCCTTCAACAACTGGTGTGGCCTTTGTCTTTGTCTACCACTGAAGCCAACTAATACATTTTCTAACAGTAAAATGTTTTGACCTATGAGGCCCGCGTTTACGGCGATGTAAAATTATGCAAGAAACGTAACATCTTTTGACAAGAGGGTCTATTTCAAAGTCAACAGCGAGCGGTTCGAGGTTTTTACTGTCTAAACAGAAAGCAACAAGATGAATGCCAGCTGTCTGCGTGCCCGAGGTGGAAAAATGACAGTGTGTCCACAGTGTGGCAGGATGATAGATAGACTGAGCAGACAGAGAGATAGAGCTTTACAAAGGTTATTCATACTAGGATACACACAAAGGGCTTTAACGCTGTTCTCTGCTGTGGGGTTATCTGTCATCTCTGTTTATGGGACAATGGGGAGTGCTTATTGTAGACTGGTGCTCTGTGTGTGTGTGTGTGTGTGTGTGTGTGTGTGTGTGTGTGTGTGTGTGCGCGCGCGCATCTCTACTCACTGCCTCCTGGTCCCTCTGCGTCTCCAGGAAAGATGAAAACTCCACCAGTCGTAGTTTGGTGGTGCCGATGGAGCGACCCTGCCACGCCGGCTCTCTGTGCGTTTGGGCCGCGGTTGGCGGCTCGTAGCCTAGACAAACACACACGGACCGTTTGACCTCGCTTTCTTCCCACAGGCATGCAATTTAACAGGGTTAGCAGTAATGCCAACATCATCCTCAGGTGAAAAAAAAACATGTCAGATTCGTGCCATTACTGCAGTCTCGAGGACAAAGCCCGGCTGAGGTGAGGCCGCAGCCGTGAAGAGCGCTTGGCAAAAGCGGGAGTAAAGGTGCAACAATGGCGAGGACCCGGTGAAATCTCCCGGGTGCTGACTCAAAGCTCATGCACGCCATTAGTGCCACTGTGACAAACAGCTGCCATCACCAGACTGAGAACTGACAACCCCGTGTTGAAAAACGAATTGTGAAATATCAACAATACATGAGAGTCAAATGGCAGGTTGTGTTCTTAAATTCCTGAATAGCAGCCATTGTTGACCAGTGTTAATTCTACGGCTGGTGATTTAAAACGTCCTTGAACGGGGATAAAGCTGCGGTCACGCAGCGGTTGAATGTGGCCTTTGAATGCTGACACACAGTCCTGGTCATTAACTGATTAACAGTCTAAGCAGTCTGTATGTTTACCACATTCAGAATTTGGGCAGACCCTGTCTGCTGCTGAGTTCATATTCCACTCAGAGGGAAAGACAGTTAGCTAAGCCTATTAGCATAAGCACATATTCCCACTAGAATCAGCTAACTAGCTTTCAGATAGATTAGATTTCTGCAGATTTCAACACCTGCTGAGTCATCAGCAGGCACACACTCAGCAGTGAGGCGCTCGCCAATCAGGAGTCCAGGTGTGGTCATGGCGGACAGTCCGACGGAAGCGAGGTCAAATTATAAAGCTCGCTTTTTATCTGTGTCAGCACTTTGACTCTGTGGATGAGTCTGACTGATCAGTCACAGTTTGGATGAATTATTTGCTCTTAGTAATTTTTAAAAAATGTATTTATTTCGAGCGTGAGCATTTAGCTTGTCATAAACACAAATTCTTAAGCTAAAATACTGTGAAAGCACAAAGTGTGACGAGATGTCCAACTCACATGATTCCTTATTCCCTATTTTAATATCAGTTCAACTTGAGTGTTTTTAAGAGTAAATACTGCAAGAAGTTACACAAAGTTATTCAGTAAGAGCGAAGTCCAAAAAGTCAGATCAACACCGCTTTCTCTTTTTGACCTCTTCCCAGGACAAACCTCGGGGTGCGCCAGACACCCGGGTGTCCAGCCTAAGTGAAAAAATCCTCCCCGCGGAGAGCCAGCGGCCTGAATGGCGGGAGATAAGGCCGCCTGTTCACTTCACAGAAAGGAGATAATTGTACCGGGGTCCCACTCACCTGAGATTGTGGTGGTGCCTGCTGTCTGCACAGAGTAGGCTTGCTGGGAAAACGGCTTGATACTGAAAGAAGCGGAGACACAGACGGACAGACATTAACAAGGGTGAAAGAAGAAGATAGGCACAGTATGACCAACCAGTCACACTGCACCTACATTACACAGAGGTGAATTCTGCTCTGTGTCTTGTATGAACATTAGCAGGAGCACAGATGTCAAGAGCATCCTCTGAGTTCAGTTACAGCAACAGCAGCCCCATTATCATCATCATCGTCATCATCATCATCATCACATGACAATGAGCAGGGCTTGATATTGAAGCGCAATGATCCTCCCTAGCCTTGAGAACAAGTGTACGATATGGGAACAACAGGACAGCAGGTTTTAGAAACCAAGTCCGCCAAACTCTGCATATGGCTTTTATTAGAGATGATATAAAATCAGTGTTCGGACAGATGAGAATAGACAACCATCAACCGTGCGAGTCGGCCAAGCTCTGCTGCAAAACAAGAAAGAGAGGAGAGCAGAAGTACAGCTGTGTTCGGCCTTGTTTCCTCTGCTGCTGCTCGTCCTCTGAGACAACACCGCCTTCTTTTGGCTGCACTTTTTGGAAGGTGTCTCTATCTGATGGAGCTGCTTTTCTTGTCTCTCGTTTATCGATCTCCTGATGGTGTGGTCACTTTTGATCTGCCCTGCTTGCGCTTTTGATACAACTGATCCAGTTTCTGCAGAGCATGTTAGCGTCCGTGCCCTGCTCTCTTATACCCCTCTGTCAGAGCTCCAGATTAAACCCACTAAGACCTTGTCTTTTGTGTGCAGTGGGAATGTGTAAACTCTGCATTCACATTTTTATCACCTCGGCTCGGCTTTCACCTAAACTATATCTGGATCACTGACCGAGCTGGCTAACTTGAATATGGACAAAATAATTTAATCGTGCAGCTTTACTAACAAAGTTGGACCGAATGGCTAAAACTACGACAGTGAATAGAGTCATCTCACAGGGGCGATGACGCTCAAAACAATTCATCCACCGTTTTGCAGACGCTTCTTTGACAATGGGTCTGTTTGTTGTTGCGGCTCTACTGTTACCGGCTCGTTCGTGACGTGAAACATGACGTCAGTAACATACAACGTAACACTTCAGATATAAATCCAAGACTGCCTGCCTTGCCAGCAGGAAGCACTGAATGGGGTCAACAGCCCTAACCCTAACCCACATTCCAAAAAACCTGTGTAGACCCGCTAAGTCTAAGTAGGCTAAGTTCAGTGCAGCCATGATTAAATTCTATAAGAGATTTTCTATGTGCTCTCAGACTAAAGTGTATGTATGCAGCCTGTTGCAGGTCTGACGTCACGCAGTCTGACAGTTATCAACAGCGACAGACTGAAATGTTTTCTTTTAAACACATGTGGTATATCAAAATAAGAGAAATCAAAGAGATCACTAGCTCGCTCCTTTGCTACCAGGAGCGGTGGAATAGCTCACTCTTAGGGTAAAATCTAGTTTACTGACACAACCAGCCATATATTAAACAATAAAGGTCAAAGCAGCCACATAAATCAAAGCAGAAAATCAGTAATGACATTAGATGTGAGTGTGTAAGGAGAGTGTGACTTACTCCTCTGCGGTAGAGCTGGACTGTCCTCCAGGAATCATCCCCTGCCACAGCTGAAGAGACACACAAACACACACACACGTGTTAATACACTGGACCGGTGTGTGATGTTATGTGTATGCCAGGACTTCAAACTGAGCATATGTGACCACCAGGTTGTACAAAAAAAAAATTGCTTCACATCCTTGTGTTTCCTGGATTTATTTGAAGTGTGTGTGTGTGTGTGTGTGTGTGTTACCTGTGCGCTCCCGGGGAAGCTGGTCCGTACTATTCCAGGCAGGAGCTTGCTGTGTATGGCGGTGGCTGAGACGATCTGGGCCGAGGACATGGTGGAGATGCTCTGAAGAGCCTTCTCCTTGGCATTCTGGTCCTGCATGGCAACAAACACACACTTTTTCAGGTCCTGCACGGCCTAATTATCAGCCACCAGGACACTTCATTCAGCAGTGAAAGGCAGGAAATTCCTGAAATTCTACAGAAGGACTGAAGAGACTTGAGATTTAAAATCCAAGAGAGACGACAGCCCTGAAAGGTGAAAATCATAAAGGTTCGACACACAAATTAGACACAGCAATTTGAGAAAATTTCCCAATACGGAGGGAATCATTTTCCCTCCGGTACAACGATGAGAAAAGTAGCAAAACACTTAGAAATGAATGGCTTTGTTTGTCTATTTTAGCAGGACTTGCTTCTCCAATACAACACTGATTGACATATCTGGAGGAAATTGTAGTAAATACAGTTCAGGACATTTAAGGAATAAAACAGGAGACTAACTATTCATACCACTTTCAATGGTTTTGACAGGCGAAGCAGTATTATATATATTAATATTTAACCTTTCAGACCTTTCTAATAACCTGCCTCTCGGTGGTGTCGGCAGGGAATATACCTTCCCCTGTGCATGTGCAGTTTGGGTGTGGTGGTCTGGCTTGCAGCCCTGGGGGGGAAGTCATGGCAACAGCAGCGGCGAGCGGTGCGCACAAAAGCATGCAGCCCAGCTAAACATGCTTTACAAAACAAAGTGAACATCACTGGTCGGGGCCGCTGCCTCGGGGCAAGATTTACAGGAAGTCTGAACATGTGGGCTCATTTGTAACATCTAAACTGAAAGCAACATGAAACTCCGAGCAGAAAACAGCTGAATGAAATGGAATTAGAGGCGCTGCGATAGCTGCAGGATCACTAATTGGCAGCTTCACTCAAGTTAATTGGCACTGAGTGAAATCTCTCCTCCTAGGGGAGGTAATAACATTAGTAGAGGTAGTGAGATGGGAATCTTGCTGGATTTTCATATTAAATACCAGAGACCATATGGGTTTGATAACATCCTTGACCCTGAACTCATTTCTTTGAAAGGACCAACCCTTGATTTTAACAGGAAACGGCGGTGAAAGCTCTTACATCGGACTCCGACGTGGCAATTTTGATCTGCTACTGGCAAAATCATGTTTTATGTGGCTGAGGAAATCCATTAATAATTCAATTATTTATTAATACATTTTTCTGGATAATCTTTCATTTTAATTGTTCGTATTTTATCTTGGATGAGGCGAGCAGTAAAGTGTCAGTCCACTCAGCCCGGAACCCCATTTTCTCACAGCCCCACAGAGTTTAGTTTTGTTAGGTGAATATTCTGTGAGCGGGATCAGTTTATTATTGACGCTGGCAGTTTCAATGGAGTTGACTGACACTAAGGAGTGTCGTCAGACTTCTACATCTGTTCGCCGAATATTTCCCAGGTTCAGCCTCTCACACGTGGCGATGTGCTGCTCTCCTCTGTTCGTATCACTGGAGGAGGATTATCGGGAGGTTTTGAAGGGTAACCTTGGGCTGTGGGAAATTGAATTCAGCAAGCAACACGGTGGGGTCCTTTGGATAGAAAAGGCGCTGCATCGCTCATGATGAGCTGGTCTGCCAGCAGTGTGTGAATGTGTGTGTGAATGTGTGTGTTGTGAAGCACTTTGAGGGGCTGGTAGACGAGAGAAAAAAAATACCCCACAGCTCTTCTCATAATTAAAATATTAATTACGTGCAGATAATAAAAAGCTGTGATTAATATTGCCTTTCGAGCTGTCAACACCTGCAATATATCACCATACATCAGGTGCATTCTTTTTCATTAAGTTACAGATGAATCCAATGTCAACATGCCTGAACATAACCACCCTCAGACCTGTGTGTAATTTAGAAAGAGATGTAATGTAGACTTTATAATTTGTCCTGTTAGACAATAATATATTCATCCAAATAAATTGATTTTTTTCAGATTTTTTCTTTAAATTCAAGTCAAGTTTACTGGATTGATATCATTCCAGACAAAAAAACATTACTGTTAAACTGTGACACATCCTGCCGTATCTCTGTCACAGGTGTTTGAAAAGCACATCTGATGGATCATTGCAAAGAAATGTGTGAATATCAGCTGTTATCGGATTTCTTTTTTTTGTACCCCTTAATATCGGTGTCGTGTATCAGTCGAGCTCTATCCATCACAGTGTTTGCCCATAAGATGGAACAGGGCTCGAGGGTGAGACGGTTTTATTTGCACCTGCATCCAAAAATATGCTGGCTCAACATTTATTACTGGTCCCGCTGGTGCAGCTGAAATTAAGTTTTGGTTTCTTTTTGTTGTTGTTTTTTTTCTATTTTTTAAAGGCTTATCTTCATTGTGCTAGAAAGGTGGCAGGGTCCGCCGCATATAAACAAAGCAAAACCTGTGATGTCCTTTAAGGGCAGTTTTTGACCTTAAACTATATTTATTAAAAAAAAAAATTTTAAATCAGTCAATGAAGATCTTTCTTCTGATTAAAAATTCCACAAAACTACAGAGTGCACCTCCGTTTCATACTGTTTCACTTTGACTGACCTTATTTTCCTCTGAGAACAGCCTGAATAGATCTGAGATTGTGTTACTACCTCACTGATATTTTACTCATAGTGCCCCTTTAACAATTGAGGTTATTTTAATTTCTCATCGCCTATGAGGTAAATTAAATATATATTTGTTACTGCTATTCCTGTTTACAGTCATTTACGATGATGTGTTAAGATACTGACATGTATTATTGGATGCGTTTTAATTATGTTACGTAACACCAGTGCAACCAGTGTAAAAGAATGAGTCTGAAGCCCTGTTGAATAAATACATTAAATAAACACTTTAAAGGAAAACATCATACTCCGATGTACTGTATCATCGTCAACATTTTGACACTGTGTATGTTGGATAAAACTTTACGATCAATTCAGATCAACCAGCTGTCATTTATTTTATGACAGCAAACATCAATTCAGCCCTCGCTTTGTCCCCCGTTCGGAATGGCCACGGCTCCTCTCAGAAAAACAAGCGCGCCTTTGTTGCTTTACATGAAGTTAATTACAACCAACAGTGAGGGAGGCAAAGAAAGAGGGAGAGAGGGAGGAGGAGACACCGAGGGGAAGAGATTAATAGACTGAAAGGAGGGTGGGGAGAGTGTAAGGAGAGGGAGGGATGAGGAGAGGAACAAATGAACGAATGTATGGATATAAGAGAATGACAGGAAGAAGCGGGGGGGGGGGCGTACGGGTGAAACCCTTAACAGGCTTAATTAGACACCTAGGATACTGCAGTCATTGTGACAGGCATCCGTCCAGACGCAGTGAAAAGTTCAAAAGCGAGGGGACTGCCACTGAATTCAGATTGCTTTTGCGCAGCCGAGGGAGTAAAATGATTACTGTTGTCTGAAGGCTACAGGATGGCCACGTTTACTTCATTCACTAAGGTGAAAACCTTTTATTCAAACCGTAATCTTGTAGATTTTAATGCTGATATCTGCTATAGTATTTTCACACCCAATTTCCCAGAGATCACATCTTTACCGGTTTGCCGAATACTGTGACGTCTTTTTTCCTTCAACTTTCTGTTAAAAGCTTGTTTCTGTTAATGCCACCTTTTTCTGCCTTTTCATCCACAACAGCCATCGACGTTTATCCTTCTTAATCATCTGCTAACACATGTTGTTCTTACCTTTAGTTTAGACTGAAACTCCCTGGATTTTCTTCTGGCTAAGACCTGGATGTGACTGGATACCTGGAGGAGAGGAGAGGAGGAGGAGAGCAGAGGAGAGGAGGAGGAGGGAGGAGAGGAGAGGGGGAGGAGAGGAGAGGGGGAGGAGAGGAGAGGAGAGGAGAGGAGGAGGAGGGAGGAGAGGAGAGGGGGAGGAGAGGAGAGGGGGAGGAGAGGAGAGGGGGAGGAGAGGAGAGGAGAGGAGAAGAGAGGAGAGGAGAGGAGAGGGGGAGGAGAGGAGAGGGGGAGGAGAGGAGAGGAGAGGAGAGGAGGAGGAGGGAGAAGAGGAGAGGGGGAGGAGAGGAGAGGAGAGGAGAGGAGAAGAGAGGAGAGGAGAGGGTAAGAGGAAGGGGGTTGGAGGGTAGAAAAGAGAGGTGGAAGGACCAAACAGTGAGTTGCCATGGTTATGAAAAGACTACTGGGTATACACACACACACGCAAACACACACACGCGCACACTTCTCCCCTGACAACAGTGAATAGACTGATCTATGCACATCTTTTGAGAGAGCGAGGAGGCACCTGGGAACACAGGCCGGGAACCAAGAAACTATGATGACACCACACACAGGTGTTCTGTCGGGAAATCAAAATAGTTGTATTTCCTCTATTCTCGAAGCAACAGGCGCCCCCAAAAAAGAAAAGCTCTTGTCGTTATCTACACAGCGCCATGCCGTCGCAAAGTAGGGTGAAGTTTAGTAGGCTACAAAACATGGGAGAGCCAGATTGATTAGAAAAGACGTAATTCAGGCCCTCAACTAGCGGTGGAGCCTCTGCACCCACTTCAGGCTACGTGCACGCTAAGACGATGTCTTTTCAAATCAACTTGAGATCTCAGGGGCTGAGAAACATACAGACAAGCCGGACGGAGCCATTTTATTAATTTGTTCATTTAATTTTTTCACATTTTAAAACAAGTCCTCATCTTATTCAGTTGTCTGTTGCTTGGTGTTCCATCAGCATGGGAGTGAGGGGACAATGGCTGAATTACTGTTTCGGGTGAAAGCTTCCTTTAGTGAAACATACTATTGAAAAGCACCCATCAAATTAATAAAATGGCTCCATCTGGCTTTTGCACAACTGCGAATTTTGTAACTGTTTTTGATTTATTGTATGTTCCATCTTCCTGCCCAGGGACTTCAGGTGGAAAATAGCAACTTGCAATGCATCTCTCATTGTTATGTACAAGGTTCATGTTTTATTGTGCACTGTCCCTGTTCAGATAAAATACATAATAATAATAATAATAATAATAATAATAATAATAATAATAATAATAATAATAATAATAATAATAATTTATAATAATAATAATGTTTCCAATTACATTCTGCCATGTATCAGTCTCACACATACACACCAGCCTAACATCAAACTTGTCAAGTCAACCACAGCAATCATGTGAGTTTGCCTTTAAGACAGTGATTCTTAACCACAAGGTGACTGTTAAAGCATTTCCAGACTAGTCCTTTAAAATTATTTTCTTTGTTAATAAAAAGGGCACTGTGTAGATTAGGAGAAGAAAACATACTCAGAATATCAACCTTTGCAATAATCACAAGGTAATAATAGAAATTCTGAAATATTTTTTTTTTCCCGTGGCTGAATAAACAAGCTGTTCTCAGAGGAAAATAAGGTCCCAGAACACTTTAAGATCAGATTGTTTATTCATTCATAAACACAAAGAGTTGTTTGCTTAGGCAGAAAATGAAATGAGTCAATAAAAGATTAACATTTCTTCCCCAAAAATACATAGTGAACCTTTAAATAAGTTCCTTTATTTCTCCAAATGAAGCAAACTGACACTTTAAATCTTGCAAAGTGCAGCTACAACTTGTTTTTAATCTAAAAACCCAAACTTAACTATGGACTGTGACTGCTCAGTTTCAACCGTCTTTTTTTTTTTTTAATCCACAGTATAAAAGCACCGTTTCCCTCATTATGTCTGTGCAATGTGATATGCTGTGATACATACGGCAGACAGTGTGATTGGATTTGATGCACACTCCCATTATTACCTGTTTCCTCGTCCGCGTCTTGCCCGTTCGGAGCTTGATGTATCTGGCTATCAGCTCATTTCGACCTGCGGGGGGGGGACACAGAACATACAAATGAAACATGCATGTGGTTTTTCTCTCCCACACACACGCACACACACACACACGCACGAACCCCATCTGAACTATCTTTCTTCCTCACAGACAATCACAAGCAGAAATCATATGACCCTGACAAACAACTTAGTGCCTGATTTAGCACTGTTGACCCAGCGACCCTGTGACGTGCATTTTTACAGAGTAGTGCTGTAATCACGATACTCCTGTTGAGCCCTCCACACACACACACACACACACACTCTCATGCACACAAAATCACACACGCCATGGCCCTGAATACACATGACCCAACAATACAGGCATTCATGCAGACCGGCCGTCCCCTGATTAAAGGAACCAGCAGGCCAGCTGTACCCATGCTTACGTGTGTGCACGTACGCGCACACGCACACAGACACACGCTTACAATGCTGAATAATTCAGCCCATTCAATGGGGAGCACAGCAAACTCAGCATGACCTGGCTAGTATAGATTAGTGAGGGAGAGGGAGACGGAGGGAGAAAAGAGGGAGAAAACACAGAATTACATCCACAAAACCTGAGGCAGAGAAGTGTGTGTGTGTGTGTGTGTGTGTGTGTGTGTGTGTGTGTGTGTGTGCGTGTGTGTGCATGTGTTTGTGTGTGTGTGTATCCATATACACCATGGTTGATAAATGCATTCCTGCTCAGTGTTGCACTCCAGCGGCCCATAGTCTGACCAGGTTTATAACTTTAGACTCCTCACGACACACAGAGAACCGCTAAGAGTTAAATTCTTAATGAAATTATGTCGTTTGACTGTTATTTTATTTGCTAACAAGCATGTTTGTGGCTGCGTGGCTTAGTTTGGTTTGTCTCCTGGCCTGTTTTTCTGTTGCGACCAAGTGGAAAACCAAAGTCAGGCCAGCTGGCCAACTGATGGTCAAGATCAGCACAAAGCCAAACCTCTACACACTACCCAAATGGCTCGCAACAATAGCCCTAACTAACTAGCAGATGGTGTGTGTGCATGTGTGTGCGTCTGTGTGTGTGTGTGCGTGTGTGTGTGTGTGTGTGTGTGCTCTGACCAATCCCACTCTCACTGAGATAGGGAGCTTAGACCGATAACATCTACAGCTCCACATGCAGGTGTTTTCCTTCTAGCAGTCAAAAGCTGTGACTGACTACAGCGCCCACGCAAACACACACACGCACACACATACACACACATACACACAAACGCATGTATATACATGCGTGAGTGCCAGCACACACACATACAGAAAAGACAGGCGCACGCACACACACACACGCACAGTGAGTCCTGGCTGCGGAGGCTGACATCTGACTCCAGAGGGGCCAGCTGGTCTTTCTAGGAGGCTTAACGGTGAATTATCATCCTTCACTAACCCTGCGGCACACATCCCTCGCTCCCTCCCTCCCCATTTCTCAAAAACTCTCCAGCGCGTGCACACACACACACACACACACACACACACACACCCACCCCTCGCTCCATCCATCCTCTGTTCTGGCTGTTCCCTTTCTCCCCTCCTCTGTCCCTCTTGTCGTGAATGGGCTTCCCTTCTGCTCCCTCCCTCCCTCCCGCTTCCTCTCTCTCTCCACTTGCCCAGTGAAAGACTTCAAGGCCAAAGTCAGATGGCCATTAACCGTGACGAACAGAAGCAACCCCCCCCCCCCCCCCCCCCTCCCCACACACACACACACACACACACACACACACACACACACACACACACACACACACACACCACACCCCCAACCCACTCCTCTATCTCCAGGTTGAAGCCATTATTTGTGCGGGCAGACGCACTACACAAACACAAGTGTTTGGCGATGACGGACTGTCCAGGAAAGATTTGCGAACGTGGTGAACAGGGGGAAGAATGGGGATGGTAACAAGCCCAAAAGATGGGATGAGGGGATGAAAGTCACAAATCACCCAAAAGTGAAATACTTTCCACGAGGCAGCAGCCATGTCAACACCACACTGGAAACAAAATATCTACTGACCTGTGAGGATGAGTAAGCGATCTATTCAAGTCTGCAGCTTCCTCTACTTTTCTTCCCTTGTCTTCTAAAGAAGCATCAGTGCTGTAGTTAACTGACCCCGTGCTCAGTTAGCTGAGTGATTAAGAGCTTCAGCCGCTTTACAGAATAGCTCGAGAACGCTTTCAGACTAAGTTCAAAGCCTGGCTGACCGCGCTCGCTAACAAGGCTGCAGTGGAGTGGTGTGTATTGTTGTGTACCCCGGGAAGACCTCAGAGACCGCAGGGGCCGAACTCTGGCCCCGAGCCAGGAGGCACTAACGCAGAGCAGGAGCTCTGCTCGTTACGACATCCACGACACATTTGGCGTGTACCGCTCCAGTTCAAGTCCACCTGTCGACCGCACAGCTTCAGCAACGAGACGCCTTTTTTTTGCGACTTTCGCCTTTTCTCTGATTCATGTCTGTCCTGGTGCAATGGCTCACCGCTCCCGCTGACCACACAGTTAATCTTTAATCTATTACAAACAGAGCCCAGTCCTTTAAAAATTAACTAAACACTGGACTTTTTTTTCCTGCCAGGTGATGTCACCTGCAAAGAACAACAGGCGGTGACATCACCTAATGCCAGAGATAAGCCAGCAGCAGTTTGCAGTTACATTGGCTGCTTTAGCAACTGCTTCTACAGGAAGTGAGGGGAGGAAAAGTGTCGTTTCAAACGCGATCCCTCGTTATTTCAGAGTCTGATAGAGAAAACGGATTCTAAACTTCTTCTAATGATCACTTTCTTAAAATGCACCCACTGGGACAATATTGTTCTACCCTCTGTTATCATCATGTCTATATTTTGTTGTTGTTGTGATGTTTCTTTATATGTCTGTCAGTCATTTCTTGTGTGACGGTTAAAAGGTGCCATATTGTCAAATTCATAATGAAAACAAATACGGGGCAGCACATCACCGGTGTAACCACTAACTACTGCTGCTTACCACAGTTAGCTAGTTAGCTCAGTTAGCCGTGCAGCTAGTGCCCCAGACCTGTGAAGACACTTGAAGAATCACATCGATCTTAGCCTAAGAGAATGAGCTCTTTCTGCATCAGTTCCTCTGAAATGAGCCTCATTTTGAGCTGAGTAACCGATTGAAAGAGACCTTTCACCCCAGTGAAGGATGTGATGCAACACCTCCAGTTAGAAGGAATTAAATTTCAGTCTTCATTCAACGGGAATATGGCCGTGTGTTATAAATCTGACACGAGGGATCAACTAATTTAATAAGTACGTACTGAAGATGTCTGGGAGATATTCGTAGTCTGGGTCACTGCCACACAGCCTACGCTTTCTTCAATGCCATTCACAGTATGTTGTAGCCTTCTGTAATCCATCTGTTTGGAACACGTCCCTGATCCACAGCCTAAGAGACGGAGAAGGCTCAATCCCAACCAAATGACTTTCACATAGTCCGTATGACGTTTCTGTAGGGGACAAAGCCACAGGCCATTATACTGTACCTCTGCTGTACTTGTGTCAAGGATAATAGAGCTATTATTATTCACCCTTTCATTCCGTCTCCCCTTTTGTATGCATCCACTTATGATTTCATGAGGTTATCCCTGCACTTTTGCACATTTTCCCCCCATCTTTTCTATTTCAGTCCATTTCCCTGCAGACAGAGGAAGTATTTTTGGAACCCCATAGGCCCCCTACTTATCAGATATTACCCTTTTCTTTTCTGGAGGTACACTTACCTCCCACTCCTTTTACATTTAATGTAATGTTATGTTCAAGGAAGCTGTAAAAACGCCATTAATGACAATGGGGAGAGGTCTGAATAGCTAAAATTATAATGCCAAGTTTTTAAAGTAACCTCAAGGTTGTGTGCACACAGTACGCTGCCTTTGCACAAGGCGAAAAACATCATTGCGCTTCTCTTTTGCAAAAGAGTGAAACAGCATGCATGAATAAAAATGTGAGCATGTCCAGGGCCAGAAATAAACACCGACTGGATGCCGTTTCTTAAATTCTAGATTGCACAGATGTTCTTGTTACTATTAAAACCCCCCCCAACCTCTGTGCCAAACGCTGCTCCTCCCCTCCTCGCCATTTGCGCCTTTTGAAAACAGACATCATCTCGCTCAATGAGGCCACGGTGATAAACGTGTCAACAACTCGGACACCAGGTCAACAAGGTAAACAAACGGCACTGAACAGGCCAGAGAACAGAGTGAGTCTGATTGATTGGCGACCGATCAATGAGGCAGAGCTTCAACGGGGGTGTTAGTATCAGGGTGCCTTCCGCAAGGTCGGCATTTCAGGTTTTTTTCTTATTTTCTTTTCCTGTTTCAACATGACAAGGCCCCCGGCGCACATGGAGAGGTTGCATTCATTGATTGTTTTCCTCGGTACTCGAGGGCTGCAGAAACACAAAGCTGACACATTATCATGTTGCCAGTTTGCACATCCACCAGACACGGACGGATGTGAGCACTCGTTTGATTTAGTCCAATATTCACTGTCTTTTTTTGGTAGTGAAATGGCCCATTGTGTTCAGAAGATAGTGGTTAACGCTGTCTGCCAGCTGCTGGTGCTGAACAGGTAGAGTTCACTGGCTTTATCTGAGTTTTCTTGCTGAGAGCAGCTTGAAATGAAGGATGATGATGAAGATGTTCAAATGTTCAAAAGACTTGTGGGGAATTTTCTGTGGTTTTTGTCTCAACAAGTGCCACGTCTAAAGTGGGTACATGAGCTCTACAAAGCCACAAGAGTGTAAATAACATTTATTCAAATCACTTTGGGATCTTAGGGCCTCTGGAGATGTGGGTAGGGCCTAACGAGCTCAACAGAGCCATTTAAGTTGGTTTTTGAGTCCTCAGCTACCTCAGTTGTTTAGGAGAATGCTTCAAAACTGTTTTGCTGTGAAGCTCCAGAAATGTTTTGTTTTCGAAGCTTCGCAGGACTCTCTGTCAACAAGGGGCTGAGTAGATGACTGTATATTCATTTTTATGAACTATTCCTTTAATGTAATTAAATGTTTGGTGCAGCTTTAAAGATGTAATATGTAAGATTTTTTATGACTGTGAAGTAATAACAGTTTCAACTCTGTTACGTTTATGTGTTACCTTGAAGAGATATCTACTGAAGTTAGCATGCTAGCCACCTAGCCCCATCCAAAGCTCCCGTGCCAGAGGTATAAGTACCAAAACTCCCATGATGCCCCAAGCTCACCGTCTGGACCACTAGCTGCACGGCTAACTCAGCAAACTGGCTAACGGCAGCTACAGCTAGCAGCACTTAGCCGTTGCTCTGGTAATATGCTGCCCCCTATTTGTTTTGAGCATTAATTCAACAGGTGGCCGATTCTTACATAACTGCATCATTTAAAGAGATGGTTTTACACAGAGAACCTCGACCTGGTGATCTGGAACACTGACTGTGAGCGTCAGCGGCTGACCTCCCTGATGCTCCTGTGGTTTAATGGTAAATGCTCAAACACAGGAAGTGGAAGCCTTCAGGTGTCCACATGCTTTCTTTCATCAATTCAGGGTCCCGACGCGAGGAAATGTGTAAGGGGAGAAAACGTCTGAATATCTCGGATTCACTTTAATACTCAGAAGCTTAAAACTCAAGTGCGATCGTAAAGAAATCAGTAGAGTGCACTCTGCAAACACAGAGAGAGAAAAGAAAAAAAACAACCGAGTGAAAGAGAGAGGGAGGGAGGCGCAGCTGGTGGCAGCCAGAGGACCATCTGTTCATCACTCTATTAGTTCACACACACACACACACACACACACACACACACACACACACGCAGGGGCACAGACAGGCACACACATACACACACACTCTCTCCCTCGGTGTCACGCTCCTTCTCAGACATGTACAAATACACATGATGCACCTATAGCACACCTCTGTTACCTCCTCTCTACAGATCGCGTTACTTCCTGAGTCCCCGGCACTCGCGGCCCTGTGAGACCGCCCTCACACACAGCCCCCTCTGCCCCTGCCACTCTCACAGTCTGACACACCACGGCGAACGCTTCAGCAGCTCGGCCAATCACCACGTGTGTTTATAACACTGTGCAGAGATGTCACATTCTAGCACACAGTGCGAATTAGTGTTGAAGAATCCAAATTATCCACACTCGGTCCGTCAACAGTCCTCCACTGTATGAATGACTAGTGACCAGAGGTGTGGAAACACTCTCACGCATCACATAGCTCGTCCTTTAATTAGTCATCATTGTTCTATAGAAAATGAATAAACAGCTCATTTCATAAGTCGGGCAAACAACCTGAAGATTCGTCTTGGATTTGGAAATTTCCCTCTTGTCAGTGATTCATGCAGTTCACACCCAGCTTCTTTCCATCCCCTGATCACTCACCGTACATCTTTCCTTCATCTGACAGTATAATCTTCCTCCTTCCACAGGGCGGGTAGATGGCCAGGGCCTCCTGGAAGCTCTGCTCGATGTCAGGGCTCCAGACCCCCTCAGGGTCCCCGTCCATGGTCTTATCTCCTCCTGAGTCACTCAGTCTGTCCATGTCCTCGCCTGCACTCTCACTGCCGCTCCAGCTACTGCGCTCCATACTGGCAGCTAACCTACAACTAGCAGACGTGAACTCGGGGCTAACGCCAGCGGCTTGATGCTAAGCAGGCGGCGAAAAGCGAATGGCAAACTTAAGCTTAAATGTTAATACCAACAGCAATAATTAACTCCCAGTGGGGGGACACCCAGCTGTGGACAACTACAGACTGAATGCAAATGTTGGCTACTGCCTCCACAATGGTTTTCCCAACGTTAGCTGCCAGTAATAAGACCAGTTGCAGGTAGAGGGTTGACAGCGCGGCAAGCTGGTCCACAATCCAACATCAGGCAGCACGAACCCTGAAATTGGGGAAAAAACAAAGAGACAAAACAAGGATTGTATTAGTCACAATTAAACTCGTGCACAGCCACTTTACATTAGCGGCTGTGTTCAATCCAAATCACGCGGATGCCTGGATACTGAAGTGCAAACATTTTACACATGTCAACATAGCGTGAACCACAAAGCAGAAGCACTCGACCATCAGAAGATGTCACATGCTCTGTGTCAGCACGGTGTACGTGGTGTGTGCAGCTGAACAACGTTGAACTGCTTGCCATTTCGCCGTCACCCAGTATCTTCCAGCGGATTAAAAGGGGCTGTTTTATCAACGACAGATTATCTTCTGCATTTCTGCGTGCCCCGTATCAAGAGACACAAAGAGGGAAGCCGGCTCGTGAGAGAGAGGGAAACATGTCAACTTGCCATTTCTAGGCAGCACTGCGAAACTGTAAACCATTCCGTTACTACACCGCCCATTTCCCACAATAATTTCTTTTTCACATACTGTAGCATTCTCTCTAACTGCAGGAGAGAAAGTTCCTTAACTGAATGTGGCCACCATACATATCCTGTATTTGGGCTGAATAAATGTATCTAGAAACAAGGCCGTGCTGATCTACAGTCCTGCTATTAATTATTTCTTGCCAAAAATGTTTTTCAGATACATATTTTAGTGTGCTGTTCAGCTGCTGTTCATCACCAGCCGGCCGCCATATTGTTTCCAGTTTCGAAACGGATGCCGAGGCGAACCCAAGCAGCACCCAAGTAGCTGTGCTTCACCCATCAGCGGGAGCGTTTATTGGTTGGGTTTTCTACCTTTAAAACAGAAAAAGCAATACCCCTTTATCTCTATTTTCTCTGGCCATGCAGCACCAAATCAAAAAAAATATTAGTGTCCTTCTACACCATAGACGGCACAGTTTTTTATGCAAAGGCAGAAATTAAGTCCCATTTTGTTTCAGGGCGAGGGATGATTTGCTGGCCGCGCAGCTTCAACACAACGCTCAAAAACGGGGTCCAGTTTTTATCCAACACACCCCGAGAAATCCATTACAGAAATCAGGCCAGAAATAATGGAAATGAGCCTCAGATTCACGGCGATATTTATGCTGTGTTTTTACCAGGACAATATTTTCCAGCGCGGTTCTAACTTCTGATCAACACATTGTAGGCCTGTGTCCCAGCTGCTGGAGGCAAATTATTGCTTCTTTTCATGTAGGAAATTGCCTATTTTGTTAAACCGCTGTGGTAGCCCAACTTCAAATCCACATGCACATAAGTGGAGCAAGTGAATGAGGAGCAGACAGACAGACAGACAGACAGACAGACAGACAGGCAGAGAGCACTACTACACACAGATACTAGCAGATTTAGGAAGGAAAAAAAGAAAGTAAAGGGGCTTGCCAGCTGCCTACAATTCTTCTAAAATCCCCCACGGTAAACAGCAGGGTTGGCTCAGTACACACCACACTCACAGACCAACATATGCACACACACACTCGCACACACACACAATTACAGTGCCAGCTCCTTGGGCGAACACATGTCATTTTGTCTGGTCTTCTACTGTTCACACTTCCCATGCTCTGTCCCTTGCCACAGCCTGCACAAGCCTGTAGTGTGAAGTGTATGTCAGTGTGTGTGTGTGTGTGTGTGTGTGTGTGTGTGTGTGTGTGTGTGTGTGTGTGTGTGTGTGTGTGTGTACGTGTGTCTTCCTGGCTAATTTTAACACAGTTACACTTGACAGTGTGCACACACACACATGCAACTGAGGCATGTAAAGCAGCAGGCAACATTTTGGACACATTTTAACCCCGTCCACACACTCGGGCCCAGCTCGGCGCTTTTTTAACACCTGGGGGACGACGCTAAGAAAACATCCGCTGGCTCACACTCGCAGCCATGTGTAATGAATGAGATCCGCTAGCTTTACTAGGGTTTGTCGTCTGGTTCTCTCTTCACGCTTATTCTATTCACCCTCATATCCGTTTTCTCTCCAACTTCCCACCCTTGCTTTCTTGCCCTCTTCCCTCCTGCCCTCCCCGGAGCAGTTTCCCATTCAAACAAGGATTCATTCATCCAGCCGGCTGTACGGTTGAGCACCAGCGGCAAGATTTGTTTCCTCCACACCGAGTCTGAGTGTGTTTGTGAATTTGTAGTGAAGTCTCCTTCTTCACAGACACCAGAGGAGGTGATCATCTTAGATTCATGCTATGACGACTCCACTGATGAGAAGTTTTATATGTTAAAATACATAAAACATCCATAAAAATCTGCACCGCTTGCCTGTTCCATTTACTGTTAGCCATCTCTTGTTGGGATGGAGGAGCAGGGTGAGGTGTTAGGGCTACACGGCCCTCCAAACAGAGGTTTTTTCAGGGGCAAACTGAGGGTTATGATTGTGATACATCATGTCCTTCTTCTTATGACAACCAAAACAGTTGCAATGAGTCTGCTGTTTGACTCTGCGCTGTGATAATCCCAGCGCTGCAACGCTCGAGAAACCACCGCAGCTGAGGACAGCTCATTTGACGGCCACTGACGTTGCATGAGGGTCTTGTAGGGTTGTTCTGAAGTTCACAAACTTTTCTCATTAACTGTATTCACAGCCACTGCAGCACGAAAGCTCTGATAAATCCACTGTGCACAACCGGCCAAGCACCAAACGCCATACAAAGTTAGCAGCTAGCTGGTGAACACAGTGTTAACACAACATTAAGTTGCCGAATTTAAATTCCAGAACCATACACCTCTATTTGTATGCTGCAATCAACGCTGGAGCGTGTTGGCAGCGTGAAGCGATGGCACACACCCCTGTCTTAAAGGAGTGAATTTTTCCTTTAAAACAGCCAGTCACTATAGGAGTTATTTACAGCTGCTACAGTGCCAGCGAGTACCTTTTCCTATCAACCAACATACACATGAAATCAATTCTGTAATACTTTAGGGCCAGCAAAACATGCTGAAATGGAGAACTAATCAGCAAATAGCTGCTTATTTACACATCCAGAGGGTAATAAAAAAAAATGCTAGCTTTCATTTAGTCATGTCTTTGTCCGATGCAGCTCTGTTTTTGGTCTTTTAGCTGCTTAATGCTCCACTGTGTTCACCCACTAGTCACTTACATTGTCAGTTTGCTGTCTGGGTAGGACTGACTCGGCTTTCTAGAGCTTTGAGTCTGACAACACTGCGTGATATGGGCAAAGACATCGTGAGAGCAGTGAGAGCAAGGCCGAACTCTGAAGTCGCAGACAGAAAACGTAAGCAGGCTGGGGAAAAGCTACAAATCTGTGTGAGGCTGAGGGGGGCTGCGGGGTCAGGTGTTTAATCCCTGCGGCTTCGTCAGTACAAGCGGCCCCCTTCACCCTCACGCGCAGATAAAAATATTGATCACAGTCCTCGTACGTTTTGACGCTGCCGCCTGACAAATGATGTCACAGACAGTCAGCAGTCACTCAGAACTTAGGAAGAACTTTGCACACAAAACAAATCGAGACGGAGATTTCACTGCCACAAATGTGCCTTGGGACTGGAATGAAATGGATAACATGGAAGAGAAGAGAAGAGAAGGAGAAGGAGAAGGAGAAGGAGAAGAGGTTTCAGGGTTAACACAAGAGCCACAGCGAGGCTCAGGAGACGTGAGCAGCAGAGGGGCCCAGCAGCAGATGGACGCTGGAGAGAAACATTAGTCACACAACAATCAACTGTGACTGGGCGACTCCTCTGCGCCCCGGGTACCCCTCCTCTCTGCGAGTCTCTCTGTCACCAGGCAGGCCCGGGCCACTCCAGCCAGGACAGCAGGCTTCATGGTGTCAGTGCCAGCCCTCAGGAGAACACACGCAGGGCAGCCAGCCACAGTCCTGCAGCTGCCTTGGACTCTCATGCTCTCCCTCTGGGTCGCCTTTCTTCCTCTTCCACTCCTTTTCTCACAGCACTTACTGGCTTCCACCACACCGCCAGCTACACGTATGCGTTTGCGAGCATGCAATGTGCGAGAGGCTCTCAGCCTCCATGTTCTTCAGAAACAGGCCAGTGAGTTTGTAATGAAATGTAACGCAAAGGATGTGAGAGTGTGTGCATCACCAGAGGGGCCCGGGAGTGTGTGTGTGTGTGTGTGTGTGTGTGTGTGTGTGTGTGTGTCAGTGGGGTGGGGGGGGGTATGTATACAAGCTGAATGCATTATCACAGGCTAGTCGGTTCCTTTCACTCATTCTTCTATTGGACCACTGAACGGCATCTGTTTTAACTGTTTCCAACATGCGCGCGCACACACACACACACACACACACACACACACACAAACAGATTTATACAACAGGATTTTTTCATAATCCTCAAAGCAAACATTGTTCCACTTTACAACATTTTGCCACGTTTTAAAGGTCCGTTGCTGCCGGAATAGAGTCATGCAGCATTCGAGGTGATATTTCAGGTTTTCTGCTTATTTTGTTTTCGTTTTTTTGCATCGAGGACCGCGAGGCACCAAACTGATTCCTTTTTTTTTTTTCTTTTTTTTGTTTTTTAACTCCCAAATGTGACTAAAGCCTTTGATAACTGCACAGATCCAGGGGTGCCTCATTTATCTTGACACTTTAACAGCCTCGACAGCGGGCGCATCATTTGCAAGGTAAAACCATTCAAGTGCACCTCATGTTATTCAAACAGTCAGAATTTATTTGAGTGTATGATTTCAGACGGCGTGATGTCCCGTCTGTCCCTGAGCTCCTCGCTGCCGGTCACTATGGGAACAAATCTAACATGCAGAAAATCAATCGCAAAGTCTCTTCTTTCCTTTATTGCGCTTACTTTTGAAGTATTGCAGCAAATAAAACTCACCATCTCATGTGTGAATTACTTATTATTAAGAAATATCGTGCATTTTATTGCATGTTATTATGTATTCTGCTTGGTCTAACTCTATAAAGGATCCCGGGCCGGGTGACAGATACAGCTTCAAAGCAGTACTATATAATGATCAGTGGGATTCAAAGGTAGGAGGTTGGTAGCGGAAGACGTTACGTATTTTGAAAAATGGCCAACATTCTCCAATATTTGATTGATGACCTCTTGCTGTCATCTCAGATCAGAATCAAATTCAAAACACGGAGCATCTGAGACATAGGCAAGCTCGGTCATAATAATAAATATACTTTAAAGGATATTAACTCTGTATTTACATGTTTTGGTGCATAACTGATTCGTACTTGGCAGACATTTTGGATTCAGGCCAGCAGATCACCTCAGCCGGGAGCCGAGGCAACTCCGACTATCAGAGTGGAGCCGAGTAAAGGCGCTTGTCTTTGCCACTGGCAGGCAAGGCAGGTTTTTCTTTACTAGAAACACAAGTGTTGTTCAAGGAGAAGTCTCATTCTGAAACCTCCACAAGGTGAGTGGTTCCAGCTGTTGCCTCATCTAGACTGTCAAAATCACTTAAATACGCAGCTGTGACTTTGAAAATAAAATTCTTGCTGGCAGGCTCAACTTCAAAGAAAACTCAAAAAACTCCTCACTGACTCACGTGTCCACCGGCGTCCTCCTGCAACAAGGAGGGACTTCTCCTTGAAGAAGACTTGTGTTTGCAGTTAAATTCAGGGGCTCATTTTTAAGAAGCACTTTCAAATATCTTCAGCCTGTCAGAGGCAAAAACAACCACTTTTTCATGGGCACACCCTTGATGGTCCTAGTTAGCACCAAAGGATTATGTTGCAGAAACTGCAGCCGTGTCGCAGCTGCCAGCTGAGGAGATCACCTGGACTATTTTTAAAAAACTTGCAGTAAGTATGAATCATTTCCACACCAAAACATTTGGTTCACAAATACTGGAATTCCCCTTTAAGTTTTAAAGGTGCTCAGCAGAATAGTACACTGCCCATACATCAGGGATCAGGTTGCTGAAGCTAAATGCCAAGCTACATCAAGATGCCTTTGTTATGTTAAGAAATTAGTTCCTGCCATGTTATAATTATTGGATTTTTAGAACGGCCCAGTTATCAAGATAAACATCGCCCTGTTCTACCCAGTATCAGCTGGGCTGTACTGGGGCACTACCTTGAAGGCAAGCTGAATTCTGTTTACGTTCTCCAAAAGGCATTTTGTGGATCAACCCAACAAACCATCCATGTGTACACACATCCATGTTAGTATCATTATTCTACCTCCCTGCCATTGTTGGTGCCTTACTACTATTCTTCAGTGCCGTATTGCTGCTAACTCAGTTCAGCTCAGTCGGCAGAGAAGGTCAACAACAACATCCGGAGTGTTAATCTGGTCGGCCGTATGCTTGAACAAGTGCGCATGTAGACCAATGTGTGCATGATAAAAAACACAAAATGAAACATAATAATAGTAACAGTGCTGTAGTAATACTAGAGGTCAAACACTCCCACAAGGTATCTTTACTACTACTACTACTACTGCCAGTGGTTAACGTATTGTTGAAAGCATCAGTTTGAGAAGTATCATAGCCTCTCCGCCAGACAGAATCCATTCGGCACACAGCGTCTCAAATGTGTTTGGAATGAATACTTGTGATCGCTGTGTTGCTTTCTTCCATGTGATTGTATCTGTGGTAAAAAAAAAAAAAAAAAAATCATCAAAATAACTTTCCCACATTAGCGCTCATACAGCTGGAGAGGAGGAGCAGCAGGCGAAAAGGACTGTATCTGACTGTGTCTGGTGATTCGTGCGGCTTTCCACGCGCTGCAGTCAATAAGGCCATTCTTTGGGTGGGGTCAGGAGGGGTCAACCACACACACACAGAGGAATATGAGGACACTGTGTCAGCGCTGGAGAGAACAGCACACCGGACTGCAGCTCCATGTCAGCACCGATGAAGTTACAGGTAGACGAAGCGCGCTTTTGTTTGTGAGAGCTGTCCAGACGTCGATTGTGAATGTTTCCACGCTGAGCTTCATTCTTCACCTCAGACCGCTGAAGTCGGGCCGTTAAATTAACCCATGGAGCAAAATGCATAACCAGTCAAAAATACCTTCAGCAGTCAACCGATTACTGATGAAAAAAAATATTCTGTAGAGTCGGCACTAGGTGTTTTATTTTGAAAATGGACCAAACGCTCTATGCTGCTCCTGTGTCTGACTTCCTGCCTGGCTTGATCTGCTCTGTGCAGCTTGACGTGGCTTCTGTCCACATCCGTCTGAAAACATGCTATGGCGGGGCTGGTGGAACCACCAGCATTGTCTCCAACGGCCGCAATCAGCTCTGGTGGCCACAACACGACTGTGGCGGTGTAATCTCACCTCAAACAATGTAAGCAAATAGCAGAGTGTAAAATGATGGAGTTGACCTGAAATGTTTTAAAGGTCAATCACAAGGACGGCTTTCATCTATGCTGGCTTTTTCTGAGCGCTTTATCGTGAGCAACTGGCCGTGTTTCAGTTTCATGAAGCTGTTTCACCTCTCATCCAACCGAATTCTTCAGTTCTAACTAACTGGAGGGGAGTTGCGGGATTTTAAACACTGTGTGGGAGTGTCCTTACAGAGTTTATAGTGGCACACACATTCTGCATGACAGTTTACTCTACATGAGGACTGAACTTGGAGCCTTGGCGACTTTTCCTCATCAGATTCACATTTTATAGACTGTGTCAATGATCACACTGCACAAATACGTCCATGTGGGCTGCACTGATCTCTGCTGCTGACTGTAATCAGTTCCCAGCTCCATTACTAGCGAATTTATGTCTTGCCCCTGACGCACGTCTCTGCATTCTCTCTTTAGTTCGCGATTTCAATTAATCCATTACTGAAAAGTTCATCTTTCACAGTACCAGGGAAAAATAATCACCTTTATGAGCGTCTGTAGTTGATTAGTTCTGACCCGATTTCGTGTTTGAAAAAGCAAAGACAGATATTCATTAGGGCAGAATGAAAAAGCAGCATCAGTGAAACGAAACCATAAAAGCTCCTTTGATTCTTCCTCGGCACTAATACACACTTGAGAACAACAGACAAAGTGAGGGAGAGACTTGCTTTATGAGTGGTGAAGAGGCTGTGATTCACAGCGTGCACTCCTCATTATTTCACCATCTCTCCTCACTGAAGCATTACCATTTATGCACACACACAGTAATCGGTCACAGATTGCACACTGATACAGTGAAGTGCTTATTTCCTCCTGGAAATGTGACGGTAAAAGGTTCAGCTAGCAGCTCCTCTCCCTGTTCTTCTAGTAGTTTTTGCTGAGTCAGGCCGAGCCATTATCCAGCCTCTTCCTGTGTGTGTGTGTGTGTGTGTGTGGGGGGGGCCTCACTGTCACACGAACACGGTCGCATCAACACATACGAGCGCACACACACATGCTCACAGACAATATCCTCCACCAGTAAAAAGAGAGGCCTGGGGAGGTTGCAGCAATACCAACACCATTTAATAAGTGCGAACTTGGGAGCATTGCGTTATTGTGAAACCACATGTGTTTTTACGCGTGTGCACACGCGCGCGTGTGTGTGTGTGTCCCCGCACGTATGCATGTATGAGTCTCACTCCACACCTGGTAAAGGAACACTGTATGAAGGCAGCGTGAACGTGAAAAGAGTACAGCGAACTCCATCGAGCTATGCCTCTGCCACAATTACATCCTCTGCAGCTAACAGATGCTCTGCTCTCGTCACCACTGCCCAAAACACACACACACACACACACACACACACACACACACACACACACACACAACAGGCACACTCATATGCACCCACATGCAAAATGAATTAGCCCCTGAACTGTGTTTTCCATCTGTGGTCCATTAAAACTTGCTTTATTTAGACCGGTGCAGGTTAGGAGGCAGAGGCCTGGTGGATGTGCGTCCAGCGTTGGTGCGTGGTAAAATTATTTTAGGATATTGCTGTCTGATTATTTCATATTCTTTTATCTACTGAAGTGCTGAACGAAGCCTCACTGCAGACGAGGACAGAGCAGACCAACACTACAAGAGCTTACAGCAGTGTTGCTATGATGTACCCACAGGCCATACAGGAGCACAAGAAAGATGTCATGTATAAATATTAAGGGTGGGAAAAACTTCTGATTCTTCGATGCATCGCGATTCTCTCTTGAATAATTGTCTCGATGCAGATAAGTTAATAATCGGAATGTTAAAACTGAAATTAGTTCGCCTGCTGCATCATTCAGTTCGTCTGCTGCAGGGCGCCACAGAAAGCGCCTGCTGATTCTCTGCTGTACACTCCTACACACCACACACACACGTGTGTGAGTTGTTTATGTTTGAGCAGCGACAAAATGGCTGCAATGGCTAGCACCAAGCCTGTAAGACCGGCACCGGCTTCTTTGAAAGCTACTGTATGGCAGCATTTTGAGTTCAATGAAGTCGAGGGGAGACTTGACAAGACCTACACAGTTTGTAAGGTGTGCAGAACTCAATTTAAATACTTCGGCAACTCAACTAATTTGAGAAAACACCTTGCGCGACACCACCAAGAGTTGGGAGAGAGTCAGCGACCTGTTGCAGATGCCAGCCAGAGAGCGATCGAGCAGGCGGTGGCACAGCTTCGACCGAACTCTAAGAGAGCGAAGAGGATTACCAAATCCATCGCAAGTTTTATTGCACTGGATTTAAGACCGTATTTGGTTGTGGAGAACGTGGGTTTTCGGACGATGGTGTTCAGTCTAGAGCCAAGATACAAAATACCATCTCGGCATTACTTCACTGACACAGTGTTAATGATCATCACAAAAGCAGGAAGTGAACCCTGAGTAGCAAACTTAGATTTAATTGTTATTGTTATCATTTTTTAAATCATGCATGGAAATGCACACAAAAAAATTGTTGCATCGAGGTGCATCAATAATTTGTTTAGAATCACCCCTAATAAATACTAATTAAGTAAAGTCCCCCATGCATAAATTACTGGAGAAAAGTATCAGAGTCGCTGATATTAAATGTACTTAAGATCAGGAGATTGTTGCCTATTTCAATAACTGATTTTCTGGCTGCGGCTGGACAATAAAGTTGTAAAGTGACTCTGCAACATCATTCTCTTGCACTCAGTTGTAGGTGAACGTGAAGGGTCACCTGAAGCCCAACTCTGATTGTCAATGAAATAACTTAATTCTAAAATGTGGGCTCTGATGCATCATGTCATCCACAAACTAAAGTAGTTCCTTAAAAAGTCCTATATTTGCCTCTAAAATAGCTATGTGTGCTACCCGACACTAGGCATACAGGATATATCTGTAATCTTTTTTATCACTTACCACATTGTGCTCAAGACGTTAGCTAAACCTTTCAAAATGTTCATCACAGTCATAGTTATCTTCAGTACAGACGTGGAGAGCTGCAGACCTGCATACGCTTGGTTACCTACAAGCAGGGGTACACATACATTTTCCACCACTGCATATTCAAAAAGAAGAAGAAGAGGAAGAAGAAGAAGGGCTCCTTTGTTTGTGATATTTGGCTGAACATCAAGAAAAGTTATGAAAAAAAAAATGACGGCGTAACAAGAACAGTGTGGACTCAGGCAGACGACACATTTACACCACGTGGAACCTCACAGCTACTCGGACACTGAAACCTGAAAGACACTCGCGGACCTCCTCTGCGTGGCAATCACCGTGTCTTCTTCTCCAGATAGTTCTTGTCATCCCTCTACTGTCGACATGGTGATAGAAGTGTAAAATTACCCAAAAAGACACAAAACGTGCAATAATTGGATTTCTCTCTGGAATTACTCTAGAGACGCCTGAACAAAACAACAAAGCATGCCACCAATAGAGGAACAGCACTAGAACAACCTCCTCAGATGCGGTTTGACACTGGGATCAATTCTCTCCCTGATAAAACCACCTCAGAGTGCGTTCGTCTGCACTGCAAATCTTAACGGGGCCGACGTCAGAGTAGCTCCTGTAGTAACAGGTAGCAGCAACAGCCAGAGATCTCAGAAGCTGAGGGAGGGAACGAGCTCACTGATGTCAGCTAAACCACACACATTACTACATGTGATTGTTCATCTGCCTGTGGAGTTTTGTTGTTTCTTTGGTGCAACGCTAAATGTCACAGAAGGGACAGTAAACTGGAAATAGTAGGAAGCAGCTGATCATATGTCCTGATGAATGGTTTTTTGAATTAGACACATTATTTTTATCTGGAGCGGACGGTGGGAATAGCTGAGGAGTGAGAGATCTCGCTTCTTTCTCATCTCTGTTGAGGTGCACATGCACAGGGCTGATCTAGAACCTACACAGAGGCCTGGGACAACGTTACATGGGTTACTTTATATATTACTTTATATTTATACCCGGGACGGATGGGAACGTCTCCAACTGCATCGAACCGGAAAAGGGGTGTGAATGAGCGTGTCCGCCTTGGTGTGTTGCAGACGCCATCGCAGCCAATCTGAGCTGGAGTCGCCCGTAGCTGACCATGGAACGACTGCAGATTCTACCCTTCGGTCAAGCGTGAAAGCGTTATCACACGGCGATGTCTAGCTAAAGTTGGCCAGCATTAGCCAAGCAGAGACTATAAGTACCTAGCTGCTCCAGTTCATAAGACCAAGACACACCACAGTCATTCAGTCAGCCATTCACAATCACTAACAGCATCTAAAGAACGAAAAGGCAAGTCAGCGTCAGCAGAATGACCATCAGAAGTTGAAGAGAAGCAGAAGCCGTTCAGTATTGTGAGAACGCAGTTGGTTTTAACGCAGCCATTACTTCAGTGTTTCTGAGTAATGCATCCCTCCCTCTCTACGGAGCGCGGGAGCGCAGCACAAACAGCGGTGAGTAATCGCCGTCGGGCCCGCCGAAGACAAAAACTGATGTCGCGAGCGCAGCAGCGGGGAAACATTTTTCCACTGAGAGGGTATCAGAGTGAGCTGTTGTCCCGCTCTCGAGTATTTATCACAGCCTGTTCCTCCAGCAGGGAAAGTAAGCAAGAAGTCGTTGAAATCTAGACTTCCAGCCAGCTTCCTGCTGAGGTCAGGAAACACGAGGTTGATTCAGACTTCCCATGAAGGGTCAGTCGCCCTCATCTATTTATCTGCTTGGCGCTGGAGCCGTGAAAGACCGAGATCGCGCCCACACTGATGCAGATCGGCCTTAAATTGCTGTTTTCTGTCCGCAGTTTGTTGGAGCCTTTTCTTAAAGATGTATCGAAACTACAGAAAGACTCTTAAATCACTTCTTCTACTAACAGTTTATCGTTGCTTGGTTAAAAAATTATTTTTAACCGCCATGATGAACACTTGGGAGATGGAGTGGACTTCCGGATGAGCACCCCCCCCCCCACACCACGCTCAGTATCAATGTGTGTGTGTGTATGTGTGGAAAGCTTCAGATTTCTGGGACTGACAATCACCTCTGGCCTGAAGTGGGCGTCCACCATCCACACCATCATCAAGAATGCCCAGCAGAGGATGTACTTCCTGTGCCAGCTCTCGGCCGGCTGATTCACTTCTGCTCTGCAGTCATCCAGTCCGTCATTGTAATCTGATGGTCATTGTTGTTTTTTATGAACTACATCGACTTTTCCCACCATGTCACACGCATGAATCAGTTCTGTGGGTTTATGTTCCACTCTCTGTGCTTTCCTTGTTTTCAGCTAATGAACATGTCTAATTCTGTCAAAGCTGCGTGGAGCACTGAAAGCAACTTAAACACGTTTAGTTCTACGTGTGTGTGTTCACATACTGGGTCAGTCGGCTGACCTACTGTTGCTGAATGAAATAGATAAACTCCACTATCCTCTCAGGGTAAAAGCTCTGTCTTAAAACATTAATTTACTGTGGGTTTTTTTGGAACATAACAAAAAATGTGGCATGAAGTGTGGATTGATAAAACAGCAGGAATACACATAGTCTCGGCTAATTCAGATTTTTTTTCTAATTCCTCAGCAAAGACAGGGAAAGACAACACTGCCAGTTGTTGTTTTATTGTTTTCCCCCGATGAAAAAATAAAATAAAAATCATCCCTTATTTTGTTTTCTTTTTCTTTCCCTATAAGCATTCACAATTGGAACGTCTTTCACCAATCAGAGGTCAGCAGCAGGGAAATATAATCAGGGTGGGAATCTGTTAAATCTGTGCCATTCTTAATGTTTTTTTTGTTTTTTTTATGGAGAAATGTGTGATGTATGTAACTGTAAACATCGCCAATTGTTGTCAAAAACATTTAAAAAATCAAAACAATAGAACACAAGCCTTCTTATATTCATCTCTTCAGGAAAACTAAAAATGTTATGCCCTCAGCGTTATGTCAGTTTTCCCTGTAGTATCGAACATGGTATTTTTCAGAGGTATCTTGGCACCCCCGCTGTCCTGATGACTCCAAAGTGAGTCGATCTAAACCGGCACTGACAGAAACTGGAGGTGCGGTTTGCTCCTTCAGTCTCCGGGCAGACAAGCAGAAGATATGATAGCAACATCTGAGAGACAGATCTGCTGATGCCGAATACAAAAAACTACATCTGAGGGAGGGGAAGTGCTCGGAGAGGCTGACATGCTGGAAAACAGATCAGCGTTTCAAAAACGCTCCGTGGGCTACACACACTCTACAGTAGGTTCAGCGGTAGAAAAGTGTGTGAACAGTGGAGGAGACATTTTACTCAGATTGGGATTTAGCCTCATGTGATATATTATGTCTCTTCTCATACTGAGGGGTCTCTGCTGCAGACATTTCCTGTTGTGTCCTGCCTGGTATAGACAGTTTCATCTCAGCTTTTGTAAAAACTTTCTCTGAAAAAAAGAAAAGTCGAATGCAGAGAATTAAAAGCAAAAAAAAAAAAAAAAAAACATTTGCTGTGTAAATATTACATTTCCCGCTCCACTTACACACAACGTATCGCGGACGACTCCCTGAACATCTCTCCCAGAGTCACCTGTATGTTAATACGGTTCTTATCATCTGCCAAACACGCTGATAGCGTCCTATTATGAGTTGTGTGACTCACAGTCCAGATTAAACCTCCAACAGATACATTTAGAGATGTGTGGACATGAGAGAGAGAGAGAGAGAGAGGGGGAGACGCGCAGACAGACAGACGGACAGATGAAGACGAGGTGAGGAGAGACGGGCAGCGCAGGCGGTCAGACAAGCCAGCACAGGCTCACAGCCCCCCTCTACACCCCTACACCTCCCTACTCCACCCCACCCAGGAGGACGCCTATTGTTCCCCCATCCCCTAAACAAAGCCCGCACCCACCCCCCCACCTCATCCCACAACCCCAAAACCCACCCTCCCTTCCCTCCCCCACCTACCCCCATTGCCCCCTGCCCCCCACCCACTCAGCATTGTTGCTCTAATAAACCGGCTCCGCTTCCCTAAATTTCATTACACAGGAGCTCGGCCTGCCCTCCGTTTACACTCAGAGGCTCCAAAAACACACCGGCTGAATTTCATCCATCACTCAAGTCCGGTCGCTTTCTGCCGAGCACAGCGGGGCGAAAATCACCACGTTTGGAGGCGAAACCGTTCTTTAGGTTTCACTACCGCTAATGCTGTTAGATGACAGGAAATCAAAACAGGAGCTGGTTTTAATTAGGCTTTAAAGGAACGTGTGAATTTCTCCAATTTACACCTCAATGACTCCAACAACAACGCAGACTTCTGCGCTGCCAGGAGCATCCCACCGTCCCCGGGATTCACCGTGTCACCTGTTGATTCATCCACTTCCACCGAGCCAGACCCTCGCTTAAATGTGCTAAGACGGCAAAAAAAAAAAAAATTATTCAAGCAAAGATGATGAGAAAGCGGGTCCACATCTGGACATCGCAAGACATCATTTCCTGCCAGATTACTCCTCCTAATCCCGACTCCAGAAAAAAAAAAAACTGCGTGCCGGATTCTGTCCTCCCGACTAGAAATGAGACGACAGATGAAACAACAAGGGGGAAGGCAGCGAGCAGCATGCCACACACAACTCCACCATATTGTTACAGCACCGGTGAAGTGCATGAACACACACACCAACATGTGCACGTACACAGCGGTTGTGACTAAAGCACACAGAGGCCATATGGTGCGTCCTCATCCACCGACGCCTGTTGCTGCCGCAACAATAGGCCTGCCTGGCCTGGACAGCAAGAGGCAAACACACACACACAAATGCGCGCACACACACACACCAAATGGTCGTTAGTCAGTCAGTCTGCGTTGCTTAGGCCCAGAACAAACGCCTGGATTTGCATTCTGCACCTCCCTTCGTCCTCCTCCCCTCTCTCTCTCTTTCTCTGGCTCTTGCTCTCTCACTCTCTCTCTCTCTCTCTCTCTCTCACACACACACACACACACACACACACACACACACACACACACACACACACTTCCCGGGTCTCTACAGGTGCACGGAGCACTCAAAACAGATGTCAACGGACTGGAGAGGGAGAGGCGCGGGGGGGCGGGGGGACGACGGGAGGCTATTTGCCCAGGGTGACTGACAAAGCTTTGTACACTCACAGGCCTAGACACAGCAAAGACAATGACACACACACACACACACACACACACACAAATGCTGTTCCCTCCTGTTACACTCACAGGCCTGATTTATAATTCTTGAACACTTTAAAAAGGCAAAAGAAAGAAGAAGAAAAAGTGTGATTCACTCTCAAAATCACTGTGGACACTTTTTCAAAGAGGTTTAAAAATGAATTCCAATCTATTTGTCATCCCGCTGCTGCTGTAGAGCATCATACGTCATATTTGTCTGTACTTTACACTGCTGCCAGCTGCAGATGAGCCAAAACTTACTGTACAGACTGCATCATATCACATTCACCTTCACAGAGCCAGAAATGTAATAAAAAAGAAAAAAAAACTTACATAAAAGAATTTTAGATCTTTCTTATTCTGTTTTCCTGATATTTCAAATGCAGTTTAATTTCCCCTCTGTCACACACACACACACACACACACACACACACACACACACACACTCTCCTCTTGTCACTGAGGTACAGGTATTATTAGCAAGTTCACCAACAGACTCCTGACCGGCCACGATATCAGTCGTCCATTAACTGTTTCAGTCATTTTCCAAGCAAAGGGTGCTCATAATTCTCTAGTCCCTGTGATCACATTAAGTGCCTATTTCTGTTCACATCAGTGTGAAGTGAACATGTGTGAGTTATGATGGGACTAATCAAGACGTTAGAGGACGTCGCTTTGGGCTCAGAGTGATTCAAACAGGACGATTTTTAGGATTTACTGATATTTCAGAGAAGAAGGAAAACTATTTGATACATTTGGACAATATCCTGCAGACGGAACCGACGGCGACACTGATCGTGTGCTGCAGAATTAACACGCCTTAATATTTTATCCGACCTGTAAACTCTCAGTGATGGATGTGTGATTTCACCCCGTGTACACCGTCTCCCTCATTGACAAAATGTTACATTTCATTCAACCCGCATCAATTCTTTCAAGGGAAGAAAAAATCATAATAATAATAATAATAATAATAGGAGTCCTTTTATCCCAGGGACCCTTCCTCTCATCTGACAGATGGATCAGTGTTACACAAGTAATGCAGCTACTATGTCTCTAGCTACAGGCTGTAATTTTCTCCAATAATTACATTGTGGTTTGGCCTGCATTACCACAGATGTCTCGCTATAAAGGACAAGAGCAGCCCTTTAATCAATATTTAAAAGGAAATACACAACATAACTATAAGGCCATATGGGGATATTACAGGCTGATGATACTGAGGGGGATTTAAAATTAAAAATAAATAAATAAATAAAATAAATGTCTCTTAGAAAACAGTCAGAGGTTTTTAAAAAAAAAAAACAAACACGCTGTGATTTGGGTGTGAAATTAAAATCTGGAATCATTAGAAATAAACTCAATTTCCGGAAAAGAAAAAAACGTGACAAAGTGATCTGACTTTCTCCACACAAACTGTCACTGATGTAAAGCCTGGATGTACACAGGGAGCGATGAGTCAGCCTGGGAAAGGTGGAAGAGCTGTGATCTTTTTAGATCAAAAATAATAATAACAACAATATTAAAAAATAAAATAAAAAAAAACAGGACTTTCAATCCCTTCATCGAGCTCGTCTGTCTTTAAGGTGGAGAGGAGGAGTGAATGCTGACAAATCCACCAGCGAGCCGGCGTGATCGCGTTTCCATTGAGCATGTAATGTGCTCTGTCCGCTGGGTCAACACTGGCTGTGTGCATGTTATCAGCCTGTGGCCTGTTCCTGTGGCTGGGCCCTGCCTGCTGCCTGCTGCCTGCTGCCTGCTGCCTGCCTGTGAAGCTGAAGAGAGAAAAAACCCCGCCGATGCAACAAGTCCCCTCATTCACTCCCAGCTTTGTTAAGCTGCCTCCCGGGCGCCGCGGCGACAATGTTCTCATCCCCCCCTTTTTTTTTTCGCCTTACAACGGAGGTCAACTCATGAGCGCAACTCTGACGGACAGATATCCTACAGTGTGTCTTTCAACACTAGAGGAAGAAGTGATAGAAAAGGCGGCTTTGCTTGTGTTTGGTGTGTGTGTGTGTGTATGTGTGTGTGTCGGGAGAGAGGAGGATAAAAAAAAAAAACAAAAAACTGGAGTGAAAGCGACATCCCTCGCTCCGGAGCTCGCACGGCGAAGCGTTAATAAGCTTGTTAGACTTGTTTAACATCTAGAAGCGGGTCGAGCGCGTCGATC
Organism: Acanthopagrus latus; assembly: GCF_904848185.1. Classification (NCBI taxonomy): domain Eukaryota; kingdom Metazoa; phylum Chordata; class Actinopteri; order Spariformes; family Sparidae; genus Acanthopagrus; species Acanthopagrus latus. The sequence continues at coordinate 25,703,044 of NC_051046.1, read as the reverse complement.
CGACTCGCGATGAGGCCGAATTTGTCTTCGTTTCGGCTCCGGTGGCCACTTCGGGGTTTGAGAAACAAGCGAAAACGTCCGGGGGCTTTCAGACGCGCAGGCTTTACAGGCTGAGGTGGGGAGGGGAAGAGAGAGCCGGGGGGGGGGAGAGGACTCCTCCTTGGGAACTTACCTCGATTCATACGCCTCTTTATGGATTAATTCCCACACTTTTCCGCGGATCGGAGCCGCCGCAGCGTCGGGAAGCGCTCCGCCAACTCCAGAGGCTCCTCTCGGTTCGGGTTTGATGAAGGGTCGGGCGCGCTGAGTGCGTAAAATGCGCAGCGTCTCTCCAAGGATGCGAAATATGCGCGGAATGGGAGCAGGAATGAAATGAACGCGGTGGACTGAGTTGAACGGGGCGGGGTGAGAGGGACTGGCGTCACCCTGGATGGATGAAACGGAGTGAGTGAGAGATGGGAGGATGGGTGGAGAGAGAGAGAGAGCGCGCGCGAGAGAGAAAGAGAGAGAGAGGGGAAAGGAGAGCGAGGGGGAAGGGGAAGGGGCCGGACTGTATGGGCTGCGTTCAACAACAAAAGGAAAGAGTGGAGCGCCCAAACTCTACTGAGAGGAGCAGCAGAGAGGCCGCCGACAACAGGTCTGCCCAGTGACAACACCACGGAGCGAGACCACCACCAAACTTTTCAGACAGTCACACGTAAGACCAAGTGAGTCCACGAAAAATAGGTGTCATTTAAAGAAGTTAGATATCAAATGTTAAAGGAGCGTTCCGTAGCTTTGGAGAGGAATTTCAATGAGAAGAGGAACACCTTCATCGACTGATTTTATTTTATGCTTGAATGAAATGCTCTCTCTCTGTTTTCATGTCTGAATAAACACATTGACCTGAAAAGGAGCAAACCAGTTTCTACTGTTTTACTTTGTTTATATGTGGCGGACCCTGCCGCCTTTCGAGCTTTAAACAGTGCTCTGGGACCTGGGAGGATACTTCTGAGTTTGTATTAATAACTCATTAAAAATGTCAAGTAGTATGTGTGATAGTGTGAATTTATTCTTCAAGACAACACAGTGCCCCTGTAAAGAAGTAAGACTTTAAATATGAAGCAGCAGTTTAAGTAATTTAGCGAGACTATCTGTTGTTGGTTTTTTTTTGTTGTTTTTTTTTTTAAGAATAAAAACACTTTGTTCTTTTTACAAATCAAGAATTTTAATCAATAAAATGCAATAAAATGAACCCGTCCATCGGGCCTGTTATGGTCTGGTGTGGCCTGAAGTTTATGCTAGCTGATGTTAGCTGATTTAAGCGAAATTTCACTGAGTATGTTCCCAGACGCAATCAGTGTTGTCTACTTGTGCTACTGTCATGTTATTTGAGCTGTGATGTGTTAATATCCCAAAAAGTGACAGGATCTCAGTTTAAACACAATACTTGACCATAGACGGGCTCTGGGACTGGTCTGTTGTTCTACTCACATACAAGTGATAAAAACATGAATAATACATATAGATTGATACACATTTTTACACAGAGCCCCTTTAGTTAAGGTATTGCTTTAATGGTGTCCCATGTAAGAACTGGCCACCTGTCAAATTCATACTCAGAACAAGCAAACCGCTAACTGCTGCTAACTGTAGCTGCTGCTAGCTAGTTAGCTCAGTTAGCTGTGCAGCTAGCGGTCTTGACAGTGTTGGTGTTTACACAACTAGCACAGGTGCTTTGGACTGGTTAGCTGGTTAGCATGCTACGTAATACTTACTGTAGAGGTCAAAGCGTAAAAACTTGTTTTGTCACATTCTGTTCAGAAATACCGTCAACGCATGAACTTTTTCAAGAAAAGCTCTGACATAAAGCACCTTTTAATATTTGTCGGCTTAACGGCAATGCAAGACATTTTTCTCCATATCCACAACAACTGTGCTTTATCACAATATACATCTACGACACGTCCACATTTGAGCTAACGTAACAAATAGAGGCTGCGTTGATGTAACAGTCAGCTGCTACAGTCTGTCGTGTTCATCAGTATGTAAGCTGTGAGCTACTGTATTTAAATCTTCCTCTAGGTGTGTGTTAAAGGAGCGGCATCAGTGTTGTGGTGATTTGTCTCAAGCTGAATCCAAACTGCCCTAACTTCAAATGAACAAAGTCCCCCTCTCCACCTCTGCAGGACCCCCGGGGGCTGCCGGGGACCCCACGTTTAGCCTCTGCCCTAACCAGAAAATCTTTGTCTCCCTCCCTCAGATCTGTGAATGCAGCAGGCGGGCCGCCTCGGCCTCATAAAGGAGTTGTTGTTTACTACTAAGCTCTGCCTATCTCAGGTTACATCCCCTCAGGCACTGCTGGACTGTCATCTCCCCAGAGGGAGGGGCTGTGACATAAAACAAACACAGATATGCCAGGGTCACAGGCTGGAACACCTACTGCAACCTGACACCCAGCAAGCCAGCCAGCCAGCAGACCCGCATTCCACATGGCAGCGTGTCTGTGTTTGTGTGCATAAGTCAAATTCTCTCAGATGCATACAAACATTGCCGCACACAGCTGACTCACATGTGGACTGTACACATGGTCCCGTCACAGCTCTCTGGAGCCACGCGTCGTCTCTCATTTTCAGAGCCAGAGCCGAGCAAACACGGGGCCAGGCTGGTAAAACATCCAGCCCGGTGACCCCGAGGTCAACAGTCTGACCTGCAGCCTGACCTCACCTGCTTTCCTGATGTTTTATTAACACTCTGGCGGCCAGGATCCCACGTGTTCCCCGTGGGAGGCTTGGATCCGTGGGGGCACAAAACACAATTGGACATCTATTATTTAGAAATGTATCAAGTCAGCATTATTTGCAGAGATTTGAGCGCTCCCGGTGTCGGCTTTCTCCAGAGTCGCAGCCTTGATCGTGCCAGAATAGAACGGCCATAAAATCCAAATAGATCCGACTGTCACTCCCTAAACTCTTTGAGGTGCTAAAAATAATTTTGCGGAGAGACAAACGTGTCCCGTAAGCTCTGCTTTGGGCAACACTGCTTGAAGTGGAACCTTCTAATCTGTGCACCCGTTTCAATCTGTGTATAATTTAATATTTTTGGTCTCCTCGGTGCCTGAAATGACAGAGGGGAAGATAAAGATGGAGTAGATTAAGTCAGCGTTGACGGACGCATAAATGTGCCCTCCTGTGGTCTGCGGGGAGCGAGTTAAACAATGAGAGGGCCGAGTCTCTACGTGGGTTTGACCAGATTCTTAAGAGTTGAGTTTAGGGGTGACGTTTACATCCTGACGACATCCATGAAACAAGCCTCCCTGCGTGCTCGCTGAGAGTTATTGTCTAGTTATGTTATGTTATGCCGTTATAGCATGTTTACACATTGGTTTCATGTTCAGATGAGCCCTTCAGTCAATTTCCCACACTGTTACAGTGGAAATCTGGCTGGGTTGGACCAAGTAAGACCACCTCCAGCACGGCACACGTCTGGATTTACAGCCCTCACGCTAATGCGAAGGCTGCAGCAGCGAAAGGTTAAAGAGAGACAAAAAATGCGGGATCTTTTCCTGACTTCCAAAGTCTTGATCGCACTCCAGGATGGACGAGGGCGGCGGCAGACTCGCACATGGACAGCAGGTGGGCGCGCGCTCACACGTGCAACAGCTGAGCGGCTAACATCTGCTAATTTGAATGGGATCACAACACTGAAATGGTGCGCCTCTTCTGGACTTCCCCAGTGTTACTGGACCGAACGGTTCAAATCCTGCCGAAATCAGTCATTTAGTGAGGGCTGTGATTCTAAAATAAAATGACACAAAGGCAAATAAAAAAAAACTGTGATGACACAGCATGGCCACCGTGCCAAACTGGCTTTAACTGGGGGCCTTGGGTCAGCGGGGATAGACCAAAATTCTTCTAGACGCAATTGGATAGGTAGCTTGTTTTTGCCACCGACAGGCTCCGATGTTCTGTTTCATTTTTATTATGTAAGTGGCGACATTATGAAAAGAATCCCTACAGAATCCCCTGCATGGTAGACTGAGATCTTTGCTGTCTCGCCAGAAACAGTTTTTTTTTTCCTCAAAAACCACCAGACAGTAACACATTTAATTCAAACAAAATAAAACTCACCAGAAGCATCTTGGTTAATCTTACCAACCCTGGTTCAGTCAGAATAAACATTTAGCCATCTTGGTTGTTTTCTGTAGGGCCCGACACAGACCAGGAAGGACTGAAATCCATCTGAGCAGGAAGACTACCAGAAGATCCCTTTCGGCTCTCTTATGACTGAGCAAATGAAAGTTGCTCGCAGATTTGCCTGATCCTACAGCCTACAGAAAATCCAGCAAACACTTCTAGATTTGAGCAAGTGTCTATGAAATATGAAAAAGAAATAGCTTGTTGACATCATCTAGAACTCTGGTTTCGATCAGGTTTGTAGGCTGGCAGATTCTACTAATTTTATCAAAAACAGCTGAGAGAATGGCCTCGCAGATCTGGGTTAGTTGGACCGGTGAGAGGCGTGGGGGGGGGGGGGGGGGGGGGCGGGTGTCCCTCGCGCTCACAGTGGTCATTGGTTAAGCCATGCAGAGAAAAGGTCATTCGCCTGAAAAATGGGTTTCAAAAGCCATCCCTGATGCATCGTATGAGACAACCGGGAGCCCTTTCCTCCGTTGTATTTTCATTTTCCAACTCACAGCTCCCACTCACACACCGGCTGCCACTCATTGCAAGAATATTTATAACCTATAACATTCGGTCACGTTTGAATATCAGTGTATTCAACACGGAACCGGTGTGTCAAGGAGACGCGCTGCATACGAATCAATACTTTATTCAGCAAGGCTTAGAGAACAACTTGGAAGCCTTGCTCAGCAGAGAAGCGCTGACCTCAAACGTCGACGCGGTTTGAAGGCGGTGGGCTGCGAATTCCCAAATCTGATTGACACGTCCTCAGTCCTGGAAGGCCTCGCTGTCCACAAGTGTCTGATAGGCGGAGGTCACTGCTGTGGCTGGAAAGCTCCCCAGTGAGAAGGGCTGCAGCTGAGGAAAAAAACGCTGAAGGCTCGGGATGCCGGTGGGCTTCTGATTGTTGGCACATTTCATTCATGTGGCACGGATTCAAGAGCGGCACCTCATTTTTAAGAAAGAACGCCGGTACCCCTGACCACGCTCGGGTACAGGGACGCTCACATTCAGAGGAAACAAGATGAGCTCCCTTGCAGAAAAAGTGGCCCAGCTGTACACCCTCCTACATGCGATGGCTGGGGGGCTGTTAATCCTCTTTGCATGTATGTTGCAGATCTGGACCCAGCCCATGACTGCATGTGCACCCTGACGCTTCCTGTGGGACGTATCGCTGGAACCACCAGAGGCTGCCAGGCCGTAGCTGTGTTCACCGCACATGCAGATGCAGATTGCAGATTGCAGATTGCAGATTGCAGATTGTAGATTGCAGTCCTTGCTTTAAATGGAGCTGGTTAAAAAGCAGACTTCAACAGGGACGCCAATTGTCTCCTCTGCTGTTAGTGGTTTTTTTTTCAATACAGAGTGCATCAATGAGGAGAAGAAAATCAACATTTTGGCAGCACGTGTGCCATTAACACAAGCTGACAAACAGATTCAAACCGAAAATTAATTTAACTTTGGCCCTGACGCCTCGGTGATAGCGCGGCGCACCACTGAATGGGTCTGAAATTGAAAGAGAATGAGTAATTAAAGAAAAACCCGAGCGCATAAATCAATCCAACTTTCACCTGATGGAATTCATTCCATTGCGAGACGGGCCCGAGGAAGAAATAACCCTGAAGCACGCGGCATTCAGCGGTGCCACAAGTTCCAGCTCCTCACCGAGACCTTGAGCTTTGTCAGCGTCACTCATCTTTACCCTGCAGCATATTAGTCGCCATATTCTGGAGGGGCTGTTTGTGTGGCATTCAATGAGCCCTTCCGTGAAAAGTGTTTGCACTTGTGTGTGTGGTGCATATGAGGAGCGTTATGCCTTAAACAACAGGATGGGGTACATGTACAGAATAGAGACTCCAAGGCTGGGATATTAATGTCTGCAGGCCGCTCCTGCTTTGAAATGCACTTTCTGTGGCACAGAGATTCCATGAAACGCCGCTAATTAATTTTGTGCTTATTCATTTGCTGCTTTTTTAAAAGTGATTTCTCTCAGCCGCAGCCTTGAAACTAGCCGAGACGACACATCTCAGTGAAAGTCGCGGAAGCGGCTTTACCCTGTAGGCCATGTTTTCCTTCCAAACTGAAAAGTATTTCTCCCCCTGAGATTCTTTAGTTCATAAAATGCAGAAGTATTTTCTTCATATGAACTGAGGCTTCTCGCACTATCCAAAAAAATAATTTGTGTGGCGAAATCGGGCGGTAAGGCCGAGAGTCGTGAGTAATGGTGCTGAGATGTAAACATGTTTTCTCAGTCGTGCGACGGTCTGAACCCGGCGAGGGCAATCAGCCTCATCTGAACAGTAGTCGTGACATAATGAAGACCTTTGTAATGATGAGCGGGCCCTGCTGAATGCCTCCTTCAGCCCTCTTCAGTTTACATAGCAGCCTAACATCATATACACAGAAATCAAGCCGAGCTGTAAGCCTTTAGCTCAGGGCTTATTCATCTCTGAAGCAGACAGGAAACATTGTGAGAAATCAAAGTCATTTTGACTTCACAAATTGGGATGGACCAAAATGTATTATTTATATTCTGAGGGAATTTTCTTCCCTGAATCTTCTTCCAAATACTAAGTTCCACTTAATGTGCATGGAAACCCTACGTTTCCTCCAGTTGCACTTGGTTTATATCACATATATTTCTGCTTCTGTGGCAGTGCATGACAGACAAAATAAAACAAAAGAGCTATAAACCCAGTGTAGGCTACCTGCCCAGCAGCACAGAGCGAACGGGCAGCGTTAGCATCAAGCTAGTGAACATAGCGTAGCATTTTGAAGCTAAACGGGTCAGATCATTTCCTCAGGAGTTGATGAGGGAGATTACATTCTAGAGGCAGCCAAGAGACATGATTTCAAATGAGCGGTGATGTTGCTAGATGTCTGTTGGATGTGGAATTTGTTGGGAAATGTAACTTTAACAGCTTCATCTTTAATATGGCAGTGTCCTGTTCTGAGGCCGCTCTGTTGCTGCCAAGTGCACCCCTGCCAAAAAAAAAAAAAAATACTACTTTAATGTTTACTAGCAACAACAGTGTTGGCAGGTAATGTTTTCACTTTGTGTGTGTGCACGCATGTGTGTGTGAGCATGCACCTGTGTGTGTGGTCCTGCAGACACCTTTTCCAGGAGGACCTACCACAGGAGTGATTCTGAGTACTGGTGTCTGTCTGTGGAGAGAGTCTTTCAGCAGAGTGAAGATGCAGTCCTGAAACTTTCCACGAGTGTAGCTGGGCTCAGAATGAAGGCTGAGCTCCGAGACAGCTATGGTCCGACTTGACTCGTGTAATAATGTAGTCGTGACTACTGAGTCTCTTTCTAAGCTTTGCCGACAGTAAGGCCTATTGAATGAGATTAACAGATCACCTAACAGACCGGATGTGACTGTGTTTGTGACACTGTGCGTGGAAGCTCGTTCGTTGTGGTGAAGAAAAGGATGGACCCACCAGGCCGTCTGCTGAGGAACACTGTGAGAGCAAGTCTTGAAGTCCACAAAAGTTAGTAAGCAGATACCTTCAGTTAAAGTACGTAATAAATAACTGGTTATAAACAGCCTGTTTTTAATTCTGATGCCTTAGTACGACCCACACAGGCAAACAAAACCATGAGTGAGAAGACTGGCTGGTTCTGTACAATATTAATCTTAATGGCACGAGGTTGGATAAGGAAGTATTTCAGTCTGAGCCTGAGGCAGCAGGTACTACTGTAGGATAATATGACTTAACTGTAACATTACTAAAGAATGCTGATAACCTTTGCTCCAACAAAATGACAGCTAGTGCGCAGTTACATCTGTTGGGAACCAGCTGAAGTCTATTTTGTTTGAACGTCATATAAAGTTATGCATCTTTCACCGCCTGCAAACAGCAGTTTAAAAAAAAAAAAAAAACAGAAAGAAAGCTCCTCGTCCCTGCTTTAATTTTGTCAAGACGTATTTGTGTGAACTTGCGGGCTTAAACATGCCTCGCCTGCATTCTACATCTATATTTGCCACCTCACAGTCGTCCTCTCACCGCCGTCTGTTCTTTGCGCTCCACAGGGTGGCCGTGATGACAAGTCGTAAGGGGAACAATTTTCAACATGCAAATTGAGAATTCTTTTTAAACAGCATGTTCAGTATGTACGGGCTGCCGACAAGGCTGTAAAGCACGTTGCTGCGAGAACATTGTATTCACGTCGACCTGTTCATATTGTTTTCTCTGCAGGGTTTAGTTTTAGTCACATCTTCTTTCTGAGGGCTTTGTGGGAGCCTGCCTGGCACACTGCTCTGCTCTTTTACTTGAACACAATGCATTCACAATGCAAACTCAATAGTGTACTCTCCAGTTAAAAAAAAGAGAGAGAGAGAGAGAGAGAAGCAGGAGATGGAGAGTGGCAGCGGAGCACAGGGCGTCAGGTACACTGAGCCTACACTCCTTTGTGTTTTTTAAATGCTCCGTTTTATAGAAATGGGGAGCAGACCAGCCTCCCTTTGAATTTTTTGACATTTATTTGACGCGTGGATAGAGAGTGCCATGCAGACATGAAAGATAGCAGTTACACGGCTGAGGTTTAGGGGCTCAATTTCCATGATCGGCATTGATTACGCCGCTCTGAGAGGGGGAGAGAATGAAGGAACTAGTCAAAAGAGGTCACAAGCTCTTTCCCTCCACCGCTGCCTCTGAGGGACGGGAGCGCTGATCTGAATCAGCCTTACCTTTTGTGTCCTTATGTGCATCATAAGTTATCAGGGGCTTAAAACAGGGAACAGAGCGCACTAACCCAATGGGCTACAACTGCAGGACACGCTGTATGTTCCGGGAGTGAGCTGCAGATTATGCGTGAGATACTTAAACTGGCATTTAAGGCACAATACATTTGTGTAGGTGGACTTCAGAGGTTTTGTATGGGGGGCCGAACAGGCCAGAATTGAATTTTTAATTATTAATTTAGAAAATGTTTCTTAAACTGTTATATCTGTCTGAGTCATCGTCTGTATTTATGTACTTTTGTTTTGACCTTATTTGTTTACTTTCCCATAAAATGTTTGATTTTATTTACTGATTCATTTATTTTTTCATATCAATTTAAGTCTCCCTTTGCATTTTCTTCCCCTTCATGTCCCCAAACGTGATTTTCTCTATTTTTTAAAAAATATTTCTGCTTCAGTGGGCCGTCGGTCACAGTGCGTATAATTTAAATAGAAATAAACTAATAAATTGCAAAGTAAATGTGAACAATCACTAAAGGAGAATTTGTAACAAAGGTAAATAAAGACAGAAGCAAATTAAAACAGAAGTATATATTTAATACAAAGGACATCTGGTTTTTAATGATGTGGCTGATCGGATCGCTGTCTTTCACCAGTCGCCACACTTACACATTAATACATTTCATGTTATAAGCCATCGTAAGCCATTTCACCTGATCAGTACTTTACCTCAGGCACTTCAAGAATATTTCCATGCTTGTGATAATGTACTTTTACACTATTGAATGACTATGTTCACCTAAGTGCTGGATCTGACACCTTCCTCCACCACAGCGCTGTGTAGAACTGCTCTTTCATGTCTCACGGCCCCCTTTCATGTACAGTAACATGCTTTTGTAGGGGCCCTCCTTGTAGCAGCGAACTCTCAGTGTGAGAGTACTTCACACTGGAAGCAGGGAGCTCACATGAACACATAATGTGATGGACTGCATGAGTCTCGTGGTAAAAGCTCCTCTCCGTCTCTCCGTCGTAGTTGCTTTTTCTCCATCTCTCCTCAGAATGTCTTACGGTTTCTGCACAGATATTCATCCCACAGACTGGAGGCGAGCCGCGAAGAAATAACGGGAAACAGAGACATGTCAGCACGTAAACAAATAACATCGATACACTTATGACTGATGAAGCAATCCTGCTCTACTTTGTAACATTACCTAAGTGGAGTGCCAGCAAGACATTATTGGGCTATAAGGCCGAGCCCTTTATCTAATGCCACATAATATAATAATGTGATACTTTATTGATCCTCACAGGGAAAACAGTGTTTTCTCATTACAGAGGTCAGAGGTCACTGTCAGCGGCTGGAAGTTCTGTGCCGTGATGACGTTAAAATCGGTGACTGGTGGGAGGATCAACCGTCAAAACGGCAGACTTCAGAGGACTTCAGAGGACTTCAGAGGACTTCAGCGAGGTGTTGTCACTGACGAAATGTTCTTGGAACTATTAAGCACTGATCCAGACTCTGATGAGGCTGTCTTCCCTGATTAGTTAAGGGTGACCTCACAGGGGTAGGTGGGCTAATCCAATAGATCATATATATATATATATATATGTGTATCATATAAATAAATGTGAGATGGGGCGCTGGTTGGCTCGGTTGGTACGACGGGCGTCCCACGCGCAGGGGCGTTGTCCTTGCTGCAGCGGCCCCGGGTTCGAGTCCTGGCCTGGGGCCCTCTGCTGCGTGTATGGCCAATGAATTAGCAAACACTTGATGAATGACACATGAATCACATGGTGTCCCTGTTGTTCACTATTTACAACATCTATTTATTTCTAAAGCTGCATTTATAGAAGATTTTTTGCCACTTGGGGAGGTGGAACAATGTGCAGTAGATAAAGTTGCTGCAGGAAATATGCTCACAGACAGGGACAAAGTGTTTTTGCAGGTTAACACATAAATTAGAATCACACTGTTTCCCTCAACAAAAAGCCAATGTGATTTTTTGGGGGGATAATGGCAGAAAACAAACTCTTTGGCAAACACATATTTAAATCAGCGCGATATTTTTCGCAGTTTAAATACCACTTTTTTTTATGTTTGAAGCGTAAAATGCAAAACGTTTGGGCTATAAACGAATTACATAGCACTCACATGACTTCACTGTAACCACCTCTAAGTTTCTGCACACTTAACTAAGAATTACGTGTAAATACATATATGTAGTGCTGTAGGAAACCTCACCATTAATTGAAAAAAGGTACAAGTTAGTAAGTCTGAGTTAGAAAAGTCTGTCTGTACGGACGAACTGATGAGTCTCCAGCACAGTGACCGTCAACGTCCCAGACAACCTGTGTGATCTCATTTAGCCACTTGTTAGCAACCACCTTTCTGAAGACGCATAAACACTTTAAAATGCGTAGGACAAAATGTATAAGGGGAAGATGTAAATCTCATTAGTTTGGTTTAACCACAGACTTCAATTCAGGCATTTCACCGCAAACCTATTTAAGAAAACCCACTGATTTTAAGTCAAGGGAACCGGAAGTGAAACGACAGAAACTTATTTCTGGGATTTAGCACTCTTTCTTGTGGCTCTCTATTGTTCATATAAAAAAAAAATTGCTTTACATTTGGACTTTTGGGGAATAAGCACTCAAATACAAGAGTGGTATCAATTACTGATCGAACATGTGTAAGTGTACTAAATCTATGGTCTCTTGCCATAATAAGCGCAGACAGCTCCGGGGCTAAGCTTGGTTTGTTCAGCTGAAGTCTAACGAAACGATGGACGGTAATTTCACTCACTCCAACTCTTGTTACAGATGAAACTTTAAACCAACATTCCCCTCCGTGACGCAGCTTTTCCTCCCCCGCCCCCCATTACTGTGGTGTCTTCAATCAGAGGAATGCGACTCTGCGTCCCCATGTGACCCACGCACAGAGCGACGACAATGTAACAATAATGCAATAACAATAATGTAACAAGGTAATAACTAGAGCAGCTGAATTGTTCCCTGGGCGAGGGAGCGAGCGGAGAGGAAATGATCATAACATGGTTTCACATCCCTCAGGGTCTGTTGCAACTGACATGAGAGCATCTGAGAGGGCAATCATCGGCGGATACTGTTACTCGTACCAAATGTTGCACTGCGCTTCAGGCATTTCGCCCTCGCGCACTTACTGCATATGGGCCTATAGGCCTTTTCTCTATTCGCCCACCAAAATGTGGAGATTTTGAGTGCCGCTTGAAGGTGAAGCATAAGAACGCTGCGGACGATGGAAGGTTCAGTTAGATCCACAATATACTCTCCTTGAAATAAATCACAGCCCAGGAAGATTATCGCTTATAGATTCATACTTTATATCTAAGGACTACACACACACACACACACGTTAAATGTCCAGCAAATACAAACCAAGACAGGCAACAAAAGTAATTTAAAAGCAGCTTGCAGTCAAAAAAACATCTTAATCCGTCCGTGCCATGCGTGTGGGTATCAGCAGAAAGCGCTGCGATACTAACATATAATTAACAATACATCAACACACACAGCTTCAGCGTATACACACACACACACACAATCCCTTTCTTTTCAAAAAGCTATTGTGGAATGTGTTGAGGAAAAATGAACCTTTTCATCCATTCGGTAAGTGTCCTATCTCTTTCGGTCTGTGTTGGGGTCAACTCCAATTCATAAAGCTTTTACACTGCTGCTCCATTCAGCTGAAAGAAAATTGCTGTGGAGGGTCACTTGTCTTCATGTGCATGCAAAATTGGAAAAATCTGGCCCCAATATGTTTTTTTTGTTGGAGAAACATTCCTCTTTGATTCCTTTGAGGGACAAAAAAAATACATCTACATTCAGGGACGATTTATTGAATGCAATGGCATTAAAACATAAACAGATGAATTATAGTGAACGTGTTGGACGCTCGAACCTCAGACAGTTACTGTGTTCGTTGTTTGAAGAGGTGAAACTGCCTTGAAAGTAGATCACAGCATACACTGAATTCAGTCTATAGTTCATTAGTTTTGCAGAAAGGGGTGAAATTTAAAAGTGTATAACAAATACGAGGTTTATACTGTATTATAATTTGTTGGTACCTCTATTGAAAATACAATATGTGTGACAATATAAAACACAAGAAAGCGAGTGGCTGCAGAGTAAAGCCTTTATACGACTTGCAGTGAGAATACAATAGAGCTTTGGTCAAATAATTCAATGTTCCTCCACACATGCAGAGGAAATCTGTTGTGTTAAGACATCAGGGGAGCACATGCATCCCAATATTAAGTATTGGGAGCTGACAGTCTTCACATGTTTAAATAAAGGCACTTATGAATGACGAACATGAGCAGACAAAGGAAAATGGACTCGCTGGAAAAGTAAGAACAAGTGTATCAAAAATGTACAATAAATACAGTTAAACTTTTTCTTTTCTGAATTAAAAGATACAAGTGTTGTTTGTTACAGAATGTCCTCTATGACTCAACTAAAAATTAATATTGGCCACCGTATTTAATTCGTAGATGTCTGTAGGAGTGTATAGCAAGGCCAAATGTACATTAAAAAAGAAAAAAATCTTTCTGTGGCACACCAGCCAAAGATCTCTGCAGGAAGACCAAATACTCATTTGTGTGTGGTGCAAGATGTGATAGATGCATTCAGATAAAAACAAATTTCAACAACAAATAGGAGGAAGTAACACATTGTTAAGCTTTAGTATGTGGTCCATGGTATTAAGTGTTCCCTCTTGGTGCTCAGTCTACATTCCGGTACCTGGTGAAGAGGTTGTAGAGAACGCGCAGTGTCGATTTAAGGTCACAGTTGACTATATCTGAAAAAGCGAGAGAGACAAAATAAGAGTTATAGATGCATATAGGACACATCCAGCGGGAGTTTAAACCACAATCAAGTTAACCACACATGAGACTTTACTATGGGTGCGTCCTCTCTACAGCGTAATGGCTCATATCCAGCAGGCAGCTCTTCACTCTAGCAAACAAGGTTCAGCAGACGGCTGCGAGATGCTTTGGGTGTAAACACATGATCGCCATGAACCACACTGGACATACGTTATGGGTAATGCTCAGTTATCAATCAAGAGAATCGTCATGTTAAATACACATGAACAATCTGCCTCAGTTAATTTACAAAGGTTGTGAAATACAGGATGTTAAACATATTTTTATTATTTTCTTCTTTTCTTTTTAAACCTTAATAAACAATGTTTATTTTTGCCACTTGAGGGAAGTGGAACAAACACAACATTGAAAAGACAACTCCGATTCCAAAAACATACTATATTGTTTTTTTTTCTACTGTTGTACAACAAAAAGCGTAAGCAAATTATCACATTTACAGTGCACCAACATTTTCTGAATGAGTGCTATATCATCAGACTGTTGCCTCCTGATGTGGTATTAGGAGTCGGGACAGGCTGATGCTAGCTGGTTAGCAAGCTAGCTTCAGTAGACATGTCTGCAACACAGTGTGCAGACATCAGCACTGCTTTTGTTTCTTCACACTCTGATGATGATGTCACAGGTGCACTCTGTAGTTTTGGGGACTCAATTTTAGCGAGAAGAGTAAGATCTTCACTGACTGATTTCTATACCTAAACAAACTAAATAAAGAAAATCTTTAATTTAATCACTGAATAAACAAACTGACCTTAAAGGACAATGCAGTCTCATACTGGTTTATTTTGCTTCTATATGTGGCGGACCCTGCCACCTCTCCAGCTTCAAACAGAGTTCTAGGGACTTTATTTTCCTCTTATGGAAAAAATACATATTTTTGAATTTGTGTTATTACCACATTCATATTGTAAATATTTAAATTCTGAGTTTGAATTTCCTTTCCAAAACTACACAGCGACTCTTTAAATTTGGGCCATCTTACCATAAATAAACATTTATCACCAGAGAAAGACAATAATCAAGTAGCTGTACTGGAATCAAGAAACGTCCAGTTGTGTGTCTCACCCTCTGGTCGGGGCTTTTGTCTCTCCAGACCTCCGTCCTGCATCAGTTCAAAGGAGAAGGACACATTGTGGACCTGCAAAAAGAGAGTGGCGAAGCTGTTAGGGCACAACAAAGCACTACTGTTCACTACTGTCTATACATGCATACACAGACACACACACAACCTGAAGTTTACACATACAGGCAGAGGTTGGCAAGAACAAATCATGCAACTCCACACAGCTCCCCGCTGATAAGGGAACGTAGACACTGGTTGCCTAAATCCCACAATACACTCTGGGTCGATTCAATCGTGCTACCACAGCTTCCTGTGTCGGCAAACACAACACGGCTCTGTTCTGTAAAACCATAAGCCTTCAGCAGCTGCACAAACACTTCCTCATTTATCAATAGATACATGTCAGCAGTGTCACTCAGAGACCTCCTACCTCCAATAAAGTGATACTGTCATTGATTTTTTTCTCCATTACATTCAGTGTAAAAGTACAAACTAGTACGCTTATAGAAGAAGAGAGAATAGAACTTATCAAAGAGCGATCATGACATTATTTTGTGCAGCTGGAATAAGGACAAACACACATGCTACAGATAGCGGTTATACGTTTTTTTTTTTGTTTTTTTTTTTCCAGGAAACTGACAATTATGGTGGACATGATGAATGAAGCAAAAATGCAGGGCTGACGTTTATCTGGAGCATCTTTTTCAGGTGGACCATTTAAAGATGGAATTGTTTTGATTAGCAGTCCTACAGCATGTAGACAAGCAGACACACAGTCCTGCTCAGGAGACCAGCAAAGACATAAAGCCGCTGACGGGAGAATATGAAAATAAACCTGTGACAGAGTAACCACTCACAGAGAAGACATGGAGAGACTTGGGAGATGTTTCCTATTCTCTGCCCATTATATCTGTGTGTTCGGCCTGCTGTTGTGTACTAGAAGCTTTGCCCAACAAGGACTTATTGTGAGAAGAGTGGTGTGACCTCTATCTAATACAGTGTAAAAGAGAGGAAGAGAAAGAACCTTAAGTGGAGATCTACTGAGCAGAAGCAGGAGTGCTTTTCTTGATGCATCGTGCTTCTTTTCACAGCCCACCCTCAGTGTATCATCGATAGGCCTCTAGGCCCTCACACACATGCACACACACATGTACACACACAGTAATAGAGCTGAGCCCCTAAGCCACTCCAGTGTTTCCCTGTGCAAAAGGAGATTACAGATGCTGTGGGGCTGGTGCCTGTTCTTCCGGGCCAGGAGACTGTGTGTATGTTCATGTGTCTATGTGTGTGTGTGCGCGCAGTTGTGTACATTGTAACACTGATGCCCATTCTGCTTCGCAGCTTGGCAGGGGCTGCTGGCCAAGACCCAGACAAAAGGGTACTGTGGTGTCTCTGCAGATTGCCTGTTCAGAATACCGTAGTACTACAGAGGCCAATGGAGAGGAGAGATGGCTCTGCTCTGAATGGGCTCTGGGGAAAACGGATGGCATTTATCAAGCTATTGAGAGCCCTGTTTCACAAGTTTCTTGAGAGGAAAAGATTTGATCCATCAATACTTTAAAATTAACCTCCACCATAATGAACTGCTCACCCAAAGCATAGCAGAAAAATGGCTGCGATTGTAAATGCTGTTGAATACTTGCTAGAGATGTGCCATACCATTGTTTTCCTTTCCTGATCTAAGCCGATACCAGGCCGAAAGTTTGTACAAACTCTTAATAAAAACAGCATTATGTACTTCTAAAAATGTGGGAAACACCCGCTACCAGCGCAAAACGAGTGTGAGCTGTGTCGCCCTGACGGCACCGCTCCTCTCGACTGCCACTGCATAACTTCATCACAATCTGTATTGTGATTATATCTCAGATGTTTGCTCAGAGGGTTTATAGCGTTCCCACAGTTCCTCACAGTTCTTGCACACACATCACATTGAGTGCAATGACCAGCATTCTGTTAGGAGGCGAGAAGGTGAGGCCTTTAACCCCAAGAACACCATACCTACTGTCAAGCATGGTGCTGGTAGTATTATGCTGGGAGGCTGTTTTGCTGTCAGTGACTCTGCTGCTTTAAAGAAAGATAAAGGAATAATGAAGAAGGTAGGATTATCTCCAAATTAAAAAAGTTACCCCAAACATGCATCAAACGTGGTAAAGGAATGGCTAAACCAGGCTAGAATTGAGGTTTTGGAATGGTCTTCCCAATGTCCTGACTTGAACCCCATCAAGAGCCTGTGGACTGTGCTGAAGAGACAAGTCTGTGTCAGGAAGCCAACATATTCAGTTGAACTTTTCAAGCAAACAGCCAGAGACTGAGTATTCCTGTAAACACAAAACTGCTCTCGGATGAAGAAGATGATGGATAAAGAAAAAAGAAAGCACACTTTACCTTTTGGTCAAAATTCTCTGGTGTGAGGAAGAAATTGTAGAGTGGCACAAAGTATCCCTCCAACAGCCCCATCAGCAAGACCAGGTAAACACCGTCTGCAAACTGAGACAGCAGCACAGTCAGGTGATGGAACACCAGTCAGACCATTCAACTGGTATTCTGATTCAGAAATGAGTGACATTATCTCTGGTAGGAGGATTTTTAAACAACTGTTTCCTTAAGACTAATTAAAGACAGAAAACATATGCTGTATGTTACAGAGGGCATGTTCATGAGCTATTAGTACAACATCTGTCTGATATTTTTTTGACTAAGGTGAAGTGCCCCTTTAAAGGTTGACAAAAACAGAATGCCACAGTAAAAAACAAAACAGCAACTAGTCATGTTAAAGGTGCATCATGTAGTTTTTGCAGGGGAAGTTGTTTGTTGGGAGGGAGGGCTCTTCAGTGACTAATTTTTTTATGCCTAAACAAACTAACTTCTTTTTCATGACTGAATCAACAAACTGACCTTAAAGGACAACTCAGTGTCATATCCTTTTACTTGGCGGACGCTGCCACCTTCCTAGCTTCAAACAGACCTTATTTTCTGAGAACAGCGTGTGTATTCAGAAATGGAAATTGGAATTTGTGTTATCTTATTCATATCGTAAATATAAAAAATCTGAATCTAAAGGGCACACATTTTACAGTACAAAAGGATGTTTGAACTTGAACTTGAAAATGTCTTCCCATGTGTGTATGTAGCTTGTTTGACATACCTGTGTGTCCAATTCAGACACCTCCAGGTTGAGCTTGTTCAGGTGTTTGTTCACAAATGTGATCAATGTCTGAGAAAACACAAAGGAAAAGTTTGTTTCAAACAAGACAGGAAATGATCTGCATACACAGATCTACAAACATTTTTTTGATGAACAGCAGCTGCTTCAGCTATGCCCATTTTTTCTGATTTCTAAAAAAACAAATGTCGAGCACACTCCATTCACTGACAAACATCATTAGATGGGATTGAAAGTGCCAGTCAAAAGCACCGGGTGAACCTTGAGTGATTTTCTGTTTTCTACTCCAAGGTCAAGAATTAACTTTCTCACACAAGAGTTAATGTTAGTGTCTCGTAAATGCATAACGTTCTACTAGATTGAAAGATTGTCTACTAACAAAAGCAAAAATTACTCTTCCTTTAACAACAATAACATTAAGTCCCAGGCTTGGGCATGTTGTCAGAGAGCCCTGAACTCCAAGCTGAGATGGAAAACTCACAGCTGATCAGACTTTGTTCACTCTCAGTTGAGCTCATGCTTGGAGATTAAAACAAGTAATCAAATAACACCATAGCAACAGTGTACATATTTTTTCTTTTAATAAGAACGAGCCAGAGTCAACGCGGGGAAAAGTGTCAGGTAAAGACAATAAAGTTTTACCAACTGTCGTCCATCACATCATCATTTACCAGACTCCCAGGCTGCAGCCTACATTACAATCAAATATATTGTTCGGCTTTAATCTGACAGGGACAAAACACAGGGGCCAGCAATTATAGATAAAAAATTTAGTATGTTAAAGGCCAAGATTTAAAAAATATACAGATAAAAGACATCAGGTCACAATTGGACAAAACTGTAATAGTGTGGTTGACAAATTGCACTTGAAAAGGATTCCAGGCTGAAATATAGTGGATTTTAAATGTTTAGAAATCAATTTGGATCTTGGCTTAACAGCATCCTGGGACTGTCTGGAGGTCTGCAGCCAGACGCTCTTGTGTCTATTTCAGCTACTTCAACAAACGTGGTAAATTATAACACACAGTCACTGAAGTGCTGTTTAAACACTTAAGAATGACTGTAGGCTGCCTTTAAAAAAAGAAGAAAGTCACTTTCAATCTACATTGTGCAGCTGCGTCATGATACTGCTCACTCAGACAGTCTCCTGTGTTATAGGAATGATAGAATTTGATTTAAATACAGTTCGGAGGAACCACTACAGCAACAGCAAGCCCGCTGTCATGTGAGACACACTGATATATAAAAAGAACTTGAAGGACAAACAGAGATTTTATTTTGAGCTGAGGTGACTTAATGCTGTGTAATATTTGAATATAAAGGCAGAAACCTCTATTCATAGATTCAACTGATAGTGCATCAAGGCAATAACTTTTTTTTCCTTTTCCTTTTATACTGTAGCGTAAGAAAGTAATCTTCAGCCGGACGTTTGATTCTGACATACAGTTAACCTCTGATAATTAATGTGCCTTGACACAAGCTTTGATACACACTTAATAAAAAAAAATTAATGTATCTGGCTCTGTAAGACGAAGGAGACACTAGATTCAAGGTTTGCTGAAGGAAATGTGTGCATTTGTTTTGAAAGCAAGTAAAAGAAAGACGGCTTCTTTCACATTTTTATTACTATTTTCTAAGGGTGAACGATGTGGATTTGTTTCTGCCGATACCAATAATTGATAATCACCTACTATACATGGCCGATACGATAACTGATAATATTGCAAGTTACAATTGTGTTGTATTCTTCTGAACTTGAAAAACAATGGGCACTCCAGCAACAATGTGTAGTACTTGTCTCCATCGGGTGGTTCTACACAGCTGCAGAAGCTCTACATCATGAACGTGACAACAGCATTGTTGTCGTTGTTGTTCCTCTCCTCTGTGTTGATTAGCAGTTGGCAAACCAACTTTAAAAAAGGTGCATACTGCCACATACTGTCTGTCACTGCTTTCATTATTGGCTTTGTT
Source organism: Acanthopagrus latus (assembly GCF_904848185.1). Taxonomy (NCBI): domain Eukaryota; kingdom Metazoa; phylum Chordata; class Actinopteri; order Spariformes; family Sparidae; genus Acanthopagrus; species Acanthopagrus latus. The sequence goes on along the minus strand of NC_051046.1, from coordinate 25,683,074 downwards.
TATAAGCTATAATTTCATCATCTGCCGATGACTGATAACCAATAACTATTTTCTTTTCTTCTAAAACACAGCTGTTTACAGAGTGCATAGGCACGAGGTGCTGTATCTATCTGTGGCTATGTGAGATTAAAAGTGTTCATATAATGATGGTGAAGCAAAGTAAACTTTGTTTGTAGTGGCGTTCCCTACCACCACACTAAGGAGCAGCTTCTTTCCTCAGGCTAGGTGCCTCTTCAATTCATCCTCAATAGCCTGCCATAATAATATTTGTCACTTTATGACTTATGATACATAAGTCATGGGACACGAGAATCCAACCCAGTGACAGGTATTAAGAATAGCTATTGTAACTACATAGAAATTTGCTTGCTAGTTGCTAGTTGTTTTGGAGGGATCAGTATCCAACTGTGATGGTGCCTCAATAGGTGAGAGATAATGTCCAAGCGAGGGGTCCATTATCAGAAACTACTTGTGGGCCAGAGGACGGGCATTATCCTGATTATATCATGGTGAAAATAAAGTTCAGATGATTTTTTTTTTTTTTTTCATATGTTTTGTGATCAAAACATATTTTATTTCCACGAGCCATAACTCTGTTTCCTTGGCAACACCTGAGAGATTGACTAATAGTTGGAAGAATCATTACCATCCCATCAGTTACACAGTGGAAAAGTTGCTCACTCCAGTAAACAGAACAAACCTTAGATAGGGCTCTGTAAAAGCAAAAAAACTAGTTTGCTCTGCTCATTGAACCCCACAGCTCAGCTGGTGGCAAAGATTCAAAGACATTGTGTACAGTCAAAAGACAGTAAATAAAATCTGACATTATCCTTTAACAACAGATAATTAACTAATGGCCATGTGTACTGTTGGCCACCGTGTAAGTTAGAGAGTTGAATATGTGAAATGGATGCGAGATGTCGGGTTTAGAGGGCAAGTGTAGGCAGCTTGTGCGTTTCAGACACACTATCCTGTGGTGTTTAAATGGATGATGCACTGAAGGACAACACTCAGTGTTCAAAATAAGATATTCTGGCTTTTGTATGTAATTTTAATATATTTTATTTTCGACCTTTGCATGTATTGAAATGTTATTTGCCTTTACCTTTTTGACAACATTCAGTTTATCTGGAGCGTGGTCAAACAGGGTGTCGAAAGCGTCTCGCTCTGTGAACGTGAAATGAAACATCAGTCAAAAAAAGGAAAAATGATGTGTGAACATTTGTGAAGAAAATTTTACTTCTTTAACAGAACATACCGTGTCTGCCAGAGAAAGCCCTGAGAGAGAGAGAGAGAGAGGAAGAAAGAGGGGAGAGCAATGGCAAAAAAAAGGACAAAGAAAGAGACAGAATATGTCAACGACACAATTCACAGGCTGCTTATTGACAATTTCACAGTTGAATATTCATAGAAAACACAAGAAAATGAGAGATGAGTGCTACCAGTTCAATCACAGAGGAATGCACAGAATGGAGGGATTATGTCCCGGGAATGACAACACAATAATGTAGCTTGGGTATTATAATTTGATTAACAGTAAACACAGGTACACCTCGGGTATTCAAATTACCCGGGTATCATCACTGGGACGTTCACAATGACTACATACTATAACACAATGCAATCACCTAAACAGCACAACAACACTGTTGGGTATTGATACAATGAATGAAGACGTGCCTCTGTGTACATGCAGCTTTTCTATGGGAATGGAGGGCCCTCTCTTGTCTATTATTACAATGTTAGCACTTTGGAGGACGTTGCTGTTGGACAGGGTCAGGTGGTTTTGGAGGGTAGGGAGCGTTGCAGTGTGAGTGTCCCCGAGGAACAGATATCGCATTGGGCAGGCCAGCAAGAAATGGCAGGGACACACACACGCGCATGCACGCACGCACACACACACGCACTTTCACACATGTTCATGGTGTAATCTGTGATGGCAAAGGCAGGCAGTTCTGGGCAATGGTCCTGGTGGTGTGGTAATAACCGTATTTCCACTGTGACCATGTGAGTGCTAGTGAGCCTGAGTGTGTGTGTGTTATTAACAGTGTATCCACCTACCATGACAAAATGTGTGTGCTTGTGTGTGTTGGCCTGCTGTTATCTCTGTTGTTGCTGCCGTCAGGCTGCAGGACAGCCTCACAGGGAGAATAAAAGGTTGTGTGTGCGAGTGTGTTTCTGTGTGCGTGTGTGTGAATTGTCTAATACCTAAGCTAAGGGTGCCATCACATATCTTGTTGAAATACAATAGTTGTTTATTCACCATTGCACAACATCTAAAGTGCAGTGGGCTGCACAGCTCTGTTTGCAAAGAAAGAAGAAATTCAAGGTTTGTGGTTTCAAGTCTCACCACAGCTGTGAATTCTACTGACAGGCTGTGTTTAAGGCTCAGTATCAAAACTCAATACCTTTGTGGCCCCATTGTAATGTGTCTGCTGCGTCAGATATCAAAAAACTGTCGAGCCCCAAAAGGAGGCGGATAATTTCTGATATAAATTATAATCATCTTGTTTTCTAGGCTGTTAAGAATTGATGCAGAAGAACCACAGAGATCATATTATTTATGCCACACATTCTTCCCTTATCAAAACAATGAATGCTTTATTTAGATCTGGATACGATGCCCCCACTCTGCCTTGCCTCCAGTTTTGCCTCGTAGCCATTTGTGATGTTGCAGTTAAACTTCTGACATGACAACTCAAACCAAAAAACATGACAACTCAAACCACAAAACAAGGTCAATTATGACTCTTTCTATTATGAATGTTTGATCCACAGAGATTTTATATTAACCCTTAAGAGTTCCTTAAAAAAACACTAATGACAAAAAATGTCACCTTCCCAAAAACTGCCGAAAAAATATTATATACACTAATATTTTTTTCCACTTTAAACAAGTCAATCTTTTAAAACGTCTTCAGCCTGAAATATATATATCAAATATTGATTAGGTTTTGTTTTTAACACTTTTAGTATGTTTACATAGATCCACTGTCTTTTTATAAAAAAAAAAGTCGATCATCATTTTGGAAGAAAACTCACACTAACCCTAACCCACTCATGGGGTGGGTCAGGGTTAACCCAGCCAAAATGAGCAGCCCCATGTAAGCCTGCAGTTCCTCCTTGCCCACATCTCGCCAGTTTGGCTAGTCTCCCCTGCAGGTTTGTCATGGCCACAATATGCTGCAGGATTTCATCCATCAGCAGCAGTTCAAAGCTGGACGTCAGGTCACTAATTCAGGCAGCAGCACAGTGTGTCGGCCCCGGGATCAAACCACTGGCTGCTGGGACATAGCGGAGCGTCGCAGTGTTTGTGTGAGACCAAAATATTTTTAAAAGGTTTTTAAAGTCCATCCTGCCACTGCTTCATCCATCTCCCCTCCACTCTCATCTTCAGATGAGTCAGAGCTTGACTTGAGCTGGTCTATTTCTCCCTCTGAGGCCTCCTCTGTGTCAGCCTCAGAGTCCTCGGAGGAGGATGAGGAGCATCCTTGCACTCAGCGTACATGATCACTTCCAGAGCTTCCGGTGTGCTGTAATGTCTTGCCATCTCCAAAATGGCTACCCCTCACTACTGCTCATAGTTCTAACCATGGCTGCAGTGTACCTGCATAAACAACTTGAGCAAGAACCAAAGAAAAGTCCAATTTTGTTTTGGTTCTCACACTACTCATCATTTTTGGTATTGAATTAGTTTATAATGCAGAGTGTGGCTTTCTAAGAGAAAAGACTTATGAAGCTGGACACTGGACACACACACGCACACACACACACAATCCAACGTCAACAGCAACACGCACTTAACATTTCAGTAGTATGTCACCCTTGCAGAAAACAGTAAAAAGTTTGAAATTTTGCTGCATGCTTCGAATGGGAAAAAGTAGTGTAAAGTGGTAGACAAATATAAAAATAAAAAATTGAAGGCTAGTCGTCCAACAGTGAAATCTTAACATAAAGGAATGCAAAATTAAAATTTCTTAAAAATGAATATCATTTGGAAACTTTGAGCTTTATTTATTCAACACAGCCAAAATGGCATGAAAATAAAAAAACAGAATGGCACAAAATGTCCCCAGGAACTCTCAAGGGTTAAAAATGTAGTCAAACTTTCCACAAGCAGAGAAAAGTTATTTAAAAATGTGTGATGTTATTACAAGTGAGCAGAGCGGGAATTGTTGGGCGCAGTCAGCGGGAGAAGACACTAGTGTGCATATTCAGTGGGCTGCATACCTCTGAAAAAACCCTAATACATTTTCTGGCATATGCACTCAGCAAGGAATTGTCATTGTACTGAATAGGTATTATCTTTGGGTTTGGTGCCTACTTCTAAACCTATATTACCCACAATGCAACTGGACCATTGATGGATTAGTTGGAGATTTAAGTGTTATGCTAGAAGCAGCTAATTTAGCCTCAAGCAGCTAGACTCAAGCAGGACTGAGGTGCGGGTTGCAGAGGTCTGGTAAGTTCAGTCTTTTCTTATGGGACACTCCATTTGAAGTGAAAGTTTGAACTTCCAAGTTCCCTGTCGACACTTTCAACTGGAATGCCCCATAAAATCTGATGCAACCCCAACTTCAAAATCCAACATGGCTGCTTTGTCAGTAACCAGTGTTGAAAGCTTTACAGCATACGGTTTAATAGCCCTTCTGTCTTATTTGTGTCTTAAATGAGTGCTGTCCAACATTTATCATGGACATGTTGCTTTGCTGTTTGTATGTGCAAAATACTGCATAATGCATCGTTACTGAACTGGTATTGTTAACAGAATCTAACAGTCTTTAACCTGGCAAGTAGTGGATTTGAGACTTGTTGTAATGGAACACAGTCAACTCGGGTAGTTTATTTCCAGCTATGATTTCCAATTTTAGAGTTAAATGGAACTCACTACTCCACACCACAAGATCTTCCTTTCATTTGCTCTGTGGTTCCAACTGATGCCGATTCAAATAACACCAGATTTCATATAGCTCCCTCTGGAGCCACAGAAGGTGATGTGAACAACTGGTTAACCTGTCTGTTAAGTGCTGAAGTGTAGGCAAACAATTTTGTTTTGGTGCTCCAGTTAGCATATAATGAAAAATATATGCTGATACTAGGAGAAGTGTTTTTACACTGTGGATGTAAGTGGTATTGGTTGGTTGCAACTAACAGAAAAAAAGAAAATACACTCTTGAAGAAACTTTATATATTAGACACATGGACTAGACACTTCCATGTTTACATAGTAAACAGAGCGCTTCAGTCTTAACAGTCAATGTGCTACTTTTGTAGTTTATTAGTGTCCCTATCCAATAGTTAGAAAGTAAATAAAGCTACACCACCACTATAAATCTAATAAAAATACTCATATCCATAAAACAGCAATAATTCATAAAGTTGGTGTAGAAACTATTTTTGTATCTCTAAGCAGCCTAGTGTTCCATTTTGTGCCAGCACTAATATCTGTCAAGACTGCATCTTAATGCCACACATGCACTGCAGGGCATACAAATACGTCTAAAAGCAGAGCGCACTTACTCTGTGTTGCCAGTGATTTCCTCCTGAATTTGTCTGGACTGAAGGATGCCCTCTCTTTTCTGAAAGAAATAAATGGAGGAAGGCATGTATGAATTCTATTGAATATGACTGAAAAAAGTGAGAAAAGCCAATGATAAATTGACGGCAGTGGAGAAAGGTGTTATGAAGTGAAACTCTCAATAAAAGGTGACGACTCGTTATGCAAGTAAGTAGACAGAGACTGTAAATTTGTTCTAGCAAGCCTTCAAACACAAAGTTACACCCACCTGGACAACCACCACTTGAATAGAAACATGGTCTGGCAATCTGATTGGTGCTCTGAAGTGTTGCGACAGTGCCACAAGCAGGTGCAGGATGGCAACTATACTCTTGGCATGAACAGCTAACAAGAAGAGCAGAAGAAAGACAAAATCACAAGCCACATATTTTCTACAATTTTTATCCTTTCAGGAATTTAGATTTGAAGGTCACATACTGTCAGTGATAAATACAGACACAAGGTGCCAAAAGTTGCCTTGACATTGAAGAAAGGTTACAAAAATACAATCTTTAGGAGAAAGATTAAACAAAACAACAACAACAACAATCTAATCTTAAGTCTCCATCTGCAGCATGAAATCACCCTTAAGGACTGTGCTCAGTCAGACACACTGTGCGAAATGTTTTTAGTCATCCGAACAAATAGGATTTACCTTTGGATACACAACACAATCAGGATCAATTAAGTGTTTTAAGTTAACCTGGCAAAGACATTATAGAGAGCAAGCTAAAAGCCTTCAGAAAACCAATTTGATCCTCACTGCATAATAGGATCCACATAAGTTATTTTAAAGCTACAGAACGGGGGATGAAAGTAAGGGCAAACAAAAGCGAATTGATTAAAGGAGAGCTCTCCAAATAAAAGGAGTGCAAAATCAATTACATTCCATGTTATTCACTTTGCTCTTTAGCATTTATGAAGACGGCTTGTACAAACAGCTTTCAAGGCCACACTTTTACCAGAGGTGCATTTAAACATGATATTATTTGGTTTGAAATTCGTTCATTTATAACATCTTTTCTCTCTAAATTCTTAAAATCTATTTGGTTCCTTACTGCAAGCTTTTCTCTTTGACTCTGTCATGTCGTGTTTCTGCCCTAGTCATAAACTAATCTGTGCACTGCCATGACTCTCATTCCATTTTGTCCTCCCTGTATCTCTTACATCTCTCATCTATGGTATATATGTTTGGGCTAATGACATATGTTAAAGGCAGTGTGCTGCAAGGCTAATAGTAATTCTCATTATTCCTGTGTCACACTGAAGAGTTCCACCAAAGGAGACATGGACAGCTTTATTGGCCTACATGGCTACATTCACTGCCATCCTCAATCTGAAAGCTTCCAGCTCAATGAGGCGCATATTAATCCAATGGAAAGACAAGTGCATTCTGACAAGTGGTGTTTTGGAACAACCTGACATGTAGCAAGTACTCTCCATTTATGAGGAGACCAATGAGATTAGACTGATTCTTTATTCTTTAATGTTGTTATTATGATTATCTCAACTTTTAACAAAGAAAACTTTGCTGTAGCCAAGTCCAGGATGAGATTCATGTTTAAAATGCAGTTTCTCTGTATATACACTTCTTATAGCCGACTAACAGGTCACATGGTTCCAGTAAGCGCTTCCACTGATACAGCGTGCATGATCGCAGACTAATCATTAATCATTAGTTACACCTGTGTTTGACCTGTCAAAATATCTCTCAAACAAGCTGACAGGAGTACCAACAAATCCTGAGCATGTTATTGTTTTCTATTTTGTTCTCAAGAACATGCAATAGATGGAATCTCAGAACCTATCTGATAACTATCTTCTTTTGAATAAATATGTTTGAAACAGCCTACTGCCTTCCTCAGGAGTGTTTCAAATGACTGGGGGCCATATGATTGTCTCATATTGATTTCATCTAATTTAATTTATCAGTTGTGTAGCAGCATATTGTTTCATTGACTTAATAGCCCAAACAATACATCACCTAATGAAAATGACATTTTGAAAGAAAATATCATGTTTTTTTATTTAAATCTACTTTATTCAAATTTATAATTTATTTATTTCAAAGGTCCTATTAGTTTGAAAGATAGATTTTTGAGTCTCACTCCCAACTCGTTAAAAAGTGATGTTACGCAGTGGCAGCCGGCCTGTCCACTGCGATATTTTTTGAGGAGTTGGTAAAGAGACTCAAAAATCAACTTTTCTTACAAATGGGACCTTTTATTGATAAATTATACATTTTTCTAATGATTACATATCCAGTTAAGTTAACCCTGTCGGTGCATTTTTGTAATTTTAGGACGAGAAAGTGTAAAACAATAATATATCCTGCCAGTTGTGTTTGTAACCACACTTGTAAGATTGTTGGAAAAGAAAAAAATGCGTATATTGGCTGATATATCGATACCAGAATTTTTTTATCCCGTAATATTGGCATCGGTCATAAAAACAGAAGTACTGGTCACACTCTTACTGTCTTTCAATAATTAACTTAAAACTCCCAATCACATTCACTTCACTTTACTATGCAACCTGTACTGTAATCTCAAAGCCATTTCAGCGGATAGTAAGTCCACAGTGACAGGTGACAGTACATTGCAACAGTACTGGACCGAAGCTGAACGCTAGATGGCTTACTGCTGCAGAAAACAGTACTTTTATAATGCTAACTAACAAACAGATCAGTAACTTTAGACTTACAGTCAACGTTCCAGCGAATGTTCCTGGTGGAGAGCTTGAGCGAGTCATTGATGCGTTCCAGTACAGTCTGCAGCTTCTGTTTCTGGGCGATCTCTGACTGAGTCACCTCTGCTACGTTCAATTTCTCACCTTCCAGCTTTTCTGAGGCACAAGACACAGGCACAGACACTGAGCTTTATATTAATGAACATACATACCATTCGTCAGGACTGAAACCTTTAACTCAGCATGGATATAATCAACAGCTTTTTTTTTTTTTTTTAAATACATTTACTCGCTTTCACATTTAGGGTTTAACTCCTTACCAAATAGTTTCTGCAGGACCTGTCCATCATACAGATCTTCAGCCAGATCCTTTACAATGATCCTCTCCCCCACCAGAACATCATTTATCCAGTCGATCAACACCTATATGGGCAAAGTTAAAGATTGTTAGCTAACTATTTGACAACTATTTGAAGAGCGCTCAATACTGCTTTATTTCAGTAGCTGGCTGAGTTTGCACTGCACCTCATATTTGTGTATTTTCTTGAGGAGGATCCACACAGAACTTTTTGATGGCCGTAGATGTCTGTGCATGTTTCCGCTGTTTGTATTATTTGCAGCATATTCTTGCGCATTATTTGATGCTATTGCGTTATTTCCAGGTGCCATTAAAACCAGATAAAAAAACAAACAAAACCAACATCCAAGAACAATTCTAACTGTTTTTAAGTTAATGAATATTAGAATATTCGAAAATCATTGTCCATCCCTAGTCTGTACCGACCTCCTGATGGTAAGAGACGTCTTTTGCAAATGCACTCAGACCTAGTCTGGCAATATGTCTGAAATCTTCTATCTTCCAAGTCATTTCACAGATTTTCAATGAAATATGAGTGTGAGTTTTAGCTCGGTCATATAAGGACTGTGGAACTTTTTTGAAGTTAGACCAGTGTTGATTGGGAGAAATGCCGAGGAAAACTGTCCTGCTGAGACATAAATCGTTGCCCCAATCTGAGGCCTTTGGTAGCCTAACAAAAGAATTCGCCTATTTGACTCCAGTGATTGCTCGCCAGTCCTCACATGTGTGCCTGCTCTGCAGCACCATGCTGCCACCACAAGTTTTAAAGTGGGGATGGTGTTCCATATGTGATGAGCTGCGCCTGATGACTCAAATGACCTCAAATGTGATCACTGACCCATACCTTCACACTCTGAGCACTAATTTAGCTTTTTATTCATACTTACTTATTTCTTATCTTGCAAATCATCAAGAGATGGAGCACTATACCACACTGAAATACTGTATATCCAAGGTAAATAGTAGATAAAATCATTTAAACTTCACCTTCATTAGCTCCTGCAGTTTGCGGTCATTCTTGGAGTTAGGGTCCACCATGGTGCGCACTTCATTCTCCTCTAATGGATGAGCAGAAACAGGATAAATGGTTGAGGAAGAATAGCAACTAGGGGTGTCATGATTCTCCAAATCAACAACTATGACATTTGTATTTGTAAAGATCAACAAATGATTTTCTGTCCCGTCACTGTCATTTGTAATCTAAACATTTTCTCAGAACAGAAAGGGGTATTTCATGACAATGGCTCGACTTAATCTGTGTGACTTTTGCTGGTTAGGGTTAGACAAGTTCAAATAGTATTCACCACAGATTGTGGTATATATTGAACTCTGGAATAAAGTTCAACTCTAGTTACCCAAACTTCACGGATCCAATAATAAACAACAGAAATTAAGTTAGTTATGAAGTTAAGTTTCTTAAATCTTCTTCCCAAGTTCAATAAAGGATCCCCCAAAAAACTGTCTGTCTATACAATTAATCTGTGTATGTTCAACACAGGGAGCTACTTGTGAGCAGGTATGGTTGTAACAGTAAACACATTGTCATTATCATGCTCCATCTGTACCAGGGTTGGGCCAGTGGCAGCTGTGTTTGTATTCTGCAAGCAGTTGTCATTGCTTTCTTTCATTGTGGCTGTGTTGTGTTATGTTATTGCCGTATGGTTTTCATCACTAAGCTTCCTGAGGCTGATCGCAACTAACATTAAGTCATGGACGTGTAGCGCAGAGACAAAGATGCTTTTAAACATGCATGTCAGACGGTCGCCTGGCTCAGGGATGAGATGGTGAATCTTCCTTCACTGGTTCGAGGTTGCTGTCAGAGTAACAGCGGGAAGTGATGAGCTGGTGAGGACACTCCTGACTCGCTTGGGCACAGTGAATTTTCTGCTATGGCAATGGTTCCCACCCTTATGAGTCCCAACCCCCGAGAAAAATCGGGCTGGTGTTCACAACCACCCTTTGTAGTTCTAATGGTTCAGTTCTGTCCAGCACCAGTCTGTGTCTTGGCACATCAGAAGTGAGTGTTCATCATCAGTGTTGGTTTGTTGACTGCTGGCTAAAAGGTGGTTGTCAGATTAGCTGAGCTAATACAGTGGTACAGCAGACACCATACTGTCACAAGCCAGTGCTGGATGAGCCTCCCAGCTCTCCTGTTTGAGCACATTATGGTCTCAGCATGCCTACTGCACCTGTCCACAACCATTGTTGAGTACACAATTCTCTACTGTACTGTAATCCAACACAACAGGTGGTGATCTGAACTAATCTGCAGCATGCATTGATAGCTAACATATATGTATGTTATTGTAAAACATTATTTCATGTGAACAATTAACATTATTTAATGTTAACAGTTAACATAACTTATTCTGAACACGTAACATTATTTAAAGTGAACATTTAACATCAATTAATGTTAACAGTTAACATTATTTCATGTGAACATTTAACGTTATTTAATGTTACATTTAACATTTTTTAATTAATGTCCAGAAATGGCTTTTTTGACATTTATTGAATTACTCTTTGGACTAAGGTCATCAAGACCCATATCCATTTGTCTTTTAATCTAAACCACTGGCCTCAAAGCAAACACCTTCAGAAAATGTGTGTAACAGGAACTGTGAATAAAGTGGTTTACCGAGCATGGTGTCCTCGGGATCCAGCTCATAGTGGGAGGGGCTGAGAGGAAGGTTGATGGCATTAATCCCCTCCTCCTGAAGCTCAGACACTACGAGAAAGAGATACAAACATTTTATCAGATTTAGATAAGACAAACAATGCTGATATCAGGGACGCTGTGAGGACTCTCCTGCCATGTCTTCTTTGTTGGCCTTATTATAGATTTTTCTTATTGTTAAATATTCCAGTGACAAGATCAAAAGTGACACCGCATTAGCCTGTCTCTTTTTCAGACAGTCAAAAAGAAAAATGTCACAAACACCTATTTCTTGTCTTTTAATAACACCAGCTGATTTACTAAACCGGTAGGCACCATAGTTTAAAACCTGCTAGAGCAAACTGTGTATTTTCTGGGAACTACTTTCAACACTTACGTAATACACATTTGGTTCTCTACTAAAAATCTACTGGAGCAGGATAGTGAACAATGGAATTGATTCAAAATAAAATAATAGTCAGTGACTGTTTATCGCAATTAGGGCTGCAACTTACAATTTTATTTTTGATCAGGTAATCATAGTTTGTAAAAACCCATCACTATCTCCCACAGCCCAAAATCACTTGTTCGACTCATCCAACACTCTAAGGTCCAAATATATTCAATGCACAATTATATAAAACACAAAAGCACAATTTGAAAAGCTTAAACCAGTGAATGTTTAGTGTGTTTGCTCGATGAAAGACCTAAATGATTTATTATTTAAATGGTCTGTAATAAAAGTCGAAAACACAGGTAAAGCAGCCTAAGTTGACAAAGTTCACTCTCCAACCTCAAGCTTAAACTCAAGCCACATGTATCTGGAACAAGGCTGCCTGACACGTCCACCTCTGAAGCCACTCAAAATGACAATCAATTAGATAACTGCTACATGAAGAGCAGATCGGCTGAGACAAAGACAGAACACCTCAGTGAGTAATAATCACTTGCAGGGATGAGCAGTAGTTTGGACAGCTCCCTAAATGTTCCCTTGTTTCCACAAAGTACTATTAGCAGACCCTCCGTCGAGATTCATTTGACGTCAGACAAACACAGACCGGTGCTGCTTCCTGCTTCTCAGCGAGCTTTAAAAGAAGCCCAGCATGCCATTCTTCTCAGTGTGTCAGATACCTGAGGAGGCCTGATCACTGCTCATCTGTGTGTGCGCTGAAAGCATGCAGTGAACATCCTGTGCATCTCTCTGCCTTCACTGGAACAATATCCGCTTAATCAACACCACACACACACAAGTGCTCACACAGCGGTGTGAGAATATTCCTACAGAGCAGTACATGCTCCGCTCTTCTCTCTCTGAAATTACCACTTGCTCGCTCGGCATCACTAACACTGCTCCAGTCTACAAGACAGAGCAGTTCCGCTCACGTACATCAAAACCATCTTTATTTTCTTTCCCCCACTGCATGACACATAAAACTTAGCAAAATCATTATGTATGTTGTTTGTATAGCTGAATACTTCCCTGGGGTCCAGTTAGACAACATGTAAAAAGTATCAAGAAATTATAAAAAGATCAATAAGAACAGTGGGTACAGTTAACATGAAAATGGTCTTGACAATGACTCCACAGTAGATACAAATGCCATCCAGTAAAGGGAGACAGGAATTACACCCTAACGCATAATATTCATTATCTGCCAGTATGGGTTTCTCAATCAAAACAAAATAAAAGACATTTTTCGAGTTTTGTGCTGGGATTGCTGAGAGGAACCGGGGGCGGAACTGCTGTCCACCTGCTTAAGAGTCGGCCTGCTCTGGAGGAGGGTCGGATGCAGAGCCACACCTTCTGGATGAATACACACCCTCACCATCTGATGTGCACAAATATCACAGATGAGGTAATGTTCTAAATTTTCATTCACGTTACGTTTAGTCTCACGCGCCGACTTCCTTCCTCACCCTCTGAGTCTCCCCGCTTTTTACCTTGTTTACCTTGAGGAAACATGGGGATTTCTCTGGTTTTTAATTGTTGGTAATTCTGTGGTTTTTGTTAACTGCATTGTTTAGGATTTAAACATTTAGGATAATGTAAGTACATATCAACTTCAACTAAACTTTTCTAAAAATTACAACAAGACAATTTCCGAATTGGAATGGCATATATGTCATCAGTTTCAGAATAATCTGAGAATATCATGAGTCGAAAAGGAATTTGCTCTTGAAAAAACTATCCATTTATATACCTACAAGTCCGGGAATATTGTGTGAAGAAAATGATGACAGGTCTGTCCTGTGAGGGGTTCACAGTGAATGTTGGACTGGCTGGAGCAAATAAACAGACAGATTCAAGACTCATCTTCAATTCCATAAAGACTACTCCATAGGAAGACTACACTGTGGTTGTTTGGATGTCAAACACATCACACATATAGAAATTCCAGGAATGGGTGGAATTTAGTTAAAAGAATTTAAATTCTGTTTCCCCCCTCAGTTCACCAGTTCACATACAAAAATAATCACCTTAATAGTCAAACAGTAGTGTTGCATATTACAGACACATAAAGAGCAGTCATTCCCACAGTTTCTGGTCATGTGAAAACAAAAATAGTGTCAGTAGACTATATGTTAGGCCCACAGATAGCACATGACTGATACCTATTGTTTTGTGGATTGATAACAGATAAAAGCGTTGAACAGTGGATCGCGGTTTGAGTTGAAACTGACATAAAACTTTCACACCAACTGTCAGTGGCTGGCAATGTAATCTACAGACTCATTTGGGGGTAAAGCTGCTATACAGAAAAAAAAACCCATACCAATTAGCACAAGCTGATGTAACTGTGATTATCACTTGTGCTATTTAAGGATGAGCAATTTGAAGCCTAGGTTGCGTGTTATTATAAGTATAGCGGGTAGATAATTAAGGAGAGATGACCATGGTACCACTCCACTATTGTGCTTCCACACCACTATGTCAAGCAAGTCTGCACCAGTCCCAGTGTTAAAAGCCACCTCTGTGAACACACTGTATATGATGAGTGCAGATCTGATTCATTGTCAGTATAAGCAGAGGCGTCCTCAGTGTCCCCACTGCACATCCCTCCTCCCCACCGGGCCGGTGTTATAAAAACTGCGGTACGTGTGAGGACAAGGATGACAATGAAAAGCAACGTCAACATATGGATCAGTCAGGAACATGCTTTCCGCGTGATGCCTTAATGTAAGAAAATTATTCATGCTGATGCCGTGTCCTACCTGGAGGGCAGAGCGCTCCACAGCCCATATCTGTCTGTCTCCGTCCCCCAAACTCAAGCATCCTTTCCTTGCTAGCAGCACCAGTGGTCTCCCCTGCAGCTCATCCTCCACGGGCTGAGCTCACGCGTCTCTGATATAACACCTCACCTGGATATTAATTCTGTATCTGCTCTTATTTCATGTAGGAATATGATCATATGTTACCTCTCCTGTATGATGTCTGCACTATATCCACAATGCATCCACAGGCGTTCGTCCCTACACAATAGGCTCAGCCCCCGCTAATACTTTTAAACCATCTGACCTTCTATTTTTATATCATCTCATCCCCATCCTATAGATCACATTCTCATCCTTCACTCCCTGCTCCTTTTTTTCCTTTTCCATCCTGGCGTGTCGCCCACTCAAGCTGGCTGCACCTCTCTCCCCGGCGCACGCGGCCACTGCCATAAAACGCCACGAGGACTTAAATTTAATCAATGATCAACACGAGAGCGACCAGCCCGAGTCTTCCATCAAATCATGGAGCAACACTGCACTGGATGTACACCTTTCTGTGTGCGCCTGTGTGTGTGTGTGTGTGCGCGCACACAGAATGGCGGCATGAATGTAATGTGATTGCATGCATGTCTTGCAGACAGAGGCAGCATAAAACGGGGGCTCAGCTGTGCAACAGTATCCTGAATGACACAAAGTAATCATCCAATTGAAAGGGACCTTTCTCCCTGGATGATAAAACCTGGCCTTTAACAATGAATGTCAAGCTCTGTGTATTTCCACAGCGACCCTGCGTGGCTACAAACTGCACCGGGCATTTAAAAAGAGATTTTTTTGGGGGGGTGGGAGAGCATTCTTATTTACAGCACCTTCTTGGTAGTTAAAGGCCAACACAGCGAGGTTTATGACTATCATGAATGAAGGTGAGGTTAACCGACAGTGAATCCCTGTGTGAGCTCCAGAGCCGCTGTCCCTTATCTGACCCTGACCTGTGACCGTGCACCCTTTTCCCCATGAGAGGCACCACTGCTCCCTGTGTTCCCACAGTGTCGGAGGAGGAGGAGGAGGAGGAGGAGGGTGGTGCTGGTGCTGGAGGAGCCTCCTGCCTCAGTCAGTGACGGGCCTGTGTTTACTCGTGCCTCATTCCTCACTCATTACAGTAGTAGCGGGCTCAATACCTTACATGGATACAGACACAGCCCGCGGCCATGAAAACACACACAAGCAAGCACACGTTGTAGTTTACGGTGTTTCTTCGTCATAAACAGCGTGTTCAAAGTTGAATTAAAAGTGATATTCAGCGTTAAACGTGTTAGCTTCGTGAATTTTGACTGCGCAGTAGTGTTGAGTTCGTGGGCATTTTTTTTTTCCTGCACCAAGAGGCTCCCGCTGTCTGATAGTTAGGATGTAGATATCGTTAAAACTCAAATCATTGTGCATTCACATTTAAAGACGATAAAGTCAAACTATCCGCCAGCCTTTCGGCTAGTTTTTCGCCCATTGTTTTCGCAAGCTGTTTTACCTTCTTTCGCCTTTTTCCTTCTTGCCAAAGTTCCGCCAAGTTTCCCCAGGAAAGAGTCGTCTTTCTTTCTGGAGGACGGAGATTTGGGCGTCGGGGATTTCGGAGAGGACGGTGACTTCTGAGGCGAAGAGGCCATGGTCGTTGCGGCGGTTCGATCCGGGACAGTTGTCACCGAACTGCCCGAGCGGACGTGGAAATATAAGTTGGTTTGGAAGTGAAGGATAGGGAAAAAAAAAAAAAAAAAATCACTGTCCACTCCCTAAAGCGGAAACGGAATTCCAGACATTTTCTCCCGAAGTTGGCTGGAGTGAGTGGCCCCTCCTCTGTGGAGGAGGGCCGGGAGGCTGCTGACCGCGGGAAGTGGGAGCTCGGCGGCGGTCGGGCTCAAGAGACAGAGCCACCAGCTGAGAGGTACCAGGACCGGAGGGGCCCCAAGAAGTGGATGTGAAGACACAACCTTCACCAGCAGAGGCCGGGCTGAGCACCGCTTCGCTTCTGGACGGCTCAACTTTAACATGACGAGAGGGGGCGCTTGTTATTGTGTCTGTGTGGTGCATTAATGTGTTCCTCTCTGCTAGCTTCCCAAATTATAGATAAATATTGTGAAAAAATATTAATTAATATTATTAATATAAATGTAATATGTAGTCTTAATATATACATGTAATGTATGAAATGTAAAGGCTATCTAAACGCAGTTTGTATTATAGCAATACTTGAAGGGGAACTAGGTAGTTTTGGAGACGAAATTCAAACTGTTTTGTAATATTCACAATATGAATGGGGTCAGAAATATTTATCTTTTCCATAACTGAATAAAAAAAGCTGTTCTCAGACCAAAAGAATGTCCCTGAACTCTGTTTGAAGCTAGGGAGGTGGCAGGGTCCGCCACATAAACACAAAGCAAAATCAGCACGAAACTGTGTTGTCCTCTCTGGTTAGTTTGATTATTCGGTCACAAAAACAGAAAGAGTTTGTTTAATTAGTTTTTATCTTTCTCTTCTGATTGAAATACTTCCCCAAAACTACATAATGCACCTTTAAAAGACTTACGGGGTGGCAACATTCCAGCAGGTAAGAGCTACAGGCTAATATCAACGTCTCTCAATATGAAAATGATGTCACAATTTCAACAATAATTAAAATGTATATTTATTTATTTTCCATTTAATAGACTTGAAGCAGCATAAAACCAAAACGTGTCAAGGCATAACAGACATTTTTACAATTTTTATCATGAAAACATAACTTATTCTGAATTTAGTGTTTGTTAATTCACAACACAAACAGACAAAACATTTAAAGCCCAGGGACTAAATGAGAAATGCGGTTTCTTGACCAGGCATTTAAAAAAAAAAAAAGTAAATCATGTAAACACATTATTCATCTTCTCAAAAGGGAGCCGAGCCTGTCATTTTGACTCACAGCCCACACACTAGGTTAAAACGAGCAAAACAAACAGTCACAGTTGAACTGACAGTAGTTAGTCACAGACTTATGTTGAGCAGGAAACTGCTTTATATGTCTTGAACCTCCAGCCCCGGTCAGAGATCTCACAGCAGGTGGATTAGGGCTGGGACAGGTGTATGACCAAATGTGCAACATTCATGAAAGTCTCGACCTGTGCAGATTCCATTTTCTGCTGTGTGATTTAGTCCTCAGTTGTGTTGCATGTTGTGTCACGCAGCCACCTGACAGAGGGACGTCTTACGACCTGACTACAGATATGTGGCAGGTGGGACTCTCTCCTCCTGTGTTCAGTGGTGTAGATACTCATTTTATTTTACAGTGTTCCAGCACAAAGTGACAATATAACTATATTAAAATACGGACAAGAGCGCTCACACTCGCATACAAAACTACAAAGTGATCTCTGGATTTATGACACAAATTTAAAAACATGTCGTGCTGTGCAAAACACTAAAACAGTATTGAGTCATTCCATGTGCTATCCAGTGAGGCCATACGGGGTTACATTAACAACAAATCCGCCACAACAATTCCACTCTTAAGGCAAGCAGATGCATAAAGCAGCTGTTGATTAGGCAGTCAGTTTGGTTTGTGAGGTGCGCCAGCATTTTACAAGGCAGCCAGTCACATAATTAGAAGTGGTTAAGCATACTGAACATCCAGTTTGAGGTCAGTGTCAGCCTGGGCCGTGACAGATTACACTTGTGAGCACAGAGGTCAAATAACCTTAATGGCAGAGAAACGGTAATGTCTAAAGGAAGTCATTAGCTCAGGCTCCATTTCCATCCTTCCTCCTCTGAGCTCAGCATACCAGCACAGACTCAGACCAGACGAAGCCTCGCCGTCTTCTTCAGGGTGAACGAACACAGACACTTTCGTGACTTTTCCGTCCTCACCACATTTTCTACATTTGTAGCTTCATGAGAATTAGCCAGACAATAAGTATTATGGTAAAATTTCAACCTGTGTTCCTTTAAAATAGTGTTAGATAGAGAATCACAGTGCTTCTCCATCCATCCTGCTCCTCAACATTGAGTCTTCACTCCAGCCTCTCCTGCCCCCAGCTGTCATCCGCCTGGGCCCAGTGAAACTCGTAGCCCTTGGACAGCACGAGGCTCTCCAGGTCCTTGTCCTCAGCCCTCTCCTTCAGCCTCTGCTCCTCCAGGATGGAAACCAACATGTCTCGTTTCTCCACCGTCCTCATGATCTCTGACAGCATCTCCTGCTCCTCCTGCAGCTCAGAGGCGCTCTTCTTTGTATCTGCAGTAAGACGGATGAGAGGAAGTTAGGAAGAGGTTCATGTATTACTCTATCCGGTAATTAGATTAGGTTTGTGTCTGTGCTCAACCGTCACCTTCTGTTGCCATTCTGTGTCGTAGATCTTGCTGCAGGCGGCTCTGCGTGTCCTCCAGTTCAAGCTCCTGTGCGCTGCAAGGGAGCAGAAAATTGGGTGACCTCCACTGGTGAAAATTAGGAACTGCGACAGCTTCGACATCAAATATGTTGTCCAATACAAGTCTCTAAAGGGCAAGTTCACCCAAAAATAAAAACGGAGTCATTATCTTCTCACCCCAATGCCAGCATAAATTTGGTGATTTATTTCCATGTAAGTTGCCAAAGTGAGGTATTCAACAACACAATAGTGGAAGGCAACAAAGACATCATGAGTTGGAGGATGGAGGATCTGTTCAGTTGTCAGACTATTAACACCATCAGGCCTTCACACTTGCTTACCCCTACACACAAATGTCCACCTCCCCCCATTCCGCCTCTGTAATTTTCATACAGATGGCGAGGCGGAATAATGGCGTAATATTCCTGCCAGTGTGAAAGGGGCTGCTGTTTTGCTGTATACCACCAGGAATGTATTGGGGAAAATGTAATGACTTTCCAGGTCTACATCAGCAATGGGGGTGGAGAAGGAAATGACACCATTTTCCTTTTTGGCTGAGCATATCCTTAACTCCATGTGTGAGCTAATGTAGTCACTTACAAGATCATGAGTTCAGACTCATAGCGGGCCAATCTGTTCTTCTCCAGAACCAATTTAAACCAGGACTGATAGAGCTGGGCCTCGTCGCTGTCATCTGTCTGAGGTGACTCTGGGAGAGGAAGAGCGAGGGAGCAAGGACGGAAACAAAGGGAGGAAGGTCGGAGAGAGAGAGAGGGAGGGATGGATGAGGTTGAATGTGGCAGTGTGGATGAGGGGGGAGGAGGCAGGATGGAGAAGAAAGAGAAAAGTACTTCAGAATTCTTCATCAATATTGTAAAGCCATTACAGGAAAAAATAATGATGGAAGAAACCCTCAACCACAGACACACACACACACACACACACACACACACACACAAACACAGGCCATGTGCTTTGCTTCAATCTGACAAGACCTCACTATTCACTGGAACACAAACAAAGGCCTGTACTGTAAAAAGATGAAGCAACAATGAAGTCTCGCTGTCTATTGTGAGTACAGCCATTAACTGTAGAGGCTTTTAACCAGACCAGGATTACAAGGCAACGCTTTTTTTTCTTAATGGTCACAGAAGTATGAGCACAGGGAAATAGAGGAAGAAGAATGAGGCTTTCAGAGTGGAATTCCATTCAGCTGTTTTTTTTTTAGTCTCACAATGGACCAAGGTGTTATTCTTCAGTTCTGTCATTAAAAGTAGCTTTGTAATATCTTATTCAGGCTAACTGACCTTTCTAAGGCGCTAGTCAGTGTGCGAGTGTTGTTTGGTACCTGTTTCTCCTCTTATGATCTTTTCTATGCCCACTCCTCTCTCCTCCAGATCTCGCTGCTTCTCTGCAACCTCCTCCAGCTGTCTTTGGATGGCCTGGAAAATGCAAAAATAGGATATCATATCACACAATCAAAGGAGAAGAGTTTTTGTCTGGGTTTTGAGATACCTCTCTCTTGACATTTCTACCTGCACCTCTATGTCAAGAAGGGGAAAGGAATTTAGTTTGTGCTGCTTAGAAAGAATTCCAGTGCAGACTATCTCGCTCTTGTCCACATTACTCTGGATAATCCAGAGAGCGCACTGTCAACAGTTTTTGTTGGCAGCATTCCTTTGCTAGATACAGTGAAGTTATCATTCAAAGGAGCACATCAGTTCTGGAAAGAGATGTTGCCGCTGTTTTAAAATGTCATTTTTCCATGCTGCGAGCGCCGCCAACAATATTTCATTCACCTTCATTGCCTTGAGGTCATGGCAGAAATCTCAGAGACATACAGTTGGTCTCAAAGACTGGACAATGGAGGAAGCTATGTGCACGGCTGGATTCTACTAGTACATATTGCTAGTATTTTTGACATTTTGGGAAATTTCCTTACTCACTTTCTTGCTGAAAATGAGCTGAAAAGATCAATGCCACTCTCATGTGTCTGCGTTCAATATGGCACTAGGGTTAACAGCTGTCAAGGTAGCTTAAGATAACAGTGGAACCAGGGGTAAACAGCTAGCTTGCTCAGTCAGAAGGTAACAAAATCACATTGCCTGCACTTCAAAATCTCCCTAATGTCCCTTATTAACATGTCATATTTTGCTTGATTAATGTGTACCTAATGTTAAAATGAATTATGAAATGAGTACCAGGTATGGTCGCGGGTCGGACCACACCCATCTTCGAACTTTGGCTTTCACTGTAATCTGAACTACACACGTGTGAAGTTCAGATCAAAGTTATGGTTGTGACATTATTGGACTGATAATCTTATAAAAACATTGATCCCGCAACAAAAGGTGTCTCCAGGAGCATATTTTGCTATGATGACACACACACACACACACACACACACACACACACACACACACACACACACACACACACACACACACACACACACACACACACACACGGTTTCCCAAAAAGTGAACCTGACATACAGTAAAAGATTCACAGCATTCATATTATCAGAAAAAAAGGAGGCTGAAGAGTAATTACATCGCTCTACTGAAACTGAAGAAATTGATCCAACCGTCTAAGAACTTTTTCAGTGCAGTCAGACTCATCACACTGAGTGGACACTGTGGATTCTTTTTTCAGTCTAGAAACTGAGAAATGCATTGTACCGAGGCCTTGGACATGTCAGCAACATTGAACCATTTGTTGGATCATAATGGCAGAGCAAAGTACCTGAGCTCTGTGAAGCCTCTTCAGCTGTTCTCTTTTAGCCTGCTGGGCGATCGTCTTCTCCTGCTTCCTCCTCTGCCTCTCTGGGCAAAGCTGGAATACAGAGTACAGAACATTTCAGCAAATGTGCACACATGCACATACGGTAACTATTCCCCGCATTGTGCTGCCTTTTCAGTACAAACCGTCTGATTGGATGTCATGTTTTCATCTTCATCTTCGCTAGAAGAAGACCGTTCTAAATTTTGCTTGGACGAGGCTTGATTAAAAAAAGAAGGACAAAATTAGAATAGCCGAGTAACATTTAACACTTTAAGCATGTGTGAAAGTGCAGAACAACAGTTTTAACGCATAACTTATCCGTAAAACGGATAATATTTAGTGATGAGAATCTATCATGACACCTGCTGGGATAACAGCTTCATTAAAAGCATGAAGGAAGCCATTCTCCTGCTTCCTTCTTGCTGTTACTCACTGACTTCAAGACAAACATCAAATAACAGAGGCAAAAACCACCAAAATGTCTGACCTGCATCACTTCTCAATGAATCCATTAAACCAGTTGGTCTGAAGGAGTCACACTGTGTATCTGACAGCAAATAAGCAATTACTGCAGGACAAATTGTGCTCTGCAGACTTTTCTCTAATCTTGATTACTTGATAATTTTACCATTTGAGGCCTTTTAAAACCAGAAGAGTAGTTGGCAAGAAGACACTGTTTCACATTGACGCTAGAATCTATCAAAACAGAACAAAAGTAAGTAAGTAAGCCAAGATGGTCAGAGCTGGCTGGCTCTGCAGGAAGGAGTTGGGTGCAGAGCTGGAACCTCTGGGAAGAATTTAAACACCTAGACTCACGTCAGGTTCCGCTCTGATCCGGAGCTGTCAACAGGAGGACAGTTCAGAGATT
The DNA here is from genome assembly GCF_904848185.1 of Acanthopagrus latus. Taxonomy (NCBI): domain Eukaryota; kingdom Metazoa; phylum Chordata; class Actinopteri; order Spariformes; family Sparidae; genus Acanthopagrus; species Acanthopagrus latus. Next base: position 25,660,565 of record NC_051046.1, on the reverse strand, counting down.
ACTTATAACTTGTGGGACTAGCAAGTGGAATTATCTTCACTGCCGTTTATCAACCTCACTGCAGCAGTGATCCTTGGACGTGACCTCTGTTGTCAGGTGTCTGTGGTAAATATAATACAGGTTGACCTGATCTCAAACACAGAGACACACGCGCCCTCAGTATGTGCCGTTGCACCGCATTTTTTACAGCTAATGTACAGTAAAGTGTTGTGGCTGTTGGGGGGTAAGGCATTTGACTGTGCGGTCAGACTCTCTGGAGATGTTGACTTTCAGCTCTTTGTTTTGGTTTTGGGGCCCAGAAGCTGTTTGAGTTGGTTCTCATCACTCTTAATATTGTCATTCTCAGACACAGCCTGCAACTGTTTTCAGCAAAAAAAACCCTGATAAACCAAATGCTTTGCTTCCTATATACTGATTTAATGAGATGAAATCATGGAAATGAGATGAAATTTCAGTTTCTTGTACTGCCCACCCCCCCAAGTGGGCAAAAATGCAGGCTTAAAAACATCACTGCACTGCACTAACCTTTGTTCCTGAGGTTGGTGAGTATGGTCCTGATTTCCTTCTGCACCTCGTGGTCCGGCCCCTCACTTTCTGAATCCTCCCTCTTCCTCAGCCTCAGGGAAGAGAACAAGTTGACCCTCCTGCGGGGCAACGAGCCCGTGTCGTCAGAGAACACCCCTCCGGAGTCCCTGCGACCCCTGAGGGACACCTGCTGCAGCAGCGAGGGCAGGTCCTGCCCGGCCCCCCACGGATCGGCCCCTACAGACGCCCACCGAGCTTCGCGCTTGCCGGCCCTGTTCTGGTCTTCCGATGGCTCTTGAATGGTGGTGCTGAAGAGGGCGCTAAAGTTGAATGTTCCTTCTGACATGGGCCTCTGTTTTCGGGGGCCGCCATGTTTGGTCCTCCTGGTAAAGGAAAAGACAAATCATGATATAAAACTAAATGTGGGTTCCCTTAACATGATAATCTGGAATGTTTTCATGTAAATAAACATCTGTTAAATCACTATCTATTGCCGAATTAGGTAACACAGTGATGACTGAGACTATGGCCCACTGATGAAAGCACTTCCATTTGCTATAAGACCAAAGATGTCCACTTGGTGTCGGTGGGGACTTTCCTGGAATACAGTTAGTGACACCTTCACCCAGCAGTGGTTGATCGGCCAGAGAGAGCAGGTGGTTAGCATGAGACTTAACAGTTGTGTTTCTTCTGATCTCGGCTAGTGCTGGGAATAAACGGTTAATGTTACTGTTTACAGTCATGACCGCAGAAACAAGGAACAGATCGATAACAGCGGACGATGAGACTTTTTTCGCTTTCACGTGGTCCAAAAAATACTTCTGCTGCTTTAAATGCGCTGCTTAAACTTAAGTATGAACAAAGTATTTTATACAAACATAGGGACTGCAGTGTTGGAGCCACTGGAGGGATTGGTCACACTAAATGTCCTCCTGAAGGCGTTGGCTATGAGCTGGAAGGCTGAGGGGGGCGAGGCAGAGGTTTGGCTCTGGGTTTGTTCCCCTTCCTGGCACGAGTCTGTCTGAGGCTTATCTGCTTCTGTCTCTGCTTGTACCTGATAAAACATCAGAGGACAGGAAAAAATGCGGTCAACATGATGTGGAATTAACTCCTCTTATGTTGCTCTCATCGCAGTCTTTGGACCACTGCATTATACTGTAGAAGGCAGCAGATAAAGAGCAGAAAAACATCTCATGAGCAGGCTTATTCTTCTCGAGAATATTGCCGGCTTAATAAATGACTAACTGCACCTGGTCTTTCTGTTGAAGTGGGTTTTTGGTCTTTATCGCAGGTTCCTCTGGCGTGACCAGGACGTCCCAGTTCAGAAGCTTCTGTTTCTCCGACAGAGATATCATCAAGCGTTTCTTTGGGATAGACGAGCTGCCGTCCGTCTTTACTGCGGCCGCGCACTCCTCACTCCTCTGACTTCCCTCTGAGGGATTCTGGGTATTCGCCGACATCTTGGAACTGCTCTCTGAGCCCTGAGAGAACAAGCAACTTGTCAGTGCACGAAGTATTGAAAATATCAAAGACACTGATCCCAATAAAGTTATGTAACTCACAATTATAATATTTCTGTAGGGTGCCTACAGGTAATTAAAATTTTTGTTTTTGGGGAGAAAATTTCAATCAGAAGGTAAAGATCTTCATTTACTGAATTTATAATGAAAAACAAAGAAATGTGACAATGTGGACTTCGATGCACCAATTTCTTTATAAACAGATAGGATAACAAACCTATAGACACCCTGTGTTCTACAAGTACATTTACATATGTGGTGTTTATCTGTTAAATCTAGAATAAATCCCACATAACACACGGTTTCTGCCGCAATGATCTCCTCAAAGTCAAAGTCGGCTTCAGGGACAGTCTCTGGTCCCTCTTTGTCCAGCGGCCAGCTCCTCTGGAAGTGCTTGATGAAGATCAGAGGGAAGGCTGTATGAGGGCAGAAAGAACACTCTCAGCTGTTTGTTTCAGAGGGATGCACTTCAGGTGACACCCGGCTCACCCCAGCTCTTCACAGGAGGAACTCTGTCACACACCGGTATAGGGAAAATGAATGATGGCTGAATTCCATTTAGCTGCATCAGTGTTAGGGTCCTGGTATTTTCATGCTGCCTCACTGTCACATCTCACTCAGACACTTGAAAAGAACAAGGCTATCTTTAATATTATCGCCTACACCTGCTCAGACAAGTCAAGTGTCTGCTGTGGAGAAGGTCTTCAAAGTTCGAATGGGGCTGTAAACATACATTAACATGAATCTGTCATGTATTCAAAGACACACAGGATGGACAGACCGTGAAACCATGTGACCATGTTGACCTGACCATTCGCTAAATCACTGTGCAGCCAACTAATTGTTATCCCAAGTGTACAGATGCTGTTTTGAGCCACAGTGCATTGTTTATTGAGCTCATTGAGCAAGAGACTCTGCTCTTCCCTCCACCTCGGGAAACCACAGGAGAAATATATCGAGGGCGAGGCTCACGCGCCATGCAACAACTCCTGCTGACTCGGCACTACGGGCCGCCCTACGTGTTATTATAGGTTCGAGTTTGATAAGGAACAGAATATGAGAGTACGTTTAGGGCATTTAGCCTGTGTCCAAAGCGATTGTCACAATAAAGACACCACAGCACATCACCTTTGATAAAGTAAGAATGAAACAAAATAGAAACAATTATCAAGCCCTCGTCTGAGCACAGTAGCTGCTATTTATCAAGCATACCTTATAAATAGGTGCTACGATTTAAGTGCTAAGGGTAGGAACATACAAGCGCATTTACGTTTTTTTCTCTCTATCAGCTATGTGGTCCTTGCCCTGACAGACATTAACTAAACTGTGTGCACAGATGCGTCACCAGTAACATAACAAAAAAAAAGAAATGCATGGGCAACAGAGCAAGGCTGATCTGGATGAAAATAAACTTGGAATGTTTGGTCAGACAGGAACCAGTAAACTCCTCCAAGACCTCAGGGAAGTTCACCGCCATACTGTCTATGTGCTTCAGAGAACAGTACTGACCTCTAGTGTTGTTCATGCTGCATTACAAGAGCGATGATGCCTGCACTGACCTCAGAGGCATGCTCGCCGTACACACTGCCTTCCTTTGAGGACATTTATAACCTCACATGCTTGTATATATAATTATAAACTTCACATAAACACAAACACACACACACACATTCACAAATCTGATTAGTGTGACAACCCTGACATCTCTATCAACTGTTGGTGAGGCCACATGAGAAATCAATACTTACTGACATGATTTGGTCGAACGGAAGGATTATACTTCACGAAACCAAATTACAATCAACCCAGCTGTCCGTTGTCAAACAAACAGGCCAGGCACACGCTTCAGGTCTTAATCAAATCTAAATGGAAGCTGCACAGACGAGACAAAACAAGAATCAGAGGTACTCACTCGCTCTAATCTTCCGTTTCCATCGATTATTCTGTTTGGTGCTGGAGCGAGCTACAGAGACGGAGGAGAGGGAATAGGTTAGAAGTTAGCATGCTTACCATCAGTACCACACTTAGGCATACAGCATGTCACATGTCAAGTGATTCATGATGGCTAAGTAAGTAAAGTATGTATCCTGTATGACGGAATTTCAGGTAAATTCAAGAGTCTCCAGCCAGCAGCGGCACTCAAAGGCACAGTGGTGCTTAGCCTTAGCCCTGAAATCAGCGTGCTACATGAAATCTGAACATACCGATCTTCAGCAGCTGTAATGTATGCCACGTTCAACATTTTAGTGTAGCGTGTTAGCAGCATTTGCTAATCAGAGTGATGGGATGATCATTATATAAAAGTACATCATTTAACCTGATGATTGATCGGGTCAAAGCGAGTGATTAAAAACCACCCAGAACATCACTGGTACCAATCTGACTTTTTCGTTTATCAATTAGTATGTGCCACTTTTTTTTGTGTGTGCATATGTGGCTTATACAATTAGAGCAGCTTTTCATTACAAAATCTTGTCTTGCATAATGACAATTAAGCTAATCCTGAATCTTGAAAAGTCAGAAGATCCCCACAGCTTCATACTCTCAGTGCATTTCATACTTGATGGTGGTGCTAAATGCAAGGTCACATGATTGCGAAATCACTGTCATTAACCCTCCATGTATATGTATAAGTGTGCAGCTGGACAGATCTTTAACTAAAAGACTGAATGAGGTGCCAGAGAATAGAGTGTGTGTCAAGTATATTTAGAGAGAAGTCCAGATTTTCTTCTTTATAGCTTATTTATAACCAAACAAACGTCTCTTTCGCAGCTAAGTACACTAGTAAGAGTGTGTGGACAGGTCACTGAGCACAGGAAAACTCTGCTGCTGCTGCTGCTCAGATAAAATAGCAAACAGTCAGCAAATTGTGGGAGGAACCTTCGGTTTGTCAGCCGCACCCGGATCCATCTCCCAGACATTAGCAGGGGGAGAAACTCCAACACAAACACACATGCTGACGCAGGAGGGTCACTAGTTAAAGTTCAGCCAGTTTAAGATTCTCCCTCAGGGAATCTCATGTTTAACAGGGTCTGAAAACTCATTTGTGCGGCACAGTATCTTTTTTAATATAACATCCTTTAGGTCACTCCACCAGAAAGTGTATTTATCCAGTGCTGCATATTCTGGGAGCTTGAAAACGGTACTATGGGAGCCACACTGACCTTTGGTGCTTTCCTGAGTTTGGCCCTTGGCCCCTGCAGCGTCTTGTGCTTCGGGTTTGACAATGCAGGAAGCATCCAGAGCTTCAACTGCCATCTCTGTGTCTTCAGGAACTCTTTTCTGACCTTTATCAAGCTGCTCTGAATGCAAGCTGGACGCCCCGCCTGCAAACAAAAAACAGTGTGTGGGCATTAAGCTTTAACTAGCTTTGAATTCCTGTTCAGCTAAGTTAAAATTAGCATGTAGCTCCTTTCATGCATAAAGGCTTGCTTGGAGTCTACGTCTGCTCAACAGGTAAACACTTATTGTGTACTATATCATCATTTTATATCACCTGAAACATCAGCATAGCATGCTGACAAATGGTTTTACAGGTAGCAAATGTTCCTTTTAGAGAGCAAACATTACATAATATACTATTCAGTAAAAGAACTTGAAGGGGCACTATGTAGTTATTTAATATTTATAATATCAATTAGGTAACAATACAAACTCAGAAATATTTCTTTTCCATAAGTGAATAAACAAGCTGTTCTCAGAGAAAGATATGGTCCCAGTTTACTAGAAAGGTGGCAGGGTCCGCCACACATAAACAAAGTAAGTTGTCCTTCTCTTCTGATTAAATTTCCTTCCCCAAAACTACATAGTGCACCTTTAAAGAAACTATATTAAATGAATAAAGTTTCCACTTCCAAAGTGTGACACATGCTGTTAAAAATGTTCATCCCTACCTGCAGCACAAGCACTGACACATGACACACTGATAACCGTACTCACAGAGTAATGAAGTCAACATTGTACAGAATGTTTCCAAAGGTGATTCCACGTGGTCACAGAAATGAAAATGTCTCAATACTCCATTTGTGTGCAGAGTTTTCACCTTGGTTTGGCTAAATGTTTAGCAGAAGAATAGCCACAGGAGAAAAAACCTTCACCGAATAATACACAGAGACCGAACGCAGAGAAAAGGGATAGAGCAGACCCAAGCTGACAGGAGGAGCTGACACTGATTCACTTCAATTCTGTTCAGCTGGACTTGAGTGTAGTTCAACAGTTACATTTAACTTAGCTCAACAGTATTTTTTTTTTATTTTTATTTACAACGAAGCGTTTGCATTTGACCTAATGTTTATACCCATTCTTCTTGTTACATTTAAATGACAACTGTCTCTTTTTTCCCATTGGAAGCTTTCGATTATGGCCAAGCTGCTCGAGCTAACTGCTGTGCGCCTCCCTTTGAATCCGCTGCAAACCTACAGGGTGGTTGGGCTTTTCATCAGGTGTTACAAAGCACATGTTATTCGTTGGGTTAACAAAAGCTGTGATTGGGAACATGATTTGTGTGGGTGATATTAACTCACAGAGCACAGAGGTGGGGGACAGATTTGCAGTGTCGGAGGCCTATCGATGAAGTTGTTAATCTTGTGGTTAAAAAGTATGGAAACATCGTGAAACCTAACCATTACATGATGGGATCAACCCAAATCTGGACTGTTCAATCACGGCCGAGCTTTTCCTGGATTTATTCGACTGATTTGCAACAAAACCACGAAGCAAATTATTTATGTACTCAAATCGATTTATTTCTGAATGTATTTACAGCTTATAAATATCATAAATTAAGCAATTTTACAGTAATTATCAATGTGGAACAACAAATAACAAAGCTTGCAGGCTGCTTCAAGGCTCATTATGAACAAAACTAGGCAAAATACAGAATACAGCCAACAAACGTATCTGGCAGTGTGCAAAAAGCTGCTATAAGGGCTGCTGATCTCAAAGCCTAGGTACAGGAGAGAGACCTGGAGAGGGGCTCTGAGGGGGGGAGGCCTGCTTCTGAAACAGAGGGAACCACAGACAGACCACAGACAGGTGGACACATTCGTTATAGTCAAACGGGCCCGACAAGAGGGGAGGCTCATGATGATGATGATGATGCATCAGAGAGAAAAAGCACATTCGGGGGGCACTCAGGTGGATGTTTGGTGTTAGGAGGGTTAGGGAGGAACACAGCACAGCATGAGCGTTAGTGGGGTTAGCTCGGATTATGTGACACCAGCATAACACGGAACGACTGAGGTGAACAACAGGTGCTATGTGTGTATCAGTTAATCTCTGTACTGAACGTTTTGCTGTGCGCAGTCAGGTCTGATTCAGAAATCTGCTCGCTATGATCTGTTTTGGCACTGAGGGAGCTGCTCAGTCGCGGTAAGCTTACACTTTGTCAAATATCAGTCTTAATGCATAAGCCTTGCTACATATTATATACCTTCCCTTTTGGCAGTAATTTAATGGGAATACGAAAAACAACAGTGAATCAATCCGACTAGCAAGTACTGTTAGTAGCCAAAGCCTGAATTTGCTTACAGAGCGCTGCAGGAATGTATCCAGACCCAGAAATCAGTCAGCATTTTCCACTTCCTGTTCCCTCGTCTCAAAGTCGAGGGGTTTATTTTTTTTAATGGGTTTCATACACTTAAATATCATAAAACTGAGTTGGTCACAGAGCTTATTTTGTTGAGGGAACCAGGGTGATGCCAGCATGGTGAGCCCATGAAAAGACATCATCCCTGCACCACTCGTTGTTGAGCTCCAAGTCTATGAATCTACAGTCACAACAGCAGCTTTGTGAGGCTGTACTGCTAATGTCAGTATGCTAACATGCTGCTATTTAGCAGTTATAATATTTACGTATAACACCTTAGTTTAGGGAATGTCCCTAATGTTGGAATTCTTATATATATTTCAATGCTACACATAACACCTATACCAACTCCTCAAATGCAAAACTTGCAAAGACTTGTGCTGGTTTGTGATTGGTTAATCTGGGTTATATGGAAGAGCGGGTGAGCTACAAAGACAGGCAATGCAAAAGCAACGCAACAAATCTGATCGCCAAAGCCGGCCAATCGTCACCTTCCCCGCTGGCAGGAATCAGCCAATCAGAGGATGCAGCATTGGAAACTTGAAACAGACTGAACAAAATGAAGTGAACGGAAGAAAGGGGAATGAATTTGGAAAAAAAGGAGAAAATGAACAAGATGTGGGAAAAAAAAAATGGAAGATGGAGGATGGAAAGGAAGCAGAGTGCTCAGAATACAAGTAAACAGACTGTTTAAGTCATTACATTTAGACATTACATTGAAATGTGGTGCTTGGCCAAAAATACTATAACAGTGCATTTTAAGAATGGACTCTAATTCTGCACAATTAAAGCAAATGATCACAACTTAATTTGCCTCCAGCCTTATTTACATTTATGACATAGAAAATGAAATAAACAATAAAAAATTGAAAAAAAAAAATTGAAAACAATGAATACAAAAAATTATTAAGTGAAAAATGTTCACTGAGTCAGGAATATTCAGTTTTTTGTCGATGTAACTGTTTAAAAGCAAATATGACTGATCTTTGATACGGCTCACTGTTTGTGGCTTATACTGATTTTCATTAAAAAATTAACCAAGGTATAGATCAGTCTAAATTAATTTCAAAAGGATTTTTTTTTCTGATTTTAGAATTACCTCTTGTAACAAGCAGAATTAAAAAAAACACTTGAAAACAAAGAGTGAAAAATTAGAAAAAATTGATTTCTAAAGGTAAACAAACCATAAATAATGAGCCTTAAATATCTCACATTAGATCAGTCAATTATCTTCAACAGAATCCATCAAAGTAAGACACTAACACCGAGAACAAATGTCATAATTCAAATAACAAAAGTATTTCCTGAAATGATATCAAAAGCAATAATACTGTTTTGGCATTTCCATTGCACATCTCTGTGGTGCAGAGTTAAGGTGCAGCAGGCAATATGCAGAGTCAGTGAGACATCAAACCCTGTGTGGAGCTCTGACACGTCACTAGTTCACTGAGAGGACGCAACACCAGCCTGATGGCTTTAAAGGTTAGAGTCAGAGGGCATCTTCCAGGTTACTCTACTGCAATTAACTGGCACATTATAAAACTGATTCTTACAGACAGCCAGTCTGGACTGCAAGGGGTAAATGTTTAACATCTTGGGACAATCCGATTGGTTCTCTTCAGACAAGAGGGTCAAATGACACTTACACACTGTTACATATCATCTGGTGACAGCTGTGTTATATGAATGTAATTATTAACAGCTTTAGGTGTTACAGCTTCAGCAGCCTGGAACAAGCCCATGTGAGTCAGAGATGCATTCAGCAGGGTACAACACCAGGAGACCCTGACAGTCAACAAACACGTACCAGGGGATCTGAGCTCATTATTAGCAAAGCCACAGGTTCATAAGGGCTGCAGCATTATATTTATGCATCACCCCTGAAGTGAGCTCAGCATGTACCATTTAATATTTAAATACACAACATAGTCAGAGCACCTATATGACAATTTGCCCTAAGTTAGCGCTTTGCTGTGCTGCGCTGCGCACCAGGCACTGAATTTAATACAAGCAGCAGAAGCTAATTATGTGAAGCACTTTTACAGCAACTGTTGAAGTTACTTAGTCAAAAATTTTGACTTCAAAAACACAAAACTAAATAAGTCTGGACTCTTGGAATGTAGGAAATATTTGGTTTCAACATCTCTATATTACTGAACCACTGATTCATCCATTTTGGATTCTGGGCTCTATCAGGCCGACTGGCCCAGCCCTTCCTACATGAACTGGTGAGCGGTGAGCTGCTGCTGGGCCAGCTGCGGCTCCTGGTAGATCTGTCCCAGCACCTCGTGCATCATGCAGAGCAGAGGACAGCCCAGGCTCAGCAGCTCATACAGGAACACATAGTCATGTGAGTAGCTCCTGACGTGAGACCCCACAGCTGTGAAAGACTCACACACACTTCCAAACAGCCGTCGAGGCAACACACACACAGCCCGGCTAGCACGCCTCGGCCAGCTCAGGCCTCGCCTAAGCAAGGAAACCAGGGTACCTGAGGGCTGGATCTGGACGCTGCCCGTTGCCGAGTAGGTCCCACTGCTCAGGGATGAGGGTGTGACACGATCGTCCTACATAAACCAAGATAGACACGAGGAAACAATGAAATACAACATGACGTTCTATTACACAGCATAGAAACAGCTGACAAGAGTGAAAGGTAAACACAGCCAGTCATCGTAATCCTGCAGACTTATCTTCACCCTTCTGACACATTCTGGTGTGCATCTGACGTTACAACACTTGTGTGATGATTCTTGGTAGTGATCTTACAAGGGATTTGCATTAGAAAAATAACAGCAATTGTTTCCCCCATGAGGATTAAAAAAAAGAAAATCTGGACACCTTTTACATCAGTAACCATGCTAAACACATAACCTGGCACTCCACATTTTTAAAGGAGCTCCCAATGGTGCCACCATATTTGAGTAACATCCTTGGCCCAGATATGGGCATTAAACAATCTTGTGAAATGTTACTGTATTTCATCTACAGGTGGCGCTACAGTGGAAGAATAACCACCATGCATTTGGCCAGTAACTCATAAACTGTGTAAAGCAGTAGTCGTTTATTGACACTGAAATGTATTTACTAGGCAACTGCCATTGTAAATACAACTCAAAACTTAAGTCTAAAATATTCTGTGGTCATTACAGAAATGATACCTGTCTCAAAGACGCCAGATACAGTTTGTACTCTCAAAAATTACTTGGCACGTGATTGGACGAACCATACCTAATATGGTCCAGGTTCAACTGATCTTTGCTAACCTGCTAATTAGGAGCCGACATTGGAGTTTTCAAACAAACAGGCACTTCTCTTGTAGGTCTCACATCTAAACTATACTGGTAGCTGCCAGTAATTCCTCAAAAGGATGCTGACTGGTTAAACTACTGTGCGTTCTGCCACAATTGAAAGGCATACATATTACTTCACATATTGCTCCACCATGTGGTCAGCTGTGCAGCATTTCTTATCTAACCTCTGAACTGCAGGGCAAAGAGTAAACATTATTTTTGTGGTTTATCTTAGAAAATAATAGCATATATCTGCACAGGCTATTAGCAGTTGCAACCCAAGACATTTGCAAATGTTAGTAGCATGCCAGCTAATCATGGAGCAGCTCAATGACAGCAAATCAGTAAAGGAATGATGGCAAAATCATCAATTTTGATGCAAAAACACTTCCAATTCATTTGAAAGTTTCCTTGTCAGTTTTGTTTTGTTGCCGCAGCCTTCCTTACCATTCTCCTTCTGAACCTCCCCGTGTAGATGCTGGACTGGCGCTGAGCATAATGCGCCTTGCAGTAGAACTTTCCTGTAAATGAAGCATTGAAAAATCACAAATCTGCTCAATGTGGAGAGCAGTACAATAAAAAAAAATCTCCTTAAAATAACAGGAAAATACAATGCAAGAAAACAACATTTCCAAAACTGGAACGATTCATCTAAACTGCTGAAAAAGTAACACATCATCCATGTAACAGTTTTGTGTAACACCAAGGCTAAAACAAGGATATAAAGTGTCCACACTACATCTGCACAACAAAAACTCTCTCTCGACATATTTTAAAAGCAGTTGCAGTGAATCAAACGTACCCTCCTGCGAGTCAAAGGTGTGGCCACCCAGACGGAGGGTGCAGTTACAGACGTCACAGCGGAAACACTCGCGGTGGAAGAAGTATCCCTCGGCACTCAGTCTCTCCATCACGTACACCCGCTTGGTGCAGAAGTGGCAGACGTCGCTGCCCCCGAGGCCGGGAGCGAGGTCCTTACGTACCACACACTGACAGGAAGAGGGACAGGATAAGTTTACATGCTGCCTCCAACAAAGTTTAATCAGACTTATTTCCGAGAGCTGCCTGCAATAAAGTAGACAAAATACATTAGTTGTGTGGTCCAGCAGTGAGACGGTAAACGGTTAAAGCAGTTGCACCCATCACAGACAACAGTGGAGACAGTTTGCCATAAAAATCAGTGAAGAATGACGAGAACAATTCTATTAACTTTTTTTTGAAAAGGGGCAAAAATGCTGTGCTGCCAGCTGAATTATGGCAAAAGCAACATGTTTGCAGCTGTACCGTTAAACAATATTTCAACGTGTTTTTGAGCCTGCAAGAGCTCATGTTATTTAAATATCATAATGTTAATGCACCAATTATTCTAATCCCCAGACCTCGCTGTGGTTCTGCTTTTATTGAACCAGGATATTAAAACAGTAAATGATCCATGCCACTCAAGGGTTTCCTCAAGGGGCCCTGACAGTTTAAAGACAAAGAGCTCTTGATAGTTTTTTTTTGCCTCCCGTACAACTACAACTTGTCATCTTTATACTTCAGTTTTTGGACAGATTAAAACAAACAAGGTGTAGTGCATTTTTGAAACAGATCTTCATCTTTCATATGGCTGTTTTTAGTCTTTATGCTCAGATAATCAGTTGCTGGCTTTAACTTCATATTTATTGTACAGACATGAAAGTGGTATTGATCTTTTCCCCTAAAAAAAGAGCATGAGCAGCCAAAATGTCAACTATTAATTTAAGACACCAGTTAAACCCCAAAGATTTTGGGCAGAATGAACTAGTACCACACATCAAGTAAGCTTTCAAGTGAAATGTGCAAAATGGCTCAATATCTTAAAACGTGGAGGAGTGTGAATACGACTAAAGCTGCTGCCAGTTTACTTCCACTTCGATTAAATCCACTAGTCAGGTAATCGACATCCAACTTCAAGTCTCATGTCACTAGAACCACAAGAGCCACACAGTGTAGACTAGAGAGAAAACACAGCATCTCCCGTGTGAACGTATTTCCTTTACAATTTCAGAGGACGACAACAGAATTGTAATTTGCAAATACATGTTCCTCAAAGGTCATATCATGCATTCCTATGGGTCCTAGATCACGTCAAATAAGAAGAACTGTGTTAGACTCGAGTTCAAACAATGTGACTACAGTCCACAACACTACACTACTACTTGTGTGAGTATCAAGCTGATCATCATCATCTAGTCTCAGCTAGCTACACTACAGCTAACAGGCTTTTTCAAACTAATATATGACTATAAGCCAGACAGCAGTTAAAGTTAGCTACAGCTGCATGCAGATGTATGTGAGATTTTAGCCAGCGAGCCCTCTGAGGTAAGAAACCATCCAATACTGCTGCAAACATACTAGCTGCTCTGTTGCCTTGCCCTCATGAAGACAAAGCAGAACCCATTTACCCCTTCAGCCTTGGGAGCCCTCCGTGGCCAGGGAACCAGGGCCTAAGACAGGCAGATTATCCGGCATCAAAGCGCGGCACAGCAGGAAAAATAACTTGTTTTCTTATTTTATGCCTACTTTTCAAAACTGGACTCTTACACATTTGAAGTCATCATATTCAGAACTGAAATCCCTTTTTGTTAAGGGGGTTTCAGTGCTAATGTACTGGACCATGAGGTGTGAGTTAGATTTATCTGTGCAACGTCCACATGCATCTTACCGGTGTGGCATTGGGCCTGTGGTCTGTCTCATAGAGGATGGCCAGTAACTGAGCTTTAGCACCTATGGCGGATGATACCTTTCCCACTGTTCGCTACCGTAACACCAGGGACACACAAGCACAAAGGGAAAGGAAGGAAGTGGAAACCACACAGAGGAGTTAGAAAGATGACAGGTGAAAAAGCAGGAAAGAAACATGATTCAATTTGAAATCATGGGACTGAGGTCTGGACGAGTACCTCTTTAATGTACTTAGGAGCTCCGGTGGGACAACTCTCAGAGCGGACTATTGACTTACAACTGATTCTTCTGGGGGTCTCAAGAGCGCAGCTCCCATTGCACTAGATACACACCAGAATAAACGTCACTTGTACAGTGATACACAGTTCATATCTGTCATATATTTGATTATATTTCTATTTGTGTTCATATTCTTTGAATGTATTTTATGAGCATGTGACTGAAGTATTGAGTCTTGCATGCCACTCAGGTGTGTTCCTCCAATAGCACTATGAAATATCATTGGATAAAGTGCACGCAAAATCTGTGTTCTGAATGTGTGGTGAATCGCACTGTTGTGTAAATGGGTATTTCAAGACATAATTAAAGAAACATAACAATCATCATCTTTAAACTAGTTTAAAAAAACAAACATCCTTTTGAAAAAGGTCCAGTGTGTAGGATTTTGCGACTTCTAGTGGTGACTGAACTGAACAGCCCACATTTCACCCACCCACATGAACAGCCCTCTTTAGGGTCAGTGTGTGGATTGTCCATCCTGGGCTACTGTATAAACATGGTAGTGCAACATGGTCCACTCTGTGAAAGAGGACCTGCTCCCTCTGCAGATATAAAAGGCTCATTCTTCAGTGATGACAACTCAACAGTTCTGCATTTCAGGTTATGATACACTGAAGAAAACCTAATCATGAGAAACATATCACACCTTTGCCCATAAATCCTTCACATTGGACTTTTTACGTGCATGTAGGTTCTGAAATTCAGAGTATGATACTTTGATTGGACATGTGCAAGGTTATTAATTAATTATTATTGGACTAGCAGGCTGTCTTCAGGCAGGCAGTTGGTATGCATAAGGAAACCTTTACCTTCATGTGATCATTTTCATCTAAACTCTTATCGTCACATGTCTCCTGAGCAGTTTTGTGGAGCTTCTGCTGCCCACTTTCCTGCCTCCTCTCATAGTTTTTCTCATGCAGTAAAGAAAGTGGAGGAGAAGACGAGCTGCGGTGTCCATTTTCACAGTTCGTATCAGAGAGCGGAGAGGAGAGCTCCTGGCTCTCGTCAAAGCAGGATGAAGCAAGTGCAGAAGACGTTTTGGTGCTGCATGTGGAGGAATCAACGTGAAGAGAGGAGGTTTGATCTGTTTTTTCAGAGTCAGTGAAAGAGAAGTAAAGAGAGGAGTCTATCATTATCTTGTCCTTGTGTCCAGTAGTGTCCAAGGGGACAGAGGAGAAACCAGCCTGGGCAGTGGGCTCAGGGATGGGGTGGACTACAGGGTAGATGGTGGAGCATTTAGATGCAGAGATAGAGAGAGGAGCAGGAGGAGGTGGGGACAAGCAGGGAGGAGAGGCAGATAGATCCACCTATAGAGGAAAAGTCGAACATAAATTAAAGACTGAGTAGAATAGAAGGAGGAGAGTTAAGAGAAGATAACTTAATCACTTTAAAAGCTGAGACAAGTCAGTGACACGTTTCAGTTCACTTCTGTTGCAAAACTTTCTCTACCAAGTCAATCAAAGTCTTGATGAATGTAGTTAAAGGCCTTGTCAGTTGTACTCGAACAGCTTCAACAATTTTCTCTTAAATCTAAAAACTATTTGGGTTATTTTAAAATGAGATGTTTCTGTTTTTTAGATGAAATTCCAACTGCTTTGAAGTGGGCAGTGCTCAGTCAGAAAAAAAATTAACACATATTTGCATGCACCAAGCAAGAAATAACAGTAATTGAAACAAAATGATGAAATCAGACTTGCATGCTTGCCACACACACCACACACAGTCCTGATGATGCCAGTTAGGTTATTGAGTGAATAAAGTTAAACTCATAGTAAATAATGCCTTATGATGGATTTCCCAACATTTTACTGTGGGCTATTCAGTGATGAATATCTAGTGCAACAAGTCAACAATTGCCTAAATACATCACTAACATCTGGCAGGTTGGATGTTTACAGATGATTAACAGTGTTGGTGTTAAGGTACACAATGCAGGATTTTCCTAAGATACAATACACGGTTTAAGGTTAATTTAATTCTCGCAGCATTGTGTTACATCTGAAATGTGATGTTATCTCTCTATGCTAAATAAGCAAAAGAATAATAATAATTTGTTGGGAATGTTGATAATAAGCTTTAGTTGTTTCAAGGCCTGATGGATGAAGCTAATCTTAAGTCTTCTTTATACTGCAATACTACAAGTGCATGGTGGTGTCTGTGTCTATGATTTGTTTAGGACATTTTTCAGCCCTACACACCCAGAAACAGGCAAACCAACAATTAAATGGGCCTTTTGACAAATCCCAGCGATCGGAAAGATTGTGGCTGATTGTTGAGTCTTATTCCCATGTCAGGAAATACCGACACAAACATTAACCAACAGATCTCAGCGAGCTTTTAACTACACTTTTTGAACACAAGAAACCCTGCAAATAACAACAAGCTACATGCAGAGATTGTACAAATCGGAAGCATTCTCTTACTGTTGAGATGTAAATAACACTAAACATTTATACCTGAAATACTGAAAACCATCTGTTATAATTTATGTGGTCATTATTCTTTTTTATAATTATATTTGTCAATTTCCAAAGAACTTGTCTTAAAGATCATTATGAAGATGCATGCCATTATCACGACCATGCAATAGTGTCAACTGTGACATTTGTCAAGCATTCCGGTTGTTGCAATACACAACCTGAGATTTAGGAAGAGGAGAAAGAGGAGCAGGAGGAGGTCTGCTGGAGCCAGGAAACAAGGAGGAGAGGAGGACGGCTCTGTCCTTTATACTCCTCCTGGAAAACTCTCTGGCAGACAGTCTCTGCACAGACAGCGGGAGGTGGTGGGAATCAGAACGGAACGTGAAAATGGAGTTTTCAACCAATGAGCTTCATAATGAAATATATTGGACGAAAGTGGCATGAAATTCACCTGCTGTGCCGACGTCTCTGACCTCTCAGAGGAATGATCGTGATCAGACGCGGTCAGAGAAGAAGCAGAGAAATGTTGGGTTGTCAGGTCAGGAGAGGTGCGTTCTGGGTAGCAACGTGTGGAAAAATTAGGGCTCGGTGAGCGGGGAGGACTGAATGGACTCTTAGAGCGCGAGGGTGAAGGAGAGCGACTGAGGGGAGGAGATTTGGGCGAATAGAGGAAGGTGGTCTGCTCAGCCACAGCACTGGGATTCTCCAGTAAGCGGAGGTAGATGGAAGGCTGACAACAGGAAGAAGAGATGAGGAGCAGGAGGAAACAAAAGAGGAGTTAATCATGTGCTATGTACTTGTAACACCTGAATGAAATGCAGTCTCAGAGGTGTTACCTGCCACTTGGGGCGAGGGGGAGGAAGAGAAATAGGAAGGGGAACATCCTTGGGCCTTGCAAAACGGGGGTTTTCCCTGTCGTCCTCCTCCTCTGACAGAGGAAGTGGGGTGGTGGAAGGAGACAGAGGAGGAGAGAAGGATGGATCTGATTGTTCCTCATCAGACTGACGCAGGAGGAAAGGAAAGGGAAATAGGACAGGAAAGGAAAATCAAGGAGAGGAAATAGGCCTGAGAGATTAGAAATACATACACATTTTGAACAATAGTAGAGTAGCAAACAACACTGAACAGAGTAATGGCTTGCCGTCTGTCCTCAGCTCTGGGTAAGTTATGGAGCTGCTCAGCTGTAGCTGCCTTTAGCTCGTTAGCTCAATTAACATTCCATCTGACAAAATAAACAGAAACCTGGGCTTTTTAAGTTTGGTCATAGTCAGAAACTGTGGAAGGTGCCAAATCACACAAAATCTAAACTCCCACATAATGTCACTTCTTGTACGGAGGCAGATGATAGTCATTAGAATTTTAATTTTATAAACAACTTATCTCTTGTGTGATATTTTACCACTAATGAGCACTTAACATTGAAATGTCTCCATGCCACTGAACTTTTGGCATTGAAACATTTTACATTGAAAACCTTCTTCCTGAAGGTATGACATTCTGAAATCCGTAAAATATGACTTCAACATAAACCCACAAATATATAAGAGGTCAAAAAATGAAACCGGTCAATTTAGATTGATGACAGTCAGACACAGAACCTTCAAATTACTGACGATGAGTAGTCAGGTCAAAATATTTCAGACTTAAAGTTGTATTAAATGTGAACAATAGTGATATACTAATGATACTGTACTACAATTTCACAAATCAGGCATTCAGTTGCTTATCAAATCAACATTATTTTGTCACTGTGATGGGAGTTGATTCTTCAAAGCTTGTTAAATCACTCGCTGTCACATAAGAAATAAATTCAAGTCGACCCTCTTGGGCATGAGAATTAATCAGGTGTCAAAGTCCCTTCTGATATGGGACTGTCTTCAGCCTGTCCCCCTCTCACCTTGCTGCGTATCTTTGCAGTCGATGAGTTCTCCTCAAACTTGGCCAGCAGCTGAGTTGCCATGGAGCGGACCTTGTTCTCCCGCAGCTCCCCGTCCTCACCAGCAGGGGGGGCACTGTGACAGGACAGCTGATGCCACACACCAGGGACACAGAGGGGAGGTAGCAGGGAGTCCAACATTAAATATAATTCCTCATTAACTAAAACTGGGATGTTTTACATTTTAGACCTCCAGTTGAACTTACCTCAGAGAGGTAGTTGTTGCCTTTTCGCCGTCTCTTGTTCACGGAATCGTCTTCCAGTTTCTTGTCATCCTGTGACAAAATTCATTCACAGAGAATCGTGTGAGCTTCAGATAGGATGGTTAACTGGTGGAAGAGTTGAGCCTGTTAACTATATCATGTGAGTTACTGTTTACATGAGCAGACATCAAGAATCCCTCTAATCACTATTTCAGATTGATGTTCCGGATTAGATAACATACATTTTACAAAAGATGCATTGATCTATATGTTAGCTTATCAATATCTCAACTACTGTGAATAGCTGGCTGGTGATCAGTGGGAAGTCCTTGAGGAGGGTCATTGAAAGCATCAGACGTATTTCAGCTTTACCCTGGGTATCCTCTTCCTGGGCTGGTTCATCGTTTTCAGGTTGGCTTTAGCTGGATATTCTTCATTGTTTTCATCTGGTTCTCTTGAACCTGGAATATAAAACACAGTCATTAAGATTGCATTTAGCCTATTTATTTATCAACACTCTTTCAGTTATTAAGTAGGATCCTGTTGACATCAAAAGCCCCCATATAAAGGTTTCCCATTCACAAAGAATCAAGATTAGGTAACTGCAGCAGGGGGGCAAAAACATTATGGCCCAAGTGTGGACATCAGCAGTATCTAAAGGACCAGTGTGTAGGACTTTGTGTCATCTTGTGGTAAGGTGGCAGACTGCAACCAGCTGAACACCCCTCACCCCTCAGACGGTGGCTGCTAAAACCTGGAAGGCCCTCTCTAAAGCCTGTGTGGGGAATTCTGAAGTGGACCCACTTCCTCTGTAGATATAAAAGACTCATTCTATGATAATGAGAATGCGATTCTTCCTTTAAAGAATGAAAAACATCATGACTCACACACTAATGAAAACATTATAACAAATATTATATGCCATTTCTGCCCCTAACTGACAGTCAAGTGTTCAAAGCATTAGAATAACATTTTGTATGCAGCATTTGCAGTCACATTTCCAAAACCTTTTAGATGCACGGCTCACACTGACAGTCATCTGTTGTAACGTGACACATAATGCTCACCAAGACAACAAGAGAAAAAAAGAGAATAGCAGAGAGTAGTATAAAGAGAGTAACGCCAGTAGGTAATTGACACATAAGGATTTGATAATGTCAAAATAACTGATTAGGTTGCCCAGAAAAAGCCACTGCAACACCAGCAAACACTTACATTTAGCTGAGCTGGATGAAAAAAAGGGATGTGTATAAAGAGTTATACAATTAGCACAATGTGTGTCTTCCTCAGACTCTACATATTATTTAACCATCAGAAATTGACGAAAGAAACTTTGCATAACAACACACAGAACCTAGGCCCATTATAGTACAATGGCAGTGTAGAAATAATTGCGGACTAAAAATAACCAAACCAAAAACTTAAGCTCTTGCAATGTCGCCAAGTACATTCCCACCAAATGGACTGTGAAAATAACTCACTGAGGATAAATGGTTTTCCCAGCCTTTCAGAGGTGAGGACTGCTCTGTGGTGACACTGCGGTCCTCAGGACATCAACATTAAAGCATGAGAAGTGAAACGTGGCTGCAGCTTACAGCGGTACTGTGACCAGAGCTGAGTGATTGGATATGGCTTCCACAGACATAGCATGCATACCAGTCATGTCTCTGGCAGGGACTAACCTGACCACGGTTGTGTAACGTGCAACTCTAGCTGACACGGTGGATAAAATAGTCCCTGAGCCTCCGTTATGTCAAGTTCACATGAAAGTTCACATGAACCTATACAGAATGCACTCTATACTGACCAAGACAGAATCTGAGAGGTTATCTGCATGCCTCAGCTTTCTGAAGACCAGTCTCTCTTAACTGTTAACAGACATGGAGATTTTTTTTTTTTTTTGCGGTAGACTTCCCTAACATAGAGGGTAAAGTAATACTTTATCCTTCCTTTTGGAGAAGAAAGCAAAAGAGATTCTGTTTTCACAGCTTTTTTTGGTTTGGTATAGTATTACACATTTTTTGGTGGTCAGGGTGAAACTCTGTGTCCAACTGTGCGCTGCTTAGCTGAGGCAGGCACTTCCCCATCTGTTAGTTCTGTATGACTAAAACCCTTTTTTTTATATGCTGGAGTGAATTTGTAAACCAGACTGTCCCTATAGTTTATTAAGGCTGCACCAAATGCACCACATTAAAATCTTCTATTGAGGCTTTCCAAATGTCTGTCATAATATGGTATGATGCAAACACCCTTAAAAAAAACAGAGCGAGTTATTAAGTGATGCCGTTTTGATGAAACACAGTGAAAGCAGATGACTTGAGTAATTTACTTTAATAGTGTGGGGGCTGATTGAGTTTTCCTGGTATGATAGTTAAATAAAAGTAATTAACAGTGCTGTTAGATTACTGCTAGACCGCGTGATTATTACAGGTGTGCCTCCCTTTTGTATGTGGCAAGAGAGATAACAAAAAGTCGTCTACAAATATGGACTGAAACAGAAGAGTTTGTTAAATAAAATCCTGCTGTGAATTTTGTATATTGACTTCAGAAACAGGGTTAAGCAGCCACCACTGGATTAGAAATAGTATAATACAATATTATTGTAGCCTAAATTTATCTTAAACTTGTTGGTGCAGCCCTACAGTTTCTGGTGATGTTGTGTAAAGTGTTTTTTTTTTGTTTGTATTTTTTGCAGTAGTGTTAATTTTGTTTCAAGTTTTTAGTAAAGACCAGCCTGAAATTTAAGAGTAGGAGAACAGAAACTTTTTGAAGTAAGCTTTCACTGCAACCAGGAAACATTACTTTCCATTTTAATACTAGACTTCATTCCTCATCTAAGCTCTTATTTGATATTGTAACACTGAGCTTCACAGCAGCTGACAGACTAAGTTGATGGACCCTGTTTTGACTCTCTTTGACAGAAGCAGGAAGAAGCCTGACCGTTGTCGTTTCCAGGGGAGTTCCTGAAGGCCTCGTAGAACTTGGAGAGGTAGAGAACCATGATCAGCTTGTCTGGTTCGGCCTCCGCAGCCATCTCCTTTCCTGTGGTCACCGGCTGGATGCCAAACTCTCGCTCAGCCAAGTCAAACGCCAACTGGTTGTTCCCCGCCACGTCCTCCTCGTTAAGAGAGTCATAGTCACTGAGAAAGAACAAGTGAGGGGAGGTTAGCCTATGAGTTTCTATTTTCTCTTCAGACATCCTCTATATTCACAGAGCTGGCTGATGGTGAATTGGCGTAACAGGTGGAGGAGGACGCTGCATCTTATGATTAGTTTGGGTTTTCTTTCAGGTGTGATGAACAAAAGAAAATAATAAAAGAATGTCATGCTGAATTAAATGTTCTACCTAGCACTGGCACATCGGCTATGGTAGAACACACAAGGCTGCAATGGTCACAAGAGAACTGAACTGAAGACTGCTTTGTCGTCCATCATCTCTTTACTTTAAGTACAGATCATGTGTGGAATCACACCTACCTGCTGTGACAAGGATTAAGACAAATTGCGTCTCCTCAAAGAAATTATGTCATTGTAACCAATCACTCTAACACTTTAATTTGCTTTCTCAGTTGTGTGTGAGCAGCCCGCCTCAAGTAGGTCAGTGTGGACTGTATGACAGCCGGTTTTCAAATTAGATTAATCAGGGTTTAAGTTCGCCACAACCAACTGGATAGACATACAGTAAAATCGCATGCCACTGAAAAGTGGAGCAACAAACATGAAAATCAATAGAAGGGCTCTCTTTTGCAGGTCAAACAATAAGTAGCAGGACAGGAGACAGAACTAAAATAGAAACAGGTTGCAGAGGATTAGGATGCCTATTAGCCATCAGCTGATTCGACTCTACTAACAAAGTTAAATTAATCTTCATTCGGGTTTAGGAATCTTATGTTAAACCCAAATCCACAATTTTGTGTGCCAGTTCAAAGCTTTAGTAAATTTGCAATCATACAACATTGTGCTGCACTCTTTGCAGATCTGTCAGAGACACACTGTCCTGCATCTTGCTAATAAATTAAACATTAAAATTGTTTCTCACTGAACAAAACAATATACAATCCACTGTAATGTCTACACTGGATTATGGAGACATCTTGTATGCTCATGCTACTGCAACTAAACCTGAGCCACTGGATGCCATCTACCATGGTGCCATTTAAATTTTCACTTTTCAAGTTAGCCATCACACTCACCCCTGTGAGTGACACAGAAAGGTTGCATGGTAATCATTGGCAGCAGCATAATTAAACCTATTAATTCCCAAATATTTCAGCATTGGGAGCTGACTGTTTGCACACAACTTCAATAAAACTATTCATTTCATCCCTTTGGAGAGGGCCAGTCTGAACCTGACTGTAAGTGACTTGTTACACACCTGTGAAAACATAAAACTGCCAAGACCTGAAAGACTGTCAAGATTTCCCTATGAATACATTGTGTTTGCTTTTGTGTTTGCGCTTACATGATCTGAGGCCTCTGGCGGTGTATGAGAGCGCAGAGGGCCAGGCCGTTCTTCCAGGAAGAAGTGAGGTTGGTGACATCGACCCCTCTGTAGCCCTGAGTCTGCTTCTGACACCAGGTCAGCAGCCGGCCAGGACGCACCTCAGACTCTGCAGGAGAGACATAATGCGGTGAGGTCGTGTCACACTGCCGTACAGTCAGCTTGTCATTTGACTTACTGTAACTCCATGACAAAATTAACCTCTCCATTTAACAACCACATCGTTTCTTTCAATACCTATGTTTCTTGACTTTACAGTACTTGATTTGTATGATATTTATTTCCTCTTAAAATGTTCTGCACCAAAATATCAAGGTGAATTCTTTGTATGTAAAAACCCACAGACATTAAACACAATTCTCCCTTGAATGTTGTGACTTGAGAGAGTCAGCAAACACAGAGAAAGAAAGGAGTTTAAGGCCTCCTCACAAACGTTCCACAACGTTTTCATGTCTTTTAGCTCCACATTTATTTTTACACCCTGCAGCTTTAATGTTTTAGTTCTGTCTCACTGCTGTGATGAACTTTAATTCTAGCAGACTGAGATAGCTGGAGGCAGCTCTTTCACTGTTAAAAGCTGTGATAAACCCACTTAAAATGACCTCCTGAGCACCAAACAAGGGGCAACATTAATGTCTAGCTGGAGCACGTACGATATAAACTGAAGACAACTATTGGGATACATTTCTAAACAGTTTGTGGGGATCAAAACAGAGCTAAATGGAGGGTGAATACCAGACTTTCATTCATCGAATGGCTCAATAAAAAGCTACTGTTTGCCAGAACATAGAAAGATAAAGCGATACCATGTCATGGTTGTGTTTACTGCAATTTCTTCCTCCCCCAAGTGGACAATAAACCTATAAATACAGTTTTAACTGGTGACTAAACAACAATCTTGCATCAAAGTGATGACATCTTTATCGGCCCACGTACTGTCTACCGGCCTCACCCTGCTTCTGCAGAGTAGAGCAGGTCAGCACACGTCTGTGAGAGGCATCATGTTGACCCTCATGTGGGTGTAATGTAATCCAGCTGTATTGTCTGTGACGAGGTGTGTCAGCCTTTGACTGAGATAAGGCTAAAGTTTCCCCTCAGTGGGGACTGGAGATGCATTCACTGTGATGTCAGCCTCTGCTCCCCAGTAAAACCATACCCAGTGCAAAACTGTTGAGACTGTTACATAAACAAAAGCTGAGGGTCTTAATATGACGTATAAATATATCTAGAAAAGCTTTCATGTCATGTTATTGGGGCTGTGGATGCATCTAATCCCATCGGTGACTCACGGGATGATCAGATTACAATTACAACATGTCAGGGAGCTTTGAAGGAAGAATACAGCCCCATCTGAGAGCCGGCAGAGATGCTCACTGTCACTGGTTTTGTCTAAAGGTATCTGGTGAGTCTGCAGTCTATTTTTATTATAGCAGCATGAACACCCAAAGATAGGCTTTAATCATACTATCCCTATAATCACTTAATACTTAATGATGAAGAACTTCCATAAACTCCATTCTCAAATTTATTTTCGGACACATTTTCTTTAAAAAGCCTGCTCTGTCAAACCTGCTCTGTCAAAACATAACTCATGACTAGCATGAAACAAAAAAATTATTTTCATTATTCGGTAAAACCCTAATGTTCTGTCCACATATATCAAACACAATGTGAGCAAAGTGTAATCTAAGAGTTAGCTCCATTGTGCTGTCATTGCCTCACATTATTGTTAAGGTATGGTAACTCCAGAGTCTATGATTCAATAAGATATCACTTTTTGTCTCTCATCCATCATTAATTCATCAATATTTCCACACACAATGACTCTGAATGTACCTGTCAGCCATCAACCATCACTGTGTGCATATAGTGAGGGGAAACAGAAAGTCAGTCTGCACTCCGTCTCACCTCTTCTGGACAAGTTCACTGATCTACGTGTGGGTGCTCCACTTTCCAGGTGACACGAGTCCTGTTGGCCATTAATGAATAGGTGACGCACCTGACAGGAGAAGATATACCAACAGTCAGTTCAGACTGTAAAAAGGCTTGAAACCAGAGCAGAAAACGTCTAAAACAATCACAGCGCCACTTGCATTTGTTCTTGTTCCATTTAGGGGTGTACTAGGGTGGTGTCACATTTGCACAATTGTGGCAGAAACACTAGTATGAGCTCACTGGTAAATAGAAAAGTGGCACTGTGATTCATTATTGAGTTTATTTAAGAGATATTCACATTTTTGAGAACATATATAATAATTTTTCATAATTTAAATGAGATTTAGACATTTAATCCATTATCTCTGTCTCTGAGCAGAAGAACCATGACTATCTTTTTTCCCCCTTGGAAAGCCTGCTGTAACTTTATTAGGAGTACTGCTAAGTTTTACTCTTATTATATAAATGTAGACTGACCTGGTGTGGGCGAACACAGCTGGAGTTGAGGTTGGGGTAGCGGCTGGCGGGATCAATGGTGTACTGTTCAAAGTTTTTACTGATGTTCTCTGTGGTGGTCTGAGGCAGCAGCCGGTAGATACTCTCCCTGAGGAACAGCGAGGGCAAGACACCTTTCAGATTCAAGATTCTGCAGCTTCAAAGATCCTAGAGCTACACTGCAACCACTTGATGTTTCAAGACATAAAAAGGGCATTTAAACTATAAATGAAGACCATAAAATTAAATCTGCTTCACAGAACAAGCATTTACCAATCCAGACTGGTTTATTTGAGCTCTGGTCATAACATTATGAGAGTGAGAGTGATGCCAAGACAAGGTTCAAGAATCCAAAAATAGAAATGGTTCATCCTGTTGGGAGCATGAACCATGTCAGCTCATGGGAAGCCAACTTGACTTGTGTCTGGCCAGTAGTTGTTTCGTTACCTTGCTTTACACCTAACTTTTGTACAAACAAACAGATTGTCCTTTAATATCTGCACAGATGCATGTTTTCATCAGTATGAAATACAGAGAAAATAAATCATAGAGCACACAGACAAGCTCATCCTCTCCATCTCAAGTTACAGGAAGTGGAACATAAACCCACCCACCTCTCGGCTAGTATCTCCAGAGGGCTCCTGCCCTGAGCCCAGCCCTTCACCATCCAAGCAGCATCAAAGGCTGCCAGGAAACCCCGAGCACAGCCTGTGCCCATCGGCCAGAAGGGCTTTAAACATAAAACATGATGTCAGGGGGAACATACACAAGCCAGAGTTTCAAAAAATTCTGATAACACACAACACCGACTGCTGTCACTGCTACATCTTACCTCAAGCAGACTGTCTCCCACCAGCGCGACCACCAACTGATGTCCATGCTTCTCCCTGATCAGGGCAGCGTTCTCTGAGGCGTACATGCTTGTGAAGTCAAACATGGCTACATCTGGTTGACCATAGTGGTTGATGGCGTAGTCAAGAGACGGCAACTGGTAGTTTGTGCCAAAGTCAGCTGCCTCACGGGCGTAGGACAGCAAAGCTTCCTGGTTGACGTTGTCGACGCTCAACAGTCGCTCCGTCTCTATATAGTCCTGTTGGGAGCAGACGGGCGGAAACTAAATTCAAATTTGGATCTAAAGCAACAATCATCAATACTTGTATATAAACATCAAATAACTATATGTAACAGTGAAGGGGTCACTTGTTGTGACAAGACAGAATTATAACCATTTTATGTCGAAGAACCCAGGTGGATTATGATTCACTCAACACACAGGAAAGATTTAATGATACAGTTTGTACATTTCTACTCTGTGAACTCAACAGTAGTGAGTCATCAGTCTAAACATTTTGCCCCCACATCAATGCGGCCATCTCTCCTTGAGTCACTCAGGAAAACAACCATCTCATGTTGTTTTGACTTGTTACTCCAGAGAGATGCATCATTATCCCAGGTTTCTATCAAAATAACATTTCCTGAGAACCCGCACGGTGAGCTGAACAAAGCAGCTAGTCTGAGCTTGACCAAGACACGAGATTGTCAATACTAAAGAAATGAAAAACACAGTTGGAGTGCTGTGTTGGTCTGCCAGGGCATCATGATGACAAAAACAAGTTAGTTTGTTGAATCAGTGGGTCTATTATGAGTGCTGAGGTAGTCGCACAGATGACACAGCAAGATATCACTCTGCACTAATGAGTAATGTAAGTGAGATGGAGACCACTGAGGACACACCTTCAACACCTCTGTGTGTCTGTGTACGCCTGAGTGTGTGTTTGTGTGTATTTTCAGTTCGTTGTCCTGGCGAGCACTGGGTGGGAGGGTTAGCAGCAGTCCTCCTAATATGATCCAGTCTGCGCCTTGATGCCATAATAATATCCTCATTTATACTGTCTAATCTCTGTAGAGGACAGCGACCTTCACTAAGAAGTGTGTGTGTGTGGGGGGGCAGCATCTAATTAGAGGCCTATTTCATTATCAACCCCTATGGAGGACCATCAATCAGCGTAAAGAGAGCCGCTCTCTACCCTGGCAAACACACACATTCCTGTCTAACCAACAGAGCGCTCCTTGCCACAGAGGCTAATTTTAAATGTTTCAATTCATACTGCTGTGTGTGTGTGTGTGTGTGTGTGTGTGTGTGTGTGTGTGTGTGTGTGTGTGTGTGTGTGTGTGTTTATGGGTTCATTTTGTCATTTAAAATTAACAACCGTGACAAAAATATAACCATTTTCCTCAATGCATAAAAACCTCAATGATAACATGAAAGACAGCCAACGAGACTAAATGAGTACATACTCTTCATACTGTACAGTGCATGCCTCTAATTGGCAAAAAAATCATCAGAGTAGAATCAAAAAGACTATGTACCTGGTTCTTCTGCATCGACTCAACTGTTTATTGTGAGTCCAACAATGTTATAGGAATGTACTGGTACAGTACTGGTTACAATACTGCAGAGATGGTGTATTTCATGTGTACATGCATGAGGAAACTCACATTTATGATGACCCCTTTGTCCAGCAGACTCTGCTTCTTCGCTGTCATGACAAAGTAGTGTGTGTTGTCTTTGTAGTAAACTATGTTCTCCAAGTCAATTCCTGAAAACACAATCACATTCACTTAGCAAAGTGCTGTAAGATGGAGCCGTTAGAGTGGGAGAAGATAGATAAAAGACAACAGTGCATGCTACGCATGTTTTTACTTTAAGAAACGTGGCTTTATGAAATGGGTTGCTGGTGACACATTTTTTTCAAACTCACCTGTCTCCTCCTTAAGTTCCAGAAAGAACTTCTGGTTAAAGATAAAGGCGACCCCACTGATCTCCTCGACTTTAGCCTCTGCTGTGGTGTTCCTGTTGACAAAGTTAGCTGTGATGGCGATGGCCAACTTCCCTCGAAACTCTTTGCGACCAAAACCTGCCAAGAGAGGAAGAAAAACCTTAGCAATGAAACACGCAGAGGGAAAATATGTCATTAACAGATTAAGGGAATCTTAACCAATATATGTAGATTTACTGTATTACTGATAGACAGTCAAACTGGGATTCAAACATCAAGAATAGTATTTAAATAGTAGTTTCCCTCCCTACTAGCTAAAGTGGGTCTACACATAAGGGAGTTTCCCAACAGTCATGGAGACATAAATGCTTCTGGAGTTGACCTCGATGTTACACACACTTAAACACAAAACACACAAAAACATTAATCGTACCCGGACAGAAAGCTAAACAAGCTCACAAATGGTTCATGAACCAGAAAACACACATATACATATACACACACACACACACATACACCGCTGTCCCCATACACACCATTAAGTGTCCAGCTAAAACTATGTCAACAGGAAATGTGTCACCCAGTGACTAAAAGCAGCTTTGCAACACCTCAACTGTTTTCCAGTAAAAGTAACAAATAGCGGTTTGACTTCAGTGTTTATTTGTCTTTCAAATGTAGGTCAGGAACAAACTTTTGAAACATATGACCTGCCATCCAAATCAACTGTGAGTTCACCCCACAGCATTCCCATTTCTGAGCTCTGTTAGTTTTTCCTCCTCTCTTACCATCTAATGTGTTTTTGCGTCCATCAGCTCCAATCACCACATCGAAATCAAAATCTGAGACAGGATGGTTGGAGGGCCGGACCTCTGCTCGCCACCCAGGACCTGAGGAAGAACAAACAAACCAGATGGACCCACTTTGATTTGATTATTTCTATACTAGAGCAAACATGTAGTCTAAAGAGTGTGGGAGTGAATATCTGATGGTAAGGCACCGTGACAGGAAGTAGATGTATAACAAAGGTCTTTAAGAACCAGAGGACAGAAATAGTACATGCTAAGGACTTCACAGTGTTTCTTGTGCTCACATAATGTTGAAGTGTTGATCATCTGGTGGCTAATTCTCAACTGCCACACAGCAGCTACAGTTTACTGCTCAGCCCTCTAAATCGACCGAAAGTTGTGTCATGTTCTCAGGAGTGTTAAAGTTAGAGGGTCCCCATATGCCACATTTAGGACACTTAGGACACGCAGAAAGGCAAACTCAAAGTAGAACTAAAATGTTACTCTCAGCAGACTCTATCAATAGACTTGTGCTATTTTCCACAGAGTTTGCTCTAAATGCTGCCGCAGCAGACGCCTCCGCTCTGGGAAACTTTCTGATCACTTTGACATATGTATTTTCTATTAGCAGAAAACTTTCCATGTGTGTCACTGCCACTCAGGTGGCACTACACACATCCATGTTAACACTGCCAACAGTAGACTATATTTCTACTGCGACTAAGTGTGGACCTCAATTGCTGTTATTGACACTTTTTTAAACAAATTGCCTAAAGGGGACTTAAGTGATGTCTACCTATCAAAGAGGGGGCTTCCAAACACTGCAGTTGAGCTCTCTGTACCTATTCTTTCACCTGATGAGAGATGGTTTAATAAGAAGAAATACTTTCTTTCTTTCTAAAGTTGATAATTAAGTTTGACGTTTTCAATATTTAAAAATGTCTCTGTGATACAGACAAAAACAATCACAGCAACACACACACACACAGACTCACTGTCGTCAGTCTGCTCTGCTGGTGGCTCCACCAGCTTGCTGAACTCCACATTGACGTGAACCTCCACTCCCAAGATCAGACTCACTTTCAGCAGCATCAGCTGGAGCTGGCGGATACCTGGAGTGGAGTAACACAAACACTCACATACATGCAGATGGTGTATAAAAGCAAACACAGTAAGGCTATAACCTCCTGTACAGATATTAAAGCAAAAATGCATTTGAAGCTAGGGCTTACTTAAACTGAATAAATGCTTAGTAAACCAAATTGAAGACAGCAAGCAGTCACCTCTTTGTCTGCATTAAAGGATAGGTTCACCCAAAAATGAAAATCATCTTATCTACTCACTCCCCATGCAGATAGAAAGTGGGATGATGTTTTGTAGTTTACATAACTTTTCTGGAGCTTCATAGCAAAATAGTGTTGCTGCAGTCTCCTAAACAACTGAAGTAGATTACCAAAAATGTAAAAACAACAACAACAAAAAAAGGCTCCATACAGCTTGTCTGGCGTAATCCAAGTCTTCTGAAAACTGAAAAGCATCAATACTTCAATGCTTTTTTGATGCTACGTATTAACAACAATATGACATCCATATATGATAAGATCAAAAGTACATGAAGCTATACAAAGTAACAGATCTACCAGAGGTAGCACAAATTCTGTACTACACATGTGTTGATATGGGTTCAGTGACTTTTTCTTTGGCTTTGGTGTCAAAAGAGGAACTGAGTATTTTTTTTTTTTTTTTTTTTTTTTAAATACTAGTATTGTATGGAAGGTTCAATTCTGGTATCATGACAACCTTAAAGTACAGCAACGGACCATAATGAAACCTTGAATCTGATGTTGCTCCAACAAAATTTGTGTTTATTGAAGTTACTTCACTGCTGGTCAACAGGTAAATGACTACAGCACTCTGATATCAGAAAGATTCACTCCTATTTTTCTTTCATATGTGGCTTCTGTAGTTGCCATGAAAAAAGTTTACTTTCACATCCACAGTTGAACACATTTATAATTTGACTCTTTGTAATGCCTATTACTAACTCATATAAAAAACTTTTTCCATGATTTTAATTTGGCTTGTACTGTACTGTACTTCAACATAGGTCAAGGGCTGCAACTAACAATTATTTTCATTGTTAGCTGCAGCCCTAGACTTATGTTGACGTACAGTATGTTTTTGCCAAAATCAAAATTTGTTGGATGTTTTCCCAATTAATCGATCACTTGTTTTTCAAATCCCAAAACAATGCCCGCAAGTCCCAAGATATTTAGTTTACCATCACAGAGGAGTAAAGAAACCAGAAAGTTAATTTAACTGCTGACAACAAATTGAAAAAAAGAAAAGATAATTCCAGCTTTACACAAGTCAAAACCTTAACTGAGTGTATTTGTGTATACTGAGTACAAACCTGATACCAGTGTTCTTTTTCCTAAAATTTCTAAATCTATTAGCTCTACCCAATGTACTCAAAAAGGTCAGTATTGCTAAGACCACCAATCCAGCGTACGGAATCAGTGGATCCCAACCCAGTGAATCTAGACTGTGAAATATTTACAGGTTAATTCTCAGCAGCTGTTATTGGAGAAAGACGCGGTTGCGTTTATAGATGAGAACAAGTTAGGGTTCTTAGATGTACAGGAGATATTAATACATGACACCGTTACTAAAGCTGGAGAGGGAGATATGCCAATGGAAACATCCCACGAGGGAGACTGAAGCTGAAGAAACAAAAGTGGAGCAAACTAGGCTGCTGGAAAATCTCAACAGGTTACAGGGTCACACCCCCCGTGATGTCACACGATAAATACAGAGAGCAGAAACGAAAGGTACTTTTGTGAAGACGGCTTTGGTTTTTATGGCCACATAACTTTACATTTATCTGTGTCATACTGATTTGACACATATAGACACTGAGGCCCCTATTTCCATGTATTTGCACGTTATCGCTTTACAACAGTAAGACATCAGGAACGGGAGAGAAATGCAAAATTCTCAGTTTCTCAATCACATTTAATCTGACAAGTGTTGTAAAGCGGCTTTGAGTGGTCAGTAGACTGGAAAAACAC
Organism: Acanthopagrus latus; assembly: GCF_904848185.1. Classification (NCBI taxonomy): domain Eukaryota; kingdom Metazoa; phylum Chordata; class Actinopteri; order Spariformes; family Sparidae; genus Acanthopagrus; species Acanthopagrus latus. Next base: position 25,628,529 of record NC_051046.1, on the reverse strand, counting down.
TATAGAATTACGAGTCCATTTACATGGTTATCAGCTCCCAAAAGGTCAATTATGAGTAAACAAGGGAGCCAACGTTCACATAAAAAACATATATAAGCATATGTTTTCATTTGATTGTGGTCATGTGGTCAAGGATTGGATTATATAGAACCCACATGTATTCCCAAGATCTTTATTTCCTATTTGAATAAATCAAGATCTATCAAAGCAACAGACTCCCATGACCTCATCAACTCAAAAGACTTTAAAAAGGGTCCTCAGTCCAAAGTTGAGGAAGTTGTTTGTCTGAAACTATTTGACATAACCCAAGAACATCTTCTCTCTTCCTTCCTCTAAGGGAAGAGAAAGATGTTTTGAAGAGTTTGTCAGCCGACCCACTTGTCGCTCTGACCTCTTGGTAGACTTACTTAAGAAGTATTTAATAGAAAGTAGAAACTGCAGACTGCATTGCGCCAAAATGGAGAGAAGTTTCCTATTGTTAATTTGCTTATGCTACCATAATTTCTCTTTAATAATACACCAAAATGATACAGACACAGATTCACACTCACTGATGTGGTCGATGGAGCCAGCGCAGAACTTGCCGTAGAACTTCTTGGCTCCTAGGCCCCTGAGGTCTTCTATTGTGTAAGGCCACAAGTGGAGCACATTGTTCCTGGAGAAGGTGTCTCTCTTCTCGATCACCACCACCTTACAGCCCAACAGGGCCAGCTCGATGGCCGTCCGTAGACCACAAGGACCACCACCGATGATCAAACACTGAAGGGAGTCATAGATTCAGAGGAAGGCACAGTGAGGTGGTTGGGAGACGAACATGATTTGAGAGCGTGTCTTCTTTAAAGTATTATAGTATGATGTGGAATAGGGTCACAGCTCACAGTAGGTGTGACAGCAAATCCTAGCTATGTTAACAGTAATTGGCACTGAGGTCTTATCGCTGAGAGAAAAGCAGCAGACAGCATCAACTATATGAAAATGGGAGCAGAAGTATAAAAAGTCTCATCTGGAAGGTCTCAAAGGTCCTCTGTGTTTACGGTTAACGTCTCATTTCCAGGTCAGTATGCGGTTTGCCATTTTCCAGTTAAAAGAGAGAAGCAACTAGCAAAACAATTAGCAGAGCCATCTGGGAAAGGTTAGTTTAATCACTGTTGGGAGTATGATTTGTTCCATCACCCACGTAACAGAACAAAACATCCAGAAAACTGAGTTTAATTTCTGGTTGCAGAGCTCCAGAAAACAGAGCAAACCACCCAGCTCTCTGAGCACCATTTCTCTACAAATAGCAGATTGTGCTGAAAAAATGTCTGGGATAATAGTTGGGTTGTTATTTTTGGCCAACCCCTTAGCCCAGCCCATCTATGTTAATCTCCCCTCTGTGAGTCTGTGGCCTCTTTCCCCTCCAGACATCATATCTTTCCCTTCAGATATGAAGTCATTCCAACACCATCCTAAACAACCTACTTTATACACTTAGGCATACATGGTAAGACGACAAGATGGATCGGCACAGAACATAAAACAACTATTAAATACCTTTGACATGAAATATGTATTTGGACTCCCATAGTCTTTGGGCCTCACTGTGAGCCGTAAACTACAATTAGTCTGGTGCTAACTTTCATAAAGTTTCCAATATCTTTTACTTGATCCATAATCTAAATTTACTCAAGTTAATTCAGCCTCTCAAAGTTAGGATTACTTACATCTAATCAAATATTTGCATATAATTACAGAATTAATCCACTTACATCATCTATTTTCCAAACTAATCCACACTGGCAAAGTTCCTACTTGGGTATCTGGACAAATAAACCATAACTCCTTCTAATTCCAAAAGAAATTACAAATAACATGTTCTGCTGAACAGAACACAAAAACGATATTCAAGTCAGCCTATATGCATGCAAATTTTCACACCGATTACTGAAACAAATCCAAAGTCATGTGAAGTGCTTGCATATAGAAATACAGAAACGTGTACAAAATTCAGTGTTCTAACTTGGAATGTCAACAATAAGCTGTGGAGAACAGCTCTTTACCAAAGTTTAAGTGTTTTGATCTCTTGAATGTATGTCTCAAATTCATTTTTAAAAGTATTTTATCAAGTAAATAGATAGTGTATTTTGTTCTTCAGTATATTTTGAAAATGTATATTTCTTACCATTTGTTTTATAGTAAATAGTATGCTACCAGTACAGTCACTTATAAAACTTTGTTTTACTGATTTATTACTCAGACAGCTACTGCTAGAGACTAGTATGTTAGCATGTTAGCTCCCCAGGTACAGTGGTTCACCATCTGACCTGTGAGTATTCACTACAGTATACTGCCATGCCTCTAGAGCCACATATTATCTGAAGACACAAGTGTGGTCATGTCTCTTCTCCATTTGTATAAACCAGCAGAGCGCCAACACTATTAAAACAAACCACACTTTTCACATTACTCTAACCATTCATGGTGTGCCAGCACAGCTTAAATTGTTGTTTTCATGGCTGAGACAGGCATGAGAATACACTCGCATCATAAAATAAACAGCACTCGCCTGCTACGATACTGGACCAAACTAGTTTCACATCATCTATAAGCAGGCTTTAACTCCAGCACAGGTCCTCTTTAGTTGGTGTCTCTTACCCTAGTGCCCAGGCAGGCTTTATTCTGGTTGTAGACCTTGTGCTGTGCCCTTTTGTCCAGTTTGGTCCACAGAGCCTTGACCTTCCAGGTGCTGATTGCTGCCTTGAGTGAGGTGTAGAAGTTGCTGTAATCCAGAGGGTCCAGCTCCAGCTGCCTGCAGAGGATGCTGAAGGCCTGCAGAGTCCCTTTACAGGTAGATGCTTGCACAAAGTTCTCAAAGAGGACACTGGCTTGCGCCATACGTTCATCCTCCGTCTCACCCATCTCTCCTGATGGTAAACAGTGTCCACACTCTCTCTTGTTCCTCTCCCACTTCCTTTTCCACTTACGTCTTTCCAAACTGTTAGTAGTGGACTGTCTATGATGTGGTGTGTGCTGCCATGCTTAGCAGGTCCTGGAAGAAAAAAATAAGAAACGATTTTGAGACAGAGACACCAGAGATGCAAATTTAATCAACCAAGAATCACCTGATCAGTCCTATATCATATATAGGATAATAACACCACCAAACTAACCACTGAAACAAACAACTGACAAATATTATTTAGAATTTGGAAAATGAGCTGGGAAACTTTGGAAATTAACTAGACAGGTTGTTTTTTTTGCTAACTCAGTCTCATCGCTCTTATTAACAGCTCATTTCCTACCAAAGAAAGCAGCCATTTCCAGCATATAAATTCATTAAAAACTGTCTTACTAAATTTATCCAGTTTTGTTAGAGTTGAATCTTATTTTTGGGGGGGTTTTACTGTAGCCAATATCTAATGTTTTCTTAACAAATTGATCTGATGGTTAATGGTTATATTTTTGATTCATTGATTGTTTAGTCTACAAATGTGACAAAAAAGTGGTGAGAAAAACCCATCAGTTTCCCAGAATCCAAAGCGGCATACTTAAAATGCTTCATTTGTCCAACGTCCAGTTCAAACCCAAAAAGCTCTTCACTTGCTGTCATAAATGACAAAGAAAACAAGCAAACCCATACACTAAAAGAGCTGAAACCAGCTAACGTTTGAACTTTTCATTGAAAATGACGATGACTGTGAAAATAGTTGCCAACTAACTTTCTTTCAATCAACTAATTGATTACGATCAACAAATCGTGACATAAAGGTCTACTCTGGTTTTGGTTGAATTTCCAAAATATTCCTTGTTGACATTATGATAAAACATTGTCGAGTTCTCCTCAACTCCTTCAGTACTGATGATCTGATGATGTTCATAACCGTCAGCAAACCATTAAGATATAGAGAACACTATATGGTGGAAAACCTTGAAATCTTACAAAAGGAGGTCACATTCCAGATGTAAGGAATGTCTGCAGCTCACACTGAAAATAAACTGCAGAGGTCAATGTGCTGCCTCATATAGCCCGAGTGTCACGTCCTGCATTCTCTGTGAGGTGGTCATGGACACGCACTGATTTGACCATACAGTCCTGTACAGTACTACACATCGAGCCAACAACAACAAGCCCGCAGAGTTCAAACAGTCATTAATTAAGCTGCACATATTTTTTCTCTACAACAAAGATATTTTCCTCCTCCAGCTCCACTGAATGCCTGATAGGATTATGACCCAGAAATGTGCTTTGGAAGGGTTCAGCTGAGCGGTCACGGGTGAAGCTTAAACGCTACAGCTGCAGGAATACAGACAACACAATCACATCATATCACACGCAAGCAGCAACTTGGTGCCCACAGCATAGGAGGAAGTTTGCCCACTATCAGGAGGCCAGGGGTATGAGACATTTCCTGATTCCTAGTTCCTTCAGTAATCTTATCTCACTTGAAAGGTCGAGGGCATATTAAGAGGGTTTTGAAGTTTGGAGTTGAAATACCTCCACTTTCAGTCAGCCGCGGTCATCACAGTCCCTCCCAAATCCACTTGACTCTGGTGTTAAACTTAAAGCAATTGGCATCTTTAAACCCACAAAAAAGAATAGTTTTTCCATTTCTTTCCCTTATGTGATAAATGTTAGCAAACAGTTGTTCACTTACAAATCAGTGTACACATTAGCATTCACATTCACTCCTCTCAAGCTCTATTGGTCACCGTCAAAACCTGAGGTATCTGGCTCCTTAGCTGCTAAATGCTCTGTGCTAAATGCTGTTTGGTACTGGGCAAGAAGTGCGCAGTGGATTTTAACAGCTTTTTACAGAGAACAGCTGTCTGCTTTGGCCGAAAACAACATGAGAGCATTGAACCCGATAAAGCTGTAGAAAGACCCTATAAAAATTTGGAGCTCCCCACAGCTGTTAGCTCAGCACCCTGCTGTTTACAATGTACACCCATGACTGCATTCACAGACAAAAGAGAACATTGTTTTTCAGTGTGATGACACCAAAGTCTTCGGCCACATTTTGAGCGATGATGAGAGTTCATATGAGGAGGAAATCAACAATCTTGCAGAGAGGTGCACAGAAGAACAGTCCACTGCTCAACAACAGTAAAACCAAGGAGGTGATTGTTGCCTTGCTGCCTCAAGTGCCCTGTCTCTATCATGGACCAGGCGATGGTGTCGCGGCATATACTCGATGACTGAATAAACAGAAAAATGGGTCAGATGAGAGGTCTGGCTATGCAAGACTAGATATGACATATGTCAGACTTGTCAGACTACGGTAAAATCAGCTGCTCCAACATTAACAGTAGCCCATATTTCCTAACCCTGTCACCAGAGTAATGCAGCCATGGGTCAAGCCAAGATCAGCCAATAGCAACAGTTTGTAAAAAGGTCCCATGGCTGGTCCTAGCGCCGTTAAAATTCTGAGTCTTTCAAGACTACAGGAACAGCTTCTCAGCGGTGCTGTCAAACCTATGAAAACTTTTTGCAGAGGCTCTATTGGTGTGCTTTAAGACATGTAAAGTCCCATTATATACTAAACTGAAATTTAATTGCTTTTATCAAGTACAAGTCAAGAACATTTTATTTCTTGCACGTCAACTAAAAATTCCAACTACTTTTAAATGACATTTCTACAACCTCCAACTGTTTAACACTCAGTGTTTACATAGAAACTACAACTTTAACTTGAAACTAAAATTTCAACCACTGCCCAGTTTTGGGGCCGGCTGGTGAGCATCTGTGACCGTGGTTGTTGCAATGTGTCCCACACTGTTAGCACTGGCTGGCCATTGTCGGTGGCTTTTTGGCTGACTGAGCGTGTTCAATCGGCAGCTGAGCCTGTCAGTGAATTCAAATCATTCTGATTGGCTGTTCAGTGAAGCAAACGGCTACAGGAGAAGAGGGAAAGGAGAACAAAGAAATAAAGTAGAAGCAAATCCCCTTGAACCATGTAGTGTCCCTGTAGTATCCATGATTTCACCCATTTAGCGATTTCTCTTCACTTGTTGCCTCCGCCTCTTCACGAGTGCCATCTGCAATCATTAGAAGTGGCTACGTACTTTATCATAACAATAATTTGTATATCTGCTGTCCTGAGTGTTCAGGTTCACCAAATACAGACTACGCTACCTGGTACTGTGGAGAGATCTTTTTCTGTCACACATGGACAGAATGTACAAGCTAGATGTCCGTCAGCTGTAGTCTTAACTGTGTGTTCAACTTTTTGGCTGAGACACAGGCAAAGTAAGGCAAATACATTGATTAAATACATACATTTCCTCTGCCTCAGTCCTTCAACTTAAAACGCAACTGCATACAACACTCACATTCAGACACTAACCCCTAACCCCTAACCCATTTCAACCAATGGATCCAGACTATATCCCAAGCTCTACCCAACAACAGACTCAGGTTATGTGAAGCTTCTGCCAGGAGTATCATGGACAACACATCTTTCAAAGTTGCGTATCAGATCCCGATCGCTGGAAGCCTCTCAGCATTATTCTCACTATTACAGTCATGGAATCTGCTGTCATGCAGAAGCTGGGAGAAGGATACTATTTCTCTCTCTCACACATGCAGAAACAGAAACACACACACACACACACACACACACACAGACTTAGTTAAACACATGAATCATGTACTTGTTGTCCAACAGGCCTGAAACACAATCACCTGTTAACCAGTGGATGTACTCCATATGCAAACTCCTTGTGCGTCATGGCAAGGGAAAGTGCAAGCTGCACATGGACGACACCTGGTAAGCCTTTTATTCTGTGCCAGTCATATATCCCACTGTACGCACACACCTGACTCCCCAAGAAACTCACTTTCCCTTTAAGTCCTTGAGTGGCCCAGAGGGGGTCTCAGATCTCTGATACCAAACAATTTGGCAGCAGACAGTAGCCTCTCAATTACTATTACCCCCACACAGACACGCACACTAACTCCCTCCTCACTCTCACACACACACACACACACACACACACACACACACACACACACACACACACACACACACACACACACACACACACACACACACACACAATTTTAACTCTTTCAGGCTATTTCATACCCAGATAAAATGCTACCAAAGTTCTGTTCCTTGTTGCCAAGACCACAGATCAAAAACTGGACTTTACTCAAACATTAAACTGTAACATTTAAAACATCTGCTTCAGCATATCAATTTGTTTGGCTACATGTTACACAATGAGCTGAAAACAGGGAAATTCAAGGAAACTTATTTTGAAAAGACACCCTGATATCAGCTCAGAGACTGACTGCCCTACTTGGGTCTGGCTCTGATGACCGGACATGATTTACTGCAACTTCCCCTGACCCATCAGATCAAGAGGAAAATACAGTTAAGTGTGTAATGATGTACACAGTGCCAGAAAGCTATGGGAGAGATCACAGCCTTTTGGTACTGTACTGTGTGTAACCACATCTGGCAGGGTCACTCAGGAAGTCATGGCACAGGAAGTGTTTAACTTCCTGTTAAGTGGTATCTCTTTCCAATTTTATTTACTAGTGTATGCACATTTGTATGTGTTTGTCAAAGAGGGTTGAACCCTGCAGTCGAGCTAACGTTAGCTGCAGCTGCTGCAAACACAGTCCACTTCTTGTCTTTAAATATATTTTATGTTTGACCAGGTGCTTCCTTAAGTTAGATGTGTTGCCTCGGTAAGATTTGTATTTTGCATTACAAACATTGCAGCAAGTCTTGCATTGACTGTGTTGCCGGAGAGACGTCTCGGTCTCTCTCTTTCTCTCTGTCTCTTTCTCTCTTTGTCTCTGTTTCTCTAAAGAGGTACTCTCAACTTCGGTAGCAATTGTTTAAACAGTAATTGGTACTCCATAGAACCAATGTATTTTGGTCATTCCTACAGTCTGATCATTAGCGCTCACATGACCCTTAAGTGATTAAACAACATCTCAATTACCAATTTACAGCTTCCTGGTCATGACTCCCTTGACTGTAGAGTGCAATGTACATGCCTATTTCTATCATTCATGCAAGCCTATTAACACTGAACATTCACTTTACATATATCTATTTATGAACACTGAATGGATGACTTGTTAATTAAGTCAGCTATTTCAAAAGCTTCAAGTGACCACAATGAAGGTGTAAACTGCAACTCAAGAAGCTTTCAAAAGTAACAGGATGCTAACAGCACTTGAGGATATTTATATGGACACAAAGATAGAGTCCTATTAGATGTTAAAGGTCAGGTGTCACAGTTAAGATCAGTGAACCTGCCCACCTACTGATCCAGAGATGTATGTTCAAACTGGAAGTCAAGTCGAAGCAAAATTGATTTATTTTAGTGGCAGCGTGACTCTCATACACAATAGACTTAAAATAAAACATCGTGTAAGAATTGTATCTCCGAAGCTGTATTCACGATGTGTTTACCTTAGCTGACCACACAGACTGGAAATGGTAAAAAAAACAAACAAAAAAAAAACAGCTAAAGCTGCTCGGTCCTGTATGAAACAAATAATACATCAACCAAAAAAGTATAATATCAATGTCCATGTTGCACCTGGTTTCTTTAATCCTTACATGAGGCAGACCATTTCCTCTTGCTTCCAGGCTGTATGCTAAGCTAAGATAGCTACGTCCAAACAACTTGCATGCTTATCAAAAAAATTAAAAGGTCCAGTGTGTAACCAACCAACTAGACACCCCACGCCTAACCCTACCCCACTGTGGCCACTAATGATGCAAAAAAACGCAAAAGACTCTTTGTAGAGCCAGATCTTGGTTTATCTGTTCTGGGCTACTGTAGAAAAATAGTGGTGCATTATGGCCTGAATAATCTGTAGATATAATGGCTCATTCGAGTCTTAGTTTCTAAGTCTTAATTAGGAAAATTATATTCAATTTCTGTCAATAGATCCTCCTTAATCCTACATATTGAACCTTTAAGTAATCCCTTAGCTAAACTGACTGACTGATGGACATTATGGCTACAGCTTATTGCATCACAACATGAATTAACTCTTAACTCATCCATACTTAGTAAGGCTATTAACACTGATATCTTACGTTTATCAGCGTTGCAATTGATAAAGTGACACCAAGGGATCATTCAGGGCTTTAGACTGATAAAATGGCTGTGTATTAACGTGACACTTGATAATGATACCCATGGAACTGCATAAGAAGACAGCAAGACTTTGAAGGAAGTCACTATACCCAAGAGATGATGGAAGCCTCGAACTCATCGTTCAAGAGAAACTTGTACATAATCATCATTTTTAGCAGTGAGTCACGTCAGCTGTTGACAAATTGAGAGAGCCCAGTCAACGTTCTCAAAGCCAAGAACTCTACAGTCAGTAACTGGAGAGAACCAAATCCTTTCACAGACGGAAACTGCACAACACCTGTAATGGGTAATGTTTAGTACATTACACGGTATGGAATCAGGTTGCCAGTCTCCTGAGCTACAAGGAACTGGAGTGTACAGGTGACAAATAGAGCAGGAGAAATATGTCACTGGGCGACAGACAAAGAGACACATTCTCAATAGAGACACATCATTACAAACATGCAGCATGTCAAGAGTTTTCTTTTGCATACAAGCGGAAAAAGGTGTTATCTGTAACACTTTTCACTTCCTGGAGCCAGTGTGAACAAAACAATACATACAAGGAACAAACATTACATTCACCTCTGACTTTGACCTGGTGAGCTCCAGTCAGAACGATTTTAAAATGACTCGTATACTGTGTCTTTTGACTTCAGGCAACTGGGTTGTGCCATAACCTGTGAATGACCTAAAATGTGTTCCATCAACACAATATGAAACTGGAAGGCAACACGGCAAGAGTCTGGACTGTTTCCTGGTATATAACAAGAAATATTTCAAACACTAAATGATCTTTTGGGATCCATTTGTCTTTTCTGAATCTGAGCCAAAGAGCTCCAACACAGGCAGATCATCTCCAAAACTGTTTTCTTCATCACATTCCTACACTTTGACTAATGTGTCTGTTTCAACACCGAGAGGCTGATTCCAAAATAACAATGAACAGATGCAGTCTGCCTTGTGAGCACTTCCTCCGTCTAGGGATGACATTACACTGTTGATAATCATGTACATGTGGCAGGACATGTCAATGCCATCTTGTCATAGGACAGATCAGAGCACAAATCCTGAACCTGACCCGAAACCATGTTCATGAAACTGGCCTTTAGTTCGACAGGATATAGGACGCCTGTTTGATGTCACATCAACTATTGATGATCTTCATGTCGGACAATCAGTTGGATTTCTGGCATGTCAGAAATTTGTCAGTTGTCTTGATGTTTGAGTAGCTCCACAACTGCTAAACCGCAAGCCCAGCCCGCCCTGTCTTGTGTTACCGCTAGAAACTAGTTAAGCTGGGAGATATCAGCCAGTCGAAGTCATGTTTCACAAGCGTTCTCAGCTCAAAGTTTAATAACTATGAAAAACATCAAGAAAGGAGGTACTCTCACATTTATTTTCCCAAATGTACCAAATCTATTTTACCAAAACAGAAAATACAACCATACAGCTTCTTGATTCAAGCTTCATTCTTTTACCAAACTAAGATGAGCTTAGCAGGCTTGGTTTGTCTTTCCACAATCTCGTAAAGTAAATGATCAATTCCCACAATAAGATGTGAAAGAATTCCAGCTCTATATATTTCTAGTTACCTTGGAATTCTGGCCATATTTTGCAAATTATACATTTAAAATGTGTACTGTGTTACTATAATTGCCTAGGTTTTCCTGAGCTGAGACAGACAATATTGAATGAATGTTGGTGAATGTTTTAATTGAGTGGAATCTGAACAGAAACTGAAATTCTATTAAGAGGTCTTTTGCCCATCAGACATTTTTGCAACTAAACTCAAAATAAATGATAAATGTGATGGAGGAGCCGTGTTGGGACACAACAGACCACAAGGGGAGATCACAAACAGATAGCTATTGGCTTCTCCATTGTATTGTCTGTTTACGGTCCTCAGAGACAGATTTGCCAGCAGCAACTCAGCAAAGAACTGTGCAGAAAGATTACTGTCAAGGAGCTCTGTTGGTCACAAGACTTTGTTTGGTGAGTTCATCACTAACAACTGTAGTTACGCAAAGTCAATGGCCTGTAAATGTGTGTGAAAGTCTGAGAGGGGGATCAAAGCTGAGTCAACAAGTTCCTGCCCAGACAGACTAGATGCCAAGAGAGAGGGAGAGAGAGACGAAAAACACAAAAAAACAGTGTGAGAGAGACAAGAGAATGAAGGAAATTGTGTAGAGAGGGATCTACAGACAGACAGGAAGTGTTAGGCGCAGAGAGCATCGTTGCGGATTCTTTAGTTTTGAAATGTATGGAATTTAAATCAGATCTAAGAGAGTGCAGACTTGGCCAAGAGACACAGATCTCCTGAATGTGATGCTGATTAGCTCCAGCAGCGGCGATTTCTGCTGAAAACAGGAAATATGAACAGCTGGAATGTCTGCAAGCTCAAGTGTGGGCCATGAAACACACCACACTCAACTGCATCAGTTTTTTAAATGAATGGGGAACAATATTGGCTAATGAGGGAGCTACAGTGACAATGGACCTCAACGAGTTACACAAATCTGTCTGAATGAATTCAGTTCAATCCAAATAACTGTGTTGTTTGTACAATGTTTTCATGAGAAGAAAACAATTAGCATCCTATTTTAGTTGCCAAAGTAGATCAACCATTTGTTTCATAAAACTGTTCATAAAATGTATTTCACCACCTTTGGCAGAAGCACACAGGAGAGTTAAAGAGGAGCTTATAAGGAGAACTGAACAGCTGATCTGAGTTGTGGACCACAAGTATTTTCCAGTGTGTCACCATACTGTCAAGAAGATCATTATCTTACAAATACCCTGAAATATCATGATTTTGTTTGCTGGCCATGTCGCCCATCCTTACTGTGAGCTCTAACACTAACCTGCCCAAAAAACTGTAAAAATAATTTCACCAGAAAAGCCATTTCCCTGGTTCCTCTAAAGACTCACTCAGCATCCTGCTCTCCAGCTCCATTTTTCTGCCACAACAATAAAAACGTATCTAGTTCATCTGCATAACACAAATATATGACACACATAGGTTTCTGACCCAGAATTAACAGAAAGCTGATATTATTGAATAATAATTCGACTTTACATCTTACGAAACAGACTTTTTCCACTGCTTTCAGCGCATACACAGCAACTGACGCTCGTCTGCACACAATTCCACTTCAACTGAAATTTCAACTACTTTTACCAAAACAGACAAAGGCAACGGCCTTTCCGGAGGGGAAACTTCTGCGTGAATATCTACAAGTCACATCAGGCTGGTCCACGGCTGAGAGTGACACACCCACAGATAGGGGGCTCTAAGAGGGAGCAAACTACTCATCAGCTACATATTTGTTATTCCCTGGGTGGGAGACCGCAGCACAGTCAAGTGGGTCATTAACGTAAAAGGACAGAGCGGGGGCAAAAATGCCTGAGTGCATGTGTGTGGTCACAAATAAATACGTTTGATTTGATAAACAAATGAGAAAAAGTTAACTGACAGTTTCTCCAAAAAATGCATCAGCGAAACAGCCTGACGATAAGATTGCTGTGATTCCTTAAAGGATAAGTTCCCTCAAAAATGAGAACCCTGTCATTATTTACTCACCACCATGCCAACAGAAAGTCATGTAAAGTTTAGTAGTTGTCCAAAGAAACGATATAGAGTATCATACTGTGAGCTAAACTAGTCTATCATGTAAGAGATCTTAACATGCCTGCTGTCTTGAGGGGACAGCTGAGTTTCATGACTTAGGTCAATGACTTACACACTTAGACTATGACTCCACTTGGTAACAAGCACTTCATCATGATTCTACATTTTGCATAATGGTGCCAAATGACCCATTTGTAAAACTTGCTCCTATTAGCAGACGCAACAGTCAAGTCAAGTTTCAATTTCCATGACTGTTGTGTCTGGGATAGACCTTCAAATACCAGAATATTACAGAACTTCTAGGCAGACAGGCAACATAACTCATGACTATCAAATAAACGTGTTGTGCACAAGTGCTGTGTGCAACTGTAGGATCAAAGCCCTGCAGATATGCACGGTGAAAACAATTTTGAGCACGAAGGCAAAATAAAACAAAGCCATACGGGAACAGCTGAGTTTTATAACAAAGCTTCCCCAGGGTAAAGTACAGTCATATCCCATTTCCAGTTTCACACAGTCTGTGCTTGTTCTCCAGTTAGCAGCAGGGTGATGACTTCCTCCTTTATATGTCTCCCATCAACAGGAGATGAAAAAGCACCATGATAAAAGATCAGTTGAAACTTGAACATGCTGGTAACCTTATGAGGTGGCCACACATACTGTGCTTCAAGGCTGACCTCAACTAGCCAGGCTGTTGTGGACTGTGAAGCCATTAGAAAACCCAGCAAGCCCCACCTGACCGTGCTCATGTTCAGGGGTTTGGACTTTGAAAACCAAATTACTGACCAACTGTTTTTTCCAAGTGACTGACACCTAAAGTCTTCACCCAGACACCAACACAAATCCTTTCTACACATTAATAGATGGACATACCACTCAGTAGGTTGTTCTGGGAAACAGTGTGGTATGACACCTGGCTGTGCTGAATTTATTAACCAATAGCAACTTTCAAATTTTAATTATCTAAAATTTGACACTGTCCCAGATTTAGTCTTGCTTTGTAAGGTAATATTTTACATTGTGCGTTAAGGCACAAAACAGACAAAAGTCTGCAGCTCATTGCTACTGCACACAAGGCTGTATCATTTGAAATGTCTGACCAGCTGACTGGTTGGTATCCTGGTCTTCTTGCGAGTCTAAACGCAGTTCATAAGCTTAAGGAAGGAGGAAGGGGCAGCAAGATTTGCATCTCTTCTCTGGTTCATCAGATGTAAATATGAGAGACAGTGAAACCACCAATGAGCCAAAATTCAAATGCATGGAAATCACTCTGAAATCACACGGAGAGGGAAAACAAAGTCTGAGCAAGTCAGATATTTGTCAACCTGAGAATGAGACTCAGAAACAACTTTCTTCAAAATAGCTGTAAGAGTTTGCTTAAATTAGTCCAAAATAGTGTTGCTGTAAATGTCCACCTTAGTGCATGCACATCGGCTTGCCTCTACTTTCTGTTTCCCTCTCCTTTCTTTTATCTCTCTACCAGCAAGTTATCTGATTTCTTCATAGCCGTAAGTTTTATCAAGCTGAAGAAAAACAAACCTTGAATTCAGGAATTTTTTCGCCCGTAATTCTGTTGTCATAACAGCAGGTTAGGTGAGTGTGGCGGAAGTGTGTTCGTGAGGTGGCCACGTACATTGAACAGGTCCACAACAAACAGGTGCCATTGAAGCCTTGTGCAAAACAACGGCATAAATAGGCCTACATTAAATAAGGTTGCATCAAAATCAGAGTGTCAACCTAGTTAGTTGATCATGGATGGTGACACAGTGGAAGATACGTCACAGTGTGTCACACTAACATTAAAAAGAAGCCAAGAAACTACAAACACTTGACAGCGGACAGATAACAGCTCCTTGACAGAATGCCAGATGCTGCAATGACAGATGAAAGCAGATATAAGTGTGAGTACTATGTTCTTTGTACTCTTACTGTATGCAACACTATGTACTCTATAAGGGTGGCTGCAGTACATACAGTACTACGTCCACTGTGAGAGCCTCAGGATAACTGTTGAACAAATAAGTACCTGCACAGGCTTTGCTTATATTCAAAAACGTGAACTAAAAACTGCCTTTGTTACTCTTCATCTCCAGGTTATGGTGCATTAACTAATGCGTTTTATACGATGAGGCGTCGAGCAATTGTGCAAAAGTGATATAACAAATCAACTGCAGCAATACGGTTCAGTCTGATGACAATGTTAGATGTAAAACTAGATAACTGGCAAATAGATACAACCAATATATGTGCTCCAAATGAAGATAACCCAAACCTTTTTTGAGTAAATCCATATGGTAATCTCCTCTTAATCAAATGTTATAGTTGGAGATCTTTACAGTTTTAAATATAAGCCAAGACAGTTCAGGTTCTTATTTGTTCAACAACTATCCTGAGGATCTTTGTGAAATTCAAGAACTTAAAACCTCCTAACAGTAGATTTAGTAGACGTCGGGACACAAATCAAAATAAATGCCATGCATGCAACAGTATGTACTCTGTAAGGGTAACTGCAGAACATACTAAAAGTGAAATGAATAAGCGATGTGATTCTGAACGCTCCTGCAGTTCTTTCAAAAATGTTGACCTAGTGGAGACAACATTGTACCTTTGGAGTTCTACTGATGGATTAAACGCTCAACAGCCAAAGACTGACGTTTTGGAAAAAAAAAAAAAAAAAACTGATATCAAAACTTAACATAAAAACTGCTTTCATCACCAGGTTATGATGCATTTAGGAACATGTTTTATATGATGAGGCGTTAAGCGATTGTGTAAAACTGATTTTACAACCTCTTAAAAACAATTTTATAAACAACACATATGCATATGTGCATTCCCCGCACCAAGAAATATAATCAGGCAAACCATTACAACTATCACATACAATACAAATCAGCTTGACCAAAGGCAATTACTCAATCATGTTTGAAGTTCAGATTAAAATACAGAATAGTAACTGATGCATGGCTCCCCATAAAAAAACAAAAAAACAAGCCCAACTGAGCTCTAGACTCACTCAATGTAAAGACACTTCTGTTTATACATACCATGCAGTCAAGAATGATACCGTCTCCAAGCACTCCTGATGTGGATTAACAGCAGTTTACAATCAGACTTTACAGATATATAGGGAGCAAGATAACAAAGTGTGTGTACAACAACAACTCATCAAATTTCTGAGCTGGGGTTAGAGACTCCTTTTAAGGATTTACGCTATCACACTTGGACTGTTTCTTTGACGCAGATTTACTAACAAGGGCAGAGTGCTGAGTCTTACCTTTGGTACAAAGGTTGTAACTGAGTCTGGAGGAGTGTCCAAACATCTGGTAAACACACATTGAACTACTATGACTGTAAAAGGACAAGTGTAGTTACAAGACCTAAACTGGCAGTGCTGACATCAGTTCCGTCGCTGCAAACATACTAACACTAATGATTGTTTGTATTAATAGAGAACTACAGATTCATTCAGTCATTCAACCAGAATATATCCCTGCTATCACCATATGGCATTCTTCTGTTTATCTTAATACTCCAAAAATATCACATTATTTCAACATGAAAATAAAAGTGACCACTGCCTTAACATTTTATGTTAACTGTTAAATGTTGATAAATTTGCTCATGATTTAACTAGTAAAACTTTTTGCAGTCTGATCCCTTGTGGATTATTCTGACTAACTGATAATTAGACATAGGAAGTGGATGAGACAGTATTAATGCTCCTGCCTTAATTAAATAAATGGCTTAGCAAATACAGGCGTTGTGTGACTGTTTCATGTTTTGGAGTTGTTACTTCCAAAGGATCCTCACCAACAGAAAAATTAAGGTCATATCTGACATGTGGTAGTATCATGAACCCCAACTTTCAAAATAATGAAAATATTACAATTATGGTCATAGCAATAACACAGTGGGTATTGTTTTGTTTAACAGTCAACTGCAGCATAACAGTTCAGGCTGATGACCAATTTAGATGTAAAACTAGATACCTGGAGAATAAATACAACCAATGTATGTGCTCCAAATGAAGATAATCCAATCCTTCATTTGAGGAAATCCATCTTGTAATCTTCTCTTCACCGAATTTCATACTTAAATTGCTATTTTTACAGTTTTAAATATAAGCAAAGTGTAAGTGTATAAGCACAGTGCAGGTACTTATTTGTTCAACAATTATCCTGAGGCTCTTTGCAAAATGAATTAGAACTTAAAGCTTTCTTACAGTAGATTTGAAAGATGCTACCAGAGAGCAACAGTAGCTAATGTTAGATAAGAAATGGAGTCTAGTAACATAAATGACCAGCTGCCAGCACAACATTGAAGTTCCACAGTGCTGCTTTAATAAATAAAACAAACAATTGGAGCTGGAGAATTTATACTGTGCAATTGTATCAATGGTATCAATAGATCTTGTGCTTCCTGTGGGACAAAAAAGGAGAAGTGCACTATAGGGAATTTTAGTTGATTTTATGAACAAAATACGACTCCACTTAGTGTCAGTAAATAAGAATATTGCTTTTGTTACAGTGTAGAACTTTAATTTCACAGTCTTAATAAGAGCTTATGGCAGAGAATGTGAGTTAGGCTTTACTCCACCTCTCTCACAACACAAACTAGAGTAGCTTGGGTTGAAGAATACGTGCCATATGTTTGCTTGTACTGAGATAGGCTTTAATTGCTGCATGTGAGCCCTGAAATCAAACCCTTAATCCTTATAGTATTAACACGACTCACTGTAGAGGTTTGGGGATGGATTAAGCCTACAGCTTGCAAGCAGTTGAGACGTTATATCCCATAAAGTATCTCCACATTGCACAGCAATGTGCATAAGGCTGTCTTAATTTAGAAGTCAACCACTTGTTTCTATGAGCTCACTGCCAGCGCTGCAGTATCTTAAGTTACAATGTATAGAGTTCATTGATGTAATGGCTAACTGAACAAAAACTGTCCTGGATGTATTACTTAATAGTGCAGCACTCAGAAGTGGTTGTGCTAGAGCCGAGCAATGACTGTCTAGACTTTACTTTGATTTAGATTAAATTTAAGACCCCGCCTTATGGGGTTGGATTTGGACCCATGTGTCCTGGAGAAATACAGGACTTTAGGCTAATAGGCATTAAGACTACAGATGTACAGCTGCGCACAAGGCTCTTAATGTTTCCAGACGGCGAATCAAACTTGCAGACACTAAACCTTTGAACTTTAATGCAAAAGAGGAGCATTTATATCATAAAAAAAAAAACGCGGGTAAGTTAATGCAATGAGGCAGATACCAATTTTAGTCAAACCAATAAAATGTGTTAGGGTTGTCACATGGCACAATTATAGTCATACTTTGATAGTTTGACGCAGTAGATGAAATAAAGTAGTTCCCAACCTGAAAGCAACAATACATTAGTAAGGGATATTAAAGTGAGAAGTAAAAGTGTGTTAAGTTCTGTTTTGTCTCCACTAACTCCAACACAAGTAGTGACATACAGCAAAGTCAAGTAATTAAAATTACTTCCTAGAAATTTTGCTAAAGCTCCATAGTGTCCAAAAAAAACGTACTGTTAGCAACTGCTCAGTTTTAATACCGCGGTCGGGAGCACAGCAGAGACGTCTGACATGGTTAACACCCTTCACTTTTTTAGCTGCTGGGGCCACAGCGAGGGGAGACTTCTGGTCCTGAGAGGCTGCAGCATGTAGTGACTGTAACCTGTACATTAACTGCCAGATTGTCAACTCACTGATAACCGTTCCATCTCCTCTGCTCCAACTCGCAGTCACTTTCCTGCCACTCACTCTATGATACTCGCTCAAAACACACACTCTCCACGCTTACACATTAAACATCGCCCATCGCTACACCTATAGCAGTACTTTCGTGTGCAGGTCCTCTCAAGATTGAGCACCGGGAGCTGGGACGGGTTATCATGCTCGCACAGCATGTAAGTGAAAATCATTAGCGGCCCACGTATGTTAATGATCATGTGAGATTTTAGCAGTGGCGCTCATAATACAAATATAGGGGGAACGTTGACGAGACTTGCCTAGACTTAAGCTGGAGCTTCCATACAGGATTTATTTCAGTCATCCTGCTACCTGTGGAAAACCCTCGGACATACCAAGAGCTCAGCTTCCTCATGCCTTCCTCATCTGACAGGAGCCCATCTGGTGGGACAGTGACACTCCACTCCCTGGTGTATTTTTGTCCCGCTTCCCCCCCCAGCATGATACGTGCAGTGACACCCCCTTATAAGTCAAGCATTCATTCCAGGAAGTGACAGCTTGTGCAACGGCTATTTTTCAGCCCCACAAGTATGATTGTGCAGATGAGTGGGAAAACAGCGAGATGAAATGGTTTTGAGATTAACATCTTGAGGGTTGGCAGTAGGAAGGGACGATCAAAGGAAAAAATGAGGGGAAAAAAAAAAAACACAAAAGAAACGTCATGCATTTGACTTCTGGTATGAACTGCAAACTGAAAGGGGTTTCCATCAAGGCTACAAACATAAAAATCAAGATGATGAGAGACAAATGAGGGGGAACACACACATAACTGCATGGTGAAACAAAGATTATATGCATGGGAAGAAGAAGCCAAACAAGTACGCTGATCAACTTCATGTCAAATGCTTTGAACAAGGGCAGGTTGCCTTCAGGCTTAGCATTCCCATTACCATCATCTTGTGTCTGAAATCACAGTAAATCACATCATTATAGTAGTATACTACATTTGCAGTCCACTTTTTCAACCTATATTATGACAATCTCAAAATGCAGTGCTCCGCAGGTAACAAATGGGGCTAGGCACTAAATTTTTTTTTTGTCTGTATCGAGGATGCACCATGTGGATTTCTATCAGCTGATGCCATAACCAGTAACTGCCTTTATCTCATGGCTGCAGATAAAAAATAATAAAAGATTTTAAAAATAAGTTCCTAACCTGCACTTTATGCAGCCCATGAAGATTAATTTCCTGATATCAGCTCAATAAGTTATCTGTCCAATACACAGTACATCATGCACCCTTCGTGTGGATAAATCACACGCAAAAAAGCACAATCACAAAGATCAAGATATTTCTTTAAAACAAATGTCTGCAGTTGTCAGCAGCAGGAATGTTTTAAAGGTGAACATGATTTAGTCAGCAGTAACGGTGTAGAAACCGCAACAACGTGGTTGCCCAAGCCTTTTTTCTGCAACTACCTCAGTTTAAAATCACAACTTAACAAGGAATTGTCCAAATCCTGCACCTCTGACCTGTTAGCCCTTCATGCTGACCAAGCTGCTTCAGACCAACACTCCCATCCAGCAGCCATAAGCCACTTGCAACAACTGCAATCCATAATCCATGTATATGAACAAAACAATTAAAAAAAAACACACACACCCTCCACTGAGTGTATGCACCGGATACTCTGACCTCTGCACTGTTGGCAGGCTTATGTGAAAAGAAAAGGGAAAACATTCATTAAGTTGGTGCAGATCCGGTTCTAATGAAGAGTAATCCATTACATCGCTCAAGCGCAAATTGAGTGAAAGTTTATCCTTGCGAACTGAAACGTCAGTCCGCAACCACCGTGGTGTACGGGTTCACAGATGAGACGTGGCCGACTTGCCTGACTGGATTTCATGTCTCTGAGGACGTGAAGCCACCTGCTGCACACAGGAATCAACTGGAACACGAGAGGAGGGGAGGACACACTTGTATCACTTCATAGAATTACAAGCTCATGCACACAAGTGGGAAACTCCAGGGGGAAAATTCACGGCCATGCAAACTTGTGCCGTTCCCTGTGGGTGAATCTGCCTGGGTACCATGAAACCTCTTCGAGACCCTCCTTTATGCCTTTGCAGCTTGTTTAAAGGAGCTCTACGTAGTTTTGGGGGAGATCTTTACGGCTAAACAGACTACATCAACAAACTCCCTTTGTTATCACGAATGAATAAACTCACCTTAAAGGACAACAGAATTTCCTACTGTTTTAATTTGTTTGTACGTGGCGGACCCTGCCACCTTTCCAGCTTCAACCAGGGTTCTGGGACCTTATTTTCCTCCGAGGACAGCTTGCTTATTCAGTTATTCAGTTAAATATGTAAGAGTTTAAATAACTACCTCATTAATATTTTAATATTGGGTTTAAATTTCCTCTCCAAAACTACACAGTGCTCCTTTACAGGACTAATATCCACTGAGAGAGGGGATCATCAGCAGCCCCTCTCCTCTCCTTTGATACCTTACCAGCAGTATATACCATATAGTGCAGGTCAAATCAAACCAACCTTAATTTAAAGTGTGAATATCATCTGTACTCGGTATCCACAGTACACCTAGCAACTACTCAGCAAAGTACACATCTGTTTACCTCATTTTCGCCAGAGGCTTCAGTGAACCACTTGACCGCTGTCTGAGTCTTTGTCTGGGGCCTGCCCACGTCACCTGTTGCACCTTCTACCATCTGTAAAGTTCTCACCGAACAGCAGCACGGCGCCGAGAACAGTTGGCTTCAGGCGAGCACTACACTTCCCCGCTGTCAGATATGAAGCATCTCAAAATAACATTCCTGATAACCGCTCAGTCGTGCAACTCACGCTCAGAGAGGAAAAGTGCGGCTGTCAGCTACTCACACCGGGGGAGTCCATGACAGAGAAAAGAGACGTCCCGCTGCAGTCCCCCCGGGTTTTATCCACGGTGTGTGTACCCGAGCTGTCCCCGACGGGAGCGTTAACACGTTAATGGTTAATGTCGGCGCCGTGTGTGTCTCTCCAGCGACCCGCTCCTCTCATGACAGCAGCCGCGTCTGTGTCCGAGGACCCCCGTGTTGTAGGGAGGCGTCAAGTCCGACCAACGGTTACAGGACAGGGCGCGAGCTTCCGGTTAGTGTTTCTCCAGAATAAAACTGCAATTAACGACCCGGTCAGTGAAGTAGGCATGAAAAGGAAGAATTAACGATTTTTAATTCAAGACTTAAGCCCATTTCTTTTATTGTATTCGGGCAGCTAATAATCAGTTCACTGATGATTTGAGTCATTCTTTTATTTTCAGTTCCTCTCGCCACACAGGCCTCAGTATCTGCAGGTTTTAATGCTTAAAGTTTAAACCTACATTTCCTTCAGCTTGTACGAAAGAACACTGAAAGATTATGGTAGAATAAAGACAGTCTAAATTTGCCTGTTGCTCCAACAACAAAATTGAGCTCTTAGCCTCTGCATTATACACAGGGCTGGACTAAATGGACAGATTACTCTGGCAGACTATTTCTCCGGGGCCCATCTTCACATGGTTATAATGTATTCATTCATTTAGTTGAGAATATATTTTAAGTGTTCTAGTTACATTTCAGTATTCGTACACAGTTGTTTAGTCATGCACTTATGAGGAAAGCAGAGCTAACATGTGTGTTTTATTGTATAACAAATATGTTAACACTGAAACACACGTTTTGACTGGAGATTCTTATAGATTTTTATATTTTAAAAATATTGTAAAATGTCACTGAAACACTTTTGAAAGCAAACAGATCCTTTCTCCTCTGTCTGGGGCCCCCAGTAACAAAATGGCTCTGGGTGCGTGCCTGGAATGGATCCTGCCCAGATTATACAGTCAGTTCTGATATTCATACACAATAGTTAAACGGTTGTGTCTCCCCGCAGTTGTTAAGTAAAGCATATAATTACAAGTGAATGCGCGGTTTGTACATCGGGCTTAGGTATTAATGGCTTTACTTTGAAAGTCAATCTGCCCCTTTTCCGGTCCTGCTGTGTGTGTTTGTGGCTGACCTGACGGCAGGGGTGCGGGGTTTGAAAAGCTGCGCCTCTCATCGCCCCTTACACCAGCATCCAATGAGGAGCTGCGCGTGAAACTTGGCCTGGTGGCAATCTCGAGTGTCAAGTGAATATTTCTCTGTCAGCATTCAAGTCACAGAGGACACCAGCAGCAGAGCACACCCAGAATGTATCAATGCGATAGACAGACAGTTTACGTGCCTTCATTAAAATCCCCAGTTAATCCATAACAATTAATTCGTATATATTTAATTGAAGGACAAATTTGGCCAATGCATCTTTTTAACAGTTTACACAAATTACTGTAATATGTCGAATTTGTGACGTTTTCCTCTGCAAAAAGAAATGAATAATAATAATAAATTAAATCAAACTGTGTGTATTGGGGTAAATTTATTCCAGCACCTCTTTCTTTCCTGGGTTTAACAGCCACTCCATACATTTGGTTGTTACCCCCTACCTGGCATCCCCACACCCAGGCTTTAAAAAATAAATAATAAAAAATAAAAGTGTGTTCCTGGCTCTAAAAAGCTCAATGCATTGGACACTGAAGGGGATTTCAAAGAAATAAGAATCTAAACTTAAACAAAGAGTCAGTTTTCAAACTTGTGTAATTTCATGCAACCCGCCCTTGCAGGATTAGTACACATGACCTCAGTACTTCTAAAATCCCAGCAACTGCCCTGAGCCTAAGGGACGCTGATCTATGATGATATATGATCAGATCAGGTCTGTGTCTTGATGTTTCCATAGGTTAGTCACATGTATGAAGATCATTTGTGAGTTAAATGTCTCATTTGCAAATGCACACTCTTTAAAACTCACCCACAGGATTAGTGTTGCACACAATGGACTTAATTCCCGTGTGCCAGTCCTGCCAGTATCAACAGTCAAGCGCCCTCTTATTGCAGCAGTAAGGGCTGATTATGAAATAAATAGAGTAGGAGAGTGTTATTTTATAAATATTTTTGCCCCAAATAGTTTGTCTTGTCTTGTGTGATGTGCCTCAGGATGAGTAACAGACTGATGATGTAGTTCTGGTCACAGAATTACGCACCTTGTAAAAAAGACATCTCACTGAACATCTGTCATTCAGCTCCAGCTGTTTGTGCTTTAATGATACATGCATCATGACTAGCCAGCCTGATTGCAAAATATGGACTGAGATGACATGTTCGTTCTCCTCAAACCAAGGCTTGAACTGGAAAGGAAGGATTTCTAAGTTGAATTCCCATCAAGGGACATTTTCCATGGACTTCTTTGGACAACGATGAAGGGAGCTGACAGTTTAGAGTTTGATGGTAAAGCCTCACACTGTCATCACTGCTGCCTTCGACCCTCAGGCCGCCTCGTGCAGAGCCTGTTACTGCACATGTCAGATGGAGTGTGGATGTAGTCATGCCTCCCACACCATTTCCAAAGGTTTCATCTACTGTGTGTTTGACTATTGCCATGAAAGAAACAATATGGATGTGTGAGCAGCGTAGGTGAGTCCAGGTGTGAATGGCTGTTAAGCTGTCTGGGGAGAGAACTCAGTACTGCAGTGTAGGTGGGTGATAAGTAATGTCTTAGGCCACCTCCTCTGTTCAGAGACGGCTGTCTCAGCCAGACTGAATCACACCACAGAGGCATTTGCAGCATGTCATCCCTTCTCCTTTCCCAATTCATGTCTCTCTCCTATATCAAGATCCAGTTCAGAGAAATGCCAGAAAATATCTTCATAAGATACCTGAATATATTGAATGTTATATGTTGTGTAGCATCATCAGCACAAACCAAAAAAATCAGAAAAGGATGGGACTACCCTGTAGAGTTTCTAATGCAACCTTTGCACTCTGAGATGCCCTGTTCCCTGTCACAACCCCCCCCACACACACACACACACACACACACACAAGTCTCACCAGACCAGCTGCGGGGAGGCGGAACCATTGCTCTGTGGCAGCTGTGTTCTGAGGGCCGGAGAAAACTGCACTGCTAAAAATGTTCACCATATTTACCATAAGGAGATCCCCACTGCTTACACTGTTCCAGATTAACAGTATGTGAGACAGGGGTAGTTGAAACACATCACAGAGCTGTACATTTACCTCTGTCTTTACTATTAGTGGAGATACAGGGTAGGAGGCTTAAATATAATGTCTAATGCTTCAGTTTTGGCTTCAAGTCCAGCCTGTGGCCCTCTACTACCAGTCTCTCTCTCTCTCTCTCTCTCTCTCTCTCTCTCTCTCTCACTTTGCTTCTTGTCACTCTTCAGCTGTGACGCCATGAATGATCTGCTGATTTATGGTATAAGCAAAAATTACAAATTTAATTGTTTATAAATAGCAGGATCTTAAGTAAAGTAGAATGTTTACAAAGGGCAAAGATCCCAACGTGCACAGTTACATTCAGGCACATTACCTTTATCCCCAAAGAACAGCAGGCTTAATGCCACTCTAGAGGACAGACTTTGTTGTGTGGGCTTAGCTAGACAAAACCATGAGGATGTTAAGTGATTTCGTTATAACTTTTGACTTGTCCACCATTTATGCTGATTTCTTATGGCTGGATGATTGTAAAAAAAAATTTTTAAAAAATAAAAAAATAAAAAAAATAAATGTAAATATAAAAAAGCCCTGCTGAAGGAAGGGAACCTTATTTGGAGCAGATTTGTTTTGCCAAGCTTGGGAGAGAAGGCACAATATGTTGTTGAGCTGGAAAAAACAAGATGGAATTCTGTAATTTTGTAGTTTGGCCACTACAGCTGTATTTATGGGGTGTGTAAACCCATGAGGGTTGGGTCGTTTGCGTGCATGACACACACGTGTGTGTGCATGTACATACTATGCGCTGTTTGTGTCCCTGGATGTTTTGTCCTGCTCTGCCCTCATGTGGTGGACAACTGCTATGACACCAGAAAGGCACATGGAGTGTTTTCTTAATAAAAGGAGGAGCCTGGATTATCCAAAGTTAAAGCCAGGAATTGTGAATGGGCAAAACAAAGTGTAATGTAAAAAAACTACTTTTTTGTTGGCAATGTATGTATTTCTCGCCAGCTGCTCTGCACATTTACTTCAGCTTTCAGAATTCACATGCAGGAAATGTAATCTGATTACTATGTCATAATTTTGAGGCACTTTCTACCTGCTGCCCATACTTTTAATCTACAGTAGTATCAATTTTGCTTCCCACTGATGAGCATTATCACAAAATGATCCATTTTCTGCATTCAGAAAATCTGATCTGTCCCTGCTTTGTGTTGATGGTGAAAAGTCACCTCTAAACTAAATATGGACATTTAAACTAAAACGTGGACCTCTGACACCAGGGACACCTATGAGACCCGATATCGACGTCACGGTAACAACAGCAACAGGTACTGCCAGGATGACACCTGGTGGTTGATTTGCATTGTTGAGATATGTGTTGTCATTTTCAGATGTACCAAACACGTTTAAAGATGTTCAGTCACAAGTGTTGCTTATGTGCACAAAAGTCATACTTGAGTAAAAGTAAGGATATAGTGTTAAAATGTTGAGTAAAACTCTTGAAAAGATCTAATATTAGCTGTGCCGAAAGTAAATTTCCAACAATACACATACTTAATTATCAAGGTCGCAAGTAAAAGTACATTTTACATATATTTATATGTACGTTTACCATCAACCTGGTACATTTTCTGATGATCGGAATCAGTGTTTGTTTCATTCTTATTTTTTAAAAAACTGACTGCTGATAAAAAATGAATTGATTTGAAATGCTCTGCTTTTGCTCTGATGCAGTACACAATCTGCAAAGTAACTAGTAATTAAATAGTTGTAGTGGAGTGAGTACAATATTTGGCAAAATTGGCATTTTAAATATTAAAAAAGTGGTGCTACATTTGGCGACACCACATTACGAGTGGCTGCTCCAAATGACATGAAGACCTTATAACATTGGACATCTATTTAGAACAGAATAGAATAGAATAGAATAGAACAGAATTAATGATTCCAGACTGGGAAATTATTTAAAGACTGGGAAATGATTTGAAGCGATCTATGAACAATACATTTCATACAAAATGAAAGACTTTAAAGAGATTTGATAAACAAAAAAAGTGACAGAATTTTTATGAGCACAAACATTTTGTCAACAGGTTTTTTTTAGCTAAAATCTCAACCCACATATAGGAGCAGCACGTATTTAGATTGTGGTAAAACATTCAATTAAAACAAACTTGCGGTGGTTGGCTCGGGGGTGGAGCCAGCGTCAGTGTTTGATTACACTGGTCTGCATGCACAAGTGTCTTTACGCAAGATACTGAAGCCTGAACTGCTCCTGATGTGCTGGCTGGCACCTTGCATGGCAGCCACCACCATCAGTGTATAAATTATTGTCAGTCGCTTTGGAAAAAAGTGTCTCCTGGATGTTGTGGTTATTTTGTCCATTAATGAATGTTGCAATTAAATGCAGGCTCCAAACCCTAATCTCACCACAGTTACAGTAAGGGAACTACAAGATTTGCAAACATCCCCAAAACATGAAAATGTTCTTATCAATACTGCCAAAGGCTTTCAGACTCCACGGTGCTGTTTGGACCAGGCTCCTGCAGGTGAGATGTGGGCTGACGGGCCGCCATGTTGCCATGGTTCGTCTCCAGGTGCATCATGGGGTCCGGACCAAGACATTAGCAAGACTCTGAAATATCTCCACAACACTTGTTCAAGGCCCTTTGTCACTGACAAGAGGGCTTTTGTCAAGAAAAAAGTGAGATTTATAAATGTTTCACTCGGTCCTGTGTTGTGTAGCGTGTGTTTGACCGTAAACCCTGCAAGATTCACTGATTTAAGCTAGCATGTATTGCTACTATTGGCAGTCATTTTAATTAGTGTGATTAACCTAATGGGACTGAGTTTGACACAAACATTTCTTCTTCATAAAACTTTATTTGGTACTTTATTGTAATACTTTATGTCATGCTGTCCCGACCCACACAGACAGTCATCCGCAGAGAGCAGAGGAAGCCCTGCAGACCTGGGATTAGATACCAGTGGTTGGAAATAGCTGAGTACATTGACTACACTGTACTGTACACTGTACTGTACACTGTACTGTACACTGTACCCAACATACAACATGAATTATGAAGTACTGTACTTGAGTACAGTACTTCATAATTCATGTTGTATGTTGGGTTAGGGTTAGGGTTGTTAAGATGAGTTTTAACAAGCTGATTTTGACTGAATTTCCTGTGTTTGACAATAACATGCAGTCATTATTGTTAAATTAAACTGTATACTGGCTTGATGTTGTGTTCTCAGATGGCGCAGCGTACGGTGAGGAAGGCTCACCTCATCGAGGCCCTGCCCATCAGACCACAGGACGCCCACCTCAGGGTCCCAGCACCAGCCTCCCGCAGCAGCTGCCCAAAAAGGTCAGGTCGTTCCTCTCGTAGCTCTGCTTCTGGCGCTACCGCTCGCTCCTCCTCTTGCCCTACCTTGGGCCCTTCTTTTAGTTCCTTCCCTCGCCCTACCTTGGGCCCTTCTTCTAACTCCTCCCCTCACCCTACCTTGGGCCCTTCTTCAAGCTCTTCCTCTCCATCATTTTCTTCCCTGCGTGGCATTTCTGCCTCTTTGGTGTCCAGTGATCCTGCCCGTATCACCTCATGAAAGCGGCATAAGGCGTTCACTTCTATCTGGCCTATACCTAAGGGGCCACGTAGGCCTGAGCCTCTATGGAGCGGCCCTAAGCCAAGGTTAGTCCAGATCCAGCAGCTGTGGAGCGGCCCTGAGCCGCAGTGGGTGAGGAAGGCGAGGCTGGACATGGAGGGATCAGTATTTTAACAGGTGGTTCCAGAGGAGCGCAGAACCTGAAGGTGAGCCTGTTGGTGAGCCTCCAGGTAAGCACTTCTGTCCTTCGAATTCAATTTCAATTCAGTTTATTTTTCTCACTGAATTGAACTAAAATCAATGATAGTTTTATTTGATTGAATTGAATTTGTTCCACAGGGCTGAACCACTTTTTAAAATGTCTTTGTCAAGGTTCACGGGAAGGTTCACCCCTTTACAGGGTGTGAGGTTACAAGGAAAGCAATTTATTTGAATTTATTTGAGTTGCCTTGTGTTTAATTCCTTTGAATCTATGTTTTTCAATTCATAGCTACAATGTAAGAAGCGAGAGAGAAACAAGGAAAGCAATTTATTTGAATTTATTTGAGGTTGCCTTGTTTTCACCCTCTCTGAATCACATTTGTTTGAATCAACTGATTTTTATGTATTTGAGTTGAATTGCATTGTGTTGCATCGTGTCGCGTTGCGGGATTGAAGGACCACATTTGTAAGAATTGTGTCCTTGAAGAAGAAGAAGAAGAGAAGAAGACAATGAAGACAAACAAGAAATGAGAAGAAAAAAAAGAAGCAGAGACAAGACAGGAAGTCACCATCAAAGGAGAGAGGAGGGGAGAAACAGAGGACAAACCAGAAGAAACAAGAAGAAATGCTGTGGAACAGATGGGAAATTAACGATTCAAAGAAATGAAATAAACAAGAGAACGTGTGATTGGGAATTAGATGAAGAGAAGAGAAGAAACGCGATGCTATATGAAGAGACAAGAAAAGAAGACAGAACAGGGAGCGTGAATCTTCTCATGTAAAAGGTAGTTATTACATTTTCATATCAGATGTCATGCAGTATTTAATTCTGACTCCATATGTGATTATGTACACAACCATCACTGTCTTTCAACTGTCTTTTAGAAAGGAAAGGAGAGACTGAGAGGACGGGGAGGGACGGTGGGCAGTATCAAGTGTGAACCCCCATACAGAAGGTAAATCACTGTTAAAATATTATTTCATCAGTTGTGTCAAAATGTATGACCAGCTGATCTGGTTGCTGATATTTTGTACTTTAATTCCCCCTGTCTCTTATTAACACAGAGGAGCAGAGGTGGAGGAGGAGAATAGAGGAGGTGGGAGGGCATCATGAAGTTTGAACCATCATCTGGAAAATGCAAGTATCACTTTATAACTTAATTTCACGTTTTCATGTAGTGATTAACAAATAATAAAATAACTTCTCTTTTTAAACTAAGACACCCTTTCTGTCATCTATGTCTATTAGTGAGAGGAGAGGAGGGAAGGCCAAAGCAAGTGTGAGCTCTCATTCAAAAGTTATATCCATTTTTAAAACACATTTCTGTAATTATGTTATCATTGAATCAGTCTTGTCATAAATAAATGAACTGTTGATCCTGTCACTGATATTTTTAATTGTAACTCCTCTTGTCTCTTGTTTGTCTTTATGAGAGAGGAGACGAGGAAGAGAGGAGGTGACGAGGAGAGGAGAGGAGGTGACGAGGAGAGGAGAGGAGGTGACGAGGAGAGGAGAGGAGAGGAGAGGAGGTGACGAGGAGAGGAGAGGAGGTGACGAGGAGAGGAGAGGATGCCAGACGTCAACAGGAAGTCTCTCTGATGCAAATGGTAAATATCCATTTCTTTAATGTGTCTCACAGTTAATTTGATAAAGAAATGATGTGCTGACCTGGTTTCAGATATCTTTAACTGCAACTAACTTTATCTTCCCTTTGTCTTCTAGAGCAGAGCAGAGGAAAGGTGGTCCAGAGGAGATGAGAAGGGACGGAAGAAGCCTTAAAATGGTCAAAATCAACTAATTTAATAATATTGTCAGAACTTAGTGTGCAGTCATCCAACTAAGTAACCAAACTTACTCAGTTATGTCATCAGACTATACCTGCCAGATAAAATGACTGAATCAGACTGCAGAAAGTTGAATTCAATAAGTCAGAAACTCAGCAATCATTTATGTGTTAAACTTGAGAAAAATCTGTCCTGATGTTTATTGTATTTTTTCTTTACAGCTGGACTGAACTTCAGAAGCTGCCAGAAGTGAAACTCATCTCACCACGATGACTTTTGACACAACCAAACAGTAAACATGTGTTCCCAATAAAAAGTCCAAACGAGAGGAAATGTTTCAGTTTGGTTTCTGAGGTTTAGGTCTTATCTCATGTTGTTAATGGCTATGTACGTTGGGGAATCAAAGGAGTTTGCATTTATGTTGTGTTGTACTAATGATTGGAAATTCTGCAACCCTCACATTTTTTATTTTTATTTTTTAAAAAAAGAAAAGCTTGTGGTCCATGAGTAGACGCACACTTGTAGTCTGGCAGAAAGAAAATAGTCCCACATGAAACTCTTAACAAGGTCTGTGGATTATTTTAAGTAACTGGGTCATGACTTCTGGAAAGAGACAACACTGTTCAACACAATTTTTCTAAGCTTTGAAGACCACAAGACAAGTGTCATCTAGTTCCAATGTATTCAAGAGAGGGCAGACAAAATCATGGCTGATACCCCCGAAACTCTGCATCTTACATCAAAACTATGAAGATAGATAAATCGCTCTACAAGCTAAAGGAAACAATGACTTTTTTAATTTTGGAGTGAACTGTCCCTTTTATCTGTAATGCGTTTGTGGGGTGATTCAAGTGCAGGTGTTTTGTCACTAGAGGGCAGCATGAGTCTGAGCACGCTCCTCTCAGCATCAGTGGCCGCACACTGAGGCGAGTGGACGTATCAACAGCTCCCTTCGACAAGCTGTTAGAGTGATGAACTGCTGATCTGGAACATGTGCACTGATGCGCTTCATCAGCTTAGTCATAATTTTAATTCTAAATTATTATATTCATATATTGTGTGTTATTGTGTTTTCTGTTGTTGATCCTAGAGAAACATAATCTCATTTTTGTTGTACTACTTTGTTGTACTACTTTGTTGTACTACTTTGTTGGTATAACAAAACGACAATAAAGCTCTGATTGATTGATTGATTGATTGATTGTATACAAGAGATGACAAGCCACAAAGTGGATCATCATACACACACGTTGTTGTTGATTTTTTTCAATATGTTTTTAATTACATGGAAGACGGAAAGGTTTTCAATTTAAACATGATATTTGGCCCTTTTTAAAATTTCAATTAGGTTAGGTATTAAAACCAGAAAACATAGATGGGACAGACATTTCTGACGGTAAATTAAAAAAAACCAAAAAAAAAACCTTTGAAGTTAGGTTTTTTTTACAGATTAAGTTGAAGTTACAGATTACTATTGCATTTGGGTTATCCCCCATCAGGTATGATCATGGCTCGGCCTGCGACCGCAGAGAACACAACACTGCTGGAAGACCGGGAGAGTGCACTTAGATAAGATGATGAAAAATATTATCACCATCTGTTGCCTTTATCTTTCAATCACTTCCAATTCCAATCCACACAATAGCTAGATTAGGATCTTTATTGCAGGAGATAGTTAATGATCGTACCGATTTGGTCCTCAAAAGCCCCCAGAATCAACAAAAATGAAAAGTTCCTTGTGGCAGCATTGAGATATGATGACATTTACACGAATAACCTTTTCTTGTGTGTTTAGTAGAGCTCCACAATATATCCTTTGAGCATCGTAATCGCAATGTACATGTGCGCAATAGTCACATGGCAGGGCCTGCGATGTAGGAGGCAAATTAACTCATCTAATTTCAAAGGTACCTGACAGACAGTGTGTGCAGATTTTGCATGCGCAGCGATCCACCCATGGGTGAGGCTAGTCTTGGCTAGGCTCAGCACCCCTGAAACTTGGAGTAACGTTGTTCTTCTAAAAATTTTGTTCGTCTTTGACAAGGTTAATAATGTCCAAAACATACAAATGGTATCATCGTCTTCTCACGCACTACTTCTCCTCTGTACCTGCGCCGCTCGGCAGCCCGACCGTCATCCAGCACGACACACGAGAAGGGTCTAACTACAGAACGCCCTGAAGGCCCCGCCCCCGCAGTTCTAGTATTCAGACATATGCATGCACGACTGCCACCGTTTCAGATGTACGCATGTGTGACTGCCACCGTTTTAGACGTACGCATGCATGGAAACCCACACAACACTTGACCACCAGCTATAGGACATATTGCTGAACTCCATCAAGAAAGTGTGTGACAGTTTGGGTCCGTGTTTCTTAGTTGGGGTCGTTTGTACCGCCACACTCGTAGTGGGGTTTCCACAATGCCTGACGTTTATTCCTAACATAAACATTAACTTACTATGCCCAGTTGTACGGCTACTATTTAATCATACATTAATAATAATATAAAAATAGGCATCCGTCCGTGACGTGCGCCGCATTGCTCTGTCGTATCTGGGCAACACAGTACACAGTCTTAAAGGTTCAGGTTCAGCTCACACATACCTATATCGAAAACGGTGGCTGTCGGGCACGTGTATGTCTAAAACGCTGGGTATGGAACCCGCACATGCGTACGTCTAAAACTCTCTGGCGCTGCAGTTCGATGACACTGCGACACACATGCAGAGTGACAATCTGTTTAGTTGCAATGTTGTTAATCATACAAGTAAGTTGCTCCAAAGTTGTGTCTCACACTTCTTTCCTTTTACCCAGAGTTGTTCCAATTCTGATACCATATGCACTGGAGTCCGGGCACTGATTACCAGTTAGCTCCGTTAGCCTGGTTAGCTCCGTTTGTGCCATTAGCGTGGCTACAGTCGAACTGGAGCAGTCCGTTTATTAAACAGAAACAGCAGCGCGACAAATAAACTGTCACTACACTACTGCTACTACTACACTATCTGTGTGGTGCGTATGTGTGTCTGTTGTTGAAGTTTGTAGTTACTTTGAGACTCATTTTAACAATTGGGAGTCATGTAATCATCACATCACATGCTTTTTAAATAAATTGTTATTCATTCCTAGATTTCAGTCAGTTGTGTCTGACTATCAAACGAGACAATACAAGAAAGTTAAATGTTTTTCTTTTGCTGTATTCATTTATGTTTTACGAGGATGTAATCTGAACCAGGCTTTGCAACAATAATAATCACCTTCATGCAGGTCTGTATATATGGGCTATTTTTAACACACAGGTATGAGATGTGTGAAAGATACCTCCTAGCATTACTCTCTGCCTTTCTGTGTGTGTGTGTGTGTGTGTGTGTGTGTGTGGCCTGCCAGTGGCTGCTGGACATACGACAATTTTGACCAAATTTGATCCCTTCTTGCAGAGATACACAGCCCCTTCAAACACCACGTACCTCTCATCTGGGATGGAAAGACTGAACAGTTGGCACTCTGTGTTAGGTACGTTGTCTGTTGAGGGTGCCTTCAAAGAAAGGTTCCTTGCCGTTACAGAGGCCATATATGATGGTTTATTTAGATTTTTCTCTGGACTCTGTTCACTGCAGTACAAAGATGAGCATCTGGGCTGGAGCGGCTCTCTGTTTCTCCAAACTGAGGCTGTGCTGATCGGTAATTACGGTAGGGAACAGATCAACTATAGATATGTACGTTATATGACCCCACTTCAGAAAACCCGAACTATCCCTTTAACAAACAAAACCAGTTTCACCAAGCTCTGTATTAACAAAACTGGTAAAAACTCAACTTGTCGTGTTTGGAGGAGAAAGAATGCTGAGTTGCATCCAAAGAACACCATACCTACTGTGAAGCATGGGGGTGGAAACATCATGCTTTGGGGCTGTTTTTCTGCAAAGAGACCAGGACGACTGATCTGTGTAAAGGAAAGAATGAATGGGGCCATGTATCGTGAGATTTTGAGTGACAACCTCCTTCCATTAGCAAGGGCATTGAAGATGACACGTGGCTGGGTCTTTCAGCATGACAATGATCCCAAACACGCCGCCCGGGCAACGAAGGAGTGGCTTCGTAAGAAGCATTTCAAGGTCCTGGAGTGGCCTAACCAGTCTCCAGATCTCAACCCCATAGAAAATCTTTGGAGGGAGTTGAAAGTCTGTGTTGCCCAGCGACAGCCCCAAAACATCACTGCTCCAGAGGAGATCTGCATGGAGGAATGGGCCAAAATACCAGCAACAGTGTGTCAAAACCCTGTGAAGACTTACAGAAAACGTTTGACCTCTGTCATTGCCAACAAAGGGTATAAGATGAACTTTTGTTATTGACCAAATACTTATTTTCCACCATAATTTGCAAATAAATTCTTTAAAAATCAGACAATGTGATTTTCTGGATGTTTTTTTTCTCATTTTGTCTCTCATAGTTGAAGTGTACCTATGATGAACATTACAGGCCTCTCTCATCTTTTTAAGTGGGAGAACTTGCACAATTGGTGGCTGACTAAATACTTTTTTGCCCCACTGCACATACTGAATAGCAAATGACTGGAGTTATAGTCAGTTAACCTTAATACACCTTAAATACTTAATAAAACACATACAAAGAATCCATATGAAATAACAGTTTAATAACAATAAAACAATACACCATAAATACAACAAATAAGCTAATAATAAGAACATATTGGAAGTTAATTCACTAAGTCAACAATAATAAAAGATACATTTAGTAAAACTAAGCAACACTACATAGAGGTAAAGCTGGTGGAGTGACCAAGTTGACCAAATGCTTGTTCAGAGTAACCTTTCTGCGGCTGGTATGCTGCACCAGATTCTTGGTGGAGTTGCTGTCCTGGCCACTTTTGGTTGACAGCTCCTCTCTCCTTCTCTTCATGTTCGTGTTAAGAAGGTTCCTCCATAATTTCTTGACTAAAGCAGCTATGTAGAAAGAACACAGTGTGTGAGTACCAAGAAAGGATAGCTTTATTTACATGTTGAAGCTGAAAGAAACATTCAGAATCTCCATAAAACAACTAAAATTGGGACCACTGAAAACTTCTCTACCACTAATAATAGGCACCAACTGAAATAATTGTGGGTCCTAACACAACCAATCTCATCCCAGATATCAGGTTTACTCAACAACAATCCTGTTCACAGTCACATTTCAACAACTACACGTTCTAAAACATGTTTATTTATGTGATTATGATTGGTGCACACCACATATTTACTGCAATATGAGCATAATGGTATTAACATTATCAGAGGTGTTTATTTATGGTCTTAATTTCATGGGCATGCATGTAAACGTCCAATGTCTATTTGTTTTGGCTAAACATATGTATAACGCTGTATACTGGAGGTGGGGAGGATGTAAGGAGTGCTCGAGCTCCTCAGCACCCACACAGCCGGCTAATAACAATAGCATAAATGATAATAGCAAATTAATCATTACAGCAGGAAATCTACATTTTGTTTTTAGCATTGCTGCTATCCTGGCTGGATAGCTTCACTATAAGTACAACTTTACATTATTTCAGCTTCAACACTTACCATCATCCCGGAGCCAAGCTTCTGAGCTATCAAAAGCCAAATGTTGTCCTTCACCTGTGTGTTAAGGTAGTCATATTCTTGTCAAATAAAATAGGGTGCTGGGACACCAGATTGATTAAAGTTTCAATCATTGTTCAGATAATATGATGTCACTTCCCTCCTCCGTGGGACATCATACAAAGCAAACGATTTCATTGGTCAAGCGTGTATTTTTGCAGAAGGAATTCTGCAGACAACAAAGTGTTTTTTTTTTTTTTGCTGCGCAAAAGTTCCGCCCTGGTGCGCAACCTCCCATTATAACCCATGAAATCATTTTTTATACATTTCCGTGCGAATAATCCGAACGGAAATTCACACTTGGTGTGAAACGGCTTTTATTTTTAGCCTCACCAAACTTTGCAGGATGGAAGACAAACATGTTCTTAGTATAAGTGAACCATTCAAAGTTTGTACTGCATACCTATTGATTTTCTACGAGGCCCTAGATTTGGCTAACTCCT
The DNA here is from genome assembly GCF_904848185.1 of Acanthopagrus latus. NCBI lineage: Eukaryota > Metazoa > Chordata > Actinopteri > Spariformes > Sparidae > Acanthopagrus > Acanthopagrus latus. The sequence goes on along the minus strand of NC_051046.1, from coordinate 25,592,335 downwards.
GATATTGAGGGTATTATAAACTCATTTTTTGAATCCTTATGATATCAATCGTCACATTTTCTTTAAGCACAATCTTGTATTAATCATGTACCTATATTTTAGGTCTCTATCACTAATGGCCATGAAGATATTAAGAATAAAGAAAAGTTTAGTAACGGTTTTTGGTCATTTTACTAGTTATGTGCAGGTATACCAGAATTTTTGACCTCTCACACATTTTTCCTCTTTTCCCCTCTCTCTAGGAACTGCTTGCACAAACTATGTTAGAGAGGCTCTATACACAGCTCCAGCATATTGTCAGTCAGCAGCCACTTGACCTGGATTACCTTGAATTTGTGGGATCTCAGGAGGCCGTTCTTTTTAGTGCTGTCTCTGACCAGGTTCTCATCCCAAAAGCCATTGTAGATGCACTCACAGAGCTGCACAAGTTGGTTGTTGAACAAAGAGAAAATCAGGTCCCCATAGTATGTGTGCAGGTTCGTCATGGAGCAACTGGGCTGGATTTGATGTTTCTCTGTCACATGTCATCAACCGAGGTCTTCCTGTGCCGTGTATTGCTATCTTAATGGGAGTGTCCACTTGCTCTATCTTCAGAAGAATGAGAAAGTTTGGCTTTTCTGTCAGAGCACTCTATAGCACCTGTTCAAATGCAGAGTTGGACTATTTGGTAACTGAAATCAAAAAAGACATGCCTCATGCTGGGCACTGCTTGGTTTTTTTGGTGTTGGTCTCATCTTTTTCATCTTCTATTTGATTATATTCTCCTAGTGTTAACTCCTTGTGCCGTTTCCCTCTTTCTTTTCAATTTCTCTTCCTTCAGCTGCATCCCAGTCATCAAAGCTGTCATATTCTCCAAATAGGTTAAAAGAAATGTTGAAGTCACTCGTTGTTGTTGGTTTGTTGTGGTGCGTTCCCATTGCTATGGTTACTCATTTTAGAGACAGGCTGGAACGCCAGACAGTGCATTAATTTAGAATGTTCAACATACAATTTGACTGGAACTACTTAGTAGGTGTATATATCAGGAATAAACGGGCACCCTACAGCCAATCAGAATCGAGTATTCCCCCAGACCATGGTATAAATGTCTGTAAACCATATCTAATCTTACTCAAACTCAAACAACTCTGGAGAGACGTGTGGTGTGCTGTGAGCAGCATATACTACAGTGTGCAGTGAGTCCAGAAAAGCACTTATCTGAACAGAGGGATGTATTCTGAAGCAAGTTCAACACAGCCAGGTGTGAGTCTTATGTTAATCTAATTTAGATGGTTTGTTGAATTCATGGTGCTTTTATTATTAATTAGTGTGCATACAAGCCCCTGGCCAGTGGGGGGGCGCAGTGAGCAACACCTTTGTGTGATTTCCATTGTGTAGAAGCTGCACTTGACAAGACAGCGGGCAGTAATTAAGTAGCAGTGGACCGCCACATAATGTACGTACCAGGAATCACTGCAGGAAAGAACAAAAGTAAGGGTGTGTGTAAGCTGTGCTAGGCAGTACTAAAATACTGCAATAACACTACAGACTTGCACAACCACGAAACCGTCGACACCTGCAGGTGTTCTGCAGCAACTTGATGCTAAACCTGTAGATTCAACAAAATTGAATCGAATCTTTCTTAACGGTACCCAGCCCTAGTGCTTACACTTTTAGTGAGTTCCACTGGCGCACACACATAGCTGTTACATATGAGATGCAGTGATGTACACTGCTCTTTTGTAATACTTAATTAATGCTCAGTTAACTTTAAGTGATAATCAACTTCATTACTAAGGCCTATCTAAACATTGCTTGGCTGTTAAGGTTCATACCAGCAGACTCACAGCACACGTCGGTGCTGTTGTGAGCATTATCAGCAGACAGAAGACGAAATTAGCCTCTGCTTAATAGAATTAATAAATAATGTTTATTTGAATGTTTAATATTAACAAATATGAAGTGGTCAGGGGAACCAACAGGTCTATGCATATTTCTCCATTGTCTGTTGGGAATTTATTTTAAAGAATAATTTCATTTTCAAGGGTTAATATGTTAATATTCATGTTAAAACAGTTAATATGATAAATGATTACTAAAAAAGTAGACTGCATTTCTTTTGAATGTTTGATTTGAAGTGATAAGTACACAGGTTCATTTCTAAGAAAAATTATGCTTTACATTGAATTGGGCTGTCTCTTCATTTGCTCCTTAGCTTGCTCAACCACCGCTGCTCTCTGTGTTTCTCTCATCAACAGACAGAGTGCCGGTCTGCTGTCAGCTACCATGAAATAGCTATTTTACAAACATTTACCCGCCAGTGTGGCAGATAGCCTTCCGACATTTAGTCGCCACATGGATAAGCTCCCTGCATTTGGTGCTTGTTAATTTTCAGCCCTGGAAGATGGTCAGAATTGTCTAGCAACACTGAATTAATAACTACAGTTTTAACTTGTTTAAAAAAAAGTCCATTTCAGATGTGTCACACAATGTGAAGTCATGCTGTATCTGCTTACCAGTTGCCCTATAAAATAACCATCCACCAGACAAAGTCTCCAGTTTAGGGAGTTAAAGCAGCAGCATTGCTGAAATCATATTAGGGCAACAAAATACAAACCATGAGCACTTCTTAATAATAAATCATCTCTCCTAATGATCTCTTTAGTACACCATTTTAGAAATGCTTACCTCTGCATGGTCGCTGTGTTCAGGCACTGACACCATGCGTTTTCCTAAACCTGCCATTAACAGGCTGAGCTCCTGAGACCCCTGTGGAGTTCTGCTCATGGGTTTTGGGAGTAAATAAAACTGATTATTTGTGGCCTTTGTACATGCTGCTGAAACCATTTTAAGTGGCGTTCACATGGGGACACATGTACAGCCCTGTTTTTCAATATCCGTACTTCCATAAGTACACTTAAATGTAGTACACTATCCGCACTTACCAAGTACACTAAGTTCATTCCCCAGTGTTAATTAAAAAGAGAAAAACATGTGACAACAGCACACCATGAGGACTTTTTGGAAATCTGCTCTTGGTGATTTACAGTTAAATGTATTAGTTTCCAGATATGCTTCTGTTTGATTTTGAAGCTTTTTATTGTTCCTAGACTTATGGTCTTTTGATAGATTTTAAAGATCGTTATGGTTGATGCTATTGTGTGAGTGAGGTTTGAGTAATGTAGTTGACTTTAAGTTATGCCAGCACATTTTCTGTTCTCGTGCAAGGCTGTCCTCAGAAATTCATGTAAAAGGACATTTTCTGTTTTCAAGGACTAGCCGCTTGTTAAGGCTGACGTCCCGCGTGACGTGACATCCATTTCTGGGTCCAAACGCTCCATCAAATTGCAAAGCCAAACAACAATGGCAGAACCTGTGAACCTTTTCACAATAACTTCCTCCAGAAAGTTGACATGAATTGAAAATATTAAGAATGGTTTAGTTATTTGCAGGCAATCAGACCTCAGAGAGAGAATCTGTATGCTTATTTAAAGTAGACTGATCTCAAATGGAACAACTTTGAACTGAATATTAACACTGAGTTGAATTTCCCTTGATTTTTGGTTTAACATGTTCTGTCTAATCTAATTGCTGGCAGGGTAGAAACAATTATGTGCTCATCAGAAATGGAAACAAGGATTATGATTTGGTCAACTGCAGTCTGGATAGGGACAATTTAAGGACAGGTGTGTGAGGAGTAATACAAATAGTTTATGGTGTATATTTCTACTTAAAATGCATATCTTTTCGCCATTTTCTGGTAAAAGTTGTCTACAATGCTTCTGCATGTCATAGTGTAGAAAATGAAATCAGACATCCTCCAGCTGAAGGCACCCCAAGTGTCGAGGAGCTGTACCAGGTGTGACGAACCAACCTCGGCCTTGGGGGGGGGATTTATTTTACAGTTTGAGGATCTTGATTTTAATAATCAGGTGAGTAACCTAATGGACATCAAAGCCCTTCCTGTGGAGCGGGCAACTTTAAAAGTATTGTTCACAGCTGATGACTCCTCAGATTCTACACTGGACACAAGCAGCCTTCCTTCCAGCAATAGTGGGGATTCTGTCAAACGGCCTGACTCTTTCCCTGTTCCACAGTTCTCACACGGTGTGGAGCTGCAACTGCGAGAAGTAAACTATAGATACACTAAGGATGGATCTGTGATAGTAATTCCTAAAGGATCAAAGACTGATATCCTTGACATGCTTGCAGACAGTATGTTGCAGATTACTGATTATCCTGAGAGGGACCACTATGAGAGTGTAGCCAAAGCACTGGTCGAGAAGCGTCCCTGTCTGCGAGAGCCGGGTCAATATCATCGAGCTGCAGCACTGGAGAGCCCTGAAGGCCCCGTCCCCGAAAAATCCATACCTACTGTCTTAAGACGTATACCTGCGCGAGGTGAAATTGACATGTCATTCTGAGAATGATGGCGGTACAGCGAACGGTAAAATCTGTGTAAAACACCAGTGAATATTATTATAATTTTGAAATGCAGCGATCGCAAACTGTATTGAATAATGTTAATATCAGCATATCCTTTCTAATGCCCGGGAACCAGCTATAACATGGGATATCTGTCAAACTTAAGAATAAATTCATGAATTTAAGTAGTAATGATACAGCGGTAAATATTTATTCATTTACTTTCAACAGTCGAAACTGTTAAGTTTACGACTTAAGACTGTGTTGCCTAGATATGAGAGAGCAATGTCATGAGATAGCGCCTTGTATTTGTTGTGCTAGTTGAGCAGCGATAAAAAAAAAAGTATGATAAAATAGTAGCCATACATCAGGGCATAGTAAGTTAAGGTTTATATCAGTAAATAATATATAGATAAATAATAATAAATAATAAATAGAAATACATATTTATGCGTAATCATTTTGTTATTATGTTTATGTCTTGACATGTCATGTCAAACTTACCTGATAATTCCTCTGCTTTTCTTAAAGGCACCAAATATGTGACACTCAGCTTCAACGAGGAAACAAAAAAATCACAAAAACCATCATGAAAGCGATCGTCGAAGCAGGAGAGGCGCAATGATTGAAGACCAAGGGGATGAATTGTGCCCAGTTTCTTCATTTGAAAAATACATTTCAAAAATCCCAAAAGAAACCAAAGCTTTCTACCTCCATCTGAAAAGAGGAGAAAAGTTAGGGGATGTGTGGCACTCGTTGGAGCCAATGGGTGTTATTACCTGGGTTCAATGCTATCGCGTTTATCCAAAGAGGCAGGAACATCAGTTCTTTACACAAATCACTGCATTAGAAGCACGACCATCCAGAAAGTGGCTGAGGGTGGACTGGAGGCCAGAGAAATAATGATGGTCAGCGGACATAAGTCTGAGAGTTCCCTCCAGAGCTACTGGGCACCTTCTCTGGATAACAGAAGAAGGTGGAGCAACCTGCTGCACGCTGGCCAGGAAAATAAGAGACCTTTGGAAGTCAGCCTCTCAACCAGCTCTAAAACATCACCTGCTTAAACGGCAGATATTCCACATGGACATAAACAGCTACTTCAACAATTGTAATATTAATGGCAGCATGCAAGTTAATTTCTGTAATAGCCCCAAATATGTGCAGCAGGTCGGCGAAGATGCTGTCACAGAGACTGCTGGCTACTGCTTGTAGAGACTTGACAGTGGAAACACACTTTATAAATTTGTTTGTATATATGTCAATACATTTGATCTTGTATGTTACTAACATGTGAATATTTAAGATGGTTAAGATGGATGGAGGTAAATAAAGTGATACATTTATAATTAGATAATAAGGTAAAAAATTAAACAAGTCCGAGCAGAGTATTTTATTATCATTATTGTTCAGAAACGTTATTTATTACTCATGAAAATAAACCACAAACCACCTGTCAGCTGCCAAAGTCCCATTTATAGAATAAAGTGTAATAATATAAGTATGCTACTAATTTTACCCACTGTACAGGAGCCTATGTGGTGTGATAAATGCATATCAACCTATAAACCTGCACAAACAAACCTTTTTAATTTTCACTTCATTTTTTCAGTCAAATACAGTATTTCTTAACTCTTTACTTGTTAATGTTATCAGTTTTATGGATAAAGATTTGAAAATGGTTCTTAATTCAGAATGAGATAACACAGACATACCTAATCTTTTACATATGGATACATTGACTTTTTTCTTAATAACAAAGCTTACAGTTTCCAGTAAATGAATAATAAAGTGGAAATGTTGTTAAATGTTTGCAGAGTTTTGAAGTGATATTCCATGGGCTGTTTTTAAGGTTTTCAAGAAAATTAAAGCCTGACCCATGATCTATTCCATGTTGCAGGTTCCTGGCCACAGGAGACTCCTACAGGAGCATTGCCAACAGTTTCTGTGTGGGAATTTCGGTTTATGGTTTCTGACAATGTTCCTGCCGTGGTCAGTGCCATCTGGGACTGCCTGGTCGAGGACTTCATGGCTGAGCCCACCGCAGAAACCTGGCGGACCATTGCAGCAGTTTGTAGAGAGGTGGAACTTTCCTCTCCGCTGTGGAGCTCTGGATGGCGAGCATGTAGTGTTGAAGGCCCCTCCCAACTCTGGATCCCAGTTTTTCAACTACAAGGGGACATTCTCGATTGTCCTCTTGGCCGTGGTCAATGCCAATTACCGGTTCAGGGTGACTGATGTCTGGGGCTTCGGGAGAACCAGTGACGGAGGTATCCTGGCTAACTCTGCCTTTGGCCGGGCGCTTCGTGCTGGAACCCTTCACTTGCCAGCGGACCAGCCTCAGAGCACAGAGGACCCCAGCCTTATTGTTCCCACTCCCGAGGAACCTCATGAGGCCATTCCCTGGGCGCATCCTCCCCAGAGACAAGAGGATCTTCAGTTACCGCCTTCGGCATCCTGGCGGCTCAGTGGAGGATGTACCACCATGTCCTCGAGGTCCAGCCGGAAGTGGCAGAGAAGTGCGTGAAGGCGACTTGTGTTCTTCACGACTTCCTGCGCATGACAGCCCAGACACCGGGAGTTGAAGGAAGCATCACAGGGAGTGAGGTGGAGCCACTGACAGGTCTGGGAAGAGTTGGGGTGAACAACTCGGTGAGAGAGGCCATCAGGGTTTGGGAGACCTTCTCAGCCTTCTTCTCCACGGAGGGAGTGGTCCAGTGGCAGCATAATGTTTAGTGCACAAGCACCCCAAAAATGGCTCTTTTAAGAGCCACCCAAATAAAAGTATTGAGCAGTAATCCTGCAATATAATTACCACAATTCTTGTCTACCAGTCACTGTGCATGTAACAATTCATATCAGTTCAATTCATACAATACAGACCCCTCTGATATTACACCATTACACTTTTTCTTTACTTCAGTTATCATTTTTAAACTGGCCAGTCTACAATCTCATTGTGCTTGAAAGAATGTGTGAAAGAATGACATGAGAAATAGTAGTCATTGTGATACATACATCTTTTTAATGTGAAAAAATAACAATAATATAAATCTCTCTCTCTCAAAAAAATATACATAGTAATTATATGTAAATATAAGAAAATATATATTTATATACATAAAAAAAAATACAAAAATAAAATAACAAAAAAAACTGAGTGGTTAATGGAAACAGAACAACAAAAACCAGGTTTAAAGAACACAAACGAATCACCAGCCTGGCTCGTCCTTACTTAACCAACCAGCACAAACTAATGGTCCTGATGATGGCCCTGCTTCTCCTGACCACAGTTCTCCTGACAGCCCTGCTGCTGCCTCGTCACCCAAGCCCTCTTCATATGAGGTCTCTGCAGTCCAGTCTTCCTCGACCTTGACCCATGTTGCCACTGGCTTCCCTGGGCGTGGTGAAGGGGTCGAGGAAAGACAGGATTGCAAAGAACCGCCCCTTTTTTAATGTCCCCCCGGCTGACCCGCTCCTTTTCTCTCCTTCTCTTTTCTTTTTGGGGTATGTGTCCCTCAGACTCTTGCATTTATTTTGACAGACCTCAACTGCAAACACGCACACACAGAAAGACATGCACATTGCATAAATTAGCTTCAAACCAAATTAAATATTAAGACAATAAACACTGACACAAACTGGAAGTGGTATCTTGCAAAAGGGGATAATGCTATGCAAGATGCTAACATTTCATGGAGAAACATGGTCAGTAACGTAGTAAAAAAAAGCCATAGATAGCTTCAAAACTTACCGGGGAGTCCCACCTCCTCACTGAATGCCCCATTACAACAATGGCAACTGCAGATGCAGGAGACCCATAGTCAGAACTTGAACCCCCTCCCCCTTAAAGAGCATATTGCAGGTGACATTTTTACAAAATGCATGTGTAATCTGGTCCAAAAATTACCTTTTGAAAAGTTGATTGAGGATTTAAAATACTATTCAAGACGTTAGGGGAGATATTTAACCGAAAAGTGACAGTTTTGAGCAAAGCGCCAAAAAATGTTTTTTTTGTTTCAACATCGCATCATATTACGTAACGAGAGGGAGTTACATGCTAGCAACTCAGTGTGGGAGTAGGTACGTTATCAGTCAGAGTGGTTGTGTTGTAGTGAGTCAGTGTGTTGTCATTAGTTTTGGATTGTGTTAATTTACTATCAACATGGTAAATTATTGCGTTTGTGGAGGTTGCACAAACTCCAGCCTGTCAGGACACCGAGTCCACCGGTTTCCTAACAGGAGAAAAAAACGGTGCTATCTCCTGTGCCTGGGTCTGTTTTGTGCAGCTGAAGAGACGGGACTTCTCCTCTGTGTCAGCTACAAAAAATGCGGTCATGTGTGGCGCTCACTTCAGACCGGAGGATTATCATCCAAGTGACCTGTTGGAGTTCAACGTGGGATGCCGAAGCAAGAACCAGGTGCGACTGACCCCCGGTGCAGTGCCTTCGGTTCGGTTCGGTGACCGCTGTCAGCAGCAGCTGCTGGTGCTGCCGCCGGCGGGCGACACGGTCACGGATCACTGCGCACTCTAAGTCTTGTTTCTAACATGTGTTAACTACCTACTTACTCAACATAATGATTTAATTCATGAGAAGCAATTTGACTTGTATAAGTTGTTGTAGAGGAGTGCAACTAGCTTTCAACTCCCAAGCTAATAAGCAGACAATGCCAGCTAACGCTAGCCAACGTTAGCTGATGCTAGCTAACTTTCGCAACGTTTTTAAAAAAATTTTTTTTATAGAACTTGTCTTATGCAAAGACACTTGGTTTGCATAATATTATAACCGTCAGATTTGGTTAGCCCAGTGACCCTGTTTGCACACATTCATAATGTATTTAATCTGTTATATTTTGAAGGATTTAGGAGACATTGGCAGTGATGAGGTGGGAGAGATGACAGCCATTTCTGCTGCTGCAGCAGCACACGCGGACACAGAGCAAGAGGCATCTGCACTTCACCGTGGCTCACAGTGCAACCTCAGACCTCTTCATCGTTCATCAGGTAGTGTAACATCACTCATATGTAGAAGTAACTGTATATGCCATTTACGTACAGTGTTTGAGGGGAAAAAAAATCAAAAATCATTCTGGATAATGCCGGTTGGTACAATTCCAACACTATCTTACCTCCTTTTTTAAACACATAATTAGGTGAACACATTCTGTGACAGAACTGCTGGACAGGGGTATCTAGTAAACCAACCACTGAATGTATGAAATTACACAATTATATAAAGGAGGATCTCTTTTTATTCTAGCTGTCCAGGCACAGCCCAAGATGGTCAGTGTGGGAACTCAGACAGAAAGCTCTGAGAAAAAAACATCTACTCCACTGCCCAGTCTGTTTTCATGGGAGCTGCTGGAGACATGTCATGGATCCCAGAGGAAGAAATGAGAAGTGACTCATCTGATGAGGAACTCTCAAATCCGCCTCTGCAGGACTCTCCCCATGACCTCAAGTAAGACTTCTTTTGATTTTAGATTATGTGTATGACCAAATTGTGTCATCAGTGCAAAATAATAGGGGATTTTCTTTGTTCAGGGCTGCTGACAAGTTAATTGCATGCAAAAGCCAGCTGAAATATATGTATCATAACTTGTATATCAATTTGCATGTCTAGGTCTGTTTATATGCTTTTTTGTTAAGGCATAGATTGGTAAGTTGCTGCCTTTCACAAATGTGTCTCAGGTCTGTGCTGCATGTGGGTTTCAGCGTTTCTGGCAGAACTAGCCCGTGCTGCACTGAAATATGCCAGCCTGCAACCTGTTACTGAGTGGAGCCATCCACTTTTCATTATCAGACACATGAACCACTTGTGTAGTGCAAGATAATGACATCACTTAATGTTTTACACAGAGCTCAGAGGTCCCAAGTAGTAGCTGGTGTGAGTTAGAGGGTCTTAAGCGCAGCGTAAGGTTTCTTGATGAGCAACATATGGATGTCAGCCCTCATCACGGACAGAAATAGACAGGTAAAGATGAGCAAGAACAGAATGTACCAGTGTCCACTGAAAATCTTGCTGATGACTCTGAAGCTAAAATTAAATAAATCTCTTTAATGTGTTGTATCCCCTGGTTTATTTTGCTAAGTGGGTGCAGGAGGAGCTGTGCCCAAAAGGAACCCGTCATTTCTTTGACATTTGGCACATTGGCAAAAGTATGTATCTTGATGAACATAGTTTTGTTTGGGTTGTCTATGATCACATTTTTTTTGTTGGTGTCAGGTCGGGGATGAAGGGGGAGACTATGTATAGAGGGGGGTGGACCCAAATGCAGTAACTCATGGAACGGGAGGCAGTATTGGGGAAACAACAGGCGAGCTTTAATAAACAAAGCTGAAATGAGACAAACAAAACCAAAGACCACAAAGGAAAATGTGTCTGAGGACCAAAACCAAAGTAGCAACACAAGAGCAAGACAAAGTAGCAACCAAAAACTAGACAAAGTACAAATCAAAAAGCAAAACATAGTACAAGGAAACTGGAAGGATATGACCGGAACATGAGTGTGCACAGACAGATACATAGAGATGCAATGACCAAAGAGTGCAGGGGAGAAAAGCCTAAATACACAGACAGTGAGGAGAGAGAGGAGGGAGGAAGCCAGGTGTGATAACGAAGGGGAGGAGCACAGAGGAGCAGACCAGGAGGGAACGAGGCTGACAGACAGAGGGAGACCAAGAGAACAGAACAAATCAAAACATATATCTACAGTCATGACAGTTGGTTTGTTATTTGTTTTTTACATTTTGTGTCTCTGTTTTGAAACAGGTGTAGGGAAGTAGAGGTGGAATGAAGATCTGAAGCTGTGGAGGCCAGCTGTTTTAAACCACCTTTACTGGGCTGCTGCTTCCACTCCTGATGGTGATCCAACATAAATATAATACGAATCACAGCTAATAATGATTATACAGTCTTGCCTCATCATTAGAACATAATTTGTGTTTATGCAGGATCAACTGTAGCAATAAAACTGGAACATGTAGCTACAAGAACAGCACTGGTGAAGGATGTTCGGCAGTTGTCCCCACAGCATCAGACCTTTTCACTGGAGGCCTTCCACTCCCTCATCCTGCACTTTGCACCAAAGCACACTGGCTTCTCCTCCCTTGGGATGTACAGCAGGTAAGTATGTGATTGTGAAAACAATGAGTACGGCTAAAACTATAGGTTCAATTCATTGCAGGTATGTTGCAAACACTGTAACACTGGCCAACTGCCTGGTAGCGAGACCGAGACGCTCCGTCTGTCTGTCCTGAACCCCCCGAGTGAACCTCCCCCTGCTGCGGGCCTCCGTTAAACACTAAGCAGAGTCTCCCATGTATGTTCTGTCCATGTTGTCCCGCTTCGTCCTGCCGCTCCCCGTGCCGCGGTCCACAGCACGCATGGTGCGTGTAAATATAATGATTTTTCTTATTCATCACGTTTCAGGCAGTCTTTTGCGATGTGTTCATCGCGCATGTTCATATCGCGATGACGATGAAAATTCGATTTATTGTGCAGCCCTGGTGTACCCTGTCAACGGTGAATGATTTATTTTATTTATTCTTTGGCTACAAACACCCGGGAATGGCTGTGAATAAAACACTGGACTGTTCCGAAGTAGCTTCTTCTATGAGCCCTGATCTAAATCCTGTTGAACATCTGTGGAAGGAGCTGGAACATGCAGTCGGGAGAAGGAGCCCTCCAACCTGAATCAGCTGGAGCAGTTTGCTCATGAGGAGTCTACAGGTGCAGAACTCACCTGTAGACACCTTTCAATATACTGCTCCATTTACCATTATTTATAAAACTATTAGACACACACACATACATATAGTGTTAAGAAAACAGATTAGTGAAAGAACTCAGAGTAATAAATTATTTCTGCCCTAAACTTACTCGTGTCTGCTGGCCTGGAAAGGTCCATGCTCCTGTCTGTAGCGCATGTAGGGTATCTGCAGCACATAGGGATTGAGGCAGCACACCTCAAACCCTGGGTACCTCTGAAGTGTATCTATCTGTGTGTGTGTGTGTGTGTGTGTGTGTGTGTGTGTCGGGGGGAGGTTATTCAGCTGTTTTACATTGGTACATATATATATTGAAAAAAAAAAAATCCTTCATTGAAAACAACACACACACATGTCATTGAATAAAAGACGAGAAAAGTGGACTATTATCTTGATAATGTTGGCAGCATTGACGGAGTTCAGCAATATGTCCTATAGCAAGTGTTGTGTGGGTTTTCACGCATGCGTACGTCTGAAACGGTAGCCGTCCCGCATGTGTACGCCTGAAACAGCTGCGTCTAGAACTGCGTGGGCAAGGCCTTCAGGGTGCTCCGGTTCTGCGGTTAGACCCTTCTTGCCAGGGTCTGAAACATGTGCATGCATATATCTAAAACGGTGGCTCTCGCGCATGCGTACGTCTAAAACTGCCAGGGCTCTCCGGCGCTGCAGTTCTATGATAGTGCCTCTGTACCTGCACCGCTACGTGGCCTTTCCATTCGTTGTTCCAATTGCCATGCCATATCAGTCCAGGCACAGTTTACCGTTAGCCCGGTTAGCTCCGTTAGCGCCTTTAGTGCAGCTACAGTCGAACTGGAGCGGTCCGTTTTTAATACTCCTCTTTTAATTCTCTTCTCTTTTGGTTGCAGGTGTGTCTGATTGTAGGTTGCCCTGTGGAGCTGATTGGCTGCTTTCCTGGAGCCATAAGTTTAAATGCCAGCTCCTCCCAGTTACTGGAGGCTCTCCTCTGCTGTTCCAGACTGCCAGCATTGTGTGATTGTGAAAAATATGTTTGTTAATAAAACTATTGAAAAATGCTTTGGTGCTGGTGGTGCTTGGAGGGAGAGGGGAGTCTCACACTTTTGTTTGCCCAGGGTTTCCCCCAGGCCCTGGTTGTAACAAGCGCAACAAATAAACTGCGTACTTGTGTAGTGCGTAACGTACACTCACGGTGTTCCGGACACTTGGCACAGTAAAAGTCCCATAAAATATCAATGTGGGGAAAGATAATCCTGATTGGCTTATATGTCTCTGGGGATAGGTCTTGCATGCATACCAAAGTTTGACTGACACATTTTGAGCCAATTGTTTGGAAGAAATTTTGAAAAAACACTCCATAGTCTAGTCACGGTGTCCGGACTACCATGACTACTCACCGTAATCCGGATGGCTGACCCTTTCAACGCACGGTATTCCAGACGGGTAAGAAGGAGTCATTTCTAATATTATAAAAACACACATTCTAGTTGAATAACAATCAGATACTGTATATTTCTTATTTCTAAGCATTTCTACATTACTTTTTTGTTAATAAATGCTTATATGAAGTGGCGTGGCGTCATAGTCATGGCCACGTGTTCAAAATGGCAGAGCACCACTCCAAGAAGCTGCTGATTAGCTGTATTAATGTTATATAGCCAAAAATACTGCTAATGTAAAACCACGCAGCGAATTAGCACAACTCTGGTGAATTTGAATAATTAAAAATATAATTAATTTGTAAACATTTTAATTTGTAAACATTTGAACTTGAACTCTTCTCCCCCTTTCCCCACATAGCAAATGAACAAGAACAAAGAAGAATGAACATCATATAACATGTAACCGTGATTAATTTTCTTCGAATAACATTATATACATTAAACTAGTGTGCCTGTGTGTGAGTGAGAGAGAATACTACATAGATTATGTAATTAATATTCAATCTGTGTGTGTGTGTGTGTGTGTGACACATAAACACAACAGTTACATTCACAGTACATTCACACTACATTTGTGACACAGCCACTCTCCATCCGCGACATCATCCATATCCACACAAGCTACATGAAACCACAGCTGACAGAGCTCACACCGAACCCACTCGTCAATGTCTGCATCTAATCGTGGTGGTGCAGTGTGTTGCGGCAGATAGCACAGTGACCGACACTGTCCGGTGAGGGGCTGCAATTTCTTTTACAACTTTCTTGCCCGGCCTTCTTTTCTCCTCTCTTTCTTTCTAATTCTGCCTTCCTTTTCTTCTTCTGTTCCCCCTTTTCCTTCTCCTCTGCCTCCAGCCTGTCGAGATCAGCAACATACTCGTCGCTGGTGATGAACCTGGCCTGTATGGGCAACCAACACCGTACCCCACCCACCAATTGTGGGTATGAGTATGTGTGAGTATCTTGCCAAGCGAGTGTGGTATGAGGCCAGCTTCAACAAGGCAATTCTTTGTGTGCTGATTACATGTCGGGCATGTATCACTGGCAGGGGACACAGATGGTGGAGAGGAGGTTGACGCAGCGGAGGATTTCTCAGGTTTAAAACTAGTATTCTTCACACAAAGTAAGATTTAAGCTATGTTTTGGTGAAGTGAAGGGAAGTATACAGACACTGATTACCAAACAAGGAACAGGTGAGGAGAGAGAGGAGGGAGGAAGCCAGGTGTGATAACGAAGGGGAGGAGCACAGAGGAGCGGACCAGGAAGGAACGAGGCTGACAGACAGAGGGAGACAGAGGGCAGAACACAGGAAAGACTAAAAGGACAAGAGACACAAGAGGGCATGGAAATTCAACAAGGAAAATACACAGGGGAACTTAAAGGACACATGAGGGCATGGAAAAACAAAACATGACACAAGACATGATACAAAGACATAAATCAAATACAAGAAACCAAAAACCAGATACAAGAACACAACACAAAGAACATGACAGAAACAGCCTCAAAATCACAGGAGGTACTTTCATGTTCAAAAAAACTCTTTTGATATTAATTGATTGTAGACAGAATTACCATGTAATCATTCAGGTAATCATCATCACCATCCTATCTTTCTGAAGCATGAGTAAAGTTATTTCCCTTAACAAATTCAAACACTTCAGATCGTCCACAACACAAACAAATGTTGTAACTGCCCGGTCACTTGAAAGACACTTTTGCTACCCAGTAGGCATAATCACAAAGCTAAACACCGGAGTTAGCATACAAGCTAGCTAAGCTAGATTTAACAACAAGCTACGTAGCTTGACTGAAACATCATATGGTGATATGCACCATTACAAGTATTACTGTAACTGCCACCACCATAATCTTGTTTTTAAAACAGAAGTGAATATATATCAAGCACAGGTCCTTGTTCAGTTGAAAAGTCCTTACAAATCCCGCAGCTCCCTCCAACTCTGAAATGACGCTCAGATATTTATCCTAGTTTTCTCTTTGCCTCGGTCCAATTCTTTGTTCTTACACTGTTTTTCTTCGTCTGGCTTCTTCTTTCTTTTCTTTGACATGGGCAATGGTGGGGCATTTTTTGGCTTTGTTGTTGTTGTCTGTTCTCCACCATTGTTTACAGTTTGGCCTTTAAAGTATCTGATTGGGTAAGGGCAGGCACTGTGCCTGTGCAGGGGGAGAGGCAATGCCCAGTATGCTGCAAGGGAGGGGGGCTGCACGAGAATGATTGACACTTCTGAGACACTCCCCTTGGCTCTGATTGGTTGTGTTGATGCGGAGTGGTGGATTCTTGCTAATTAAATTAGGGCCAATGGGTGGAAGATACTTTGCCAAGTTCATATTTTCTGTCTGTTCATATATTTCAATCAGTCAATAATCATGTCCATTCAGTCTCCCAGTATCAAGCAGGTGCAATAACTCCACCTAGTGGCCAGAGGTGTCCTACCCACACAAATATATCCATGTCAATGAGTCTCCAGATGAGCAAATGGCCAGTCCAATGTTTCACTTTTCAGTCCCGCTCTGTGAATAGTATGCTAGTTTAACATTGCACTGTGCTCTGACCATGCTCTGAATGACCTAGCAACAGTTGTAAAGTGTAAAGTATAGAAAGCAACAACATGGTTGAACATTCTGGTACCTTGTTACCTTTACTGGAAGGCACACATGGACACATTTATTACTGTTAGATAAAATAAACAAAAGCTTTAAAATGGGACACACATCTATATCATTAATAGACCATATATTTACTATTTTAGACAGAAATTGGATTGTCACTGCAGATAATTCACCAAATACTTAAACCACAAAATCTGCTGAGTCTCGGGTGTGGGGAGAAATATCAGTAAACTCTGGGTAATTTGGAAGGTTTACTGGCAAAATGTTCATCTCATGAATCATTCATCAGTCAGTAAAATAATTTTGGACGGTTTGTGATTGATGTTTTTTTTTGTCAGAGGTTAACCTAGAAAAGAAAATGAAATGCTGACTATGAAATAAGGGGCAGGAGGTTACATTGGGAACACTGACAGTAGAATTGATGTGTTATCTTTGTCATTTTATATTTGCAATCTGACAGCTTACTTCTTTAAATGTTTGAGGAACAGAGGGCTGCACTGAACTGGAAGTAAACTATATGTACAGCATTTGACCTGAAGGACAAGCTAAAGCACAAAGCAAACCCTGCCTATCTACAGTACATATGAACCCTTTAAAGTCCTTATTAGAAATCGACACTGAAGCTTTCATAAAATTAACCTTTATTAATTTAAAACATGCATGCTTCTTATAAAAAGGGCGAGCTTGATAATGATTCAACGCTGTACTCTCATTGATACATTTGTATTTGCATAGCTGACATTGATCAGCAGTTGAATCAACAGCCACTGGGCTCAGTTAGTGGTTCTTACAACCCTGCAGCTCATTACTCATGATGATCAGGGTCACCAGGGCAACACCTCTCCTGTAAAGCTCAGAAATGAGCCATGATCCTTCTCAGTCAGTCCACCAATCACAGACAAGGTGGAAGTAATGCTCTCCTCTGGACTCAGTGGAGCCTGGGAGGAGACGAACAGACAGAAATGATTTTATTCAGAACACAATGCTGAGAAATTTGAATACAATGAGTCCCATAAATAGCGGCTGATACACACCAATCAGGCATACCATTATGACCACCAGCCTAATACTGTGTTGGTCCCCCCCTTTGCTGCCAAAACAGCCCTGAACCATCAAGGCATGGACTCACTAGACCCCTGAAGGTGTGCTGTGGTATCTGGCACCAAGATGTTAGCACCAGATCCTTTAAGTCCTGTAAGCTGCGAGGTGGGGCCTCCGTGGATCAGACTTTTGGATTGAGATCTGGGGAATTTGGAGGCCAAGTCAACACCTCAGTCTTGTTGTTCTCTTAAAACCAGGCCACAGCCATCAGAGAATACGGTTTCCATTAAAGAGTGTACGTGGTCTGCAACAATGCTTATGTAGGTGGTAAGTGTCAAAGTAATGAGCAACACACACGATGCGTGTTTTGCTCATTACCATCCACGTGATGTAAAAGAAAAACGTGATTCATCATTAAGGCTGGGCATCAATCAAACATTTTCATTCATTGTATAATGCTCACTGCTACATACTGAGGACCTTTTCACTTAGCAGTTTTTCATCAGAAAAATGAACTGTCTCCTTTCTCAGGACACAGACAAGCCTGCTCCTGGCTGATGGTGTCTATTGTGAGGAGAAGATAAACGTAACAGTGAACGTTAGATGAGCTGTTTAAGCAGCTGACCCAGTTGATGAAGAACATCTTTACAAGCTAAGCTGTAGCTGTCAAAATTAAGTTAGCTTTTGATTTAGCTAGCTACATAGGTATAAAATAAAGCTACACACTAATATCTTAAGTTAGTGTTACACACCAGATTCCAGTGCTGGAGACTTTGAATCAGGCCACTCGGGCTCTGTAACGTCTACAGGCGGACTTGAATGCTGAGAGGAGGATGGCTGCAGTCCGCTCTGCTTGCAGTCAAACACGGAGCAACTTTCTGCTCTTAAATTGATTCTGTTCATGGTCAGGTGCTTCATCAAATTTGTCGTGTTGCCCGCCTCATCAACGATGACTTTTTTGCATATATTGCATCGGGCACGATTGGCATCAATCTTGCTAAAATGGAGCCACACTTTTGACCTCGGTGGCATTTATTAACCAGTTCGATGACACACACAACTACAGTTCACAACACAGATACACGTGAACCCCGTCTGTGGGCGTAACCACAAAACATCTCTGGTAACAATGTATGTATTTTTCCTGCATGCTACAATCACGTATAACGTTACAGCCAATCACTGGCAGCATTATCAGATCTTGATCACGTGATTAACCTCTGGGCACCGAAAGACGAGGCATATTTTGATACTTGGTACTATCGAAGGATTTCAGTCGGTGCCATAAAAGAACCAGAGTTCGGTACCCAGCCCTATTCATCATACCAGGCCACCTTCTTCCATTGCTTGGTCGTCCAGTTCTGATGCTCATGTGCCCATTGTTGGCGTTTTCGGCGGTGGGCGGGGGTCAGCATGGGCACCCTAACTGGTCTGCGGCTATGTAGCTCCATACGCAACAATTGCGATGCACTGTGTATTCTGACACCTTTCTATCAGAACCAGCATTAACTTGAGCAACAGTAGCTCTGTTGGATCAGACTACACAGGCCAGCCTATGCTCCCCATATGCATCAATAAGCCTTGGCCGCTCATGACCCTTTCACAGGCCCGGTTCACCACTGTTCCTTCCACGGACAACTTTTGATAGATACTAACCACTGCAGACCGGAAACACCCTACAAGAGCTGCAGTTTTGGAGATGCTCTGACCCATTCATCTAGCCATCACAACTTGGTCAAACTCACTCAAATCCTTACGCTTGCCCATGTTTCCTCCCTCTAACACATCAACTTGGTGGACAACATGTTCACTTGCTGCCTAACACATCCCAGCCATTAACAGCCACGATGAAAAGACAATGAGTGTTATTTACTTCACCTGTCAGTGGTCATAATGTTATGCCTGATCTGTGTTTTGGTCTAATGCATTCTCTGAAACACCTTCATCATCAGTGATTTACTTAGCAACAGTATACAGAAAGGAAATTCACATCTCTTTAAGAGTATCCCAAAGACACTGACACCTTACCTGAGAGCCCCCCATGTCAGTGCGGACCCATCCAGGGTGTATGGCCATACAGAGAATCCCATCAGGCTCCAGGTCTACAGCCATACAGCGACTCACCATGTTTAAGGCACTCTGAGACACAAGGCAGGCAGACACAACTCAACATGCCAGACAATTCTAACTCTAGACCAACCTAACACCACAGCACATGTTCCATGACGTGGTTGCTAGAAGGTTTTCAAATGTTTTCTAAAATTATAAGAGTGTGCATAGCTTCTTTCATTGCCTTAATTCAAGTCACAAAAAATAGGCACCCAGTTGAAACAGCCTGAGCTCTCTCTGCAGCATACCAAAGCTGAGTAAAACTATTCTACGTGCCATATCAATCTTGCACTTTTTATTAATTGGTATTACCTTGGACGTCCTGTAGGGGTGCCATCGGATGTTTTTAACCCCTTCCCCCCAGGCCAGCTCCACAGAGCCCAGCAGAGAGCTAATGTTGATGACTGCTGCCCTCTGGATGCCCATT
Source organism: Acanthopagrus latus (assembly GCF_904848185.1). Classification (NCBI taxonomy): domain Eukaryota; kingdom Metazoa; phylum Chordata; class Actinopteri; order Spariformes; family Sparidae; genus Acanthopagrus; species Acanthopagrus latus. Next base: position 25,572,537 of record NC_051046.1, on the reverse strand, counting down.
TTACCTGCACCACCTGCTCCTCCTCTGGATGCAGCTCGTTTCAGCAGAGGCAGGTAGGCCTGACAGAGACAGAAAAATAAAAAAAACATTACAGCTGAAATCAAACTACTGTTCAGGCTTCTCACGAGAGGGGCCCATAATAAATATCTTCAGAAGCATCAGAGTGTCATGAGTAATATCACACTGTGCAGTCTGTGGGGAGAGATATTATAATGCCCTCTTGTGGCAGCACATCCCTCTTACACCCTGTACTCCACTATACTCATAGATAATTATATTACTTTATCCACCCGATTTATATCAGTGATGTTAGGCGAAATAACAAACATCACTCAATACCATTCCAACAGAGCCACCACAGAGTAAATCCTGCAAAATGTTCACTCTACACCACAACAAAAAGTCAACATATTATACTATTTTCTCTACTAATCCATTCACGGTTTTGTCCTTTAAACAGTGAAAAATAGTGAAAATGTTTCCAAATCCCAAGGTGACATTTTCAAAATGCTCTGTAAAATATTAATGTGTAATGTGCGAATCTACCGACATCAGACATTTGAAAAAATTTGCAAACTGTTAGAGTATTATTAAAGCAGCTTCCAATGCCTTTCCTGACAGTGTAAAAATACAATCATTAACTACTATTTATCACCACTCATGCGAAAGAGATGATAAAACTGGAAATGTGAATATAGCATGTTCTAGCCCCAGTGGTTGTTCACCTTTTAAACTCACGACCACTAACAATGTAAAAAGTTTTCCTCAGCCTAAACTATGTTACTCTACACCATCTGTTCAGCCCTGGAAAATAACTCCAGACCTCTTGGTTGACAACCATTGTTCGAGCTCATAGAGAACAGCTTTATCTGATTCAGTACTGAGCCCCCCACCCCACCTTTACACAATTATTAGATTGCAGTGTGGCCTTGTAGTTACAGAGACTGTCCTTCAACTGGTGCAAACTGTTTGTCAGCAAGCATCTGCCCTGCTGACATGTTCTTGATCAGTGGCTGAATTTTACCAGCACAGGGTGCTGCTCTGTAGTCCGCCCTGTACTCTGAGGGCAACTGGAACCAGACTTTTAATTAATATTTATGAAATGCAGTCAGCCCAGGATACAGGGTTTTTGTTACTTCTGTTCATCAAGGTCATCCTTTTGTTTTAGTTTGCAGCATTCAGGAAATGAACCACTTGTGGATCCGGCTCCAGGGGACTGAAAAAAACAGATGTCTGGCTTCTTTTCTTTGCTATTTCACTATCTGTTAAAGTGAGAGCTGAAGTGACCAACAAGACAAAAAGTGCAAGTGAGTAAACAGAAACCTTCAGTGAGCACAATCAGATGACACATTACCTTGGTGATCATTAGAGGAGCCACAGCATTCGTGTGGAAGTTTTCTATCATCTTCTCTGCGGTAACAGTATGAAAGTCGGCCACCACATTGATCCCTGCGTTGTTGATCAGGCAGTTTAAACCCTCTTCTTGTACCAGCCGCTCCACCGCTTCTACAGACTTCTCTATACTCTCCTGGTTCACTACATCTGGCAGAGAGACACGTCAACACTGTGAATCAGCAAGGACAAAAAAAGAATCAAAATGGAAGAAAATACAAGCTGAACATCATCATAAGGAAAATTAATAAATAAACCAAATAATTTCTTCAGTTGAACTTTTAACACCTTCACAGTGCACAGGATGTATGAAGCCAGGATGTGTTCAAGTAGTTGTGCTGTAAGATGTTGGCTAATATACATTTAGGATTTTGTTTGTTGGTGATTAACCCTCAAAGACCTAGGCAGCTGCTGGTGGCTAAATATAGCTGTTGTTCTAATATATTTCAAAACTTTTGAACTGCTAATCCTGTCAATATGCTTGAAACACTCATGCAAAGCTTAGTTTCTCAGCTGTACAGTGGTATCACACAGGGTCCACAGTGAATGTGATTATGCCATCACATTCTGCAGCATTGATTCTTCAAGGAAACCCACATAGTTTCTTCCTCTGGGCTGACAGACATTGATTGTAGCAAAGCTACTTTTTTTTGTTTGTGTTAATACATTTCTCTGAGAAAAAGTCACTTTGCCTCAATGTTTTCTGTTATTATCTTCTATTATCTAATCATTATCTCTCTAATTTCACTGGACACATCTAAAAGGTGAAGCAAATGAAATGGAGGATTACACCAGTTTTTAGATGAAACATGCTGAGGATAATATTATAATAAATGGTAATAAATTGTAACTTGCTTAGGAAAGGTCAGACGTAGAAAAAAACATTCATATAGAACTCTAAAACATGATCCATAATTTGAATTGGATTAATTTTGACTGGTGTTTTTTTATTTTGGTGAATTAATCCATTGTCAGAAAAAGCAAATGCAAAATTGGGACTATTCAAATAACCTTAATCCAGACTGAAACTTAAGGTTCTCCTTAATCAAATCATGTTTGTTCTACGTGTTAATATTTCTGAATAACTCCATGACCAGAGGGATGAAGACACCAGAAATGAAGACAAAATTATTAATGTTTTCCCATCTAAAATATACAGGCTCTAGTCTTATGGGGGCGTTGTGTTTAGGCACATATACACAGTTACTGTAGTTTTAATACATTATTAACAGTGTCTGTTCACACACATCGTTCTCTGTCTTACCCAGAGTGATTATGTGGATGTTGGGATGTTTCTCTGCCAGCTCCTGAAGTTTCTGTAGGTCAGAAACACATCATGTCACTGTCCATTCCCAAATGTGTCCCGAGAGGCAACAATGGCGCCCTCGGTGTCGTTTACTTAATTAATTCACGTGTGCTGTTATTTAGGTCGACTCACTATTCGTCTGTATCATGATTTTAGACACTACACGTTGTTTGGCTAACGGACGGTTAGCTTTAAAGCTACCAGCCGTCAGTGTAGGTGTTTACCTGCGCACTTGACGGCTGTCTGGCCGTGGCTATAATCTTGCCGGGTGAGAAACCTCCACTTGCCAGGCTGTCGACTATCTGCAGCCCGAGCCCTCGGTTGGCTCCCGTTACCAGCACGGAACCGCACTTTTTGAAACTCATGATAGCACTCATGGCTAGTTTTATCTGGAACAAACACTGCTGGGCTCACTGAGCTGACGTAACTAGGCTGAGCTAGACCTGCAGCTCTCGCGCGATTTCTCCGGTTGGTGTGGGGCTCGCTCCACTCGACCAAAACAAACCAGAGCCTCAACAAGAGGGAGACGGTTCAAGAGAGGCGAGGAAGGAACAGCTGCGAAACCCAGAGTTGCGAAACCCAGAGTTGTTGGTTGTTTTGTGTGTGTGTGTGTGTGTGTGTGTGTGTGTGTGTGTGTGTGTGTGTTTTGTTTTTGTTTTTTTTGTTTGTTTTTTTTTAACGACAGGTTCCTGTGTCAAGATAGCAGGAACTGAGTTCGGTGACTTTTGGAGCACCTCTAGGTGGTTTCCTAATACCCACAATTCACTGTGCCCTGGTACACTGCTAAATGCTTTGGTTACAACAATTCACAGGCCCAATAAAATCTTGTGTTGAGTTTTAGCAAATTAAGTTAAAAGCAAATAAGAATGGAACTCAACGTGCAGGGAGAGGGGGAAAGCTTATTCAATATATCTACTTGTATTATAAAACAGTATTCACATTGTTGAAGATATATATGAGACATTAAGACAGCAACAAATACCCTATATTAAATACATATAAAAGTCCCAAAAATGTGATTAAAGCATGGCAGAACAAGTCATAGGCTATCATATCAATGTAAAACTGTTAAAGTTTTTGATTGTTAATTTTCATGAGAAGTTACATGAACCTTAGGGCATTTAGCAGTCCCTTTTGTCTAAAACCTTACAGTAATTCATACATACACTGATGGTGGTGGCTGCCGGGCATAGTTTGGAATTCAGTATCCCAAGGACGCTTCTACATGCAGATCAGGGGAACTGAATCAGCAGCCTTCCAATAACAAGACGCTGGTTCTAACCCTGAGCCACAGCCACCTCTCACATACAGTGTGATAATGTATTCTTGTGAGTCTGTGTATGAAACAGCCATTCGTGCCATAGCAAGCACTTATTACTTATTCTTTACAGTATAACTTCAGTTGTTGTTTTATTAGATCAGTTTAGACATGCTTAGTGTTGTCTGTAACATGTGACAGGGCTTATGAAAATAGTTCTTATTTTCTCACGGTTTGCATAATGTGTTTTCTTCCACTTTTGGCAACATGAAAGGGACACTTTCCAAGAGGCAAATGTTGACAGTATTAAAAAGAATTAGATTGTCCTGATCCATTAGATATTTATGAGATAGTCCGGCTTTCATGAATACTAATTTTGTAAAGCGGAGATGGGATCGACTGTTTGCTTTTGCATTCATTTAGTTTTCAAATATTGAAGCAAAGATGGAGGTGCAGAGATAAGGGTGTCAGCACAGCTGATGGAGCTTATGCAGTCACAGCACACAGATGGTTTCTCTGGCAGCCTCCCGAGTCCAGATTTTCTTGAAGCTTCTGGTGCTTGGGAGCAGCAGATATCTCTGGTCTGTTTCGGGTCGGTTAATTTGGATTTTGGCTCCTGTGCCTCCATTTACAATCACATTACTTTGGCACGGAGCACACTGTACAAATTATGGATTGGTAGTTGTACAATGGTGGTGCAGAGATGTGCTCTTGAAGCTGGAGGGTGTTAAGTGGCTCTCTCAGCACACACAATAGTGAGGTATTGTCTTGACAGAAAAAAAATCATCTATTAACTAATATTAAGCAGTGCAGGAGGACAGTAGGCAGCCCAGAAAATGGGATGTTTTCCACTTTGCCTCTTCAAATTTTGTAAAATTAAAAACAGACCATCCAAATTCTGAGCTGGAGATATTTTTCAAGTTGTGCAAGAGTTACTGTTTTAACTCCACTGCACACAATCGAACATGACAGGACGCAAGGCGGGTGACATTTGTAGCAGAGGCACTGAATTTTAGCGCCAGATGACACGTGATGCAGCCTGATAACCTGCTTGTGTTGTTTTCATTCAGAAGCATCCATTTTTTGACATGTGGTCAATGTTTGCATGCTGTTTCAACCTACTGCAGATTGACCTGGCTGTTGTCCGTTACGTCTCCTTGCATGTGTGCCTTTGGTGCTTGAACGATAGCAGAATCCAAATCAGCAGATTCAAGATACAACTTATTTACCATTGCACGCTCTATGGGGATATATGTAGCATTGAACCAGACTGAAAGAAGAGGCGCTCCGGGATGATTTTCTAAAACTGAAAATGGCAGTATTGATCATTTCATCATTCTTCCTTTCCCCATATCCCTTCAGGATCCTCTTCCTGAAACATCTTTCATTGGCTTGGTGGTAAGTAATAAACATTAATGGGCCACTGGGACTCTGTGGGGAGACCTATGAAAGGTTAAGGCATGTTAAATGTCATTGATGAGCCGCATTTAAAACCAGGGAAAAGGGTATACATTTCTCAAGCTACTTAAGTGTTTTGGATTTCCAATACGGTGATGTCACCGAAAACCTGAGTGCTGCTGCTTACGTGGGAGGGCTAACATGACTCTGGGTCACTGTCACGTTAGGTAGAGGAGTTTGTCAATCAACGATAAGTAGCTTTTGCGCCTTATTTGTTTTAATCAGCTTTACAGCCCTGGCATAAGAAAGCCTCTTAATTAAAAATGGCTGTAAAATCAGGTTCAAGAAAAGGAAACATTCCACATCTGGAGAAAAACTCTCATTTCATATCTTTCCGAGAGCTAGAAGAAAAGAACAATCACTGCTGTCTTTATCTGTCTTTATAGTGACAAAATAGTGTATCAGATGAAAAGCAATGTGATGAAATCAATTTGTTCTGATGATCCTACAGGAAATGATCGATTGATCCCCTCAGCTTTGCAGTACACAGTTTTATAGTGAGGTATGTTAGTATGGTGGAGACCAAGAACAGTTAAAAGACAGTAAAATATAAAACGTACATTCATCAAGTGGAGAAAAACACAACTACAAATAAATGATCATTTAGCTTCATACATAGGTGCCATTATTCATTATTTTTGCAACTTTGATTATCTACTGTGACCTCATACCAGTCCCCTCATTACATTGCCTAAAACTGCATTTGCTGACAGCTGTTTAAAAAAAACGTCTCTTCATCTGAGCCTTATGTCCCCACCACTTTACAACATAAAGTGACAGCAGTGGCTCCTTAACTCCTGTTTATGTCATTATTGTAGCTTTATATCTTGAATAACTTAGCTTTGCTTTGCATAAAGGCAAGCATCGCACCCAGCCTGGAAAAAATTACAAGGAGGAAGCTCCCCCTTTTGGGTTTGGTTTTTCCTTTTTGACTTATCACTGCAGTAAGGATTCAGCACCCTGCATTCAAGTCCTTATGTGAGTTGAGCGCGTTGTGCCTTATACCTCAGTATACAGAGCCCAGAAACTTCTGGTTTTTTTTTTCTTATCTCATGTGAACAAGCTTGTGCACATAAGATAATTCCTTTCAGTCAAACAGTATGTCATGTCTGCCACCAGGGGTCTCTCAATCAAAACAAAACAGAAGGCATAGTGTGGGATCATGGGAGCTGTGGTCTTCATCGTTCAGGGACGGTGTTATCCTGTGGCTAGCACCAGTTTCCTTCCTCACTCTCTGACTCTCTCCCAGATATTATAGTGACAATGCGAGTGGGCGACCGCATGAAATGCACCGTTACCTTGAGTAAATGTTACATATTATATCTTCCAAAAGTTTGACACAGCCTCAAAAAAAGGTTATTCACGGTTTCAGTCTGCATGTCAGCTCAACAGAGAGAAGTGTAGACTTCTGTGATGAAGTGATGACGTTAGCGATGAGTTAGAAGGGGCATTTCTCCCCACATGTAGATGTCATTTAGATGTCAATTAGCCAACCTGCTAACTGTAATAATTTGAATACTCCACACCACATGCTGCAGCCCCCCCCCTTTTTGTGATGAATTCTCATAGATTATTAGAGCTTTTTCTTTCCCAGTAGGAGTCGAGAGTTCGCTTGTGACATATAATGTATGTGTGTGCACATGCTTGTGCTCAGTGTGTGCATGTGCCCGGGTGTGTGGAATACACAAGAATCTGGGTTGGAACATCCATTTTCAATCACTTATTTAATTCACATGAGCTATTTAAAGAGATCATAAATAAAATACCAGGGTTCCTTTCATCCCTGAATAAATCATGGCCACTATCCTCTTATATTCATATTCTCCTCTCCCATTCTCCCCCCTGCACACAGTGTGGCTGGCTGCCTCCGGCCTTCATCACATTGGTTTATCACAGTGCGCCGGATGTATGATTAAGTGTGTTTACATGCATAACAGTATCCTTTGGTTATTTTGTCTACTCAGCGATTCGCTTATTGAGTTTGCTCGTGGAAATAATGTTTACAATATACTGGATAAGTGCCTTCCGCCGTCATGTGAAAACCCCGAACACGATTTAATATTCAATACTGTTTAATGTCCTGAGGAAAATTCAGTCTGCTGGAGCGAGACAGAAAATAGTGCAAACCAGTAAAAAATGAAATAATAAAAGAAAAAAGAAAAAAAAAAAACCTCTCAGCAGAAACTGAAATCGTCAAACTCTTGAACTGCTGAAGGAGAATGCCCTCCATTTAAAACATTCACGTTATGTCTGGGCCCCAAATGCAGCGTTAACCTCTTTCCCAAAGTGAGAACACCAAAAAAATGAGGTGTCGAATTTACAATGCAGAATGAATGATGCAACAGACCTTGATTTTGATGAGTCAACAAAAGTGCCCTGCTAAAGGTACTATATTAGATTTATATCCCACTGACTGTTTATGTAGCGTGCATAAATGTATGTCAGATCGTCCAAATACTAGATTTCCTTTTTCAAAGTGTCTCTAACTCATGGCCCTCGTCAACAGATGGAGGTCGCGCTGCAAACATCATCAATGCAAGCAAACCTAATCCGCTGATAAAGACCCAGAGATGCAGCTGAAAGCTCATGGCCAAAACAGAAAGTGGACTTTGAGGTAAAATGATTGTCAGTGAAGAATGAACCCTCATGCTCGATAATGCAAACTCCAAAAATGGGTGTAATCCTCCTTTCCCACTGTTGTTCTGGCTAATCCAATAATCAGCGCCCAGTTGGTAGTATTAGATGATCGCAAAGTCTACGTTCGTGTGCAGATTCCAGTCCCGGAAACATCCATCAGTAATCTGTTGAATCATATAACCGGCAAATGCAGAAGAGAATAGACTTCTTTACATTTCTCAAAACATGTAACTCAAAACCACAAACATCAACCTCGGAAAAGGTAGAGGAAGAGTCAAGGTATCACCAAAGTCAGTAACTCCTTGATTCCAGTGGACATGTCTCTGTTACCTGGCATATGTGACGTTGTTTTGTTCCATCCTCCACGCAGTTTCATATCCTCAGTGGGAGTGTTTCAGAGGCAGAGCGTTGTGCTTGCCTGATGTTGTTGACTTGCTCAGATTGTGTGTTATATCAATATTTCTCCTTGATTTTTGGACCTTTGCTGTGATTGAGTGGGCTACGGATTGAAATCATTTCATTATTTGTCTATTTTTAGTGTGTTTATTGTTAATATTTCTGACCTTGTTCTGCTGTTGGGTCTGCACGGGGGGGTTTATTTTGGAAAACTGACCTCATGCACTTCCTATGGTTAGGGTTGAATATGTGGATTTCACAAGGAATGAAGTGTTTGAACACACATGGGGTGGGAGTAAAGGACTTGTGGTTGAGGTGGGTGCCCCTTTTTTGCTCGAGCCCATGCTCCCCAGAACATCTGTGCACGTTCCTGACTACACATGGCGTCATTGCTGAACATCTCTCGTACTGATACTCTACTGTCGCACTCACTTAGCATCTGCAGGGCATCTGGTTTCAGCAAAGATCCTCTTGCTTCCTGCCAGCAGCGGGTGACAGACAATATAGCATAGTAAAATTATTGCATATCAACAACCAAACTAAATGCCAGTGGTGTCAGAATTCTATAGCCATTACATTGTGTGATCAACATTTTGTTATTGTTTGCCTATATTGCTGATATCATTGACCCCTCCACCACATTGTCAGTATGTTATAGACAGTTTACATACATTATAAAACATAAAACAGTAGGCAGCATATAAAATAACGTGACAAAAAACCATAATCAAATCTGCATTACAAATATATTTTAGATTGACTTTTTTGGCAAATAACAATGCATTTTGTACTAATACGTACTTATTTTGTCAAATAAACATGTTTGCTTCTAGATTAGATTGCAATTTTCCCTTTAAAGCAGATTGATAGCTGAGGAACAAAAGCTCATCCTGCATCTGTCTGAGAAGAGTCTTTTTCTCAGTGTGCAGGCTGCTTCCAGATGGGAGCAGAAGGCAGTGCTTAGTAAGACCCGACCAGGGATCGTAGAGGCTTCTCGCCTTCTGCACTGCTTTTAGTTCAAACACTTCCTGCAGCTGAGCGTAGGTTCGGCATTTGATTTAATCGCTAGTTATTGGCTTTTTCCCATATGCATCAACATATCCACATGTGCATTACGATTTTCTCATTTAGAAACCAGACATGGCACAAGGAATCACGTGAAACTAAATGTCATATGTAAACAGGATGATTGTAAGTGATGGCTTCACATATGATTGAACAGGTAAACAGAAGACATTATGTAGTAAATCATAAGGGTTAATTTCCACATGTAAAAACAGTCCCAGAGTTCTTTCAGGGTTCTTCTTCTTCTTCTTCTTCCTTAGTGATCTGCGGCACCCAGAGAGTGTCTTAAGAAGTTATACCTTTCCAAGCTGATGCAGAAGGTTCAGGAGGAGCTGGTGTCATTATTTCTATATTACTGACACAATATTGTGGGAGAGAGATTTATCAAGCATGGCTCGTGAGGTATCTACAGTTGTCAAATCTCTCAATGGCTGCATCTTCAGCAAAATGTTTAATTATGAAGTTCTTCTTTTTCCCCCCCAAATCTATCAGCTGCTCCTTTTTTTTTTTTTTTTTTTTAATGATGTGCGGTTGTGAGAAATTATTCCCACACCAATGCACATACTCCCTGAAGCATTTTCAAAGCACTCTACCCTGTTTGAAAGTCTTACGACGTCTGCTGAGTCATCTCTTTAGTTCATGACCAAACAATAATTAGAGATCTCACTTTGTCAAAATGAGTGAGACAGTAACCCGTGAGAGGGAAAAATGTGCGGCTGTTCGTTTCCATTAGGGATGATGAAGATGCTTTGAAATTACTGTGTTCAGGATCACGAATGCTTAACCTAAATGACAAAACATAATTTAGTGTTATACACAGGAAAATGTAGCATAATATTGTTCTTAGGGCCTTAGTTCTTAGTATGTAGGCCTAGCTGTGGTTTTTGATAGCAGTCAAGAGATTATGTATAAGTCCCACCTGAAAATTAAAGAGCTGATGGTCATCTACTGCAGAGTAATACACCGACCAGGGGTAAGTACCTCATACAACCCACATCAAAATACCCAAACTACCCCTTTAAGTGTCACCCTTGCTGAATTACTGCAATCCAGGCTTTTGCTGCAACAACCAGTTGGTTCTGTAGCTTTAAGTGGCATATGTTTGATAATGGCAACCATAAAACCATAAACATATACAGTGTATGTACTGATTACTGTGTAACTAAACATATTTTAGGCAGCTTTCAGAGTTTTGACTCTATTTTTACTACTGTTAGATCATGTTTTCACTAGGGTTGTTCCAATCTGTACTGATGATTTTATTTTTATTTTTTTTTACGTCAGAGCACAATTTGTGGCAGAATGCAGACACTACGCACCATTACTCTGGCAAAACTGTTGATAAATGTCTGCAGTGTGGAAATAACTTAAATTAGAAAGCAAAAGCAGTTCAACAGCGATATGTAATATCTGTAATTCAACCGTTTCGCGGAGCTGCATTTAAGGCTATGTCGCCACGTACCAAAACGATCTTTTTTTCCCTTGGCATCATTTCAAGAATATTTGCTTCCAAACAGATCCGTAGAAAACAACTCAACACGCTTTAGTTCATATTCCAGGCCTATAGGTGGCGCTTGAAATTCACCAAAACGGAGAAGAAGAGACGGATAGCGCATGAAACTTGCGCACTGTATACAAACAAACAGTAGAAGAAGAAACCGAACACGACAAGCTAGTCTGTTGTCCATAATCCTTTTTCGCTCAGTGTAGTTTCAGAGCAGCATAATATTTTGCCCTTGTAACCCTGATAGGCTCAATATCTTCTGCAGCATGAACACAAGCATGTAGTCCACCATTGTTGTTGTTGTTGTTATGAGACGGCGCAGGGTTAAGAGGTCTAAGGCTAGAGGTCAAGGGGTGGGGCGATGGCGTCATCAAAACGCAAAATATGCGGATTCGCCCTCCACATGAGAATGCAAGGGCTGCGTTTTCGGTTTTTTTCCACCCTGAGACCAGGTTTCAAAAAAGTGCGTTTACAGGATCCATGTGGACGATCAGCCAAAACGATGCAAAACATGTGTGTTTACATACAGAAGCGTTTCCATGTGGATGGCCCCTAATACTACTCGTTTGATTCGGCATATTAACAAACACTAAAAGAATACAACGAGTTCACTCGAGAGTTCAGGCAAAGGCACCAAAGCAGCAAACACTCACGGATGATACTTTCAAAAGTAAAGAGAATTTATCCTCAAGACAGCGACATGGCCAAAATGATTACAGAGAAGGTAATTAAATGAATCACTCTGGATAACCAGCTCATCTCCGTGGTAGAGGATCAGGGTTTTCGTCGTCATCTGGAGATTCTGAATCCCTGGTATTTTTTTAAGCATTTAACAATGTCTTGTGGCCTAGCTGTCACTTACCAATCTCACTTACAAATATTAAAAACGTCAGCTACATTCTTCTTTCAATACTATACTATGGTGATGTGCATAGTTTCCCTGTGCAGCTGCCTGTCATATAAAGATTTAAATGCCTCTGATTAATTGATGTGGGTTTGCACCAGCTCCACACTGAGATGGGAGCTTGTGTGCTTGCTGTATTATTCAGATGGCTTTAAAAGCACGTCAACTCAATTACAGGGGTTTTACGAGAAATATCATGTCCTGTCCTACTACCTCAGGAGTAACATCTCAGGCCAGGAGCCGGGAATACCCTGCACCTCGGATTCAAGTGGAAGAGCCGAAGGCTGAAGGTGTACCGCTGGAATTTCAGCCAAATATTTGGGCTGTCAGTTCAGATCGTTGTTAAGGTCAGGTTTTGTATATATTAATGCAGGCTCCATCCAGGTTGTGCAATCATGTTTCTACTGACATTTAAGCTTCTAAGAGACACGCCACATCATATTTTTAATATTCATGCTTCGGGCATAAATGTTTATCTTTTGGAGAATTCAATTTAATTACTCCCAATGGATTAACTGAATGACCGGATATAATCTGTAAATCCATTAACAACGGATTTTAAATCGACGTTGCCTGGAACTTTGACTCAGCTTTTGTTTTATGCAGCAATTGGGGTTTGTTTTTAGCAGCTCGGAGGGAGAAGTGTATTTGTTATGCTGCCTTCATTTCATTCACAAGATGGCAAAAAAACACAGGCAATGCCTCACAGTGCAGACTCAGCAATATCACTCTACTTGTTTCTTCAGTCATTTCCATTATGCAGCTGGGAGAAAGACATCATGCTGCATATAAAGCTGTCAGAGTCTACGGAGACGCAGCCACTATTTCTTCCGTCTTTTTGCTTCCACTGCACACTAAGCAATGCATTTGCGGGGAAAGATTTGGAAGCCACAGTTGCTGATGTTGGGTTGCTCAACACAGACAACCAGCATTAAATTCAGAGCCCACCTAAACCAAATTTACTGTAGCATTAAATTGTGAACTAGCTTTCCCTTGTTGTGACTCTACCCATCGTTAATCCTTTATATGCTAATGCTCCTGTATTGGAGGCAAAGATGTAGTTTAAAGGTGGGCTGGTTTGAAAAAAACAAGCAGATTTGCAATCAGGAAATGTCATTTGGAAAGAATGACGCAGCGCTGTTGAAATATTAAAACTGTAAGGCACAAGCACCAGTGGACTCACCCCCCAAAAAACGCAGGATGCCCCTTCCGGTGGACAAAAGGTAATAAAGTGCCCTCTAATCCTGACTTTCTGTGCACTGATGCCCCACCGTAGACAAAAAAAAGCACCTTTAATTTTTTTTCACCCCAGCCCAAGTCCAAGAGATGATCTCTTCATCTAGTCTTACTACCTTTCACTAAATCATCTTCATACAAGGTCAGAACCGATTGTTTATGTTAAGACAGTTTATTTATATTTTCAATTGACAGTATCAGCCAAAAACAAACATTGAAAATCCAAATCATATGATGGCAATGGAACCAGAGGGCTTCAGGACAATGGTGGAGAACAGGTGGAAAAATCAATACCAGTTCCATCACAGACTATAAATTAGATAAATTCAAATACAGCTGTCTGTAGTTTTCTTTGACTATATATCGTATCTAATGCAAAGTTGTAAGAGCAGGGGAACGGAGGGGTCAATAAAGCCAGGGTCAAGGGTTGAGGGTTATCAACGGGTCAAGAGGTCATCTCAGTGGAATGATGGGGTCGGTCTTTTGGCCAGGAGTTGCAAGTCAGCCACAGCATGGGCAGGGATGAGGTCAGGGAGGTTTAGGACATATGGGACAGTTAAGAACGTGAAAAGCAAAAGGTTTTAGACAGGTCATGGTCATGGTAGAGAGGTCAGATTTCAGAAAATAAGGGTTTAAGGGAAGAAGAGCTGTTGCGTGCTGACAGTGCACTTATCATTCATTCTGAAATTTGGGGAGGGGCAGGTGGGGGTGTCTGGCACATGCACCTGGTATATGTTGCCAGGCAGCTGAAAGTGGGTGTGATCACGGGAGAGCAAGGCAGGGCAGGCAGAGAAAATTAAGATACACAACAAGAGAGGAGGAAGAGTCACACAATCGGCTCCCTGCAGAGGACGATTTCCAGCTCGCCGCGGTAGAGCTTCCCTCCGTCAGACAGGCTCATGATGCTCTGCTTGTAGCCCGTCAGGTTCTTCACATCCACCTCCTGAACAAGGGAAAAGGGGTGTGGTTGAGGAAAGTATCACTAAAGTGGATACATTCTTTAATTTTGGATTACTAGTTAAGCTAAGCAAAGTTCAACCCATGGCATTCCACCAGTTTTTTCCTGTCACACCTTCTGCAAGTTACTTCCAAATCATTTTGGGACCTCCAGGGTATCAGAGACTTGGGATACACGTGTCAAGCTTTGTGTTATATACATGTTAATCTAATAGTGTTGGCTGATTTACTACATGCAATGTTTCAGAATTTTTTTAAAATGAAAATTGACTTCAAATAGAGGTAAACAAAAGAAGCCCACTGTTGTTTTTGATGTCTGAAATTGCTACTGGATAGAAGATTGCTAGTTGGCTAAAAAGTAAATTTTCAGCTTTTTAATGTTTCCAGTTGTTGCCAAATGAGAGCTGTGGAAAAGGGATTCAACCTGTCTGTTTAACAAACAACACTGTTCAATGGACAATCCTGTTACAATAACAAATACATCGTGATTGTTATTAAGTGTTGAGCCATTTAGCCCTTGATTTATAGTATAGTATAGTATAGTATAATGTAGTATGTAGTAATGTAGTCCTCCAACATTTGTTTGTGTTTTTATTTATGAATATTGTTATAACAGTCTTTGCCACAAACACAACCAGTGCACTTAAGTGTATTTTGATGTTGTAGTATTTTGTGACTTGATGCTTTATGCACAATGTCAACCAAAGTAAACATGACACCTAAATTTAGTTCACAATGTTGTGACTTGGACATCTTGGAAAAATAGTGTACAAGGTTTTTGCTTTGAGCATTCTGAAATCAAAACTGATTACACAGTGTAACGGCTGTAGGAAAATGACACCATCCGCATATAGATTGGCTCGCTTTTACTATGCTATTTGATCTGCATAGCTTTTCAGCACTGCTTTCTTATTCATACAAATGGGTATTTTACTCTGCCTTTTCATAGAGCTGAGATCAGGCTTTCTAGGTCAAATTGGGGTTCTTACAGTTGCTTTTGCAGGCTGCTGGCAGTAGCTATGTTGCTAACCCTGTCTTTTTGCGACAGCGGTGCCAACAGTAATACCACAGGAAAATGTACAGGGGTGAAATTTAAAAGTTTATCTGTTTACACTTTAGAAATGTATGTTTCTGAGTCTTTTGCCCTGCATTCATTTTCTGGCATCAAATCCTGACAACAACACTGAGAACTTCAGTGATGTCATCCCAAACGAACCTTAACCTCACTAACATTGTCTCCTGTTTCATCCTGGCCTGTGCCGATATATCGTACACATCCTGCATGGAGATGCTAAGCAGTTAATACGCTTCAGTCATTTGATGATACCAATAAAGCTTTTGATCTGGGCTTTAGCAGCACTAAGAATCATCAAGCTGTCAAGAGAAATCCTCACATGCACCTTGTTTGCTTGTTTGCATGTTTACCACTTCTATTATTGTGCTTCTGATATAAAGACAGCATGTTGTGCTGAAGAGTTATGTGTAAAATACAGATTTACATATATTTCCATTTTGTTTCCGTTCTGATCCAAGGTAGGTATGAAGAGAATACACAGTGGAAATTATAAGAGAGAAATGCTTTCAGATGCCAGAAATCTCAAGCCAGGCCACGATATGCACTGCTTTACAAATGCCTGTAGGAACTGAGCATCTCACCTTCTTGTTTTTCTGGTAGAGGTCTCGTAGCAGGGCGTCCAACTCCTGCTCATCGATGTAGCCATTCCCATCCTGAAAGACGTTGACAGACAGACACCACAAACATTATTTCCATCTCCATACATTTGGAAAGGACTGGAAGGACAGACAAGTTTACTGTAAAGATCTGAAGAAGCGAAACTTTAGCCTTACACCTGATTGTGTTATTTTCAGCAAAAGCCTGCATTTCCTTCTGAACAGTGTGCACCAGCTATATTTAAATCCTGAGCTGCCTTTCTGTGCCCTGCTCGACTTCATTCAATATTTTATGGCAGGGCTGTGAATTCATCGGCCAAATGGCCATTCAAGAATGATGATTTTAAAAGACTTCCCATTCACAACTCTGTAAAGGGGGTTATCTGTAAAGTCAACATGGAGCCACTTTGCTAATTAATGAGTTATGTCTCACAGTAGTGTTTAGAGCTGGAAGCCAAAAACTAAGTCCAACTCTGGGAAATTTTCCCTTGGCAGGAAACACAAAACCATGTTCTGTTCATCAAGGCTCAGTCTCAAGACGATTTCAGTGCTAACTGGCTCTCCAGCCTTATTTTTTACTCAGGGAGATGCTGTTTGATGTTTACAAAGCAAAAGACTGAGGTGTCCTAGATCTTGGGAATAAAGTGTGAGTTCTATTTATTTACACTTTAAGGATGAAAGATGAGCGACTCTGCAGGGTAACGAGAAGACGGAGCGACGTCAGGTATCAGTCAGCCTGACTCGGTTGCGTGCCATCTTACATTTAAGACATTTTCAAGGCCTCGCACAGTTTGGGGTTGAGGCACTGTGAGCCATGTTAGCGTTCAGCTGACCAGACACAGTTTGCCCTGCCCGTGATCTCTCAGTACCAGTGACAGCAGCTGCCTGTGTTTCAGCTGCAGGGGCTGAGCTCATGACAAAATGATGAAACTAATTACACACAGAAACGGTACTGCTCCGTTGGCAGAGAGAGTCTGCATGAATGGTGGCTCGTCTATAATTTAACATTCAACCCTGTTCTCTGCAAGCGAGATTGAGAGTGTTAGCCTTCAGTCCAAGCTGAGACATGTACTCGCACGCAACCTCCCCACTGCACTCAAGAACTGCTTTTTTTCTGACTTCTTGCTTCCCAACCTGAAGTCCAGAGGTGAAATATGCACTAAGGCCAAGACAGTCAATGGCGAGAAATATAAATCTTGTCACTGACTGTGTCAGTAAAAAAACAAATGACTGACACACACTATTGTCTGTAACTCTGTTCTGCTCTTGTCTGTCTTGTATCATATCACTCCCTGTCATCCCTCCCTGGCCGTCTACTGCTAATGTGGAAAATGTGGCCATTAACTCACCACTGCTCAACCACCCTGAGCTGTTTACGTAGGGACAGGTGCTGAGCTTAACTCATTTCCCTAGGTGGTTAGGGAGCGCCCAAGTTACAAAATTTGCATATGCAGGATTTTAACTAAAGGGAGACTCCAAAACAAACAGCGCTGAGTCATTCAGATTCAAAAGTCTAGACTGTTTTTTTGCAAAGTGTGCACTGTTGCGAGTGCAATGTCCTCTTACTTAACATTGTTAATATATAGTGTGTTTTCTTTCCCCCTGAATGCTCTCATAACAGACTCATATCAGCGTTCATATACCTTTTAGATGTAAAATTCAAGCCCCTTTCAAGCACTTTTGAGGCAAAACATTTCCAGACTCTCAAAGCCTTATATATTGAATATGAAATGTTACTATGAAGGCAACTGTGAACGATGAACTTGACAGTTTCCTTTATTCCCATAATACAGTATATTGCCACTTCCAAATCTATTCTAACTTCAATTGTGTGTTTTCATCACAAGTATTTTATTCTTGCTATTTTGGATGCCAGGAGACAGCAAACAAATATTTTTGACGAGAATAGATTTGATAGAATAGATGAGAATAATGAAAATGAAAATTTTGCATTTTCCAAACTATAAGACTCAATACTTACCTGACTAGGTAGTCCCTCAGTGTCCCACCCATTTTCAAGTTAGATTCTATTCCTCTAGGCTCAGCTAAATTCAGTTCATAGTTTCAAACACACCTCATTATTTTAACCGACAAATATTTAATTAACATTCAACAACAGCTCCCATTATGTTTTAATAGTTTCCCCATGGCTGAGACACATGGGAGACAGTTAAAATAACTTGGTAGCTGTTTTTCATCAATATGAACAATGAGGTCTTCACATGTTACTGTCCAGCAGTGTAGTCAATAGTAGCACCCTGGTTTTTCAAGGGTTAACAGTTTCAAGAACAACTTTTAAGATACTGTACTGTGGCAACTATACACAGAAAACTGAAAGCGAGAGGAGGAGAAGCTCACCCAGAAGATGGACCAGTGTGTTTGGAGAGTGTGGAAAATAAAAGACATCTATATTTAACACCGCTGACAATAAATAGTCTCTTACCTTGTCATAGTATGTGAAGATGGCATTGAACTGCTCACTGGTCAACTTGACGCCCTGTAAATAGAGGGGATATATTATGGCATATTGAAAAATACCATTTTCCAGTTCATGATTCAGTTACCACTAAAATAGATTTACATGCTTTGGTGCTCAAAAATCGCATCAGTTTTCTCTTCCTCCTTCTGAAATGCTCTGTTTTAGCTCCTGTTCCTTTAAGGCCCTCCTCCCAAATACCTAGTCTGCTCTGACTGGTCACCTCACACATGCCTGAGCCAGCATCACTAAACAGGGGTGCAGCTGTGCTAAATCAATTCTTACGCCACCAGACCAAAACTATGCAAAAGTGTGATGTCACAAAGTCACGGAATTAAAGACAAGGTTATTGTTGAGACATTTCAGGAGAAGTGTTTTCTGTAGCAGAGATGAGTTTATGTTGGTGTGGACTTTTTAACCCTGACATTGTTTCACATTTACAAGAACCTATAACAGTGTATTTAACACAATGAGGGAGAGGGAGGGAGAGTAAAAAATGTAAAAAAAACTTTACAGGTCTCCTTTAATTTTGATTACCACACTACAAATTGCTAAATATCAGCAGTCACAGTAAGATAGTATATCATAAAATAAAGGGGCTATTTAGTTGACATCTTAATGTGTAATTTTGTTTCTTTCCGCATCATCTTTGTTCCTTACCTCGAACTTGAGTAAGAAATTCTCCTGAACAGGGAGAAGCCTGTGGGAGAGAGAGACTTTATTAGTGGACACCAAATTTGTTAAATTATTCAAATCTGATGATGGCGAAAGAAAACCAGCACGCAGTATGTTTCAACATTTACATAGCGAACAGAGGCAAGTAAAATAGCACATTACCTTGCCATCTCTGACAGGCCCAACTTCCCATCTCCATTCAGATCAAACATCCTGAGCTACAAAGTGGAAGCAGAGCAGAGATAGGAAGGGACAGAGGAGAAAAACTGAAAGGAACGTTTTTTATAGATATGTGCTGTCAAGATGAAAGCAGATGCGTCTCATGAGTTTCATAGACAGAGAAATCGAATGGACAGCCATAACGTTTCTACCTTTATTAAAAACCACCACTTCTTTTTTCTACAACTCATAGTTCAAGCTATTTACCAGAGGACCAGTAAAAAGAGAGTGTCCATAAACCTGTTTCAGACATTTCAGCTAATGCAGTGGATAGGGATTTTTTTTAATTTCTCTCTTAAAGGGCAGAGTGGAAAATAGAATACAAAAGCTTCCAAAAATCGGATTTTATATTTTTTCATCCAAAACTGAAGATTCAGTCATAATCTCCAGTTGAGAAAATATAGCATGGCTCCAGAGTATTCATTGGGTGCAATCCCATTCCCGGGAAGCCCAGAGAGCCCAAAGTAATTAGAAAGATGTTATTTCCGCCCACTGTAGCTGCTAAGCTAAAAGCGTTAGCGCGCACCCCATCAGCAGTGGGTGCATAAACTTGACAAACTTGACCTGACATGAGTCTTTTCAAATTAGTTTGGGCTGTAGGGGCTTCTGGAGACTTGGATTACAGTTGACTATCTGTATGTAGCCATTTAGTGGATTTTTAAGTTGTTGGTTTTTTTTTTACATTTTAAAACAAGTCCCCATCTACTTCAGTTATTGAGGAGAATGCAGCAACGCAGTTTCACTGTGAAGCTCTGCAAATGTTTTGTGGTCTACGAAACTTCACCTGACTTTCCATCGGCATGGGGGTGAGGAGATGATGACTAAATTATATGCTTAAATGTGCTTTATGTATGGTCTGTCAAAATAAAAGGTAACAAAGATCATCTAATAATTGAACACAATGTGGTTGCACATGTTTTCATATATCTATATCTATATCTATATCTATATCTATATCTATATATCTATCTATATATCTATCTATCTATCTATCTATCTATCTATCTATATCTATATCTATATCTATCTATCTATATATCTATATATATGTATATATAAAATAAAAAGATTAATGTATGAAACGATTAATTTAAAATGTTGACATTTTCTTGACAAAACTATTATGATACTCGCAATAACCAAAAGAAAAAAAAACTTATTTACCTGTCTTACCTTTGATGAAGCTTCTTATTTTCAGGGTTAGGGTTAATAACAAAGGGCTGTCATGATTTGGATTTTGGTTTGGTCATTTCCTGTGTCTTTTGTAGATCATATTCTCATCTGTGTTGTTTCGACCTCCTATCTTTATCTGTTTTCCCCGCCCTTTTTTCTGCTCACCTGTGATTTACATTTTTCCTATGACTTTTCTTTGCCTTCCTTTTTTGTTTGCACTTTGGATTTTGGACATCAATGTATTATTACTGCTAACTTTTTGTGCTTTTACCATCCTGCTTTTGTGTGTCTTGCATTTGGGCCCCTTTTTGATAAACTCTTAACAATGGCTTTGCTAGCATTGTGTAAGTATTTGATTTCATCACTACAGCAAAAGTCCAGCAGCAGCAGCAGCAGCACCTCAATGATACTGTTGCCCAGGTTTTTAATTCATGTGTATTATTTCACAAATATCAATCAACTTGCTGTTTTCCCTCAATTATCGTTTTTACCATCTGTGACTCTAATGTGTAATAAAGATATGAAGAAAGAAAAAATGACCAAGTGTATCTATAAGCGCGTTGAGGAAAAATGCACTCTAGCAAATCAGGTCAGGTCAGCCCTGGGCTATTCAGGAACAAGCAGATGTTATAGCACATCTGGGCTGTAAACACTCAACCGGCAGGATATGATGGGTCACAACCATTCAGTCGCACTGTGCCGCTGCCACCAACACTCAGGTCTCTGAAGTCCTCCAGGACAGACAGACACGAGACATATACCCATCATAAAGAATTCATATGACTCACAGTGTTTCTGTAAGATTGTATTGGTATTACCAAAGTTTTACTTTTTATATTAGTTAAGCCATTTATAGTTTTTTATGACTTTGAGAGACTCAGTTTGGTACTGGATGTATTTTATGAGCTGATGTGAGCAGTGTCCTGTTTGAGAAAGAGGCAGATTGTCCTTTGAACTTTTAAATTAGCAGTTAATTACTGAAATGTGTGTGTTTTGATGAAAATCAATAAATAAACTTATGATTCTGCATAAGGTATAGCACAAAACAATAGTGCTATATTCTTGGCGGTGTCTGTTGGTGAGTGTATTCAAGAGTCTTACTATGGTCTGTGTATACTCCTGGAGCTTCTGGTCATCGTAGTGTCTGTTAGCCTTCTCCAGCAGGTCTGATAGGAAGCCCTGAGGAAACATACACAAGTGAATGAAAAAAGGACAGAAGAAGAACAGGCAAAAGTATGGCATATACAGGGTCTACGATTTCATCTCACATCATTTCACCAGAAACTCACAGCTACGCAAAAGCTTAATGAATATTTGGAGATTCAACGTAACCATCTGATGTCACAGATTTTACAGACTTAACACAAATTGGTAAAAATTTGGTATCAGTTTAACCTTTTCAAACATTCATCTTTCAGTATTTAAAAATATGGACCGCAAAAACAGCAGTCTCCTCACTCACAAACCTGAAGTACTGTTAAATGAGACGTATTATGCTCATTTTCAGGTTTCTAGGTTACTACTAGAATACGTTTACATGCTCTAGTGCTCACATCAGTTTTCTCATACTGTCCAGCACTGCAGCACTGTATTCCTCCATTATGTGAAATTCTCTGTTTAAGCTCCTGTCTCTTTAAGGCAACCTGCACAAATACATAGTCTCCTCTGATTGGTCACTTCACACATGTCTGAGCCAGGACCACTGACAACAACAGAGCAGCTACATTAAATCAATTTGTACGCGCCAAACTAGCTGCTAGACATGAATTGCGTAAATGTGTGACGTGCTGACGTAGTATGAAGTCATAGAGTCGTGGAATTAAAGGCGGGGCTACTGACGAGGCATTTCAAGAGCAGCGTTTGCTGTGGGAGAGTAAAACTGATGTAGCAGTAACATGGACTCAAATATTAAAAGTAGAAGAAATAATTGTTTAGAGCAAAGTTTAGTCTCTTCAGTTTTGGTGACTGATTTCAACATTAATTGATGAGGGAAGCAGAGAAAAATATTTTTAAAAAAGTAAGGAAAATAAGAGGGTAGAGGGGATTAAGGTCAGATGGATTGAGAAACAGACACAAATGACGACAATGATGAATGAGCAAAAGTATCTTGTATCATGAATTTATTTTGTTTTGTATGTGAAATAGTCATCTGCAGAGTAAAGAGTAACTTCAGTCATCATGTACATTACATTCAATGCAGTAAAATAGTGATGAAAATTCAAATGAAGCTACTGCAGTACCATTATCCCAAATGTATTAAGCTGAGTACTTGAGTTGATATACACAGACATTTTCCGTGTCAGCTCACCGGCATGAGGCGAGACAAATGTCTGCCTCCTGTGATCTCATCTGCACTTTTCTAAAGGTTTCAAAAAGCCGCACTGGAGGAACTCATCTGCACCTGGTCAGAAATGTGATGCCGTAACAGCCCAGGCAGCCTAATCTGTACATCTGTACGTGATGCTGATCACTGACTCTGTTAGTGTTTTCCTCCCCTGTGTGGAGCACTCCCCTTTATATAATTTGACACAATATTTCCAAAAGGTGTTGGAGTGAATAACATTTGTGCATTCTACAAAAAATGTTCGCATCTGAATCCTCACCTGAAAAAACACAGTCATGGTCATTGAGGAATTGCCTGTGTAGCAGCCAATTAACTCTCCCGGGTCAGAGCTGCTGCCTGGCTTTACCCGCCCATATGCTCACATGTATCAAAAATAATGGCAAATTAAACTGAACATCCTCAGTGTCAATTATTTTGAAATGTTGATTATCTGCAGATGTTTTTAGCTTATATGTCTCTTGATGACTCCTAATGGTGCAAAGACTACAGCGTGGATTATCACTTGCTTATTTTTACTTGATTTCTTTGAAATCTGATATGTGAATAAATATTTTCAACAGTTCTGAGTTGGCTGATAAGATTAATACCACTCTCATGAGATATGAAGCTAGTGCTTGCAATCAATCAGCTTAGCTTAGCATAAAGACTGGAAACAGGGGTGGCGAGCTAGCCTGACTCCATCCAAAATCTTCTTACTTGTGCCTCCAAAGCTCCCTCATGAGCACATCATATCTAGTAGTTTGATCCCTATAATAACATAAAAGCCAAAATAACAAGTTGTGGCTTTACAGGGTGTTATGTGCTACTCTTTTGTGGCAACAAACACTCCAGCAACTGGGGAACTGAGTGCTGTAGTTATGAGTCCTGAAGCCTGAAAATCAGTTAGCACTTCTGGTACCCTCCCTTCAAAGTCAAAGGCTTTTTGTCGAGAGAACCAGGGCCATGCTATCTTCCAGGCTAGCCTACAAAAATTCGCCATTGCTATACCACGCCATGCCAGTAGTTTTGTCCAGATGCTTGTTGGTGTTAACCTCTGCTTGCAGTCTTTAAGCTACGCCAACTTTACTTTAGCATTATAACTAGCATACAAACATCCAAGTGATTTCAATATTCTCGTCTAACTCTTGGCAAGAAAGCTAAGCTGTACTGAAATTATTCCCTTTGGCACACAGAATCATTACTATTGCTACACAGGATAGTTACTGATTAGAATACATTACATCTAGGAGGTGATAAAAAAAAAAACATACATGTACTCAAGTTAAGTCTATTTTAATATTTAAAATGAATCAAAAGTATGGAAAAAACATTGAGGAGATGAACTGAAAAACATGACTTTTAGAATACATTAATATGATGCAAATGTTTACAGGGAGAGACGGGGGATATGGTTTTAGCAGCTATGTAACCCCTCAAGCAGTTACTAGCCCACTAGTTACAGTTTAGTGGGGTAGGTGCTCTTTTACATGTGTGCGTGATGCATTTGAATGTGTGTGTGTGGGGGGGGAGAAAGACAAACAGACATAACAAAATAAAAATACGTATGACCAAGAAAGCAAATGAATAACATTTGTAAAAAAAAAGACACAGTTATGCTAGCCTTTGGGATGCAAATGTAGATATATGATCAGAACTTGGATGGCAGCAGTTTCCATTAAAAAGATGCAACATGCTTTATCATTGAGCATTACAATTTGCAACATACCTTCAATTCATTTGCTTCAATGTAGCCACTGCGATCTGTATCATATCGCCGCCATGCCTAAAGGAAAGCGACAAAACAAAAAAATGTCGTATTAACGGTGCTTCTTCAGCGCTGATGCACAAAGCATCAGCCTTCTGTGGAGTGATTTACATTTCCCATCCCCCGCCCCCCAACATTAATTCTCTCTGATCGAACCCAAGCTTTTAACTGCACTAAGAGTTTGATTTTTCCCTGCTGCAGAGAAGAAATCATTCCAGGGAGGAAGACCACAAAAGCCTGGACTGTCGCTGTTATCACACGGTTTGCAATACGATACCATTCACCCGCACACTGAGTGGAGGGCAACGAGAGACAGAGAGAGAAATGATGGGGGGGGGAGAAAGTCATTTTAATGAATGTTTTAATCTAGCAGCTGTCCCTGTCCAAAGAAGAGGCTCCTTATCAAAGATGGATGGCCTTCCCCCTTTCTCCTTCTCCTCTCCTCCTCCTCCTCCCCCTCTGCTCCTCCTCTGGGCTCTGCAGAGAGGGGCTACAGTGGTGTTATCCATTATATATGACTCTGAAAATAGAAGGTTCTGCTTCCTCATTCTAACACTTTAAAAAACCCTCCGCCCACTTCCTCCTCCCCGCACCCTTCAACAAAGACTGATTAATCCTCCTCTCTTGCTTTATGTTCTCAAACTCCGGCTCTCAACTTCCCATCGACATTTCATTTACGTCCGCTCTGTTCCAGCTCTCTCTCGTTTGCCCTTTGTATCCTTCTCTCTACACACCTTCTCTTTCACTCATCCTCCTCCTCTCATTTCATTATTTCTTTTCAGTATGACACAGGAGACAAGGACAGTCCCTTCCCCACATGTAACTGGTTTCTAATTGGCTCCATTCTTTCATCGCAGCACATCTAACATGGAATCTGCCATTTTCTTATCTTCTGGAGGCATTTCGTGGAATAAATGATTTCCTTTTTTCTAGTACCTTTCAACACATCTTGCTCTGCTGAAGGCTTTTTGTTACTTCTACAATCCGCTATTCATAATTCAAAGCAGAGCTTAACTTGTTTATACCATACTTGGACATTTCCATATACAAATGGTTTCTCAAGCACACAAGTTGGCTTGAAATGTGAAAATACATCCAGATAGACCACCTAAGAAGTATCTTACTGAGCTGATTTCCAGCGGGTTAACTGTTTACTACAGATAATTTGGACGTTTGGTATGCTAGCTGTTGACTTGCTTAATTAAAGTGTCCGATATATTTCTGTGAAGTTACTACAGATTACAGTACTCGTATGTAGTATGTCATACTGTCGAGGCAAGAGTTTTCCAAATCTACCAATTGGGTTTTAAAGGCCATAACTTCACTTCAGTCAAACGTTTGATTTTATGTGTATCATGCCAGCTGGAATTTGAAAGTTATACGTGTTAGCTCATCTGCAAAACCCCTCTACGGTTACCCATAACAAGCCATAACTTCACTGCTCTGCGTTGAACAGCAGAAACATATTTAAACATATTTCTTTTGGGAGAACCAAATGCAGCCTGATTAGTTTGATTGTCCAGTTACTTAGCACAAGTTTGAATGCTTGGTTAATGTTATGGTGCAGTTGTTGGCGCTTCACAATTGACAAGCAACTGAATAGACGATGGATAATAAAAACAACAGCATTCTGCCGCTTCCTAGCGAACATTACTATCCTATTACATCCAGTATGTTTCACCTACAGGTTTAAATAAATGTGTCCAAGATGTGTGCTCATACTTTGGAATCATCTACCGCCTACCATCATATCTGTCAAACAGTAATGGTAATTTTAATCAGGTGAGATGATAACAATTTGCCTGATTCCCTACATCAGTCCCTACTGTAGGTATTGCAACCTGGAACACAGCAGTACGACATTTGAGCTTCTCACCTTGGTTGTGGTGTCAGAGGAAAATGGCCGCTGTGTGCATATGGTCTATTCTACAGTCGATGTTCATGATGGAACAGCTGTAGTTGCTCAACCACAAACCCTCAGCAGTACAATTGGACAACTATGTGCGCTGTAGGCAGACAGCCTGCGGTTTTCTTCTCAGACTACTCCAATTCATTCCACTAATTAGTTCACCTTCAACCATAGACAGGAAACTAATCTGTGAAATTAGCTGGTAGGTACAAACGAGAGCATGCAGGCTGTCTCCCCTTGACTGGTTGACCGAGTCTGCTCCATAATGTACGGTTGGCTAAGTAAGTATGTCCTGCCTGATGGCATTTCTTGGAGAACAGAAGCTTTTACATCAACACTTTTTTGTAAGGAACTGATCAAACGGCAGAGTTCATCAGTAGATGAATAAATACCGGTCCATTCACACACGATAAGAAACTTACCGCCATGAACTCGGCACTGGAGCTGACAAACTGTCTGAAGCAGAGCAAGAAGTTCTCTTCAGTTGGGAGAATCTGGGCCAGCTGGAGGGAGAAATGATGGGAAATGGGAGTGGTGAGAAAACAAAATGGTGGGGTCAATATGCTTCCAGAGAAGAGATGGAGACTGGGGAGCTTTCTGTCCGCAATACCTCAAATGGGAAACCCAGACATAAATAATAGAGAGCCATAACCTTGGAAGCGGTGCTATGCCTAACTTAAAACTATTTTTAAATATCATGTTTTTGGGTATTGAGACAAAGTCAGCCTTTCAACAACTGACAGGAACGATCATTTGCAGATTTCCCATGCGGGTGGTGGATTATTGATATAACAGAAGCTCTCCTTGCATCTCAAATCGCACTCAAAAAAGGGTAAAATTGAGGGAGAGCAATATCCTAAACCGACACTCCATTACGACTATCATAAAGACTGTATTTACGCATCGATTGGAATATTGACCACGCTGCTGAAGCCTCCCAGTTGTATCTGTTTGGCTCTGTGAATTATCTTTTTCTCACTCTCCACAGAAAGCAGAAATCTCAGACCTTATCTACTGTTGTTTTTTGGGTCTCACTCACTTTTTAGTGGAATCAACATTTAGCCTGTGGTGAATGCACATCAAAAAACCTACCTGCTGTGGCACTGCCTACAAGCAAAAGAGCTTTGTTAAATGACTTTATTGTTTAAGATACACATTTTTTTTCACTTTCATACGGAAAGTTATAGAAAATTACTGCCACACTCACATCTGTGTGGTAAGTATAAAGCTACACCCAGCAATAAGCTAGGCTAATGGAGAATGCACTGCACATGGTTGCTTATTAGCTTCACTTAGCAAAAAGACTGGAAACCAGGTGAAACAGCTAGCATAGCTCTGTTTAAAGGGAATATGTTTGTATATTGTAAATAGGTTGTATCTAATTGTTTAAAAAATAAAAAAGAGGTGTTTAAACAACATGTTGGGGTTTTATTCGCCTTATGTAGTAAGTAAAATGTTAGTCAACTTCGTGTGGTTGGGCCAGACTTCCACTCACCAGAGTTAATAGAGCTAGCTAGCTTATCTAAATTGTATTTTATTGCGTTGGCTGCTGTGCTGGAAATGAGTTAGCTAATAGCTAGCCAGTAGGGGTACGTGCTTGACAGGAGGCCACGCACAAAAAGAAAAAACAGTCCACTTCATCTCTGGTTCAGTATATCTGTTAAAAAACAAGGTGAGTAGGGTTTGATGTGGAAAAGTCATTTAGCCTGGCTAAAGAGACAGTCACACATGACCCCCGGAAAACAACATATTGTTGTCTGTGGTACTTCATCAAACCGATATGAGTGATAGTAATGTGTATAATAAAAAGTGATGTGGCTTCTCATTGTATTAGTAGACAGCTAGCTCCTGTTTCCCTGTTTAGTCTTTATGCTAAGCTAATGGTCAGCTATGGCTACATACAAGAGAGTGTTATTAATCTTCTCTCCTAACTCCTGACTGGATAGTGAACTAGTGTGCTTCCGAAAAAGTCAAACTACTCCTTGAATGAAAATGACAGCTTTCCAAACACAGTACGAGAGGCACTTTGACGTCCTTACCTCTGACATCTCAATTCGTCCATCTTTGTTCTTGTCGAACTTCTGCATGAACTCCTTCATCTTTTCTCTGAATGTGGGGTTAGATGGGTCCTAGAAAAAATAAAATTGTACTTAATATCATTGAAAACATTGAATCAGAATATCTGGGTTTATTTTCTGGTCCCTGAACTCACCACTCCTGCTCCTCTCCGGGCCGTCTCCAATTCCCTGAAGAAGTTCTCCAGCTCCTTCCCCTCGATGTAGCCATTGCCTGGAAGACAAACGGACAAAAACGGCGTGTAATCACAACATACCACAAAGGACCTCTCTCGGTATTGCTGACATGCAAAAACCCCATCAGCAGATGTGGTCACAGTGTCGAACAGATCCAAGCATGGCTCGCTTTTTGCCCGAGTATTGATTCAAACATGAGCCTTTTACCAGTAGCTCTCTTCCTTCCCCTTCCTTCTGGCTCGATAGATAAGGCTATTGACTGACACGATGCAAACTGATCACTCCTCAAAGACTGCGTGTTCACAGGGTTGTAAGCAAGGAGAGGCTATATATGGAAAATTGCTTCTCTAGGATTTTGAAGGTGATGATCCACCGGCAGCTTCTTTTATTCCACAAGGATCAATACTTCCTTCAGCAGGGGAGTTTGGCAAATGGGACGAATCAATGTGGATAACAGTGCTCTGTGACAATTGCAACCTGAATTTTTTTCTTTTTTTTGCGATGATACACTGTCATGAGGAACTGAGGCTTCAGGTGTCTTAACCTTGTCTCTGCTGCAAGCTATCAATCATTTTTGACAGACCGTCCCTTTTTTTTTTTTTTAAAAAAAGTGGCGATTGTCATGAGATGATGTCCACCATGCTCTTCCCCTTCATGCCAAATTTAGCTTGAGGATAATAAAGTCGGTTTTCTTGTTATCTTGTTTTGTACTTACTCCTGGTGCTCTGCTGCCCTGACAGCAATCTATTCAGAGGACAAACGAGTACGCTTGCTTCACCCAGGTAGTCTGTGAGCCTGTGCCAATATCCTATCAACAAGCACGCTGAGTGGCCGGACAGATGGCTCCAAACGATGTGACGAGCTGCTTCAATAAAACCCTGGAAGGCAGAGCTGCCTCATTAAGCTCTAACAAAGATTATTATGCCATCTACTTCCTCTCCCTCTCTCTCTAACTTGCCGTCGCTCTCTTGTCATCTTCTACCTAACTCCCTCTCCCCAAACCAGCCGACGTCTTCACCCCTTTGTTCTATCCATGGGCATTTTTTTGCATAAGTTTGTGTTCGTGTTAGTGTGTGTTGGGCATGCATGCATTCCCGAGTGATGTTATCAAAACTCGTGAAGACGAGCGCTGCCTCTTTTTCGATAAGTGGGACAGTAAAAGGCCTCGCTGCGATCGAGCCTCCCCTCCTGTGGGTCTTATTGACATTTAAGCGCTCTCGTGAGGGATGGATCTGCTTGATAATTAAACGGGGTAATATGTGATTGACTACGAGCCTAATTGCATAAAACGACAATAAAAATAGATTTATGAAAAGATTATGCCGGGGCGCTGTCATACATTCAATAAATGCGCCGATAAATCCATCCACCCTATTATATTTGTGCATAAGGGAACATCTGTTTGTTCTGCGCCTATTCAGACGGAGGATAAGTGCTCTCAGCTCCCAGCAGCCTTTAAGCCACGGCAATATGCTTAAGGTAGCCCGCGTGTTCTTTGTCTATGAGATGCTACACGGCGCTGGAGACTAATTACAGAGTGTCTGTCTTGCACTTTAAAGGTACACTGTGCAGTTTTGGGGAAGAAGAGACTTCTTTTTCCTGCCTAAACAAACTTAATAAACAAAGTCTCTTTGCTTTCATGACTGAATAAACTAAATACACAAACTGACCTTAAAGGACAGCACAATGTATACTGTTTTACTCTGTGTACATGTGGCGGACCCTGCCACCTTTCTAACTTCAAACTGTGTTCTGCAGACCTTATTTTCCTCTGAGAACAGCTTGTTTGCTCACTTATGGAAAAATACATACTTCTGAGTTTGTATTATTACCTCATTAATATTGTAAATATCCAACTTCTGAGTTTGAGCTTCTTCTCCAAAACTACACAGTGCCCCTTTAAACTGTGCAGATAAAAAAAAAAAAAAGTCCCTGCCAGTGGCTACATTTTATCGCTGAGTTCGACTCAGCTCAAGATCGTTCGATTTAAATGTCAAACAGCTAGTTTTATATGTCATAATGAGAGCACTCCCACCAACCTACTCCCATACACTTTGGTCCTTCTAGGCAAGCAGAAAAAAAACACACACTCTTCAGATACTGCGTCATAAAAGTCCCAGGAGACGCTGGTAAAGGCGTTATTTCCTCTACCAGTCCTCATTCAAAAATTCAACCCCAACAGAGGAAAACTCTCAAAGTGGGCAGTCGTGCCACCCGAGTGCATTTTTTTTAAAGCCTATATAAAGTGCATTTGCCTTTCAAAGGAGAGTGCAGCCCTGTCTATTCAAATGTTTGGCGTCTAGATTACGGCTGGGTGGATTCAGGAGGCGGATGCACGCTTCATATTCTGGATTTACATATCCAGGTTAATAAAAATAATTGACAGCAAATGCTCTATAATTAGCCAAAGGAAGCGCAGTCGTTTCCTTTTCCAGCTTTGAAGTGATTGAATTGAAACAAAAAAAAAAAAAGTAAGAAAAGAAAAGGGCTGACAGAGACAGCAGAGGAAGATGAGAGGGACGCAGAGCGGAGGAGCTCGCGAGAGACGCAATCCAGATGAGACTTGATCCGGGGGGCCAACAGGGGAATATGTGGTTTCATCATCTCTGGGTGCATTCGCCTCCTGTGTATTTTTATCTGCATCTCAGACATGCTTACTCAATCTGAGCAAACAAATTAGCTCTCCCTTTTTTCTTTCTGCCGAGCCAGAAGACACTCCCAGTAATGAGAGCAGAAATCAAACACTGTAGCCAAATCCGTTGATGCACAACTGGCTGGATTTGATTTGCAAAGTGGCTCTTTGCAAAGCACAATATGTAAAATACCTCCGCGGTATGGACTTGACAGAGCTGGCGGGTGGGACTGATCGGCCATAATTAGGCCGGAAAGAGTAATAAAGGGGCAGATGTGCCAACTTTGTGTGTGTGCTCTGATGGAGGAACCGAGCTGCTGGGGCCCTCCACCCCGCCCCACCCAACCCCACCCAACTCCACCTCATTGCACCTTGATTTCCCCGCTGAATACCTTTCAGCATGTGAGCAGGCGTCAAAAACAAATCGTGTTAATGATGAATTCCCGGGAGTGTGTGTGTGTGTGTGTGTGTGTGTGTGTGTGTGTGTGTGTGTGTGTGTGTGTGTGCATGTGTGTGAAACAAATCGGTGCCACATACTTGTCTAATCTGCAGGTGTGTTTTTGGACCATCTTAATCTGAGGGACTCGGCCTGACTCTTACAGTGAACTCTCTGCCTCCTCCTCGGACTGACCGCTGTGGACTTTTGAGTCCGTCCGGGGCTTTTCAAAAGGGTTTCATCAGCACTTTCATCAGCTCTCAGCCTGCCCTAAATCCACAGAGGAGTCTGCGGACCTTCAGCTGAACTGAGAGCTTGAGAATTTTCCATTATTTGACTTTTGAGGCTTCCATGACAGCTTGGCTGATGTGTTCATTTGAGAGAATAGGAAGTCGTCCCGTGTCAGAATGTCACACTGCAGCACAGACGCATGCACACAGTGATATTTGCAGAGTGAGAACTAAACAAATGTGTGCGGAGATGAACGGGACTGATGCAAGAGGAGAAGACACTGATCGAGATTGAGAGGGGAAGAACCTCTCTCTGTCTTTCTGTGTGTGTGTGTGTGTGTGGAAGAGGGTTGTTGAATAAATTAGTGCATGGGACAATCTCATGTTGACACACATCACATCAATATCACGCAAATCCATTTGCTAACCTACACAGGGCTTCTTTCGCTGCATGAAGAGCTCCACCACCTGACAGTCTGCAGGTATTGATGAAGCCTAAATAAGCCATTTTTTTTTTCTTTTTTAATGGCAAATGGAAATCAATACAGGGAGCATCAGTCAGAGGCAATTACTTATAGGTAACATCCAATCTGTCAATGATTACGGGCAACTGGCAAACGCAGAGGAGCCTCATTAAATGACGTATTGATTGCAAAACAACACTTTAAATCAAATTTCCTGCATTATTGGGAAATTAAAACGTCAGGGGGTACTTCACTGACCAGGAGAGGACTCATAAAGCTTGATAGACGGAGGAGATAAAGGCTGAATCCATCCAAACCTATAGATTCATCCGCAATGTATACACCACTCAGATAAATAATTTCCCTGTCTGGGATCATTAAAGTAATTCTATCTATCTATCTATCTATCTATCTATCTATCTATCTATCTATCTATCTATCTATCTTAAAAAAAATCAACATTAAAGCTCAATATTTGCACTTTGTCTGTGCATGCATTTACATAAAGTGAATAATAATAATAATAATAATAATAATAATAATAATAATAATAATAATAATAAAAACTCAGGGGTAGTGTGGGGTTCTTTTAAGCATTGTAATCTGGTCCGACATCAGCTCTTCAACAATATCAAAGATGTAAATTAGACACAAAATAGTCCCTCTCATATTCCTGAAATATCATCGCAACATGGCGTTGACAGAAATACAGACTTGTGACATTCTTTTTGATCTCACCGCATCACTTTGCCTCCTACATCTCAAAATTGTCGCTTAAACACCTTAAAGAACACAAACTTTCGCAGGGATCTTTTTTTTTCTTTCTTTTTCTTTCTTTTCTTCTGCAGGATGATGCATTTCACTTCTTTTTCACATGCCTTCCCGCCTGCATGACTGCGCCTCCCATCTCTGACATGCCACTCAGTCATCTCTCATAAGTTTGTAATAACTTTCAGTTGTCCTACCGTCCGCGTCGAAATGCTTCCAAATGTCGAGGAACTGGGACGCGGTGACCTCGGCCAGGTGCAGGTGAGGAGGCTGCTGTGCTTTATTTGCCATGATGCTCTCTCTACGGATGCTGCTGCTGCTGCTGCTGCTGCTGCTGCGGGTCAGACGCCAGGAAAAAAATCCGCTCCAAACTTTTCTGTGCCTCTTGGATCAAACACACCCCTCACTGTGGCCCCTGCGCGCCGCCCGCCGCTTTTTAACCCCGGCGCGGGAGCGGCAACACCGCCGCTCCGCCACCGGGGGCGCACTGCCACAGACCATATCCATCTGAGTCAGCGTCTGCATCTCTCTCTCTCTCTCTCTCTCTCTCTCTCTCTCTCTCTCTCTCTCTCTCTCTCTCTCTCTCTCTCTCGCTCTCTGTTTGTGTGTGTGTGTGTGTTCTTCCAGGCTTGATGTAGTTGTGTGATAGGACATCTCGGGCACTGCAGTGGATAGACTGCCGTGTGTGTGTGTGTGTGTGTGTGTGTATGTGTGTGTGTGTGTGTGTGTGTGAGATGCAGATAGTGAGCAGACGGTGTCTTTTGTTGCATCATCATGCTTTACAGTAGTGCAGTGTGCAAGCGTGCGCGTCCCAGCGCTGTGCGCTCCTGCATGTGTGCTTGTGTGTGTTCCCACATCTGTGTGTGTATCTAAGCATGCAGCTCCCCGAGCCTATCTGCCAGTGTGTGAGGCTTCACAGACTTAATTAGAACTCACACACTAATCACATTTCCCACACTGCCTCCAGCCACCAGTGATTAGCCCACGTAATAAATGTAAATTCTGTAAGAAAAAAAAAAAGAAAGAAAGAAAGAAAAAAGAAGAAAAAAAAAGGGGCGGAGAGGGTGAAAAAAACTTTTTTCATTAATGACCAGTCTACCGTGCAGAGGGGCAGGCAAAGCCACAGATCCTATTAGGAGAATGAGGATGAAAAAAAGTATACTCATATATATTTCTTCAACTCATTTACTGGAGAGGTGATAATATTCAGGATGAAGTAATAAGACGGTAATGAGCAGGAGGGCAAGTATCCCTAGAGGCACTTTACCGCTGTCGGATGAAATCTGCGAAAAGACACACATGAAGAATATTAACATGGTTCAATTGACTCACAGGCTTTGACCCAATCCTGCGAGGAGAACTGAGCACGTGTTACGAGCCCTGGAAGTTGATTTCACAGAGGTTTGGAATTAAAGCGGGAAGAACACAGGTGTCACACCCTCTTGGCGATGGCGTTAAAGGTGGCTCCTGAGAATCCAGTGAGGTCACGCCTGGATCCAGAGCGCCTTAACCGAGTGCAGTCGTGTTGCACCTGTGCCTTCTCTGCTGTGACATGTCAAAACATGTCAGTGATGTTGTCATTTTCGGTAACTACCTTCCTTCCGTTTTGCAGTTAGCAATCTCTACCGAGGATGTTACGTTAAAATCTGGACAGTGCCGGAGGTGGAGGCCAGTTCATTTCTATGCAAGCTGCTCAGTGGCGCAGGAAGCCAAAATCAAGACCCCAGGAAGAGCGCCAGGGTTTGAAGCCAACTTTCATACAGTGATGCGCTGGGGCTTACACTGTGAAAGAAGCCAGCCAGTAAAACGATGAATTTTTCAGAGCGTCACAACCTCCATGAAATGACTCATTCAAGTATCATAATTTGAGTTGGTCCCCTCAACAAAAAGCATATGGGAAAATATGGCGGGGGACGTTTGATAATTCCAGAAAATAAGCTCTGAGGTTCATGTAGATTCAATCGCACTTAACATATTTTGTTCAGCAAGATAATCTTCACAAATGCACACCACTTTTATGAGTTTTTAAGCATACGCGCAATCGCCGAAAGTCCAGTAAGTAAGTATCAAAAGTCACATTAAAAAAAACATTGACGTCTAAATGCAGAAGCAGAAGTGCACAAAATGCTAACTGATTTGGAGACAGAATAATGACACCAGTGGCGTGAAGACTTCTCGATAAACCTCGCTTTCAATATTATTATTTATTTATTGGTATGTCTCTGCCACCGATGAAATCTCCCAGAAAAAATGAAGTCTGTCTGCCAATCCCAGTCAGACTGGCAGCCTGGCACCCTTCCTCTCTGCTTACAAATCTCAGTTCTAGACTAGATAGATCAATTGCAATTCTGAGAAAAACGGAAATCATCCAGTTCGCGTTCCAACAGTGGAGCCAAGACGATGGCACTTGGAAAGGGGCGGGGTGGGGGGGTGCATAATTTTACATTGCTTTGAAAATGAAACTTAAACAACACAAACTGGCATACAGGCTGAGGCCCAGAGCAGTGCCAAATATGTGCGTGACAAACATACACAGCTGAGCCTCTCCACCTGACGTTAGCAAGACCGCAAAAATCCAAACTGGCATCGCAAAACATGCTTAATGACATTTGAATATAAATCAAAAAAATTATACAGCCTAATACAAACCAGCAAAAGGACAGGTGCTCATGCCCCCTTTGGGCTCTGGCTGTGCACCTGCCTGTGCGAAGTCAACGCAGCGTGGTGATATTTTGTATATCCGGTGCTACAATTCAAGGTTATCTGGGGCAGATAGTGCGCAGAGGATTAAGATGATTCACCAAACTGGCACCACAATGACTATAGATCCACTGTTGAACTTGACCTGTCACGTCTCTTCTGAGGTGCAGCAGTAATTTTCCAGATCCGCCCTGCGCGCTGGTACAGTGCTGACA
This sequence comes from Acanthopagrus latus, assembly GCF_904848185.1. Taxonomy (NCBI): domain Eukaryota; kingdom Metazoa; phylum Chordata; class Actinopteri; order Spariformes; family Sparidae; genus Acanthopagrus; species Acanthopagrus latus. Next base: position 25,536,516 of record NC_051046.1, on the reverse strand, counting down.
CGCTGCTGGCAGCCGATTCCCTTTGGAGCAGTGTGTGAAAGTCAGCAGCGAACACTCCCTCACTAATGCTGCTTCTTAACGTTTGTAAAAGTCACATTGGCTAACAGCAGGAGCACTGCTGTCTCATAGACCTGTTAGCTCAGGTACATGACAGTGCATAAGAACAGCTCTCGTGTCGAAGTGTGACGGACAAAAGGACTGAGCGTGCCATGGTGGGTGACAGTGTTTAAGAGTGTAAACTCAGCAGAGCTGTCCTGCTCCATTTCCTCAGCTTCTCTTTTCACCCTGTAATAATCAATAGTGGCCTCTGGGCCCAGTTGGCAGGCCGACAATAGATAGATCAACATTACATTACAGACGAGGCCTGTCGCCAGCCTGCGGGAACTGTCGACCTAAACACACTTCATTCTCCTCGCTCATTCTCTTTACTCACTCCCATCATCTGTCATTTTCTGTCCACCACTTCCCTCCATTCAAAGCAGAGACAGCCTGCTATTTGCATCCCACATGCATTTCATAGACGTCTCACTTTTCCCTGTGAAGCTGGCTTGTAAAGGCATCTGTGGGAAATGTGTGTAAATACGCTCCAGCCCAGTATAGGTGTTGTGTTTGTGTTGTCGGGCTGCCTGCTTCATTTGTATTAATATTTCAGCTCCACAGTGGGCTGCCCCTCTACACACTGCATGCAGATGAATTATGTAACAGAGCGGAGCGAGGCACGGAAACAGCCATTTCCACTTCATCTCAATCTCGCAGCGTTTTCATCAGCTTGAGGTGTGTTAAAAGTGAAGGCTTGACAGAGTAAGCTGAAGGTAGAGAGCAGGTAGAGATACATAGAGAGAGAGAGTGTGTGGATGTGTTAATGACGTGTGTGTTTAGGGGAAGGCTCCTTTATCTGACTGCTTTACACAGATATCTCCCTGCTCATTGATCATCATTATCGCTGAAGCATCCACATTGATTGACACTGGGACATTTTCCTGAGTAAACACACAAGTACACCCCTACATGGCCAACAGTGGACTATCATTGTGTATATCTAAGTTTCTGGTCATTTTGAAAAATCAAATATACAATAGAGAATTCATTTCTAAGGTCTTTTTACCATAATCTGTCTTTCACTCGATGACAGTTGCTTTGCTAAACAGACTTCCTTTGTCTAATTCAAAAGCTGATCATTTAACTTGATGTCAGTATTTAAACATTTCTATGATAGAAACACACACACGCGTGCACACACACACACACATAAACGTGCACTGATCGGCGACAGTAAATACTAGCATCCAAAATGTCATCTGCAAGTTTTTATTTGACAGCAGCAATATTTGCATAAAAATAAACTGCTTTAAATCAGTAAAGACATAGTAGGTTTTGCTTAAGAGAGTTAGATTCTGACCTGAGTGCTGGATACAGTACTTTTGATTAAAGTGAGCATACAGTATTTGTTTATCACTTCAATGAACACATGCACATGGAAGACAAACCAGACAACAGAAGACTTAATTTGACTTGTGGTCACACCGGCAAATTGCAAGCATGGTAGTGCTTTTAAATATGAATTAATTTTATGTAAAGTTTATTGTGTATGGAGAAGCTGCAGATTTTACATTTTACAAGGATGCTTCAGTCAGAGTGGAATTCCCCTTTAAGATTTCCATTAGCATCTTGATGTCGAGCCTGATGGCCCGAGATGTGGACTGCTGATCTAGGATTTCCAGCTCTAATGAATGAGGCGGTCGAGGGAACCTGGCAGGAGGTTCCAAACCAGTGCAGGGAAGATTGAAAACTGCAGGCCCAGTTTTCATTATTATAGCCCTGCCTGATATTACAGTGCTGTGGTCTCTCTTGGTGTACAAATAAAACTGATCCAAATGCAATCCACTGCAGAAAAACCTTCATACATCACTACTGCTTGACTGGATTAACCTTTGGCTCTTGGTATTTCTTTCAGATTATATTGTGCTCTGATCATGATTTTCTAGTTTTCTATATATAAATGTATTTTTTCTTTTGGAAGCTGTTTCCTTTTTTCAGTGGAGATGCATCTATTCATTTGTCACAACCTTTAGTTAAAAAATAGATAATTTGATAGTTAAAATAAGTGATTTGTCTACTTTGCAAAAAATCGATTCCAATCAGATGTTTAAAGCAATATAACTTTTCCATATATTTCTTGTACATCTATAATAACAATGATGACAAAATACGAAAATTATGTGCCAGACGGTCCAACTGATCCTGTTTAATCACAAGAATTATTATTTATTCTCTCTGATGAGAAACTATATTTAGGTAGATTAACTACTAATTCTCTGCTGGACAGATAGCGAGCTGTTCTCTCTTGTGTTGCACCAACATGTCAAGGTCAATGCCTAAGTGCACAGTGACCTCTGAATACATCTTAGACTAGCAGATGATATATTCATAGGTGGTGGTTGTGTACATTGCCCTTGGTAAAGGCAAATAAGACATATGTATTTATGTAGCCATGGTGCATATAAATAAAGGCGGGTATCACTCTAATTTACAGATTGTCAGAAACAGCATTTAAATCTTAAAGGTGCACAATGTACTTTTGGAAAAGACATTCAGAAACCCATAATGGTAATAGTTATAATATTGACAAGGTAGTAAAACGAAGAAAAGAAATATCTATTGTTTCAATAAAATATCAGGATAAATTTGAAAGTTAGGTCCTAAGAATACTGTTTGAAGCTAGAAAGGTGGCGGGTCTAGTAAAACAGTATGAAACTGCGTTGTTCTTTGAGGTCAGTTAGTTTACTCAGTCATGAACCAACATAGAGTTTTCTCTTCTGATTAAAATTTCTTCCCAAAAACTACACAGTGCACTGTTAGTGGTAGACAATCATCTCAAGATGAGGTAAGACTGTTTTGCTGAGTCTCCGTCAGCAACAACAGGATGCTCCTAACCATGACACAAAAATATCAATATATCTGAAGGTTTCACGTGTCCATCAGTAGTCAGTACCATAAACTGACCATAAAATTGTTCTCTTTTCATTCAATTACACAGGCTCGTCCGTCGGAAAGGTCCCAGTGTTTTTAATGCCCTAACAGGTAGCAAAGGGAAAATGTAAACAACCCTGCAGCACTAATGCAGGATAGAAGTACATATCAGCAGGGGTTGTACTACAGCCACCGCCGTATTCCTTTTACATTTATTGATCTACCTCGGAAATACGAGAACATGGTTGTTAAGCTATACTGCTATCATAAGTCATGATCTTAGCCAGCATAAAATTCTGTGTTTGGATTCAAACACACAACAATATAGGAGACACCCATTATTTTTTAATTTTGAAAAATAAATCAGCTTTTCCATAATTTCCAGATCTAATGGTTTGTGTACACCACTTACTGTTAAAAAAGCAACTTACAAAACCTCTTAAAAATAATGTTTTTGCTTTCCTTCAATGATTCAACTGGTCACTTTGCTGCAGTGTGTCAGTGCACTGTGACATCACTGCTGGGTGTGGCTACATGTGTAGACTTCTGACCCAATTATGGAGGCTTGAACCTGCCAAACTAGTTTATAAAATAAATAAACATATAAATGGCACAATAACTAAATGAATACACCATTAAAGGCACCAAAAATAACACTGAAAAAATAACACTTAATTTATCCAGTGTGACATAAATAGATATGTATGTGTTCTTTTGGATTATTTTTTTCACTTTTTTACAAATTAATAAGTGCCTACATTTATTTCTAATTTTTTTGGAGAATTTAATTCTATTTATTTACTGAGCCATATGTATATTTCTTTATTTCTAATCACAGTGTTTCGCGATGCCTGCCACAGAGGGCAGTTAAACGCTACAGTGCGTTTCCGCTCGAAGTTAAATTACTTTTCAAGTGGTCTGGCAATCCCCTGCTATTTATCATTTCGTGCCCAAGAGGGTTTCAGTGCTCAGGCAAAAACTGTCAAAATCAAAGCAAATACAGTCAATCTTGTCGTCTGTTAAGCCTTTTAGATAAATGGTTAACTGGCTAGTTGTTGCTTTTTCACTTATAGATATGATTACACCTCCTAAGAACGAATTTAGCAAGCAGTCTAAAATATATATAATGAGGACTGGATCCAGGCTAAAACTTCCTGGCGTGTAAGTCTTGCGGTCATCAAATGCTGTCGACAATTTGAGCTATTACAAGTCTCTCATTGTTTTTTCTTTACTCTGCCCTTTACCTCTAAAAAATCTCACTCATACCCCGAGTAAACGACATGAGCCGATACAATACCCAAATGTATAATAATCTATCTACTCCGACTTAACCAGCCCCCCCACCTGCACATATGTTTTGCCTTTTGCTCCCAGCTAGGACTTGTCACCAATGAATACATTTTTTGACAGCAGATTTCAGATGAAGTTGCTAGAGCTTGGCGATGAGGTTGCTGACGAGCTTCTGGAGGTCCTGGGTTCGGCGCTCGGTGGTTTTCAGCACTTCCGTGTGGTTTGCCTTCTCCTTGCTGTCATAATCTGTCACAACCTTGTTGGTGATGAGGGACAGACCCAAGACGCGCAAGCCACAGTGACGAGCCACCACCACCTCTGGCACCGTACTCATACCTAGATAGGTGGAAAATGTCTGTTTCAGGTGCACTGACATGACTTAATCAAGGGTATATACTGTATAGACATTAAAGGGGCAATCCTGTGACTTAGTATTGAGTTTTCACAAAATTAGGATATCTGAAAGAGACACGTTAGTAAAATAAATGTCAAAATTGAAGAAGCATAGAGAGTATGGTTCAAACTCTTAAAATCATGTTCCAACATTTTCCATATCTCAAATTAACAGCAAATTTTGCAGGATCTTACCTGTCTGATCATGTCCTACTTCTTTAAACCTCCAAACTCAAACTGTAAGACAGGCTTTCTCTTAGAAATCATCAGGACTTATTGTCTCAAACATGAACAGGAAGAAATTATTCAACTTTGAAAGGCTGGTACCACTTCCAAGAAACATTTTAATATGAAAAATTTCAAATTCACGAGTTTATTATCATTTTGCTATAGTCAGGGCAAGTCAGTTTTATTTATGTAAAAACTATGTAGTTACGTAGTATGTAGTTTTAATATTTTCATTTATCAAGTGTGCTTCATACACAATGGTTGATTCAAGATGATGTTTGAATATTTTTTTTTCATAAGCAGTGTTCTCACAACAGTGTTGCCACTGGATATTATTAGAGATATTTTTAAGCTCTTCCTCACATGAAGTCGGACCACGTCTACCCATGAGCATTCTGACCAAAACAGGTCTGAATTATTTCAAAACTGAGAATGTGTAACAGATAATATCAAGCTATAATAGCTCTTTAGATAAAATTTCCTTTCTTTCTTTTTTTTTTCTTTTTACAAAAGGAGGTTATGCATGCATTGGGAGGAGTTCTAGATGAAATTAAAATCTAAATATGAAAAGCTCTTTTGGCTCGTCAGGCCACTAATTTCAGCTCATTAGTTCCTACACACTATCAAGTCCTTTAATATCAGATCCTGAGATTAAAAATGACACCAGTGCACCATCAGTCAAGCATGATCATGTACAGCCCAGAAAATCAGTTGAAAACTGAGTTATTGAGTAATTAAACAGCTGAATACATAACCTAAATCTACACCTCTGTGTTTTTAGCCTACAGCTAACAGCTTGCCATTCATTTACATTTTGGCAAATCTGCATCATTCTGTTGGCTAGTTGCAGTTTCTATTCCAGGGGGGATAGACAGATCAAAGTGCTTCCGAATAATATATTCATATTCACTAAAACGTCTCTAATAGGCATCTCCTGATGTAGATGCACAGTGGAGAGTCCCTCTCACATCAGTATCCCTTTAAGTGAGCATGAGATATCTGTACTAACCCACAGCGTCAGCCCCCAGCGTCTTCAGGACTTTGCACTCTGCAATGGTCTCATATGTCGGCCCAGCCAGCATGCAGTAAACTCCTTCCTGCAGGAAGCTGTCGCAGCCCTGCTCCTCTGCTGTTTGCTTGGCCAGAACCCTCAAATCTCGATCATACGCATCTGACATGCAAGGGAAGCGCACTCCAAACCTGGGGAGACATTAAAAGAATGAATGGGTGCCAGAAAAAGTCCATCAGACACAGATGTTACCAGTTTTGTCGTCCTCCCTTGGTGCTCGTGCTGTACCTGTCGTCGTTGTGCCCACACAGCGGGTTCTGCCCTGCAAAACCTGGCATGTTGATGTGATCCTTAATGAGCATGATGTCTCCCACATCGTAGCTGCCATTGAGTCCTCCCGCTGCGTTTGTCACAATCAGAGTTTCCACGCCCAGCAGGAAGAAGACTCGCACCGGGTATGTCACCTGGAGTGACAAACATGCTATGCTTCAGAGAAACATATTGTCGTTCTGTCATTGCTTTGATTTACAGCAGATTACAAATGGGAGTTACAAGAGGGGGATCATCTGGGAACAACAGAGGAGAAAACTCATCACATGAGGAGATAATACATCTGGAAGGGCCGGCTTCTACATACACTGATGTCAATAGACTCTAGTATTGTTGTTTCTGTCGGTCCTTGGTGAACTGTTTTTTTTTTTTTTTTTTTGCATAAAACGGTAACACATGGCCAAACTGAAGCAGGGAGTTATAAATGATCAGTTGATTTCGTTGAATTTTTCTGCCAAAAGCCTCTTTAGTGGCTATGCATGTTTGCATGGGTGGAGAGCTAGTTTTCAATCATTTATGATTGTTCATTTCACCTGAGGAGCTGTGGTTGTGGCCGAGTCCCAGGGCCAGAACATGTTAACTCTATATGTGAGTGGTTGTACAGACAGTAGATTTGCATCCAAGATTATCGAGACAATCCAGGGATATTGTAGAATGGCATAAAAGATAAAGAAATCATGGTTTGGGTTAGAATAACTTGGTTTCACACTGAACACGGTCCCTGCGTTTCACTCATCTACTGTATCAAACTCAGTCTTCTTCCTATGCAGACTTGCCAGTGTCACACTTTGCCACACTAGTGGCACAGTGAGAAAGTGGTGGTTCAAAGCTTTGAGCCAACTACTAACATGCAAACAAGTGACAATTCTAACAGGCTGATGTCAATTCACATCAGTTTTAAACACATATCAGTCACATATCAGTCCACATATCACAAGTCATAACTGGCTTAAATTGGCTTTACAATGTGCAGTATAGCCTACAACAACGTCTGACCCTAGACCCCCCCAACCCTGAAAACATTTTAACATGAAGATAATGGGAAAACCAGATAGATGAAATAGATTTGATTTGTGCAGAATAGATTCACAAAAAAAAACCCCGTAGTACATTAAAATGACAAACTGCAAAGTTTAGCTAGTTTGCATGCTAACATAAGCTAATTAGCACTAGCCACACAGTATAGCTGAAGCTGACTGGTTTGTCATTAGTTATGCAGGCATGTTGTCATAAACCAAAGTATTGGACGGATTAAAAATATCAGCTTTGAACGGACCAGCCGACTGTCAAACTAGCTTTGCTATCCAGAGCCACTGGATAACTGTTAGTAGTTAATAAAAAACTCATCTGACCTTCTGTTTAGTTTTGGATTTTATAACAGGACCAAGTCTAGCACAACAAATATTCTAATATATCACTTTTCTTGGGTGGAGTCAACTTTTTTTATGCTCAGAACAGTTTATGGCAATTCAACTGGAGACATTTCGTACAGAACATTGCCCACAGGCCTAACTGGATACAGGAGGGTCATAATGCATCTGGCTCTGAATTACTGTATGTATGAAAGTGGATTTTATGATTCAGTGGGGTTATATGGATCATTTTATGTGGAGATGGCACATCACAGCTGGTAATAAAATAAATAAAACCAGGAAGAGGGCAAAGGCCAGTCCCGTACCGACACCATGACGCACTGGGTGGTTTTCTTTCTGTCATCACTATTCTGCTGCTGATCATTTACACTTAGTAAATTTTTAGCCAAAGTTTGGAGATGAGCTGTGTTCTGTCATACTCTAGTCAAAAGGCGACTGAAGCCAAGTTTAAGGAACACGATATAGTACTGATGAGATAAAGTTTTATCTGAAAACATATGTAAACCCATATGAAAAAAGCTTTGAGCCAACGAAATTACTGGAATGTAAAATAAGTTAACTTAACTTGATATAAGTTTAAAAACAAAAGTCCTGTGTCCTGCAAAGAGCCTCCCTCCGTGACCAGAATGACAATTAAGTTTTACAGATTAGGCCTAAACCTACAAAAGCTGCGAATGTTTTTCTCAAAGTCAATGACAAAGTCAGAGTTTAAACTGCCAGCTTGAGTTCAGTTATCCTGTATAGTGTATCATTTGCATCAGCAAAGTTTCAAAATGCAGAAGGAGTTTGGCTTGTGACAGAAATTGAGACAGATATCTGCTCACAAGGCAACTTAGAGTAACAAATTAATATGTCTGCATCTCTGCACCATCCAGGGTTCACATGGATATTATTCAAATTTCACTTGAATTAATATATTAATGTAATTCCAGCATAATGAATAGCAAAGTAGACAACAGACAAACAATGTAATATCATGATGGAACACAATAATTTCACCCATCCCAACGACATGGCTTTATAGATGGCAATGCTGGTTAGTATTTTTTACACCTCTTTGGACCAGAGTGCAATGATCTCAACAACTACTGGATTGATTGCCATGAAATCTGGCTTTAACTTTAGTGGAACCAGCAAATGGGCACTTGTCCTGTGAAATATCTCAATATCTTCTAGATGGATTAGCAAAGAACCTAGTCACATGGCGACCATTGTCCTCCATCATCACACTCAGGGTGACAGTCTTGAATGCTAGTCATGTGAACATAGGCAACCCTCATTTTACAGCCTCTCTATTGACCAGCAACTGAAAAGATGATGGTTTGTGAACATTATGGCACATTTCAAGGCAAAACAACATATTTGAGGACTCATTAATTGAGTTAGCTGTTACCACTGAACTACTTCCTAGCTAACATTACCGTTTGATTTGTGCGCATCACTTCCAAGTTTAGACAAATGTCTCCAAGTTGTGTGTGGTTCTTAATTATTTTTTGCCTTTGAACTAACTATATGACAAAACAAATGATTCCTATGAACAGCCGCCTCAGCTATACCTTTGTTTGAGCCCTAATTAGCAAATGTTAGATTGCTAACATGCTAAACTCAGGTGGGTAACCAGAAGCGTCAGCATTTTAGCATTATCAGTGTGAGCATGTTAGTATGCTGACATTAGCAGCTAGCTGCGTAAGTCTAGCCTCACACAGCCAAAAGTCTTGTTTTGTTTAAGACATTAGTACATTATTAGTGATAACACTGCCCTAGCATTACTAATAACACATATCCTTTACGCTGCGGCTTACCGTGTGTATGTTGTAACCCTCGTAGAAGTGGAACCTCCCCTGCATGCAGACACACTCGCGGCCATGCAGCTTCCCGAACACCAGCTTACCGGCGTGCCCTTGCACTGCACAGCACACACAAAGTATGAGCAGCTGCTAGCGTGCTGAGATAGTTTCAGAGCATTTACAGTTAGGTTCAGATTGCAAGCAATTTATCAGAGAGGACTTGCCAGTGCTGATGGGAAAACGTGGAATCTCCTCATACTGGAACACGGCCTTGTCCTCCAGCAGGTCAGCCAGACTGCCGAGGCCCGAACCACAGATGATGGCGACTTTAGGGCGCTGCTCTGTGTGGGCAAGCAGCCAGTCTGCTGTCTCCTTATACTGGTCGTAAGTGTAACTGAGAGTAATGGGGGGGGAAAAGATTAATGTCAGATATCACCGAACCATAGCTCTGATAGTGATGAATCCGTTGCATATCGCTATGATAATTATCACCACAACTATCATTATCATTATCACAGGGGAGTAAACACCATAAATACTAATCAACTTCGGTCTCATATTTAGAATTAATAGTCATCGCTGGTAGAGGAGCGCAAGCAGGAATAATAACTAAATCACAGCTAATGTGAATGAAACATAAAGCACTGTCATTTTCTAACAACAGCAGTAAGATAGACAACATGCATCAAATGTGTACAGGAAGGTATAAGTTATAACATTTATTGCGTGGGCAAAACAGAAACGTAATGACTGTGTTTTATCAGTGCCATCCTGATGATACACAACTCTACCTATCTGTTAGGCCCAGTGACGTCTCTAATCTAACCACCCCATAAAATTGCATGGCCGAGATTAGTAACCGGATGTCTCAAAATGTTCTTTTATTAAATCACAGTTAAAATGAAGTTCTGGTTTTTGCTCCAGACCAGGGCTCCCCTAAACATCCACCAACATCCTCCAACACGTTGGCCCACTGGTCACTCATTGAAAATCATCGGCCAAAAACCCAGCCATCATCGTTTTCACTTCACTGGCTTCAGGTGAAATTCAGCATTTACTTTGAGAAACCCCTCCTCGTTTGTGAGGCTTTAAATATCAGTATATATCAGTGATCTGCTAATACAGTGCTCCTCTGTTAGGCCACTCAGGTCCTCTAAATAAGGCTTATTAATCGAACCTTGGTCAAGACTGAAAACACAAAGGGAGGGTCCATTCTCGGTCCGAGGCTGTGGAAGGTCAGATCAGCTATCTCTTTAGGGTTTCACAAGTCTCACAGTTTAAAGCTGAAGTATGTAGTGTTGGGGAAGAAATTTAATGAGAAGAGAAAGACTGATGCTTTTATGCCCTAACAAATGTAATTAACAAACTATCTTTGTTTTAATGACTAAACAAACTGACCTTAAGGGGCAACAAATTTTCATCCTGTTTTACTCTGTTTATATGCGGCAGACCCTGCCGGATTTTGTATATTTTCCTCTTAATATTGTAAATATTAAAAGTCTGAATTTGAAAACTACATAGTGCCCCTTTAAGGCCTATCTCTTTGTGGTGTTCTGCTTGAGACTTGTAAACCATTTTTACTTGCGACACTTCTAATTGTTTAATTTCATTGAGATAACTGTTTTAATTGAGATGTTTTTTTTTTCCTTATTGTAATGCTTGTATATAGTGTCTGCTATATACATAAAATAAACCATACTTTCCTTTTGAAATAAATATGCAGTATACTCTACATGGAAGCGGTGTGCAAAATGGAGACACACAAAACGATGTTTCAACAAGAAAACTCATAGAAGGGTTTGCTTCAAAAAGAATACATCAGACAGCAGTGGACACCTTCATAAATGTCAATTCTGCAGTAAAACTGGTCCGACTGGTTACTTTAACAACATTAGTCAATAACTCAAACACTACCGACAAGAAAGGTCAGTTTAGCGCAGATTAAATGTGTACATAAAAACATGAGTCCACATAAGGTTTAATTACCCGTCTAACTGGAATATCCACCTACCAGATGTCCTTGTTATTATGGAAACCAACTCTCTGAATCTCACACCAAGCTCAGTATCATGATAAGGGTACTCAAAATCCTGTAACAGCCATGTTAAATACCTGCTGTAGTATCTTCTGGAGGGGGTAACAGTGAGTTAAAGTACATGGAAAAGAACACTTTGTCAAAATAACGAATAAATAATACATTGTGCAACACAACTAAGGGTTTGACTGTTATTCAGTGACACTGATTTGATTGGAAATGCCTCGAGGTACTACATTAGACAGCGTCTGAAATTGTCTGTAATTCTGGTCATAATTCTTATGCCATAATGCCATAACCTTGTTAATGTTCCTCCAGTGCCTCAAGCTTTGTTATTAAAACACATTGACACTTCAGGCTGCAGCCTTCGCCAGTCCAATCTGCAGCAGGACAGAGCCTGGTGATTTCAAGCCCATTTTAGAGCTGCCATGTAAGATGACAGCTACATCAGGCCAGCCTTAAATGTTCAATCTTCCTACATTTCCCCCTTGTTTCCTTATTTAATTCAAACTTAGAAAGGTGCTGTCTTTCATTTCATCACAGTAGGAACGTTGGTCACCGGGTGGGGCTGAACTTAAAGTGATGAACTTTAATAAGTGTTAAGAATGCTCCAACCAGCTATCTGAGTGGGGCCTGGGTGAGTCATTAAAACCTCAAAAAGGCAAAAATAAAACAGAATTTTGCTTTTATTCCTGTGTGTGTCAAGCATCCAAGAGGTAACTATCATAATAACTATTCCATGTATTAACGTTAATGACAGACAACCGTGAAACAACTGTGGTATGGCTTTCATTACAGGCCTGTCAGTTGCAGAAGGTGCCCTTCACATAATACTGCAGGTGGTAATGGCAGTGTTACACACAAGCACACTTGCACCCACGGAGACAAACAGGTGACTGCTCTAACTTCTGCCATTCTGCTGGGAATGAGTGACAGCAATCAGGTCGTAACTGAGGAATGGCTGCTTTCAATCAGTGATTTATAAACCCACAAAATGAAAACATGGAGTCATCAGCAGGGTGTGTAATGGGTAAACTAGCAATAAAAATCAATCAAAAACATGATCACATTTCTGTGACTGTGAGTGTGCTGTAATGTTTTATATGAGCCACAGCGAATTGTTGCTATAAAACAAGGATGGTAAAGGGGAAACTAAATATTCAGTCTGAATGTTTGGTCCAAATGAGTCGCAGTGCTTAATTTACCCATAGCCAACTAAACTGACCAAACTTCCAGGTGACGACTGAAGTGAGTGATCGAACAGTGGACATCCTGACAATGGCTCGTACCTCCAACAATCTGGGACCACTTTCTTAAAGAACAAATGTATGATGCTTCAGATCTACAAGGTTTAGCCTAAAATACCACCAACAACCAGAATTGATAGCGGGAAATAAAAAAAATTAATGAACATTGGTTAACAAGGTTTAGTTTTATTAAGCAATTCTTTATTGTTAAGTTGTAACTGTTCATCCATAAAAACTGTCTGGGTGGTCATTATAAAGACCTTTACAGTTTGATTGCCATTACCTGCTCCATGACTCACCTGTTGTTTAAAACTTTTTTCACAAATGAACTTCTATTATGTGTTCGCATCTTATGGAAACTGATTCTATTGTTTCTTTTCCCTTTCTTTTTTTTTTTCTAAATTCTTTTGAAGGGGGGGGGGGGGGACACACCACGATCACATTCACACCTGGAAGCTGCCCAGTACAACCACATTCTGAGTAGCTGGGGTTAAAGGCCTTGCTCAAGGGCACCTCAGTGGTAGTAATGAGGGTGGAGCAAGCGTCCACATTTTACTTTCCCCAACTGGCCAGCCTCCCGAAACTAGTTCGCTTCTCTTACTTTTAGGCCACCACTGCCCATAACTTTAGGCAAGCACACCATTTACTACCATAATTTAAAGAAATACCTACAATATTTATCCACCAAAAGATATGATCAATGTAATTTGGCCCTTATGTTAATAATCAACCCCAATGCACATTAACCACAATGTACCAAAGCTGTCTTGTAAACCTATCCATCAGATGTGGACTTTGTGAATTTACTTCATTCAAAATCTACTCTAACTTTAACCAAACCATGCTATTGATTCATACAAGACATTTTTTGAAGTGTTATTTAAATATTTTGTTCCTAGAATGAAAACATTTCAATTTCATTTTAAGAGTGCAACTTCTTGCCATGTGGTTATAAAGATGTATTATTCATTTACTCTTATACCTTATAACCAAAATAAATACATTGAAGTACAGAATGTTTTCCAGATATTTTACTTAAGAGCCTTTCATTTGATTATTCATGTGTGGAAAATTATCAAACATCTGAATTTATGTATCTATTTATCTTATATGGATGAGGCTCACTATTTCCACTGACGATCCCTTATTTACACGATGTTTAATGCTGGGTCACACATGCCTTTGAAACCACAGTGTGTGTTACGTCACAGCTGAGTAAGACGTTTAACTGAGGGCCGGAGCTGTCCGTGGTGCTGCCAGAACTTTGAGGACTGAGGGGAGGGAGCCGGGAGCGGAGCGGGGCCGCCTCCGGGCCTGCTACACGTTTCTGGCTGACACAGCCTAACACGTCTCTCAGACACAAGCGAGTCCGACCAGCCTGAGCTGTTGCTCAGCTCCGAGGCTGTCAGTGAACGACAAATACAAGACTGGCCTGTTAAGTGGGCGATGCAGAGGTGTTGTTAGTTGCGAGGAATTCAAGGTGCTTCTGTAGAGAGAATGCAGGGCGCACAGTTAACGACTCCGACACCACCTGTAATATACGCGATTACGTCAGAGGTGTCATCCCGGGAGGAAGCCCCCGCAGGCTGCTAATCCTCAGAATAAAGCGTCCGTGCTACTGTTGGCCGGCAGCCCTGAACGACCCTCAAATAACTCCGTCCAAGCCAAGATGCGACTCGAAAACTTCGCTGCTGACGCTCGTTACGCTTTGAGCACCACTGGATAACCTGTAAATATGATTAGGTTACAGCGTAGCCTTGACAGCTCATTTCTCTCCGGTCCACCAACATCCAGCCTTATCGGTCTTACCTGCACTGACTGGAGGAGGGAGACGCCGCTTCCATATCTGATGGTGAGCGGGACCAATGTAATGATAAGACGCTGTTTCTGTCGAGTTTGAGGTGGCGGCGGTGGAGCAGCTGATGGAGAATCCTCTGCGACTGTCAGAGTGGCGCAAGTCATGCTGCGCGCCGACGTCACGGCGTAAAGGGCGAGTGGGCGGGGCACACGCTGACCGCCGGTCCCTTTGAAATAGACTAAATCCAATTTTCTACCAGGCTGGGCAGCCCACTGATGCGTTCAGTGACCAGAGACAAGGGTGGGAACGGAGGGAGAAACAACGAGGGGGCAACAGAGGGGAAGGGACACAGAAAGTGGAGGAAAGTGGTAAATCCAGCCACAACTTTCTGATGAATATTATTAAAAACCAAAGACTTGATGCTACTGTAGTCAGTGATATCGGGTAAATCACACACACACACACACACACACACACACACACACACACACACACACACACACACACACACACACACACACACATACACACACACACACACACACACACACACACACACACACACAGCTGCATCATTCTCTCAAAAGATATATTTCAACACATTCTCTGGGATCTTACCGATCCCTGATAATGTATATATCATAAAATGTGTCCCCCTCCACCCTCCTAAAACTTTTTTTATTTGTTGCCTCAGGGCGACACTGTGCTTCATTGCTAAAAACAAAACAAAACAAATAAACAAACAAACAAAAAAACTTCAAATTGTGTTCAAGCTGCCTTAGAATTTAAGTTTACTGAATTGAAGAATACAAGTTGAATTAACTGTGTAATGATCAAAAACAAATACACATTTCAACAAGTCAGAAACCTGATATGTCTTCAATAGTGCTTAAATCCTTTAATCTATGTTTTCTTAGTCACAGGTTTCTATTAAGTCCTCTAGTTCAGTCAACACAATCTTTCGATTTCTTTCATCTGGGGCTCTAAACCTGAAAATACTTGATCTACAGTTCATTCTATCTACAATATCTAGTTTTCTTAACTTAGTTAACACCTCTCCCTGTAAATAAAATATAAAAAAAGAGAAAACTTAAATCATCTTGAAATTAATACAAATTGATTATTTGCTTTTACTTGGTCAAAATTACCTGAATATATAAATTCATCAAAAAAGATACCTTGTTGCCTAATAGCAACACCATGGACCCTCCATGGAAATTGCCTTAATGCCGATCCTTGTGAGGTGAATGAATATATCCAAGGTTAGGGGATACTTAGTCTTTAATATTTTTTCTTGCAGTTTTGGGGAATTTGAGTAACACAGTGGGTGACCTTATATTCTGCAGTGGAAAAACAAGTCTCTGTTTGCAGGGAAATAAAGTCCAAATATGTGTGTCATGAGCACAGTGGGTCAAGAGGGGCAGATAAGTGGATTTGTAAAGACATAGATTAAACTAGAAATTCCAGCCCTGTCATCATGCTCACTGGGCTCTCAAATCATCTCTGTTGTCCCTCTTGTCCTTTTTATGACCCTGTGATACACACATACACACACAGGGTCAGTTGGTGTTGGTTTTGTGTGTGTGTGTGTGTGTGTGTGTGTGTGTGTGTGTGTGTGTGTGTGTGTGTGTGTGTGTGTGTGCCCTTGCATATGTACTTGTGTGTCGAGGGAGTCAGATTCGGGCATTTGCATTTGATTATTACAAGATCAGACATATCCATATATTTACTTGTTTTGAGGGATTAGCAGACAGTAACTGTGTGGTTATTTACTTTGACCATCTCTCTAAATGTTGGACCCTCACTGTTAGTGAAACAGGACCAGACAAACAGATTTAAACAAAGTTCAATGTGTGAAAAAATTACATTTGTAGAAGTGTAAGAATACATACAGAAACCAACAAATTATAATCAGACAAGAATTCACAGAAATAAGCATGTGTTTCAATTTGATGTCACTCATTTTAGTCCACTAAACACTGGAAAGGTACTTTTATTCGGCCACATTTATTTGACCACAGTTATTTTTTTAAATCAAGAGTGTACATGCAAGAATCTTATCATGTTATAAAATATGGTGAACATACACTACACAAAAGTAAGTCATGTAAAAAAGTTTAAAACAGCTAAGCTTCAACTTAATGGACTATGGAGTGTTCATGTAAACTCTAATATTGTATATTACATACTCTTATAGTAATATACTTAGTGTTTAAATCTTAGTTTTAGCCTGGTTGGTCTGTTATCTGATGAGAATCAGGTCAGTTTATCAAGTAAAGCATGGTCTATCTGCAACAATTTAGATGTAATTGTTTTGCTATTTTGATGACAAATTGAGGCAATTTTTGTTTTAAAGCCTAAAAGTCAACTTTTTTTCAATTTACAGCTGTTTTTTTATGTAGACGCCCTTAACCAATCAGAAAACAGTTTACTGGGAGGTTGTTGAGTGCGTTGCCAGGGCAACATACCACAACGAAATGGACTCGTCCGTCGTGACTGAATTAACGTTACAGAGAGCCATAACATAAATACATACACCGTTTATTCAGTGAACGGTAATAATGTTTTTTTTCCCATGCTGGTGCAACAGGATGTTTGTTTAGCGGACAGTTAAGTTTGCTCCAACGTTTGGAAAAGAAGAAGTTCGATGAATTCAGGCAAGTGGAGAAGATTTTAACAAGTTAACGTTAATGTAAGGAGTCGACAAGACGATTCAATGCTAAATACTTTCTACTAAGAGCGAGCTGATAATGTCTGAATTCTTAGTAATATAATTACATGCATTTTAATGAGTTTACAGTTAGCTTAGTATATATTTCTTTCAACAGTAGCTCGTATAAACATTGGTAAAGAACGTAAACGTTAGCTAGTCACTTTATAACGTTCACATTAGCATCACGTCAGAGAAAGCCAACATCTACGCAAACGGCGCGGCTAGATATTGTAAAGTGGACATTTAATTAGCTCTGTCTTCTAGCCTAGTAAATGACACATTCGTCTCTTCAATGTCCCTTTTTTTGCAGGTTTCCTTCAAAACACATACAAAATGACATCGCCTCAGGTTTCCACGAGGACAAAGAGGTCACCATTAAAGAATTATAAAGTTGTTCTGAAGGAGGAGAAGCAAAGGAGGGTGAGGATATCATGTCATGACTGCTTGTTTCTACAAACGGGACTGGAAGTATCTACCCTGAAATATATCAGGATTTTACCCATGAATTAACAGGGGCCTAATTTATTGTGACCCACTTTTTGGACATTGTCCAATTCTTTCAAAGATGCTGCTTCAAATGACATATTGCCAAATAATTATCTTGGCTTCTTCAAGAGAAAAAAAATCAATTATTGACTGCAGTGTTTAGATGCAGTGACCTTAGCAAGCTTTAGGCCCGTGTTTTCCTTGTGGATGAGAGGAAAAGAAAGTACTTTAAACTTTAATCAAAAACGGATCCACATAAAACTAATTATCTGGCCAAGACTCATTTTTATTCATAAAACAAGCCTTCATCTGCTTATTGTCTGTGTGATAACAAAAGTGAAGTGGGATTATTAAGAAAATATATTATTATTATATGATTGTCACAACATTTTAAAGAAAAGTGTTTACTGGTGCTGTGTTGTCTCTGAATAATAGAGTATATTATATTATATGAATACACACATAACGGGCAGCTATTGAATATTGCATATACAATAACCCAATCTGCTACATTATTCATTTAGATTTTAAGCTAAATCCTTCTCTGACCTAACCTTGAAATAGACTAAGTGCAGTTAGATGTTTCTTTGCTTCTAGTGCCCTGATAAAGAGGTGACAGAGGATTGTGTGTGAGGGTATTAACCACCAAATGCTGAGGATAGTCCTCACTGAAGGGAGAGTATTAACTCTCTTTGAGCGCATGAAATCAGCTCATGTAAATGTTCTTGATGCGGGTGCCTGTGTATAAGTGTCATAGCTGATGTTCTATAGCTCATTATCTTTTTCCCATTCCATCAGAGGTAACACACTTGTTTGGTGTCCTGCGTCATCACTGCTGAATTAAGGATACAGGCTATTAATGAAGTTAACATAATAGCCTGTGATTCTGTGGTGTGTTTGCAGGTGACTCCATCTGTTTACACCCAGGAGATGTTACAGTCTACAGAAGAGCACCTGGCAAACACCAACGAGGTGAACCCGCCCCATATCCTGGAACTGTTTGACACAAGCAAGACAATAAATCACAAAGTAAATACCTGCCAATTTTATGATACCTCTGCAGCCTAATAATGTTCACCATCCACAAATAAAGCTACATTTTACAGAGAGAGCAGCTAGAACTAGGACAGTCCTTCCAGATGGCACAGTGAAAGGTCACAGTAGGCACTAATAACTAGGTACTGTACCTTCAAAGCATTTGTTCTGTTTTGGTTAACACACTTAGTTTAACAGTAAGCCAAGTGATATGTGAGCCCCTATGGGTTGAACTAACTTATAGATGATTAAAGGTAAATCTTTCTATGAAGCCCATTTATACTACAAAAAAGAAAATACCAAATACCTTTCTGAAATCTAAATAAAATGAATGTGTTCGACTCATTGGAAGGATGGATGAGACCAGAATAAAGACAACAGCACATTCAAAGTTGAGATTATTTCATTATTAATCCCCTTCATGCAGAGCATGTGCTGTCTGCTGAGGTCATTTACATTGTACCGAAGCTGCTTTCCCTTAGTCAGCATGGAGTGCCTTACTGATGGGCAGAGGGTACCCAATGTGACTGAATACTCTGTACAGTTAGACAGAATGTAACAGGGGGCTTGGCGCAAAAGTGTCATCAAGAGTTCATGAAGAACCTACACGATGAATAAATGCACTCTCATCATAATTAGGTGGACCCATTTTTGCATGTCACCCTGTTCACACCTTTCATTGAGTTGTCAAATATGCAAATGTGAATACGAGTAACCTCCACTGCCAGTGATGAGTGAGAGCAATGACCAGCAGGATCTTTAAAGTCATTCTGAAAGCCACAAAATTGCACATTTTATACAGTACAGTATTATATTCACTCTGTGACTGGTAATAATGCAGTGATAAAGGAAGAGTGAAAATAACTCAAACTTAGTTAAAGAGGGCACATTTCTTTGTATATATTATAGAAAAAAAGGTCGAAGGAAAAATTCAACACGCGTATTCTCTTCCTTGCTTAGTCTTTGATGAAAAGATCGACGCAAAGCTCGTGTCTGTTTGTTCAGTATGAAAACAGTAGCTGCTTAGCTTAGCATAAGATAAACGGGCAAACAGTTAGCTAACAACATACAACTACCACTACCTCTATAGTTCACTGAATGTATCTTGTTTGTTTAATCTGTACAACAAAACAAAGTGTAAAAATGTCTGTCCATTTTAGAGGGGCTCATGTGCCAGATTATTACTTTGACAAATTCAGAAAAGACAGGCTAGCTGTTCCCACCTGTCTTCCACTCTTTTTTTTTTTTTTTAAGAAATACTTTGGGAAAGAAACGATAAAATGAATAAATAGATGATGATGACCTGTAAATAATGCATGCATATAGTAATGTAGGTACAGTGGAGTGTGTAGGGCTTTCCTTGGGGAATGTGTTTCGTATGATTCCACTTTGGTATTGAGTAGTGCGTACAGAAAATACACACTTTAATTGGCATTATTTTATACTGTTTTTGTATGTGTGTGAATGTGTGTCAGTTGTCCTCGATGGATACAGATCGGCCAATTTTTCAGCCGTACCCGTCTGAGCTGGTCTTCCAGAACTTCACTCCGGCACTGACCTACAAGTTACGTCTGCTTCTCCTCAACCATCACAAGGTGTGTGAATGAGTGATGAGTAAGTAATGTTACAGTCAAGAATAGCTGTGAAATGGAACAACAGCAACAGTCCAACTTGTACATAATTACTGGAAAGCAGAATGACTGACAAAGGTCATGAGGAGGAGATTTATCACTGCACGCTGTACAAGACAACATCCAGTGGTAATGAATAAATCACTGCTTCTGTCCATACCTGATTCTGTGTTTGTTGCTGTGTTAGGTGTGCACATTTGTGTTTTTTAGGTTTGTGTGTTTTTTTTTCTTTAAAGGTATCGCAACATGTAAAGTTGGAGCGGCAAAACTCTGAGTATTTCCAAGTGGCTGGTCCAAAGGAGGCAGGTAGCAAGGTTGGACCAGGAATGTCAGCTACTTTCATTGTCTCCTTCAGCCCACAGGAGAACAAGGTACTGGTCACAGAGTGGAGTCTGACTGCCCCATAGGGTCATAAATCATGTACAGAAGGCTTGAGTCAGGATACACAGTAAAATATCAAGGTAATGTGCACTTAGGAGGCTGATGTAGAATTTAGATTTGCAGATTAGATGAGGCTGTAGTCAGACCAGTGGGGAATCAAAGGACAGGAATGTGAAATTAGAGCGATAACGCTCTAAGTAAGCACTGCTACTGAAGACAGTAGCGGAGCAAAACATACATTGAATGGATGCGCTTAGTTTGCATTCATGTTTTGTGCACTAATCTCTAAGTCAGAGTCAAAAGGTTAAGGGTCAAGGGCCAGGCATCAGGTTACATCAGGACATCCTTTCTTCGTCTCTTTTACTGATACTCTGGGTAAAAGTGAAACCTTAGAAGCAAAGGTCAACATGAAGTGTACAGCAGCAACTTTATGTTAAAGGTAACCTAATCTGTCAGATTTTGTTATGGCTGTATTACAGTGCACACCACACAGATGTTTTTATTCTTGTGAGTAATGTGGCTTTTGTGATGGCAGTCACAGAAACATCTCAAAAACTATTGAAGGAATTGCCATGAAATCTCTTGCAAATAATTTTGCTGAAATTCTGATGTTTCTTCTATCTCTCCGCACCACAAGCTTCACAAAAATGTCATTTTTTTTTTAGTTCTCTTATTACTGGACTGATTGTATTGGGATTTGAGACATTCATCATCCCCAGAGAATGAACTGTAATAACTGCTATCCTTATAATACTGGTCTAATGACATAATTGGGTCGCAGTTTTAAATGTTTTAATAACTTTGATTTATGACCTTGCACTCAAAACTAGTGACATTCCCATTACGTCAACTGTCCTTTGCATTTAATGCTAAGTGGCAAATGTTAGTATGCTAACATGCTAAACTAAGATGATGAATAAGGTAAAGAATTTTACCTGCTAAAGCATCAGCATGCTCGCATTGTTACTAGTGATCACATTAATGTTAACAACCAATGTCATTATGTCCATCTAGGACTACCAACACAGACTGGTTTTTGTGACGGAGAGAGAGCGGTTTGAGGTCCCAATCCGTGCCATTGGACCACGTGCTATTCTTGACTTTCGTGACGAGTTCAATCTACCTGTCTGTCCAGTGAAAGCCTTTACAGAAAAAACTCACCTTGTCCGCAACATAGGAAACAGCAAGGCCAACTTCACGCTGCAAACACAGAGGTGAGAGTCAGTACAGGATAGGCTCATGTCTATTTTTTGTTTTGGTTGGTTTTTGTTTGGTTGGTTTTCGTTATTTAACAAAGCCGTAATCAACAGACAACAATTAGCTCGGCTAGTACCTGCATAACCACATTCAAACTGCTTATAACCCTCAAAAATGTACAAAATAATATAAAATATAAACACCAAATTGTCTCACATTACACGTGGAGGTATGAGGTGACAGGCTCAAACTAAGCCTGGAATGGTGTCATGAATTTGAGTTTCTCTAGCTCACAGCAGCCAAGTAAGTCTCTGACCCAATGAAATTAATAAGGCAGAAAGTAAGTTTCCAATTAAGCAAAATAACCTGTTTAGTCAAAAAGTAGTATTAGTAGCAGATTGAGGCTGTGACAATGGACAATCTGCCGGTAATATCTAAAAGGTAGTCAAAAGGGGGAAAGGTTCAAAATGCCCTGGACCAGTGAATGTGGTGAACTACCTTAAATTAAATAAGACAGTGCCTTTGACTGAAATAGGAGGAGTATATCCTGCTAAGAAATAAGTTCCATGTCTCCTCATCAGATTCTTTCCTCAGGTCCTTCTCCCACAGGAGGTGCTGGGTTCAGGAGGTTATTAATGATTCTGTATCTAACTGAAATTACACCCTTAGAAGCCTTGTCAAGGTTAGGTTAGGGATATCCACCAGAGGGGTGCTTGTGGGCATATTAGGAAATCCACATGTTTTTTGTGTACAAAATCCCTAACTTGCAAGACAGAAAAAAAACTGAGGGGGGGGGGCCGCTTAAATCGGTTGATAGCGCATGCGACCCATGTGCTGAGGCTCTGCAGCGGACCGGGTCCCTTTGCAGCATGTCACTCCCCCTCTCTTACCCTGTTTCCTGTCATACTCTTCAAGCTGTACTGTCAATAAAGCCAGAAAAGGCCAAAAAAATACTTTAAAAAGAGGAAAAAAAATAGAGATGAGGGTATTCTTAACTTTTCTTTCGGCTGGGCAAATGGGGCATATGTTCCATCAATGTATAGCTGTGATAAAGATGGTAGCCCTGACGTATTACCCACACACTGAAGGCTCCAACATTGTTGTCTACTGTGTTTTAGTGATTAAACATCATATTTCACATCATATTTTGTTGTTACAGTTATATTACGGTTTTATTTATTGGGTATTTATAGCGATAAATAAACTCACATTTGTCAGTGTATAAACTTTGAATTCATACATTAATGGACCAACCCTGAATCGTAACATTTTGCTGAGCAACCTCTTCAAGAACTACATTACTGTACTGTAGCTCCATTATTCAATTAACAATTCTTCGGCCAGTTTCTAAAACAACATTGCAGCTTGGCTTTTATAAAACACTACGCCTAAATGTCTATAATGTATTCCATCCTTTTAAATTCTGTTTCTGTTTTATTCCAGGCCTTTCTCAGTGACGCCCTCCTCTGGGACACTTGATGTAGGCGAGAGCATGCAGGTGACTGTGGATTTCAACCCCATGACCACAGGAGAGCACAGCCAGGACCTGATTCTGCACTACCACACTGGTGAGACACGTTCAGGGCCCGAAAACAAACAAAACTGCAAAACCGTAACAAACCACAAATAAGTCACACAAATGATAAATAACTAGTAATTAAAGGAAATAATGACCATAGGCTCTGATAAAGCTACTGTCAGTCATACAATAGCGTAATTTCTTGGTTTCTAAGAGCTATAGTGAAATATTCAAAGCTGCCCTAATCAGCATATCCAGATTTTTCTTTTTTATCAAAGACCCACCTTGTTGCAGTGCGTTTCTCATGTGCTGTGTTATTTTTACCTCTCAGCTTATTACAAAAAACTAACTTGCAGCACACTGTAAATGCCTCCAAAGAAGAGAGGTGTAGATACAGACAGATTTGGGTTGACTTCATCAAATTTGTATCATTAAAATCTTGTCCTATAGTAACACATTAATGCAGTGAGATTTCAAACTATATCAGAAGTGTACATTGTTTCGATTTTATTGCCTGAAACACACATGCAACTTAACAAGCACACACACGGATGAGAGCAAAGATTCTCAGCAAAAATCTACAGAAAATACGTTTGCATAATCAGCAGTGTCAAATGGGGTGGAACTAAAAGGATGAATGTGTTTACTATCATCACTGAGGTAAACACCATAATGAGATTCCCTTTCTGCAGCAATGGTGGCCCTGAAGCAGAACAGGACTGCTGAACAGGGCCCGCTGTCGGCACATGCACGCACACACACATGCACACACACACACACACACACACACACACACACACACACACACACACACACACACACACACACACACATACACACACACATGCACACTGATCATTTGATGATAATGGCTAGTAGACAGGCAATCACTTTCATCTGATGAGATGTCAGTTTGTTTTGTTCGGTACTTTAAATATTGTTGTACATATGCTGCCCTTATCGGTGTTGCCCATCCTCAGACGTATCTGTAGCAGCTGAACACAAATTCCCTAAGCTGGTCCAATTAATTGTGCATAGTCTAATTTCTTTTGTCTTCCTCTAGCTTTTGATTTAAACCCAATACGTTGTGTATGGGATTGTATTGCCTGTGTTTTAGATTCAGAATGATCCTTTAACCTTGGATGTAGCGATTGAGTAGATACTAACGAGGTACTTTGGAGCCTGTGTTTTCTTGTGTGTGTGTGTGTGTGTGTGTGTGTGTGTGTGTGTGTGTGTGTGTGTGTGTGTGTGTGTGTGTGTGTGTGTGTGTGTGTTTGTGTCTGCCTGGGGCCATGAAGTCAAAGGTGACTTAAATAATTCTAATGATAGGAGAATCTACAATATCCATTGGGAATTGGGCTGTGACCATAGTGGGTATTTAGCCCATGATGGCTCCGGTGTATCGTATTTACTGTTCAATGCATCTTTCTTCCGACGGCCTGTTATCAGTCCTCTCCTCTCCTCTCCTCTCCTCTCCTCTCCTCTCCTCTCCTCTCCTCTACTCTCCTCTACTCTCCTCTCCTCTCCTCTCCTCTCCTCTCCTCTCCTCTCCTCTCCTCTCCTCTCCTCTCCTCTCCTCTCCTCTCCTCTCCTCTCCTATACACTAACCCACCACTATCACTGCAGCTCTTGTTGTGTCTGCACAGTATAGTGTTGGATTTGAAAATTGGCCCCACCTTTTGCAAATCACTATTCAAATTTTGATTATTTGCATTTTGAAGCACACAGAATAGGTGACTAGCCCTGATTTTACAGTATTGTGACTGTTGGTATAATACTAGTTGATGTATCTCTTGTGAAAAGAAAGATTTTGCAATAAAAAATACCATTTGATGAATAACTTAACAAAACTGCTATTTGTTTATTAGTTTATATGTGTTTATTTTGTTTGTTGCACTGAAGGGACCCGCCTCAGGTTAGTGCAGTGAACTGATTAATCATTCACCCTCTTTTTTTGTATTCCTTTAGCACTTCACTTAATGTAATACTATTGTTTGATAAATGCTTGTTTTAATGGTGACTGATAGTACTATCAGTGCTTCTAAATATGTGCTTTTGTGATGAATCTGCTCATTTGTGATAATCTTGTTAACAGGGTTTTTGAGTGATAGTCCCTGTAAAACTGTATGCATGTTTTACACTCAGTGGACACACGTTTATTTTAGGTTAGCCTCGGTTGCACGCACAATTAGCCAGACTCCTTTACATCAAAGGAAAAGAGACGAAGCTTTCGACTTTTCCTGTCGACACACATGGGGATCAATTAGAGATAAGAGGGGGGAAGTTGCTGGAAAACATCAGTGTGTTGGAAGAGATGATTTATCTGGGGCTTAGTCTGTTGAATTTTTACATTTTGTTGTGAAGCTCAACCCGCCTTGACCACCCCACATGAATTCAGCAGATGTCACAGTTAAATTTTGTATCGCACACTGTAGTTTGTTATGATTGGAAAAGAGCGAAAAGACTGTAATTTCATATGTTCTCTCAGTTAAACATTGGTACAAGTGAAGGGTTAGAGTAAGGGTTGACTGCCTCAATCAGCCTTACTCATGACCTGAGCTGGCCACATCAAAGTCTCCTCTAAAGCTCATTTCAGCTACACAGCTGAGAGTTTCCTAAACAGAAAATCCCCATGGTGTTGACCAAATACATTAGAACAGCTGTGTACCAGAGAGAAAGGATTTGAGTTCACTCTTGTTAGCTATGCATCACCTCTATGCATCACCTGGGTGGATACCCTACCCTACCCCCATTTCTGCTGTGAAGCACTATGTTAAAATTCAGTAGCATGCTGACACAACAGTCATTCTGTTATCAGAAGGAGTCCCGAAACTCTACTACACCAAAGTCACCTTGAAAAAAAAAGAAACTGCCTGTTTATGATTGGATAATGGAGGATAAGGGCTGAACTGTCCTGCCTTTGGATTCATATTCATTCATTTTGAGTTTATCATTTAATTTCCTTTGATTCCATTTCCCAGAGCATGGAGAGACCTGATCAAATATTTATGTATTGCCATTTAATGATGATTGTTTTGAGTAAAAATCTTAAGTTTCTATTGAAAATATCTGTCTGTGCATGAATGTTTGTTTGTTTGTTTTTCCTTATTTGGTCACTGTAAAAGTATTATTTTTTTTACGTGTGTGCGTGTGTGTGTGTGTGTGTGCGTGTGCCGACCGGTGGGCCCAGTTCAGCAGTCCTTGTGGCTTTAAAGGAGCAGAGGTGCTGTGTGGTCACGTAAACAGGGAGGCCTGCTAGTAGCAGCGCTCAGCAGCATTAAGCTTTTATAATAGGGCGGCCAGCCCAGGTCCAGAACACCACTTACAGCCCATCAAGAGACTATCATTTTTAATTTAGCACCTTTCCCTGTCTCCCTCACGCTCATGTATGTTTCAGGTCAGCATGCTGCAGAAGGCTTTACTCTACTGAGGGGCCATTGGAGACCTGTCTGATGTAGCCTGTGTGTGCATTTGTGTGTGATTTGCATTTCCACCACAGTGCTTAATGCCGGTACACACTGCATGTCTATTTCTTATTGTCAGTTAAAAGCCAATGCAGCTTTGAAAAATAATAGTTTGCACAGCTTGCTTGTTTTCCATCCTGGTGTGTTAGAAAAATACTTGTTCTTTCTTAAAAGTAAGCAGAGACTCTTTGCTGCTCCAGTAACCTTACCTCCCTCCCTCCATCACACACACACACGCACACACACGGTCCTCTCTCTGTCACTGCTGCTGATTTAAATGAAAAGACGGACAGCTCTTAGGGAGCGTTGAGGCATCTGCTTTGACAGGGTTCTAGCACCGAGGGGGCCTCAGCACAGCAGCCTTTTACAAAAGCAGCACACACATGCACATACACACACACACACATACACACACACTCTCGCACACACACAGAGCAAGCAGCTGCACATAAACAAACACACATACCCAAAATGTAAGTACAAGCATGCACGTCCACAAACACACTGCAGAGCTGCAATCAAAGGTAGCTGAGGGGGTTGAGAAGTTCTCTTGCTGTGCACATAGAGGAATTATGAGAAGAGAAAGCGTGTGGGGGGAAGATGGGTTGGTGGACAGTGATGATGAAAGCTTTGCAGTAAGCTGCAGCTCTCCCTGCCTGTCAACTGCTGTCATAGCATCCGGATGCTGGGAGATAATTGCTTTTCTCTCTGCATTCCCCAATTCTCCTTTTCTCTCTCCCTCATTTCCTTCTATCACTCATCTTCAGTCCTCTTTGTTTGTTGTTTTCTATTTTTCTCCATTCGATGATATTGCTCAGCTTGGTAGCCTTTTTTCACAGAGTGAAAGCAAAGACTGGACCTTTCGCTGGAAATGTGCCAGGCTTTTTTCTATCCCCTCTTTATGCCTCTAGGTACATGATGGAAAGCTCATTGATAATTGGCTCATTGGAAGCCAAAGCCAGCACTCCTTGAATTCTATGTGTTTTTACTGTAGGGCATGCATGGTCAATGTTAGGATTTGACTACCCCTTATTCTTCACAGTGATGTTTGTTCTTTCTCCACCCAGAATTGAGGTCATATTGTTGTTGATGCATATAAAAACTTAATTGGTACTAAACTAAACTGGGAGAATTTTACTACTGAGGCTTTCATGTTTCTCGGCAATGAGGTATTCCAGGTCCCAATTAATCACTTCTGCTCACTCGTTTTCTAACCCAGGCAGAGATGGATTAAAAGCTCTCATGTGCAGGCTGCACTAAGCGGGACTTGAAACTTAATGGGAAGGCTTATCTTATGTGCTTTGGTTGATTTGTCACTGAGTTTCACTTCACATTTCTTGGAACAGTCGCTTGTTTGCCTGATTCCCTTTCTCTTGGCTTTTCCTTGATGGTGAGTTTCTTATGAAGTGTGGTATCTTTATTGAATTGCTTGTACGGTGTCATTGGCCGGAGAAAAAAAAAGATCCTTTGACTGTTCTCATGGAATAAAGGTTGAATGAAACAAATACATGTGCTTCAGCTCAGGGGGATCTGCCTTGATAAAATGTGCTCTGTCTTGTTTTTGGTGATTTGCATGAATGACACTGTGTCCTTTTTTTTTTTTTTTTTTTTAACATTGTCAGACTTACATTCATGGAAGTGTGCCAGCCCTTTCAGAGCCCC
This sequence comes from Acanthopagrus latus, assembly GCF_904848185.1. NCBI lineage: Eukaryota > Metazoa > Chordata > Actinopteri > Spariformes > Sparidae > Acanthopagrus > Acanthopagrus latus. The sequence goes on along the minus strand of NC_051046.1, from coordinate 25,507,968 downwards.
AGATTTTTGCACTGTCAAACCGGAGTCAAGTTTCAAATCCTAGGCCATAAGCAGGAATCCACTCACCATCCTACAGAGCAACCATCAGTCCTCCCCATCATTTTCTAAATAAACCTGCATTCCTGCAGAGCACTTGAAACTTGTAAACGATTCTGTTAGCTCCATCTAGTTGTGCAATCTGTGCACAAACAACATAAGCAAAACAAAAAATAATGGCAAATCTCCTTGATTGTTTTGGCCCGAGACAAACTTTGGGGAGCACAACAATCACAATAAAATGAAATAGCCATTTGACTCACTGAATTGCACTGCTTGCTTGCAAATGAGAACATTCTCCATGTCGCTTTGATATCAGTTTTCATTTCAGGTAGTTTTATTGACCAAGATATCTGTGTTTTCATTCAGCCAGAGATATGTTATATCAAAGAAAGTATGATCCACAGAAACACGGGGAGAGAAGAACCCTGTAGAGTTCAGATACCCCTTGATGTTCTGCCCAGAGATATCTGTGTGTTCTGAGCTGCACATTTGTCCTCATTTAACAATTTGACCTCTGCAGGTATACAAATATAAATTATCTCAGGATAAGCAATATGTTTTTACTGGCTAAGGCTCCAGTTCCTCTGATTTGAATGTAAACAAACACTCACTAAATTTACATAAGCCCTTGTTCTTGGTGGCTTTATACAAAACCTTGTTTTGCATCTTATTTTTGCTGCTGGTTATTGTTGCTCTTTTTTCTCATTGTTGGATGTGCTCACACTGTGATGATTGGGCCTTGTTACTGCCATAGAGACTGAATAGATGTCCTGTTAACCATTAGTCTCTAAGGTCTGTTGTGGTTTGTGGTTTTGAAACTTTATTCCAGAGAATTCATTTTCATTATAATTTAAACCTTCCGTATTTATTACAGCATGATTCATTCCACACTGCTCAAGCTCAGAAAGACTTTGGCAGCATGATAAAGTAAGTTTTCATGGATGCCAGCTTCCAGCATATCTTGAGCGCCATTTAATCTCTTTGCGAGACTCCTTTTAATCCAGATCCAGTCTTTCAAAGCTAGATTTTGCAGTGTGTCCTTGGCTCCACTGTGAGTTTCTTCTCTATCCACTGCCCACATTAGGCCTGAAACTCCTCATCGGGTAGAATATTGTTGTGCAGAGCAGCACCCCTTTGAGTACTCTGTGTACAGCACACCAGTGTGTGAGTCTACCACATGCAACAACTCTCTAAGGAAATCTCTAAGGAAAATCTCTAAGGAAATGTTTTAATTGCTAACCCACTCCAGGTCATCTTAGTTGTTAAATAAGTAGTTGAAAAGGATGTAGCAGTGGTTTTGCAAACACAAGGCAAAGACAAAGGATAGAACTATTCTGCAGACTTGTAATGGACTGAGACTGAGACCTTTACACTACTGCTCAGGGATGCATTCAGAGATTTTGGGGGGTAGGGGCACAAGCACAAAAAATGGGGCACTCAGCCCTGCCACAAAGGGAAATAGGAGGATGCATGAAAACAGGTTTCCAGATTTCCACAGATTTTATAGGAGAACAGTTAGATATTGAGGTGAATATACAGTAACAGATTGCTGAGCTGGAATGGAAATGGAATCTTTCCAACCTTGCATCACTACATCACTGTTGTAAACAATGTGGTCAGGGTATCATACTATAAAAGTATACTCTCAGCACAGTTTTAATTAAAAAAAAAAAAACAAAAAAAAAAACTTAAATTGCATTCACATAGTCATAACTACAACTAAATGAGGAAGATCCCAAACTGGCAGAAACACCCGAAGTCTTCTTTAATACCAAACTAAAACTGAGGACCGAAACGGAGGGAGGGTTATTAGACTACTTTGTGTGTCTTCTGCCCAGGTGAAGACGTGTACATCAGCTTGTTTGGGGCTTGTGTTGAATTGAACGTCCATCTGAAGACAGACTCTGTCCTTTTGGAGAAGACCTACATTTCCCTGGCCACCGTACACACAGCGTCCCTCACCAACACAAGTGATATCCCTCTTCAGTACTGTTGGACGACGTGGCCGAGCCTGCAAGAGGAGGCCCTGAGCTTATTGAGGTATGTATAGCACACAAAGGATTTAACACAGACAATACAGGAATGTGGTTTTGATGTGATTTTTTTAGAAGTGTGGGCTGTATAAGCTTCCCTCCTCCTCTAGCTGAGTACACATGTAGCAAGTAAAATTACCTGATGTGTTTTTTTTTTCTTTACCACATAATTTGTTGCCAGAAATAGCTCAGGTGTCCATCATTTTCTCTCCATCTGCAGCTCTTTATTCTTCTCTCTGCTTCTTTTTGTCTCAGACTGTTTTTTTCTCTTTGACTGCCTCCCCACCTCCCTTTCTCTAGGGAGAGCATAGAACTCCAGCAGAAGGAGGAGAAAGAACAGTTGCTTTTTCAGTGTGAGTCCGACCCAACAGCGATCCATCGCCTCCCGCAGCTTTCCAAAGCCCTGCAGGAACGCAGAAGCCACACTGTGCAGGACCACCAGCTAACCCTCTCACACAGCTGCATTACTGTGGAACCAGCGGTGGGTTTCTGTGTTTCTGCGTTGTATCCTCTCCCTCTTGCCCAATATCTTTCGACCACCGAATTGTTGGTCCACACCCTACCCATGGATTTTCAGACTATTTCTCCCCTTGTTGAGACTGTTCAGCAGAGATAATATCTCCTCATGATGCATCTGAGTCATTTTATACATTTGTCAATGCCAAATGAGAAAACATCCCTTTATGCAGACTTCTTTGAGCTGGCAGGCATTCAGTAGTTTGTCAGAAGGCACTTGAGCATTTTCAGTGTTTTGAACAGAGTTCATAGGTTGAAGGCCTTGTTGCTATGAGGATATCAATTACTGCCTCTGTGTAGATTCCCCCCAAAGTGATCAGATCTCAGTGATTAGATTTGTTACAAAGGGTTTAGATTTGGCTATGTAGATCTCATCGAAAATCAGCCTGACTTCTCAATGACAGGAGGCCTGCTGTGTGGGCCCTTTCTGCCAAGGGACCTTCAGGTAACCTGACCTGTTCTGACACCACCTTCCCTTTTTTCTGCCAGTGTCTCCTCTGCTCAACTCAGCCCAGTTCCCTGGCCAGAGGGGGGTCGGGGAGAGAGAAAGTACAGGAGAGAGAGCACAATCAGTTGTTAGTCTAGTTGGAATGCAAACTTTGAGAGAGGATTTAACACATACCTATGACCACCCACCCATGAACTGACAAACACAAAAACACACAAATTCATGCACTGGTGTTGGTAGCTGTCACAGTGTGTGTAGAGTTGATGTGGATATAAGAACTAGTCAACTCCCACATCACCTTCTAAAATGAATTAATGAAATCAATGCAATTTAACTTTGAGCTAAAAATGTCCATTATTGTACATGTTCTTAATGGTCCTTACACTGATGTACTTTTTCTGTATGAGAAAACATGCATTTACAGTGTTTGTGCTTGCCTAAAATAACCATTTGTTGTCCTTATCTCAGGAGGGTGAAATATGGCCAAACCTCACAGCACATTTCACCATTGTCTTCAAGCCTGAGGAGGCCAAGCTATACCAACAAACCATATATTGTGATGTCGCAGGTCAGTGCCTAACCTGAAAATACAACACTCATTAAGGTTTCAAATACAACTCTGATTCCCAAAAAGTTGGCTACACTATATATATATATATATATATATATGTATATATATAAAATTGTTTGAAGTAATCATAGATGCCGTATCAATGATGGAGGCAGAGTCGGGCTGGGTATTGTTAAGAACCTCATGATTCGATTTGATTTTGATTCTTTAGGTTGCAATTCGATTCAATAACAATTCGATTCAATATTGATTTAAATGCTTCGATATTGATTCAGTAATAAGTAGTACTAAACAAATAATTCATTAGAGTACCTGTTGATAATTTTTAAATTAAAAAAATTAATCTTAAATTATAAATCTTTCCTCTGGGAAGTTCTAGTTCGAAATGTAAACAAAGGCACAAGATGTGTTAAGTTATGAAATAGTACAACCATAGTTAAGCTGAGAAAGTGCCAATGTTTCTGGGACTGCATGGTGACATAGTCATAGTCCCTTCGCCCTCCGGCTAGAAGCGAGGGGGTAAAATGTTGACACTGAACCCCCGTCTCTCCCTGGAGGAGAGTGCTACCCGTGGGCACATGGTGCAGCGGCCAGGGTGAGACCGGCTGTGCTGCGAGTTTCCGAAAGAACGGTGCACCAGACATCGGCTACCCGCCTCCTCAGCTCTGACGGTGTTTCCGCAGCGCATCACCCTCCGACCCTCATGCGAGGTCGCGGGCAAGGTGCTTCGAGCTGCTGGAGGCGGGGAGTGAGAGGCGTCTGGCGAGGGACAGTGGGTGGTGAGGGGCTGCTGCTCGCCTGAATCGATACAGAGGAATTTCTGAATCGATATTGAATTGGGAAAACACATATTACAATGCAGTGATGAATCAATATTTTTACCCACCTCTAAGGCAGAGTCTGTGGTAGTGTTGCTGTCTTCATTAATTTTATCTCCATGCTTTGCATTTTGATGACACATGCGGTGCGAATCTGTGGGGGCTGGTGTTGCCAGATGATTTTCCGCTAATATTAAGGCCTGTTTACGGTGTGTTTTAGCCAGTTTTCGCATGGAACGCTCTATGGGAATCTCGCACTCTCTTGAAAGTAAAACTTTGCGAGAGCGCTGTTCACAAACGCCAGAATGAACACGTTCACAGTAACGTTCATCAGGCAGAATACACTACGTTCAGTTCACGTTCAGCCAAAATATGAACGAGTTCATGAACGATCATTGAGTGAACGTATTCAGGCACAACACTTACTGTTAGTGGCATTATAACAAAGTGTAAGCGATTGGGAACGACAGCAACTCAGCCATGAAGTGGTAGGCCACGTAAAATGACGGCACAGGGTCAGCAGATGCTGAGGCACATAGTGTGCAGAGGTCGCCAACTTTCTGCAGAGTCAATAGCTACAGACCTCCAAACTTCATATGGCTTTCAGATTGGCTCAAGAACAGTGCATAGAGAGCTTCATGGAATGGGTTTCCATGGCTGAGCAACTGCATCCAAGCCATACATCAGCAAGTGCAATGCAAAGCGTCGGATGCAATGGTGTAAAGCACGCCACCATTGGACTCCTGAGCAGTGGAGATGGAGTTATGGAGTTATCTGAAGTGACGAATCGCGGTTCTCCATCTGGCAATCTGATGGATAAATTTGGATTGCCAGGAGAACGGTACTTGTCTGACTGCATTGTGCCACGTGTAAAGTTTGGTGGAGGGAGGTTATGGTGCTTGGCCCCTTAGTAACTCTTGGAACGCTGAATGCTTCAGCATACACAGAGATGTTGGACAATTCCATCCTCCCAACTTTGTGGGAACAGTTTGGGGATGGCCCCTTCCTGTTCCAACATGACTGTGCACCAGTGCACAAAGCAAGGTCCATAAAGACATGAATGGGAGAGTTTGGTGTGGATGCACCTGACTGGTCTGCAGAGAGTCCTGACCTCAACCCGATAGAACGCCTTTAGGATGAATTAGAGTGGAGACTGAGAGCCAGGCCTTGCCATCCAATATCAGTGTGACCTCACAAATACGCTTCTGGTCAAAAATTCCCCTAAACACACTCCTAAACCTTGTGGAAAGCCTCCCAGAAGAGTTGAAGCTGTTATAGATGCAAAGGGTGGACTCCTATGGATTAATAATGGGATGTCACTTGAGTTCATATGCGAGTCATGTCATCCTTTAAACTAGAATCCTCACATAGCCAGAGAATAACTCTTTTCTTTTGTTTGTTCTTCAACACTTTGGAATTGATTGTTTTAACAACTTCAATCAGACACTCCACTCTGGCTTTAAATCAATAGCTTTGGCTTTCTCATAAAAGAATCTCCTTTCCTCAGTGGGTTGGTGCAGACAGAGGTTAGATGGACAAGTCTGGTGAGAAAAACGTGTCTGTTTGTTTTTTGTCAGAGGACGGCTTCTGTCAACTATGTCTCTTTTATGTTCCCCTTCTCCTTCAGCTTATAATATCCGCAATCAAACTTTGTTGAAGCTCTACCAACTGAAGGCCCTCTAAATCTACTGAAATGTTCTAACCACTGTATGATTTAAATATACTTTTACAATGCAGTCACCAGGACACAATATATTCACTACATCCCAGTGGTAGTTAAAGGTTGTTGGTAAATTTGCAAGTGGCCATCATATGCCTCTTCTGAGCCGGAGGCCATATTTACATTAATTTCCATGTTTTCTGAGACACGTGACAACCTGACCAGCCACGGTCAGGTCAGGCTGGAGATGACTGTCCCGTGATTCCTCACTTTGCAAAACGCCACAGAAGCTTCCTAAACAAAAATGAAGGATAGACCACCCATGCCCTTTGATAAGTTCACATAGAGAGAGGTAGAAAAAGGCTGTGGCAATTTAAGAGTATTTAGACATTTTGTATTTGGTCTACCGTTGACCTTGATTCAGCACACACCATTTTAGATATGCTCAGTTCCGCTTGACACAAGTTTTTCTCTTTAAACACTAAATGATCACTGTTGTATACAGTCATTATATTTAATGAAAGATTCTTCCCCTTTGTCTGCCTGTGTCTGCACTTAGGCCGTGAATCTCGGTTACCTCTCACAATAAAGGGTGAAGGCATGGGACCTAATCTTCAGCTCAACTATCACCTGATGAACATGAAAAATGTATTCGTTGGTGACAAAGACTATTATGAGGTAAGAAAGTTGGCCAAAGTAGACAGCTGTGTCCCTTGAGGAAATTATCAGTTAGGAGATGCTAGTGATGTGGGGAGCTTAATGTGTACAGTTCAAATCGAAAAACTGTGGATCTAAATGTAGGAAACTGCAGGTGTGTGGCATACTCTCCTTACCTTTTATGGGAAGTCTTTTTTTTTAATCTAGTTTAGGCTTAAAAGAAAGCTGAAAAGTGTCTAATTATAGAAATGATAAAACACAGTGGTTGAATGTCTATACAATATATAACAGTACAACAGCTCCAAGCTCAATACAATAAACATGCCCCTTTTGTGAACTAACAATTGTGAGCCACCATTGATTATTGGTATGATTCTATGTGTTTATATTGTACGGGGTTCCTGTTATTCTGTCCTCTGATGAACATATCCATATTTTATACCCCACCCAGACAATCAAGATGTATAACCACAAGAATTACCATATTTCATGCAATTTTGACAAAACTGAAGTATGTGTTAAACAGTTTTGCAAATATTTGAGCATAACGATAATATTTACATGTATATGAGTATGACTTAATTCTTTTAAGCTTAATCCAAGTGTAAAATATCACAAAACATAAGCGCAGCACATGCATATCACTCGATGATTGGTAGTGGGGCTTGTATAAGAAAAACCTGGTTAGTGTATTGAATCAGTGGATCCTTCTTTGTGTCCAGGTGGAGCTGTCCAACAAAGGACTGATTGATGCCCCATTCAGGCTGTCATGTCCTGACACCACTTTTGGCCGCTGTTTTTCTTCAAGTCCTGAGGAAGGCGTTGTTCCCTCTGGGGCCTGCCAGATTGTTGAAGTCACCTTCCACAGTCGCATCTTGGGAAGCTTCTCTGAGGACTTGCTGCTGTCTGTCACAGGACAGCCTGAACCACTTACCTTGACTTTCAGGTGAAGTTAGCAAGTGTTGTAACTTGAAAAAAATCAGCTTTATTTGAGAAAAATATAAACGCTCAGCCTTACATTTGGTGGAAGTGATTCTATGTAAATACTGTCCACTTCTTACATTTTAAAAATATTTTAACTTCCTGTTATTGGCTTATGTCTCTTCTTCTTTTTCAGGGGTTGTGTCATTGGTCCCACATTCCACTTTAATGTTTCAGAGATCAATTTTGGAGATGTAGGCTTTGGTAAGTTACAAAATAACTCAGTTATTTCATCTGGTCTTGTGTATTTTTAGATTACTACATAACATATTTTAGGCTCAAGAGAATCACAACTTTCATAGAACAGTGTCTTCCGCTCCAGCTCCTCTTTATGTTCTCATTAGTTTCATATTTGTCATCCTCATCTGTCTTTGCAGGTTTCCCAAGAACAGTGACTTGTTCCATCTCTAATGACTCCTTTGTGCCCATGACCTTTGGCCTGCGTGTCTTGGGTGATGGCATTGGGTCTCCCAGCGTGACTTCGGACAGACAGTTGTTCGACATGTCAAGGAACATTTGGCAAGTCAGTGCCACTAGAGACCTTCACGCACGGCCTGTGGAGTTCACCATTACTCCTGCTGCAGGCACTGTGCCTTTCCTGTCAGATGTCACTATTGAGGTATAGTTAACTGACAAATTGTGGAGTGTAAGATGAATACTTCGATGCCACCCAGGCCGGCAGTAGCTATAGCACCATGCTCCTTGCCCATTCAATCAGAAGTTAAGAAAAAAGTCTTCAGCCAATGGAAATACAGAACAAAGTACCACTACCATTTCTAACACATAAATGGTTAGGGAACCTACAGCCTGCCCCCTCTTCTTGTCCTGATCAGGCACAAACACACATAGTCTGCAGCAGTGTGTAACTTGTCTGTCAGGGCATGCCGGAGGGGATAGCTATGATTGCACAACCACAGGAAAAAAACTAATGCCAGAGGGAGGGGATGCTGCCCTGAGCTGTTCCCCACCAATCAGTGATTACTTTTGTTTCACACACCAACAGATATCAAACCTTTTATAAGATAAATTTACTATATGTAGCCATATGTATATAGCTAGTATTGTAAATACTGGCAAAGCCTTACTTTATTAGCTTTTATTTTATTTGAGAACTGAGCTCATCCAATGAAAAGAAATGCCATAGAGTTAATAATGTAAAAATAGGTTGAAAAGTATTTAAAAAATGTTTTGTTTTAGGTCTATTAAGTCCATCTGCTTTCAAAGTTGTTTTCTTTGCCACTTTTGAATCTCACTTGAGTAGGTTTTATTTCTTTTGGAACTAAACTCTCATGAAAAAACTGTTATGGAGTTAAATAAATCTGCCCTCCAAATCATTCTCTCAAATCATACCATATCATACCAAAAGGGCTGCTTCACCACCAACCATTTCCCTGCTTGAAATTGTTATATAAATTAGAATTTAATACTACCTTATTAAACCCCATGTTTGAATTAATCATCTTTATTTAACCCATCCAAGCACCCCATACCCATAAGCACACCCATAAACTAGAGAGGCCAGAGTGCATCATGGCAGGATCTTTGATCTTGACTGTAACCACCCTCTGGGTGCTAGTTCTCATTTTGTTAGATTTTTGTGCCTTTTGGCCAGGGACCTGACCTGGTGACCAACCCTTCAAACCTCTAGTTGTAAAGAGGACTTTCTTCAACCTAAAAGCATGGAAGACCATTAAAAAATACAGAGTAGTCATTTCAACCCTGTGACTACTGAAACAAGCCTCTGTGGCAGGTCATTCCAAACTTTTGATTGGTTGTGTATGTGTGTATTATTCTTATGTGCAGGTGACGTTGTGTGCCAACACAGTCAAGACATACCGACTGGAGCTGGTGGTTGATGTTGAGGGTGTTGGGGAGGAGATAATGAGCATCCCAATCAACGCCAGGTCAGACACATTCCCAGATGTGAACATAAACTCTGTAACATGGAAACATACTCGTACGTCCAAGCGAAGTTAGTCTTGTGGTGTTGTTTTGTTGCAAGTTGAAGCATAATACTTCTAGTGAAGTTTGACTTTGCCCATAAAGTCTATAAATAGATTATTTATTGCTTGTGGCATAATAACTTAACTGTTTGATCTTTTCCATTTTGAAAAGGTACCCTATGAAACTGAAGGACTGAATAAAAATGAATTACCATCCCCCTGTCCCCGTAAGATGGAATATCATCTATTGTCCTTCGTGTGACACAGTTGTGTCAGAACTAAGTCACAAGACACCATAAAACACCAGGATTCATCTTGCTCCTATAAGCCTTTTTTTTATTATGGCAGTAACATCTACTATGCTTCTGGCTGTTGGTGTGAATGTGCTCCACTGAACTTCCAGCAGGTGCTGACAAATCAATGGCATATGCGTTAATTATTCAGAACCTAATTTACATAATAAAACATTTGAATGTCACCTGCACCGTCAGTCAGAATGGGGCAGTGATATCTGACTTCCTCCCAGCAATCATCATCTTTGGAAATTTATGAATCAGTTCCAATTAACTGACAGCAGTTTTGGCATGATGCAAAGCAATTACTGTTGTGATTCATTAAGAGCCTCAGATCTTCTCTCCCTCTGCTTCTCTTTGTCAATAGGTGTGTGGTTCCTGATATTGTGGTGGAGCCTCCAGTATTGGACTTTCAAAGGTGTTTCCTTGATCGACCCTATGAGCAGCAACTGCGTCTGATCAATGCCAGCAATGTGCCTGCTTGCTACGGTGTGATTGGCCAGGTAAATTAGATCACTGCAGTAAACCATTTATTTATCTCTCTTTGTGCGTATGATGCATGTGGAAAGTAGATTAGTGAGATAACAAGCTCTCAACCTATCAAGGCCATTGTATGCATTCATTCTTTTTGAAAAGAAATATCACACTGTAAAGAGATTGAATGAATATAAATACATAAGACAATAAGAGTCAATAAAATAGAAATAAAATGTACAAGTATTAAAACATAGACATTTGGAAAAAAACCCAAATTGCATCACACAATATGTGTTTATAAATAGAATTGCTACCAGAAATAGAGACATATAATGACGAATAAATTACCTCTTACCTTGAAAAATGACCCTCTAAAGAGGTAGAGGTAAACTACATGTCTTGAACAATAACACCTTGAAGGAGTAGCCCAGCATTTTAGCAAAAAAAAAAGCTTTGCTTTGTTTGGTGTAATGACTAGAATGGGGAAATGGCTTGCCTGGCTGTGTTCAAAGGTAACAAATGCCTATTCTACTAAAGACAACCTTTGTTGATTTCAACTTGATTTGAGTCGGATTGCTAAGGCCTTATTCTTAGCTCTTGCTGAGCTTGCATGAATTTAGGACTGATTGTTTTTTTTTCATTGAAAACTCATTAGGAAAGGATATTCTGATGGCTGATACAAACAGAAGGAATCAATGTGAAATGCAGAATTAATGTCTACATATTAAGACTCAAAATAATCAGGTCCTGGTGTGACAGCTGCACAATACTGCAAAGAACTGGTACAAATACCAAATATTGAAGTCACTGGGAAGTCAAAATATATTAATTCCAAGAAAAGTTGTGAATCTATATTCACAGTAGTTGCTGAGTGTATATGCCTGCTTTAAAATATAATTTCTGTTTGTGTCACTTTTGTCAGGACTATGAGGAGAGTCCGTTACTACACTGTGGCAGTTCCAGACCCAGAGGGGTGATTTATCCTCACAGTTCGGAGGAGATTCCCTTGTTTCTGTGCGCTAAGGCTGTTGGAAAGCTGCATCACACTCTACGCATTGCTGTGTTTGGCAGCACCCGGCCATCCTTGGTCAGTCTGTGTGTGTATTTCTGTGTGGATATCTGTGCAGTTACAATACTGTGTACATGTAGATTTCTTTGTCTTGAGTACAAGCATAACAAAGGGTTTTTCTCTAAATTAGTCAGAGTGTGTTTTCTAATCTGCCTCTGTTCTGTCCTGTTTGTTCTGTTCTGTTCTGTTCTGTTTAAGGAGGTGGTCTTGTCATGTACTGGGCAGGGACCAGTTGTCTACGTCGAGAGCCCGAGGCTTGACTTTGGCAGAATACCGGTTCTCACAGACTGCACTAAAACCCTGCACTTGTCAAACCAGTCACCTGTTCCGGCCCATTTTACTGCTGGCATGGTACAAACACACTGCAACCAGGCATGCACATACTAGAAATGAATGAACATACATAAAACACTTCCATATTTTAATTAAAATTGAGATGACCAAGGTAACTTTACCTGCGCTTGGATCTAGTGGTAGGATGTTAAGGTCTAGGAGGATACAGTATTCCAATAGTTAAAGTACTAGAGTTAATGGATGTAATATACAGCTGTCTAGACATCGAACCATTCAGTGACTATATTTCTTGCGCAAACTTTCTGTCTCTCTTCCCAGTCTAATTTGATATGTAACTAATGAGCTAATAGGTTCAATGCTTTCTTTGATCTTGAAGTAATTAGTTGCCAGGTCAGTTTGTGATCTACCCCAGGAGAACAAGCGATTTTTCCTGAGAGTGTTCTCTATTTGTGAACCAGACGGATGGTAACATTTTGTCAACTGACATCAATGAAATAGATGGGCTTGACCTGGGGGAGCTCGTTCAGTGATGCGCACCTGGGACTGCCTTGTTGTTCCCTGTGTGTGGAGAGTTTTATACAATACAGTGTCTCCAGTTGAACTACATTTCACTGAATCCCTTATTAATCCCTTAGATTCTTTTTAACTGACGGTTCAGCTGCTTTCAGTCGTTTGGTATCCATTGAAATTTAAGCTCTTTTACTCCTCAAATGACACCTCTATCACTTTCATCTTTTGCTTTTCAAATTACATTTCAAGTGTTTTCTTCTCTTACACTTCAACCTCAGCACTTGGTCAAAGACGCTTCAGCAACAATTCAGATTTTTAGATATTTTAACTTGCTCTCAGCATGTACACCTGAAATTTGCACCAGAAATGAGCAGTTGCATTTTCCTCAGAAGTGTTGCCTCTTCTAGGTGTCATAAAGGCTCTCAAGGCTGAGATTAAGATTGTTCCACTCCATATTTTTTCATGCATACTCAGTGTAAAAGAAACCTTCTCTCGTTGTGCCTCACCTTATCAGTGTTGTTTGATATCCACTGGGCACAGACTTTCCGCTGGAACTATGCCTCTGTACTCCTCAGACGGCATAAACACAACCATGCATGCACACAAATGCAAATGCACACACAGGAAACCCTGCTGTAACCGCAGATGTGTGACCCTGTCCTCTCCTCTTAGGCAGAGTTGAGAGAAGGAGTTTCCCTGCGCCCTCAAGCATCAATCGATGCAGATTCTCCTAGAATTTCATTACATCTCGCTCAATAGGCTTGCAGAGAGCCACACAAATAGACCTGATGCGAGGATATTGTTGATGGTGTAGACACTTACCTGTCATCAAAGTGACCATGTGTGAGAAATAAAGTCCATCATTAATCCAACCTTGACGTATTAAAATGATTTTGCACATTATCAAAAATGAGACCATTTAGCTAACTCATTTTTCTGTAGTCTATTATTTTCATGGTCAATCTGTTTATATTCTGATCTAGAAATATAAACAGTTCAACAGCACAGGTATACGTGACGTGGACAAAAGTACCAATTGTGCTAAGATTCTTCCAACATCGTATTGATTTTGTCGAGCTGTTTAATGTTTGACCGGAGGATAATCTTGCTGCAGACACTTCAGCACCAGTGCAGGATTTATGCTGGTTGATGTACTGTTGATAGCTTTACAGCGTAAAGGACAGACTTTGACTCTAAGCCCTTCTGACTTGTGCTGCATTCAGAGCAATCAATGCTAATCAAGATGTGGGATGCAGCAGGTTTGATGTGATTATTGAAATTCCAGTCGTCTTGCTCTCTGGGGACTCAACCCCTTGCTCTTTCTCCTCTTATGACTCCACCCACCCCTTTACCTTGATCACCCTTCTATCGACCCACACCAAAATCGCTTTAACTGGCTTCTTTCCTCGGATCATACAGACGATGAGAAAGTGATCTATGACTCCTAAACTCACTCGCTGGTCGAGTGTTGACTGCTGCATGAGGCATTTGTCCTTAAATTCTTCTGTTCCTGGTAGAACAAATCTATATTTAATTCAGCCAAATTTTATTTTAGTGTAGTCTCTGTGTCAATGAGGCAATGCAAATGTCAGTTGCAGTTTTTGAAGCAATCTTCTTTAATGATCAACAGTCAACTGTATTGTCCTATGGGCAAGTGCCCAAGCTTTAATGCATCTGTAAGGAGCTCATTCTCAAAATCCCAATTAAAAGTTTATGTTTCAGCCATTTGTCAACAGAGATGCTGTATAGGACATTAATTGTGATCCTGACCACTGCTTGGTCAGATATATATATACAGTACAGTGAGCACAGTAAAAGGCTTTGCTGAGGGACTGGAGATGAACATTAGATTTACATCTGTTTTCTCATTACTTTGGACCTTATTCTTTTAAATTGAGCAATGCACAGAGCTGGGAAATAGAATGAATATTGAGTTTGTCTTACAGCATTCCTTTTTTTAATGTTCACATCAAGGAAAGTGCAATGTATACTTTTAAGACTTTTGTGTATTTCAAAGCACATTTTAACACACAAGGATCTATATGATACTCTACCCATTATCGTAATTATAGCAGTGAGCCACAGGTCTACTTACTCTACTCTAGGATCTCATGTTGCACCGAAACATTGATGTGATTATGCAGCCATATGATATACATGTCCATCTTTCTCCAGGTCCATCCATAGCATGAGCCTCAATGGTGTGTGGAGCTCAGGAGAGTGAAGTGCTCCCACAAGGCACCTACTTTTAATGCATCATGTTTCAGCCATGTTACTAGCTGCTGTAACTGCTATTATGCCACTCTGCAGATGTAAAGGCATGCATCCTGTCCTAGAAAACCCGTCAGCTCATCAGGTTCAGACCATAAAGGAATTGTGAATGTGTTTCTGTTTCCTCAGAGCCGTAAGAAGTCCTTTTGGTGTCTTGAGCCCAGTGAAGGGGAAGTGCCACCAGAGAGCAAGCTGGAGCTCAGGGTAGTGGCGCGCCTAGAGGACACACTTCACTTCGAGGACAAGCTGAAAGTGTCCATCCAGCACAGCCAAACACACATTGTCGCTCTGTCTGCCAAGGGCACTGGAACTACAATTGTCAGTGACAAACCATTGGGTCCTAGCCTTGACCTAGGCACATGCTTCAGGTAAGAGATCACAGTTATAAATGAGATTTGGACATAATAATAATGATACGTTGATGTAGAAATGGAAATGTATTATTAACAGTATGCCTCACACCCTTCCTTTTCTCGATATAAGCCATGAGTCATGCCAATACCACTTCAAGCTCACCAACCATGGCAAGCGAAGGCAACGGTTGTACTGGTTAACTGATGACTCCCTGCCTTCCACAAAAACTCGCAAGGTACACTTTTCTGGCCGAACTGTTCTGCCCCCAATCTCCACTCCCAGGAAGAAGGACATTTCAGGCTGTAGATCTTTATTCAGCGTCAGCCCTCCTCGTGTGGAGCTTTTTCCAGGATGCTCTGTTGACATGGTGCTGACGGGATCTTCAGACTCCCCCAGGGTAAGACTGTTTGCTTGAGACCCTAAAAGTGAACAGAATAAATCTCTGAATTATATGTGCACGGAGAGTGTGTCTCCATCAGATAAGAAGCATGCGGTAGTACATGCACACTTCAGATGTTATTGTCTTCACAGGTTGTACAGGAGCGTCTGATATGCCGTGCCATTGTGGGGGACCAGAGCAGTCTTGAGAAGATTATGTCTGTAGATGTTACCTGTCTCTTTAGGGCTACTATGCTCAGCATTTCCCCCAAGCAGCTGAACTTCTTCATAAAGAAGGTTAGAGTGATTTAAAGGTTAAATATTTACAATATATGGCATTTTTTTTGTTTAATACATACAAATATGAACTAAGATAATCAATAGAATGTGATGAAAAAGACAAATTTGACGTTAGGCAGAAGACGTTTATGTACTGTGATGAAGAGATATCTGTGAGAGCGTTAATGAAGTTAGCATGCGAACCAAAAAGCCCCAGCCCATCCTGTCATGTAATGCAACTTTGTACCGCAAGTGGTGATTGTCTGGTGGTATAATAGCGAGGAGTTTTTTTTACTTTTCACAAGCTTTCTTAGCTTAGTCTGCTAAAGAAACAAAATTAACACACATAATTCCAAAAAAGGGAATATTTGTAGACCCAATTTAAACAGAAAATACAACTGTACATCTGAATTCAAGTTTTTCTTTTCTTTTCTTTTTTTTTTACCCAATTAAGACAAGCGTAAATGCCTCCACTCTTCCAATCTCTTTTGGTTTGATTGAAACAAATCTTCTAGCCCACTAAGTTAGATGTGAAAATCCAGCTCTACACACTACTTTTACACGCTGGTGATGATTTTCCTCATTCTCCTGTCCAACTTCATGCCCTTACTGAACTCCCCTGCCCCTCCCCTGCTGTCTTATTCATCCCTAGAGTCAGAGTCCTTGTCAGAGCAGCTGTAAATCACCTGTGTGCTGTATTCCCTGTCTTCAAATTGGCTTCCATCACTCTCTGAGGTTGTAACTGTGCAGCTGCTGAACTCAGTTGAGCTGAGCCCTGTTGCCTGCGGTGTCAACACCAGCACTTCCACAGTGATCTGAGGTCACAGTCCACACAGACTCAGATCAGTTAATAGGGCCACTAGCTGCATGGCTAATCAAGCTGACTAGCTACTGGTGACCAGCAGCTACAGCCAAAGATAGCAACAGCAAAGAGTATGGTGAGCAGCAGTTGGTGGTTACTCTGATGACATACTGCCCCTTTAATGGAATTTTAGCAACTCAAATAAGTTGACTAAATGCTCTTTAATTCCCTCAAATATTGGCAGGTAGAAAAAGAAGCCATTAATTTAAGATCCATGTTCCTGAAACACGCCTTCATATTTGAATTCATTGTGTTGATGTCTTACAGGTCCCAGGAGAGAGTCTAATACCTAAATATGAGAAGCTGATCTTGACGAATGTGTCATCTCTATCTCTGTCCTTGGAGCTCTCAGTCGTAAAGCCGTTCTCTTTGTGTGATGCCCCAGGAGCCCAGATCTCAGCTATCACAAAGGTAACAGCACCATGAACTGACAATTTAAATCATCTGTCATGTAACTTAACCTAAAAATAGTGTTTCAATATGTGTAATATCTAGATCACAGATTATGACTTTGACCTCAAAACAGACAGAGCGCTTCTAAAGTGTTGTGCTGTTGTAGCTCGTCCAATCTCAACAAACTAGGAAATACAGCTGTTAAATAAAGGTCATGGGGTAAAAGATCTCTCTCTCTCTCTCTCTCTCTCTCTCTCTCTCTCTCTCTCCCTATATATATATATATATATATATATATATATATATATATATATATATATGTAGATTCACATTATATGGTCACAGTCACGGTCTCCAGTTTCCCAGCATTCTAGGAACAAATATGGCGGACTACACTGACTACAAGCGTTGCTCCTAACTTTGCATGCTTACACTGGCATCCAAACATGACTGATCCTCAGACCACTGTTGTTTAATAAGAGAAAATTGTGAAAATCTTTTGTTAACTTTCCTATGGATAAATCAGAACAGCCTACACTAGCTCTGGTTACTAAAAATGGCATAACTTTGTTGGTCCTTGGTCACAATAATCCAGCCCCCACCCCAAACTTTAGTGGTTCTTTATTGTAGGACAGCGAAGTGTTGCAGAGTAGGCACTGGCTACGAACCAGCACCTGCACCACCTTGGTTGAAAAGGGGTATGAGTGACTTTCATTGCAATCTAGGGTTTATTTTAGTCATGTGATGGGTGCAGTGTGATAAATGCTAACAAGTGAATTGAGTGATAACAAACGAAAATGGAATTCATAATTTAAGGTGTGAGCAGATGACATAAATGATGATGACTGATTGTTGTCCATCTTGGTTACTGTAGATGGGTGTGTACACATTACAAATGAAACACATTTGCTTGTGTTTGAACTTAACATTTCAGCAACCATTACTCAGTACCATTACTTCTTATGAGCATATTTTTCCCTGTAATAGAAGAGCAGTTCATATTTTCCCACAATACCTATGTTTTTATTTTATCATCGCTCTAACTTCCATTCTGACAGCTGATTAAAATGTGGGATTGGAATCCACATTAAAATGGCTTTCAATTTCGAGCCCCTGGCAGGTCTGTGAATGAAGCCAAAGAGTAGCTGGGTATTTTGATAAGCCTGGGTCCCATGGCAGGATAAACGTTTTATTAAACTGTGGGAAGGTTTTTAAAAGGGTTGTGAGCTTATGGTTGGGAGACATCAGGTAAATAACATGAAGTAATGATATTTTTCATTTGTCATCAACTAGATTCTCAAAAACTGCTTTTATATTCTGTTGACTTGTTTTCTACCAAGTCCGTCATCCTAAATATTGTACAATCAGTGTGATCCTTCTATGCCTATATGTTATATATTTTCACTGCTGTATGTCTTTTTCCAGCCCATGGTTTTAGGTGATAGGATGCAGGCTGAGTTGTGGGTCTGCTTTAATCCAGATTACTGTCAGGGGAAGGTGTCACGAGTCATGGATGAGGTAACAGTAATGTATTTTCTTGGTGAAATTTCTCACATAATGTTTTACTTTTTCATCTTGGGTCTGGTACAGAAGTGGGCCTTAACCTAAGATGTAGAACTCATTTGGGTTGACAAGATTAATTATTCTTTTTTTTTCCACGAAGACTCCTTCAAATTTAATCTGAGAAGGGAAAATCTCTCTTTACTAAGGCCACTCCATTAGTGGCGATGAGGAGCCTTTCATCATTGAAAGTCAAAAAAGACTGGGAACAACTGAAGCGAAAAAACAATCTCTGTGTACTTACTTTCACCTGCTCGAATATTTTCCTGTAATACCTACTATTTTTTGAAAAAACATTTGGACTTTTTTCCCCCAGTTCCTTGAAGTGCACTACTGGGGACACGCACAACAAGAGCAAGTAAAGCTACATGCTGAGGTCCACTTCCCCAACCTGCACTTCTCCTCAACCACAGTAGATTTTGGCTGTGTGCTCAACTATACAGAGACACGTAGACAGATCTGCATCACTAACTGCTCCCCACTGCCTGTTTCCTACTATTGGGTTTTCCTGGATGACCAGAGGAGAACCATAAGGTAAACAAATGTCCACACACCGTCACCGACATTTAGACTGTTCTTTACAGCACACCCCACACCTAACACTCTGTAAAGGATAGTAAGTGGTGCACAGTTGCATATTGTGTAATTGCACAGCCAATTGCACAGCCTAGAGGAGGTGCAATGCATATCTTCCCCCATAGCTGTACAGTAAATACAGTACATAGTGAAGCCTGGGTGACCCCTTGCACTGCAGTTTCACCTAAATAGATACCAGAATGTCAGAATGTAGCAAGGAAAGCTCAGGAAGTGAAGGTGATGCTGTTCCATCAGTATCATTAGATATATATTAAGAGGACGGGGTGCCATTTAGCTCAGTTGGTAGAGCGGGCGTCCCATGTACAGAGGCTTTGTCCTCTTGGCCTGGCACTATTGGGAACAATTTCAGATATTTCAACTATAAATAGGTAGGTAGGTAATAGATAGATAGGTAATTCTATGAATAGAAACAACCAAGGCAAGTTAAAACAAAGACAGGGCAAAACTGATTTGATCAAAAATTAAGGGTGTTATTGATAACATCCAGCCAGTAACTGTGGCATTCCATCTCCAATCTTACATTGCATTTACATCAAAACACTGCTATTGTTGTAATCATCTGCCACCTCAAGTGGCTGCCAGTTTGTACTAGTACTGTCTAATGTTACCAAAGCTAACCAACTTTAATGTTGCTAAAACTAGCTAATGTTAGGGCAATACAGTATGCTGGGCACACACTGTAGGACTTAGCCATCTTTATATTTACTCCCTCAAACTGGCAACTACCAAGACTGCTGATGCTGACAAAAGACAGATAGCACGTGATACCCACCATTATAATTTTTGGCTCATAAACCAAAGCTGAAACCAAACTAGAGAGACAAACAAATCATTAATTTTGGACACGATACACGTTATAAAATTATTGATTCACAATCATTATACAATTTTTAAGGCCATTCTACAAGCTCAAATGATGTACATACATTTTCTTTTCATGAATTCTTCATAAAAATGCTATTAGTATGTCCTGTAAGTTAATGATATTTCATAGCATGATACTCACAGATAACTTTCCCTCTTAGTGATGAGACTTTATTTTCATGAACTTACTGTATGTGTATGGAACATGTAACCTTTATATTGTTACTTCCATTGAGTAATAGGACTAAAAAAAGCTAAAGCAGCTGTGTGCTGTAAGACCTGCTCATTGATTCCTGTGTTACAGCTATGTTTTGTTAAAGAACAGAAATAAATAAATAAAAAAAAAACTTCAAACTGTAGCATCCTGAATAGACAAGATTCAGGGACAAGAGCAAAGTGGACCTCAGCCATATATTAAAATGTCTGTTGGGGTGAGTTAGTACAGTAGCTATACATTTAATCCCCTGAATTGAAAGCCAAATCCATTATAAATTCTCTGGGGAAGACAAATCTACTGATTGTTTGCTTAATGTTACATTGTGCTCTGGCTCCCCTCCCTTGAAATGTACTATACTAGTCTGCCCGTCCATGGCCATGAACCAACTAACTGCTATCGCTCTACAAGATTTATCACCCTCCACTGTCTCTCTCCCTTCCCCCTCTTTCATATATTGGTATTCCTCCTTTTTGCTCACCTTCTTGTTCTCATCTTTGGGTTTTACATTGCCTATTTATCTTTTTTCCCCTCCATTCCTTCTCCCCTGCCTCACCTGCCTGTGCCTCTGCTCTACCAAATCCTTATCAACCTTCTCTTTCTTCACCTTTTCTCTCTTACATTGTGACGTCTCTTAACAATCTGTCTCATAGGCCATCCTGCTAATTAAATGGAGACCTCACTCTGTGCGCACACACTCTCTAAAGTATCTCTTTCTCCTTCACAAAACCTGCGCTATCTTGCCATGTTCAGCTAATTACATCCCTATCAGTAATTACACTGCAGCCCTTGGAGAGGGGAATTTCAGTAGAGCTAACTATTTTCTATCCAAGTTACCACTGATAGATTGAGGCAGTAAGATACATTTAAATACTGTAACTTCTCCATGTTGAGTGCTCATATCAGCAATAAGTGAACTGTAAAGCTCAAGCTCTAGCTATAGTTACTTGTAAGCAGCATGATGGACAACTTAATGATCACTAACAACTAATGACTCATTTGTTAATGTGAAACTCTCACCAAAAGTAACCTAGGCTTATTTGTGAATGTAAATCAAACCTTTGTGTAAAAACATAATTATGACGAAAGAGGCACTTACAAGATTTACCATAATTTTGTTTTCGGGCAAGCTAATTTACAGTGGAGTGCTGGGGCACTCTTACACTAGCATCAAAATCGCTATTTTTAAAACACTAAGAAGGCTTGAAACAATGTGAATCTTTGCTCATAGTATCACCAGGGTATCTGCACATGAACACGAGCATTGAGGACATTGTTTGTGTGCACTAAAAAGAAGGTTTTTGAACAACTTACGTCAGCAGCTGTATCTTCTGCGCGCCGCCATCATAGCAGACAAAAAGTGCCGATCCCTGAGTGCAGGAAGGCTTGAGGTCCACCATTACTCTCCTTCCTGTTAGGTCTTTAAAGTAGCTCTTTCGTCGTAATTATGATTTTACGCAAAGGTTTGTAAATATACATTCACAAATAAAGCCTAGGTTGCTTTTTGGTGAGAGTTTCACTTTAAACTATGTTGAGCTTGAGCTGAGGCGTGCAATGATGAGATAAATATTCTTCAGCCAGTTTCCCCAAAGCAGGTGTTCATTACAAAAAAGAAAAACTAGAACTAAAATGTTATTTGTTATTTTTTGGTTTTTGTAATGTAATTTCAGCTGATATATATATGTATATATGTATATATCTCCAATTTCCCAGCATTGTTAGGAACAACAATGAAACTTGAAACAAATATGATGACATTGACTTTTTATGAGTGTTGCTCCTGGCTTTGCGTGTCTGCACTGGCATCCAAACATTACTGGTCCTTGGACCACTGTTGCTTCAATTAAAGAAAACAAAAATAATCTTTTGTTGAGTGGATGCGTGAGGACATGCTTCACTGGCTCTGGTTTTTAAAAATGGCGGCTATAGGCGTTTTTTGTTGGTCCTTGGTCACAATAACCCTGCCCCCAGCCCCTGATACATTTAGTACTTTGTTCATAGACCAGCAAGTCAGTTTTCCTGGTCAGGGGCCAGATCTTTGGCTGTCGAAACACAAAGAACTGGTTCCAGAGTAGGCACTGGCACTGTACCAGCACCTGAAGCACCTTTGTCGAAAAGGGTATATGATACTACTTCTACTACTACCATGACATTGTTCTGGCCAAGGTAGCACACTAAACAACGGTCACGTGTAAAAGTCAAGTCAAACCCCAATTTCAGTGAAAGAGAAGGATTATGATAAAAAACAAATATTTACAAATATAATACAAAAAGTAAATCTGGAAGCATTATAAGCATGTTGACAGAGGTGCTGTTGTTTGCCATGTGTCTGTAGCAATCTAATTCTACAGCATCAAACACACTCATTCTTGATCCCCATCACTTTTTTATTCTTCAAACAGTCTACTGTGAGACGCTTGTGGCATTGTAGATATTGATGTGTAGATTTTAGTGGGACTGAACATGGGATTCCAGTCAAATACAGTCGCACCTACAGTGTGCATGAAAGAAAGAATAGATGGACCAGAGAGAGACAGATGTGAGAATGTCAGAGTATGCTATTTCTGTTTTGAGCTGAGCTCTTGCAGTGTCATCATGTGCTGTCTCACCATCTGTTCCTCCGTCCGCCCCAGTGGTTCTAAACTCTTTCTTAGAGGACCCACAATTTAAAACACTCTGTTTTTCTGCAGGGTGTGGGCATGGTTCTTATGGGCTCTTACCAACACTCATCCACCAAAAATGCAGCCTGGTTTGAGGACATAGACCTGCAGTATCCGTTCACCCCTACATCTAACATTGCCGGACATACTAATTTGTGATCCTCCCATGGCGAGCAGCAGCAATCACAGACTGACCATACAACAACAGTGCCTCCTGCTGGTAGCATCATTGCCATCCACTAATTACAAGCTGACACTCCAGTACTGAAGCATTCTTTGGAACTCTGACAAATGTGTGTGCAGACCTGCCTTATATTTATGCACACACAGACGTACACATCCACGCACACACCAACACATGCCCGGGCAATAACATAGCCAGTGTTTGGTGATTTAATATAGGACTTGTCCGGCCCAGCTTTGAGATGGCTTCACTCACTAAATCTCTTTCATTCTCTTCCATGTTTATTCAGCACTTCACTGCAATCTATCCTGACCTGTTTCCTGCTGCTTGCCTATTAAAATTCCTCTTAATTATAGAACACTCTGTTTAATTAACTTGATGGATGCACCGAGTCTGATCCCACAGGGAAGGAGAGAGTAGAACAGAGAGAGAAAATGAGTGTCAGAGTTCTTTGGGATGTGGGTGCTAAAGATTTTATTTTTCACCTGGGTATTACAATATGCATTAATGATACATTAGATATACAATACTTTCTGACATATTTGCATTTGTTACTCACACCACATGGACATCTTGAGGCTTTTGAATGTCTATTTCCAGATGCAATGAATGTGTTTCGCTGAATGCATGCTTATTTATTGTTTCTACTTGTGTAGTTTTACTTTTAATGTGTGGGAAATAAATATTTAACTTCTTAAGGCTTGTTGTTTGTTTTGATCCTTTTGCCCTTACAGGGAGACGGAGAGGCTGGACCAGAGCAATCCTGAAAATGAGACTGAAGAAGGGCGGAGTTCCTCTACAGCAGCCTCTCCTGCAGATGGACAGAGCAGCACACAGAGCATTGCACAGGTAAGCAAATGTTCATATGTAAACAAATCAAGGTTTTCCAGGTTGTCAGGGCTCATTCCCTGTCTCTATGCTGCAGTGCTGTTACTGTGCAGGTAGATGCAAATGCCACACCCATGCACGTACATACAGTTTTGCATTGTAAACCTCAGTGAGGTGAGCCCCCTCTGTGTCACCATGTAGAATGTCTTTCTACTTTATCATGCATTGATGTAATAGCATACTGAGAATCTTTTACAACACAACGGAATTCATGATAGTTCCCTGATTTATAAATGTTAGTTAGAGAATACCTTCATCACATCTTTGCACATGTAACTCAAGTTGTGGCCAACCTTTAATCACAATCATCACATCTGCTTCTACTTTATACACTGCAAAAATATATCAACATTATTGTGTGGAAAATAATCCAGAAAAGCATTTTCTATTTATATGACATTTTTGAAAAATACATATATTCATATTCTCTTGCCAAATGGTTAGATGAGATGAAAAATCACATTTGTGCATTAAACATGAAGCCGGATTGATTGTTAGTTTAATTCAGCATAAAGGCTGGAAGTAGGGGAAACAGCTTAGTTATCAACATGTTATGAAGCTGAAATGTTTTACAGGGATGTTGTTTAATTCTGGAGCTATTTCTTTGGCGGGAGCAGAGTGGTTGCCTCACATTGTGAGTCCAGGAAGTGACCACATGAGAGAGATATCATCCTTCTCTCACAAGGAGGTGAACAAGAGCATGTCCAAAAATGTTAAACTATTCCTTTCACTGGAGTATCTCAGCAGCACATTGGGATAATCACTAAAGAATGATAATAAAAGCTGCAGTCTGGAGCAGTTTTGAGAACTTAGAATATTTGAATGAGCACAGCTCCCAGGTCCCGCCTCCTGCCTCAGTGCTGCACTGCAGCCCTGCCTTCAAAACCCCTCCCCAAAGAGGAGCCTGTTGTGCACGAGCAGGCTTGTAACCACAGTAACATAGGACGCCACATAACCAAGACGGCACATTCAAAATAACAACCTCAACATAAGCCCCGATTATTCTCTTTGTCACCAATACAACTAAATTACAATGATGAGTGCCTCATGCCGATCACTGTAGATACCTCGAGTAACAACCACTATTCCTCACATCGCAGTAGACGGAGTTACCACGTGATCATTACTCGGAGCAATGCCATGCTGCCTTTCTGCGGCATGAGTAACGTATGAGTAAAGTATTTTTCTAAACCAATTCAACCACTTCAGAGTGCACTGAACACAAACTAATGTTATAACTGCTCCGTCACTTGAAAGAAATTTTTGCTAACCAGTAGCCATAAAGACAAAGCTATACACTGGAGGTAGCATACAAGCTAACAAGTCAGATTTAGCAATAAGCTACGTAGCGTGACTGCAACATTGTATGGCGATATACACTTTTACAAGTATAACTAACCGCCGCATGAAACAAATATCAAGCAGGGGTCCTTACTTGTCCAGCAGAAAAGTTGCTAAGTCTGTGTCACTCTTGAGTCCTTACGACCGCAGCTCCCTCCACCTCTGAAATGACGCTCCGATATTTATCCTTGTTTTCTCTCTAGCTTGGTCTAATTCTTTCTTTTTACACTACTTTTCTTCATCAGCCTTCTTATTTCTTCTGTTTGACGTCGGCAATGGTGGGGCATTTTTCGGCTCTGTTGTTGTTGTCTGTTCTCCGCCATTGTTTACAGTTTGGGCTTGAAAGTATATGACTAGGAAAGCACTGCGCCTGCATGTGGGAGGGCTAGTGCGCGCAGTACGTGCTACGTTGGGGGGGCTGCTAGCAGCAAATGCATGAGAATGATTGACACTTCTCAGACACTCCCCTTGGCTCTGATTTGTTGTATTGACCCAATGGTGGATTCTTGCAAATCACATTAGGGCCACTGGGTGGATTTTTACACAGCTGACCTGTATCTTATTCTACCGTCAGATCATAATGACAATTTTAGCAAATATAACCAAAAAGCAGTTACAGGCAACAGCTTTCATCTTGTAAGTTCTACTGTTTTTTTCATGTGTCTGTAGGTGTTTGATATCTTGCCTAACTATGGTAATCTACCACCTGGAGAGGAGCAACTGGTCACAATCTTCTTCTCCTGCCATGAAAATGTCAGCAGAGAAGTAATGGCACAGTGCTGTGTAGAGGAGGGCCCTACTTATGAAATCAAACTCAAAGGAGAGTCATCTGTGATCAGCTACAGCCTGGACTCTTCCTATATTGACTTTGGTCTGCAGGTATGTATACAGAGAGCTAAGCATCTCACTTCTTTATCCCACCAGGCTCTTCCAATCAATTTTTCAGCTTCATGTGTGCAGATCGTTAAGGCTAGGGTTGGGGGCCTGGAGGTACTGGAGATGCTGTTAGTGGCACAGGAGGCAGGATTTACCACTGGTCGCTGTTGCTCATATAAAGCCAACAATTTCCTGTAACATGTTTTAGGCAACTCTGTAGTTTATGTTAATATACCTCCTTTTTATATTATCCTGCCTTTTGTGTTCTTGTCCTTCCTTTGCCTTTTGTTTCCTCATCCATATATAATACATGATATCTGAGAAAAAACTTCATTTTTTCAAACTTTGGGAAAAATGATGCATTTGACAATGACAGACAGGCCTGGAGAAATGTGACAATTTGTGTTAATACATTCTGTTGTGACTGTGGATGATGGTGCGTTTGTTGTATTTTGTTTGCAGTCTGTCTCACGGTTACTTACGCTAGGGTTTTTTCTGTGAATTGACATGTATTTTATCTCCACATTCCACTTATTTTTATCAACACTGAATCTGGATGCTGAGGGGCAAGTTGTGGAATGGAGGCTTGTGAGTTGTTAGAATACACATAATATAAAGACATAATATTGACTTTTGAGAGTGGCATCAAGGGTTTTCTTTCACACTGAAAAGACTGATGAAAGGAATCATGTCATCTTTGAATGTCCCTGCATAGTTTTTCATACTTAGGTCTTTTGCACTTCCATTCCCCTTTTAGGTATGCAAGCAATCCGGACTGATTATCATTGATATTCAAAACAAGGACATATTGATTCTTGATTTAGTTGAAATGAGCGATTCAGCAGAACATCTCTCTGACCTTCCTGTCTGTTCAGCAGTATTCTTTCTCTCGCCCTCTCTCTCTCTCTCTCTCTGTCTTTCAGCTCTCTGTGTTGTTTTCATACATCAAAGATTAGATGTATCCATACCGGTAATTATTAGTTATATAAGTCTTGAAACTACCCCCTTTATAAGGAACTGACTTTGAACAGTTTCAGAATTTTTGTTTGAATAAACTTTCTCTCTTGCGTCTGTTTCTGTCTTATTACCATAAACCACAAGAAGCAAAAAACAGAGGTCAACATCTTGAATGCTTTTCTAGAAAACTGATGATTTATTGTATAACCTTTACAAGAGACTCACACCATCAGGGGACACAAGGAGGAGTAGTTGGAGCAAAACATTCTGTAACATTTCAATAAAGCTAATTCACATTTCCTTAAAGAAAATTATCAAACTGATAGCGGTTAGAAGCAGTGTTACGTCTCTCCTCACCTCACAATCTCTTTATCTTTCAGCTCTTTGATCATGAAGCTGAAGCAGAGTTGATCCTTAGGAATACTGGCAAAGTGGGCTTTGAATATAGCATCACTGACCCTCAAAGAGAGTATGAATCAAATGTGGGGGCAGGCGGACAAAGGAAGGCCCTGGAAGAGGCTGAGCTGCAGCAGAATTACTCTGAGCAAAATACGAATGGACGGGAGGTCAGACTGGGACAGCCTGTGTTCCTCCCCCCTATGGTGAGAATTCTTCTTAGGACTGTTTCAGATGTGGAACGGTCATTTATTATGTAAAAGAGGTTTTTTTTACTTTTGTGTCTGTGTTTGTGTTTGTGTGTGTGTGTCAGGGTTACATCGATGCTGGTGCAGAGCAGTGTCTCCATGTGCTCTACCTCCCAGGCTTCCCTGGGGTGTTTGAGAAGCGGCTTCAGCTGCAGGTGGCTCACCAGTCACCGCAGGACATCACTCTGAGAGGAAAGGGAGTGTTCCCAAGGATCAGTCTGAACTTGCCACGAAACCTGTGTAAGCACAGACATGCACTGATACACAATGACTGGATTGTAGTTTTACTTAACAGTCATTTATTAAAATGCTAATTCTTTTAGCAAAAATCGTCTTCCACAGATGGACAGCTATATTGGACATGCTGTTACAGTACACATCAATAACAGAAAAAACTTACAATTTAATATCAGGGTTTGTTGATCCCATCAGAAAATTGTCAGAGAAGAAAGTTACTTACAGAACAGAGCTGTTCCCCTCAAACCTAATCCATATTTTGCCAGATTTATCTTTCTAATACCTTTTGTATTAGACACTAAGCTCATCGCGTATGGTTGATGGACAGGCCTCCCTACTGATCGCGTCTCCATGCTAACAAATATTGAAAGCACAACTCTTTATTTTTGCACTCATGTGATGCTGTGATTCCCTTCCAGCTCAGGAACGCTACAGTGATGTGATGCTGCAGGCCAGAGCAGCTGTGGAGGCAGATAGAGCCAGAGAGGAGCTTATGAACGAAATTTCAACTGGTGGAGGAGCAACAACAGAGGGCGACTACACATTCACCGTCAGTGACATTAATGTTATGTGATGAAAATCCTGTATCTTCTAAAAATGCTGTTGCTAATTTTGAATTTTGCAGCATGTATTTTAAAAATATTTAGTTTTGACACTAAAATTATGGCCATGTAAGTTAATATGAAGCATACTATATGTAGTGTAGTAAAAAAAAACAAAAAAAAAAACAAGATGCAATGTTTCCTTCTAATAAAAGAAGAGAAGGTGACTCTAGAAGGACTAAAACAAATATTTTGATGACTATTAATGTTCTGTTCCTAGAAGGAGAGAACGAGGCACACCACGTACAGACGGGGATGTAATGCCCCTGAGTGGCCTGACTGAGGACACCCCTGTTCATACCTTTAAGACAAATGATCTGTGATGACTTGCGAGGCTCGGCTTGCACATCCATCATCATGGTCATTCCTCAGTTCAGTAGTAGCTCTTCACCGCACCTTGCAGTGCAGTGAGGCCACTGAGCATTTTCCTCCTTCAGGGAGCGAAAGTTAAAGACATAACATGTTTTTTTTATTAAATTTAACACTGGCAAAGCTCTGGCTCAAACTGGGTAAACTCCTCAACATACTACAGTATAGGGGTCATACAACCTAAAAAAACAGTGCTTTCTTCACAAGGGTGGCCCATATAAGATTCCAAAAGACTTCTTCCTTGCCTATTTAGACTTAAAGCACATTCAATGATACAACGCTTGGGGACAAAACTAAACAGAAAATTGTGGGTAGCAGCACTCACCAACTGAGGCAGCAGTGGCCATCTCCAACAGGGGCTATTAAGTTAACTTTGAGCTGGCTATAACCTTCTAAAGAAACAGAGCTAACTAACCCTAACCCATCTGCAACAACTGTGTAACACATCATACCACAAAAAAAATCCAAAATACTACAGACATCAGTGACTTCCTGTTGTTATGGTGTAGAAGTAAGGGAAGGGGATGAACTTTAACTGATTAATAAAACGGCTTTGCTTTATTATCAATTTTTATATTTAAACATCTATAAATGCATTTTCAATTTATAATTACAACATCAGCAGTCAGAGCACTCATGATAATTTCAGACATCTGTACTTTTGGTTCACCCAGATACAACAGCAGTTCAACAAAGAGTCTGTACATATGACAGAATGCATAACATTGTATAATACATAAGAAGATGAGTATTACTATTATGATTTTTATGAGTCAGGCTGTGCTGTTTGTTGCTTATGTAACTTTTCAATATTTTCTCAGTAACTTTTAAGTGTTTATGTACCCCTCCTTCTGTGTGCCCCTCCCCAATCCATTTCTCTCTTTTGCCTGCTGCGTCCAGTATGAAGAGCTGCTTCACATGGAGATCGAGAGAATGCTGGTCAAAGAGAATGCTCTTGCTGTGACCGGCGGCCTGCTGGAGCTCAGTGACTCACAAGGGTCCTCCAGAAAGTGGCACAAACTTAGCAAGTATGTACACACGCGCCGCGCACACACACATACACAGTCAAACAGTTTGGCTGAACAGATGGTCAACTCACTGCATGGAAGTGAGAACTGTGTTGTGCGATTTAAACAGTTTGGCTTTATGAAAATTCTTTGACCGGGTATGTTTTTCTTCTGTGGTTCTTGAAAATTGACAGATGTAAGGGTGTGCGTTGTCCGTTGTCATTCAAACCGTATTGTGATCCCTTGGTTATCATTCACAGATGTACACTGCAGAATATGATAAATAAAATAATCAGGTTGACTGTCAAGACACAGAAATGTGTTCCATTCAAATAAATAAATAAGCCAAGACTTTAATAACGAAACTCATCGCACATTATGATCATGCCAACTCAAAAATAAAACTATTGAATCTCATTTAATCATGAAACTGAAGCATTGCAAAGTCCTGCTTCGGTCAACAAATTGGAAGTTGACACAGTTGTATTGTCTAATACTTGTCTTCACTCCTACCTTTTTCTACTTCACCAGGTTGCTGCTCCCAGAGTATGTTTTGGACTTTGGTTATGTCATTCCAGGCCAAGTCCTCAGTCACACTGTAATTGTCACCAATACTGAGTCAGTGGACGTGTCCTTCCATGCCAATCTCAAACCCCTTGTTGGCACAGGTAACACAATATTTAATGTCCTGTGACATTTATGTTTTTGTTTTTTTTTTTGTTTTTTTTTTTTAATCTCTTTCTTGTTTTCAGGTGATATCTTGGCATTACTTTAACACGATTATACCACAGAATTGTGTTACGATGCAATTACATAACATATACAACACAGATATACAGATACGGACATATAACACAGAAGTAATCATTTTCGGCCTTCTTTGTGCTATAGTCGTGCAATCGTGTGCATACTGACTGGGAAGTAGAAAATTACGATGCAGTGAAAATCTCTAATACTTTTCAGAAAATTATATTTTGGCTTGTGAGAAAAATACATTTGATTTCTTGCCAAAAGTTATATTAGAGGATTCATACCAGATTCATATCTGTTCATTCATTTTGAACAGGAGCCAAAACATGGTTAGATCAGATTTGCATGAAGACTATAAACTGTTGAAACAGCTAGTCTGAGTAAATCCACCCAACACCACCTCAAAAGTTTGAACTGTGCTCTAAAATAAGCTGTGAGACTGTGCTGGTTGCCTGGAAATCTCATTGTGGCGACAAGACATGAGGAAGCCACTGCACCCAACCGACATCTAATCTGCCTTAAAACAGCTTGTTGTTTTCACTTCCTTGTTGAGATTATCCTTCACTTCTGCTGATTAAACAAACAAGACAAACAATATGTTGATACGTAAGCCTCTAGATGGGCTTGTAAGTATATTTTTCTTTGTAGACAGAGCAAGGCGAGCTCTTTCTTCCAGTGTTCAGAGATATTGCTAAGCTCAACTAATTGTCTCGTTAATAGCTTGATATTTAATGGACATATTTGACAGTGGAAATTATCTTTCCTTCTAGGTTTCATTATTCACATATGCAGATATATGTATAGGCCAAAATGTAAAACTTTTATACATTTATATTTCCACTGATTAAACCTATATTGAGTGTATGGGTATGCTACCATAAGTGAAAAGCCTCTTATCCTAAAGGAGTAGGAGAGTAGAGGAAGAGGATAATGCATACAGTGAAATGCTCTCAAAGTGAATGCTGCATCTTAAATGTGTTCCTTAGTCCTGTTTTCTACCCTTTTTCTCATATAAATAGTTGTGTTTTCACCAAGCTGTTTTGTTTTCTGTTTCTCCTAAATGTTCTGCACTTTGGTTAATTTAGAGTGTGTTGCTTCTTCAAAGGTTTCAGTACAGAATTTGAAAGAGTGAAAAACCTGCCGTGTGGCCAGACACAGACATTTACAGTCAAATTGGAGCCTCGAGGCGCCAACCTGAAGATGGGAAACATAAGTGTTCTCATGCCAATAAAGGTAATACACATGGGCATGCAAGTGTGTACATGTGTGAATATTGTCATTATATCTGTGTACATTTTTTTCCTTGCCGGCCTTGTTGATTAAGATTGTGACCTTATTCAGGGAAGGATTTTGTTTGGTTTTACAGGTCACACATGGTCCAATGGTCCAGGTGCGGATGTGTGCGGTGGTAACTGTGCCGGCTGTCACTGTTTCCACTGATACACTGATATTTGACACTGTGCAGTGTGGCATGTGTCAGGTAATACAACATGATAACATGGAATGACAAGATGCTGTTGTGTAGCACTATAAATGTTTCTTCTCATTGATTTTATGTAGAATTATGAGAACATGGGAGATAGCAATGTGCAGATAATGTATACATCTCAAAGTGTGTGCAAGGAACAATAATGACTGCATTAATTAGTTGCCCCACTGTGGTGCCATCTTGTGGTCAGATCACATTGATGTTTATCATTTCCTCAGACTGGTATTTCTTAGCCGATGTACTTGAAGCACTTGTACTAGGGTGAGGCTGCATATCTTTAAAGAGATTAGCTCATGAGCTGAAAACTGTACTTGGTGATTTTGAAACAGCTGAAACAAAATGAAGGCCATGTATTAACTAAAAAAATCTATCAATCTATCAAAACTATTTTTTTCAGCCAAATAGACTGTACAGAAAATCTTCTAAATCTTGTGTTATATAACCTTCCCCACCAGATGAAGACAATACAGCTGAGTAATCATGAGTCTGTGCCCTGCTGCTGGAGCATCGCTGAGGTGGTTAAGCCTTTCAAAAAGGTAAAACAGTTCCATGGAAATTTCATTGAACTTTTCAGATTAATTTTGTAATTTGGTATCCATGTAACAAAACTACTTCCACATAACATCAGTCATTGTTAGCTTCAGGATCACCCATTGTTTATAATACAGCTGCAGTTGACTCATACCTGCCTTTGCTCTTGCTTTTACTCAGGTAGATAAGCTCCTGCCTCTCCACCAGCGTAAAAAGATCTTGCAGG
Organism: Acanthopagrus latus; assembly: GCF_904848185.1. Classification (NCBI taxonomy): domain Eukaryota; kingdom Metazoa; phylum Chordata; class Actinopteri; order Spariformes; family Sparidae; genus Acanthopagrus; species Acanthopagrus latus. Next base: position 25,475,126 of record NC_051046.1, on the reverse strand, counting down.
AGCTGCGACCACCTCCAGTTGTGTTTGAGATGACTCCCAGCTCCGGTTTGCTGTCCCCTGGTGAACGAGTTCATGTCCAAATAAAGTTCAGCCCTGCTGAAGGGGTGAGATCCTGAGTGATCTTTAAAGTTTGGCACAATACATAGCAGAGCAACATGGCAATACATGTACTGCCTGTATGAAATGGGTAATCATATGATGTAAAAGAGTTGTAATAAAATAAGGACTCTATGACATACTGTATTTCTTTGCAGCATGATTACAGCAGGCAGCTTGCAGTCCGTGTGGCTGAGAGCACTCAGCAGGTGTTCCTTACAGCCCAGGGACAAGGTGAAGAGCCACAACTGGAGTTCAGCCCACCTGTGCTGGAGCTGGGGCCTTGCCTGCCTGACAGCACTGAGATTGAAGCTGAGGTCACCGTCAGAAACCCCTGCTCTTTCCCCATTGAGTTCTACTGCCTGGAGATGGATGCACAGTATCTCGAGGAAGAAAAGGTAGGTCTCTTTTTCGTGTGTTTCAGAAACAGTGGCCCTAATTTATTTTGTACTATTCTTTCCTTAAAGGCTAGAAACAAGGCCACAATTAAGACACTCATGTTTGCCAGGGTTATGTGATGACCTCTCTGGTCCCATTGATAGAACACTGAATAACTGCAAAGGGATAGAAGTAGAGATGACGTTGAAATGAGAGGGTGCAAGTTTGTAGATAATAATACTCTTGACGCCCACTCCTGATACAGGAACCTGACACCACTTTTTTTCCCCAAATAATTGACAGAACTTGTATTGTGATCAAACATGGTTGGTCTGACCCAAATTCCTCTGTTAACAGGAGCCTTTCCAAAACAAAACTGAGGGACGATCAGTGTGTTGAAAAAAAACAACATCAAAAAAACCATTTTCAATCAGAAAATGAAAGTGTGTACTTTAATTTTCTTAAGACATTTCTTCATTAGCAGTCATACAGTATTGATGTGTTGTGCTTTAGTGTGTTTCTCCATGCAGCTTTGTTTGACTTTAATACAGGTGTCACCACAGTCTGGCACCAAAGCATGATTTGGTAATATATGACCTTTCCTTCTGTTGTTAAGTTCCTTGGCTAGAGTCTAATTTAAAGCTCACAGCAACCAACTTCCTTGAGTCAGAAGTTATCAGTCACAAGGGATCATGCCCAATTTTGTATCAATTATTACCTTCCATCCATCCATTATCTGTACATTATATATGTACGCCGCTTAATCCTCTGCAGGGTCGCGGGGATCAATTATTACCTCTAACTGGAAAATGTACAGTCATGTAAACTTAAAGTTTAGTTTTAGCTTAATGTAACACTCTTTTACATAATCTTTCCTCACACTATTTCCCTGTTAGAGAGAGACAAAAAAATGAGCTGCCTTAACACCATTTCCTTACCAATCTCCATGCTAATCTGATGTCCTTACCTGGCTCCTCACATAATTATCAACTTTCAATTGTTTTCTGTCTGTTCCCCATTTTTTCACAATACCTCATCCCATGTAGATCCTGTGTCTGATGCGGGACTATGATGAAAACAACAAACTACTGCTGCCTCCCAGGGCCCCTGGAGAAGGTCTTCCCAAGGAACTGCTTGACTACTACAAGGAGTACTGCTCCCATCTGAAAGATGATGGTAGTTTCAGGAACAATCCACCTTCATTTACATACACTGAAATCAGATACCCTCAGGTGTCTAACCACTGTTTTTTGTATACTTGTTTTAAGTTAAACTAATCTACCTGTGTGCAGCGGATCTGGAGGCAGGTTTGGATGAAAAAGAAAGTGGGATGGGTGCCACACATAAGGAAGAAAAGATGTCAAGGCAAAACGATGCTGACCTACCAGAGAGTAAAGACGAAGAAATAAATACTCTAAATTTGAAACGCGCTGAAATTCGTGAGTATAACCATTTCAAAAGCAGTTATATGATATATCACTGTAATTTCCACGGACATAAGCACAACTTCATCTTAATTCTATCTTTATTTCCTACAAGAGAACTTGTTTTTCTCTCTTTTGTCTTTCGTACATTTAGTCGTTACAGAAATGACCGAAGAGAGAGGCAGTGGGAGACTGGGGCACCTAGAGATGACCCCTGTCTCCAGAGCACTTGCCCGTCACATGGGTGTTGACCTGTCACCTGAAGGTCTGGCTGCACGCAACCGCAGAGGCATTGCTATTGTTGTATACGGAGCCCCACTAACAGGTGAATCATTTGAAAAAAAAAAGAGATCCTGTTCGGTTGAAGTAAAACAACATCGCTTCTTTTGCAGAGTCTTGATATTTCAATCAAATCTATGAAGACCAAGAGAAAACACAACCATGTTCTTTTTGCTGGGATTCATGAAAATGTGTGTGTCATTTGCCTCTACTTTTTCCAGACAAGAGCAGCACAGCAGCTGCTCTAGCGCGTCACTACGGAGGGGCGTGCCTAAGTGTTGATGCTGTGGTTACAGATGTTCTGATGAATGGTACTTCACCTGTTGGACTGACTGCAAGACAGCTTTATGACTGCGCTGCTGCTCAGTATGCTGAGAACAAGCCCGGAAACACTGGTAAGCTTAAGATACTGTGCATGCACTGCAGTTCTGCCTTAATACTCACCAGGATTTTTGTGTTTGTGTATCTGTGATTTACAGTAGTGTGCAAGTTAGAGAAGTTGCTTGTGATGCACAGAGTAGTATTTTTCACCTTTCGACAATGTGCCAGTTGACAAAGCTTTTAATCACCAACTGTTTTCACAGGTACGGCTCACTTCTCAACAGTAGAAAACTGTAATTGTACAAAACAGCTGTGTGCTTGTAATTGGTTATCATTAATCCTCTGTATCTAAACAGGACACTGGTGTAGAGGAGCACAGTGTTCAGTTAGAATTTGGAAATTAAAGTTAGAATAAATACATCCATCTGCCTCCAGCTCAGGTAATTGAAGAAACCAAAGAACCAGTACCTGCAGCAAATCTTGAAGCCTCAGATTCAGCTCAAGCTTCACATGATGCTGTGGAGGTTCTTGCAAAGGACAGTGATGCCAGCTGCAGTGGAAATGACTCCAAGGTTCCTCAGGAGAATGAAAACACACACCTTAACCTAAGTCTGGTAAATTTCTCAAATCTAATGGTGTATTTAAGTGTGACATTGGGCTATTTAACCCTTATAATCCATGTTTTTTGGAATTCAAACATTCTTCAACACCATTTTTTATGCCACTGTGCGATGATAGTTTACTCCTCTTAAATATAGAATGATAGAGTCACCAGAATTTAGTCACTAAAAAACACTATAGGCTTCAGTAAAATGAGGCAAAGAATTAGTGCAAGGATTACACTCAATTGTGACTACAGTGTAATAATTAGATATGATAAAACTATTCCTATGTTGTGGTTTTGTTTTAGGGAGGAGATGTGACCACACTTAGCAATCTCTTGCCTGAACAGCTACTTGTGGATATCATGGCTGAAAGATTTATGGTAATGTAATCACTTTTTTTCCCTTTAGAAATAAGACATTGTGGCAATAGTATATATGCTGTATATTATAGTAGTTTATGGTGTGACAGACTAAAAAATGGCTTCTGAATAACTGCTAGGGCACTATGACAGGGCCTTACAAATAGTTTAGACAAGACCTTCTCAAAGACATATTGCTACATGCAGACATTAAAAGAGCAACTCTTTGTGCTAAAGATATCACACATGTATTATGTCTAACCCTTAATATAGTCTGAGTTTCTAAGTTTCACCTGTGCCTTTCCATGTTTGTGTCTTTGTCATGTCAATGTTTTCACTGTTGATGCTGCTGTTGTGATAACAGCAAAGCGATTGTCTACGCGGCATCGTGATCAGTGGCCTGGAGTCCGTGTACACTCAGTCAGTGGCAACAACACTGCAAGTTGTTCTCAAGGCGCTTAACAATCGCAAACACATCTATGTTGTCAACTTATCTGACTCCTATGCTGCCCTGAAAGCACGGGAGAGAGCGCAAAGAGAAACTGAGGGTAAAAAAATGCACCAGCTCACTCACAACATAACAGAGGGCAGACCTCATTGAAGTCACTGTATTATTATGTCTCTTCAGTAAGGGGCTGTCTTTGTGTTTATGTTAGTGGCTCTGCAGAAAGAGAAAGCTGACAGGGAAGAGCAGTGGCTGCAGGAGCTGGATGAGGAGGAGTATGATGCCCTGCCAGAGGAGGAGAAGGAGCATATTGTTCAACAGTACAGAGAGAAACTCAAGCAGAAGAAACTCAGGTATTGACTGGAGGATGGGTAGACATGTAATTGTTGGTGTTATAATCCTATTTGAAAAAATATGTATCTATTATTATTAGTTTTCCTGTGCAGGGTGCCTGTACAAGTGTCCCATGTCAGTTTCATCAAACTCTGACAGGACAAATAGCTAATTTCAACCTGATATGAATGTTTCCCATGACTGAGGGTGCGCATGTTCCGGAGGTTTCATCATTACCATAATCAACTGCCCCTGTGTTGTTGGTAAAGTTTCAATCACAAAAATGTTACCGAAGACTAAAAGGAAATTTTTCCCACCAAGGAGCTTTCAGTCCTGCTGTCACAAATCAGCAGACACAAAGACAAGGTCAGCTGTGTCATAAGTGATGTAAGAAGAACCAATACAGTGAGAAAGTAGAATGACAATTATTACAACGCATCCCCCTGCCAAGGCCTGTTTGTACTTTTTACAGCCACCTAAATCTGCATGACTTTTTTCATTAATATCCAATCCAATCCAATATTCCTAGAAAAATTGACAAAAATCTCCATTCTGGGACAAGTAGTTTTTGTATAATTCTGCTTACAAATCAACCAACCAACAAAAAAGATGGACATGGGTGAAAACATAACCTCCTTGGCAGCGATAAATATTGGTAGTTCAGCTGCGAGTGGTGACACCAGACGCGTGCTATCCTGTGACAGACATATGGAGGGAATAAGACATGAAGTTAAATGTCTTGTGACTGATATGAGTCATGTGAATGTCAAAATCACATAAATATTAGACAAGATAAAGTTGTACACTAGGTTATGGTAGACTTTTAAACTTTTCCTACCAAGTGCCCTGATCTAGAAGTTGCTGTGCAGAAACATGCTAATAAAACTGATCAAATCTAAACAAAACTCTCAGGAAACTCATCAGCTACAGTGATCTGTTTTAGCTCCCTGTAGTCTGTTTTAGTTATAAATATAGATTAATTTCTTCATCAAATTCATTCAAATGAAGGCGATATGATCCTTCTGTGCTTTTCCTGTGCATTTAGTAGATAGGATAGGATACCGTAGATGATCTAATGGAAGTAAATAAGCAGCACAGTTGGAACAGGAGGAACAAGTGATATTGGAAAATATAGATAAAGTTCTGATAGAATACATGCGAGATGGGTCTGTCTGTCTCCAAATATGGATGAGATCCTCATTTAACCCTCTAGTTGTTCATGTTTTATGTGTAAGGGAGCTGGAGAGAAAAAAGAAAGAGCAGGAAGAAAAGAAGCACGAGGAAGAGATGGAGAGGTTGAGAGAAGAAGAGCTGAAGAAGAAGAGCAAGATGGGTGGAAAAAAGGATACTAAAGAAGTGTCAAGAAAGAAGAACTTGCTGGAGGGAAAGCAGGTCTGTATATGCATCCCATTCCAACACTTGTCTATGAATAAAATGATATATTAACCAAAATAACAGTCAGGCTTCCATAAGCAGTTATAAATACATAGTCTCTGTGTAGCTGGTGGTTAGGAAACTTCATTGTTTTATTTGTTCTCTTGTCAACAGATGCATTGAATGAAACTCAAGAGTTTCATTTGTTTTAGTAATTAATGAAGTAAATCTGTATCAAATCATATCATCTGTGGAACAACCACCACACAGACACTTAGCCTTTTCCCACCACAAACTGCAACAGATATGTCAAATGTAAATGCTTGTGGTGTATCTGTCATCGTCTTGCTACCAAGACTTTACACCTCTTCTCCCAAATTCAGTCTAGTGTAGATGAGCCACAGTTGCAGCCCAACAAGTCCAGTGTGGATGACCCACAGTCACAGTCCATCAAGTCCAGTGTGGATGAGCCACAGTCACAGTCCGTCCAGTCCAGTGTGGATGTGCCGCAGGTGCAGTCCATCAAGTCTAGTGCGGATGAGCCGCAGTCGCAGTTCATCCAGTCCGGTGTGGATGAGCTGCAGCTGCAGTTCAATTCATATGAGCAGAGGCAAGAGCAGGTGGAGCACATCCTGCGGCACTGGGACCGAGCCCAGGGTTTGTTGCTGGTCCCACTCCTCAGTGAAGAAACCCAACCAGTGTCACAGGATGCCAGAGAGGTGAGTTTGCTAACTGTTTGCCGATTGTAATTTTTTACCGTAATCAAGTTTGCACTGCTCTGAAAAATGGGCAAGTGTTGCTATTCTTCTTTATCCTGCTGTCAGCTATTGTCTAAGCCCCTTACATTTGAACTGTCCTTCCAAGCCCAGCAAAATGGTCGGTTACAATAATAATACATTGTTTTTGAAGAGAAATTCTGCACACCTCCAGTATTAACTGTAATGTCTATCTTCACCCTTTGTACGCAGACCCCTGTTAGCAAGAGGACCAAGAAAGCCAATAACAAGGCCATGTCTCCAATACCCATTCAGACGGAGTTAGGGGATAAAGTGTCTCCACAGGACATCATCCCTCACCTTGTGCTGAATTTGACAGGGAAAGACTATCGAAGTGTCACAGAGCTGCTGAAAGCCAGCACCCTGCCTCCACTGGAAGAAGTATGGCTTGCCTGTTTTATTTCTTTTTTTTGCAGTTAATGGAAATAACCTAATATGCCCCAAAATGTAGCTTGTAACACTTTTTTTTAAAATCAGTTCATCTTTGATCTTATTAGGTGTTGGATGATTTGGGATTGGGACCGAGTGGCCCACCTATCCCTCCTCCCACCACCTTCTCAATGGTTCCTTTCCCCACAAACAGACAGCAAAGTAAAATTTGCGTTGACTGTTTCACCTTCCTGGTGCCCTCAAGGCTGGACGAACAAGCTGAAGAAAAGAAAGAGGCAGAGGAAGATGTACAAGCATCAGTTTTAAAGGTAAATCAAAGGGAATGAATAAACACACACAAAGTTAGGAGTGTCAGAGATCATCACCCTGCAGGATGCAGGATTTACAGGAAATGTGATCTAAATAATAACTCTAAATAAACTATACCTGTCATGAAGAAGCTCCCACTCATCTTTATCGTGGTTTTAAATCTTCTTTTTAAAACTTAACTTTAGAACTTAAAAGGTACTAATTAAATTTAAAGATTTTAAAATCAAAACGGAGTTTGTCTATGTTTTATCACACTAAAGGAAGAGGCAGCAGCAACACCCTCCAAATATCGTGGAAAAGGCAGTCGTAAGGAGAGCGCAGTAGTAAAGGACCAGGATAAAAAGGGCAGAGAGAGTCAAAGGAGCAAGAAACGGTCACTGGTAAATGTCTCCTCCCTGCCTGAAATCGAACCAGCACCAGAAGACCCACACCAAAAAGCCTTAGAGCTGATGCGCAGCCAGAGGTAAGGCAAACCACGCACAGACACACAAGACAAGAATATAATGTGTTATTGCATTGTTGTCATTTAACCGTGCATGTGGGTTTATGCGTGTATTTGTGCGCAGCTTGACAACATTTCGCTGGGTTGTACCGGCCAATGGTGAGGTGGTTCTGAGGATATGGTTCTACTCAGACACCCCAGGGACCTTTGAGCAGATCTTCAACTTTGAGCTGCTGGGGACCCAAAGACAGTACCAGCTCCTCTGCAGAGGAATTTGCACCTACCCGTCCATCTGCAAAGACTACAGGTCAGTCAGCCTTGGTTAATGATGAATGGCTGTAATACAACTGTTAAAGTGAGGGGGGAAAGGAGGTGTTCCTCAAAGCCCAATACAACTTTAATGAAGTTGCTTTGTTTTTAAAACCTTTAAAAATGTATATTTTGAAAGGTTTGAATTTGACCGAAATAAAATTGCATTCCTTGTCTGCTACAGTATATGGTACATATCTGCTTTGTAAATTTAGAATTTATATTTCTTGGATACATTATGGTGCCCACAATGGAATACCAATCAAACCTTGCATAATGCAGTAACATCAGCATTCTGTCAATAGCAGAGAAGAGCCAGACAGCAGCCTGCATCACTACACACGACATAAATAACCCATATTAGCTTCTATTACTAAAGTGTCTCTCCAATCTTACCTACAAACATGGACAAACATGTTGGATGTAAGCAATCCTATGTGCTCTCTCCAGGACACTTTTTGCCCTCAGTAAGAAGGTTCCACAAATAAAAGAGGGGATCCAGAAAACCTATGTGGTCAAACCTGGATACTTCGAGTTTGGACCGTTACTCTGTGGCAAGACCCGAGACAGGTATGAGCCAGAGTGATGTCAGTGAATGGCTGAGTGTGTTTGTATCAGTCTTGTCTTTGTAGTTAGAGCAGAGAACCTAAACTCAAATGAACTTGGGGCCACTGCTGGTGTTGTTATCTCATACAAGGGCTACTTCATTGTTTAAGAACAACAAGAAAGTGCAGTATTTCTGAAAATGTAGTTTTTCAGTAACATATTAATACACAAATGGAAAAAATTCATTCATTTTTAACAGTTGCAAGTTTTGTTTCCCTTCACTTAAATAACTAATTGAAACCTTGCACTGAACTAGCAAATTGAATACATTTTAAATTTAATTCTTGCCAGGACATTCTTTTGCACATTAGTTGGTGCAAATCTTTTTTTCTGAATAAATAACTCATTTAAATCTTGCATGGGGCAGGCAGGAGTAGTTGGTGTAATACAGTGGTCAGACAGTGATTTCATGACTCCCCCACTGCCCCCTCCCGACTGACAGCCATTACAACATGCCAGAGGCATTTACTCTGTGCAGCAGTGGGGTCAGCAGCAGAACCGCAGCGCAACAGGAGTCACATTGAACATTAAGCTTTGAGAGAGTTAGAAGAGCTGACTCACATGACAGAATAGAGGATTTTTTTGCCCAAGTGAAAAGTGCCTGTTTTGCAGTATGTCAGATTCAGACTCAGTCATAACAGAGAACCTGATAGCGTTAATGAGAAAAAGGAGTTGAATTGAGTTGTTACCTCTCTAAGAAGCTGAGGTCGTGCAGTTGATGTGCTCCTTCTTGTTCAGTACTCTCACTGACAATGATAAGCACTGCCTGACATGAATAGAGCTGCTGTCAACAAATGCCAAAACTGTAATTTTACTCTGTGGATACATTTTTGATGAACACAGATGCTAACTGAACACTTTGTATGTCCCAGGGGCCGGAAGCTTCAGACCCCTGATTTAGAAATTTACACGTGTCTCTCTTATGTAGATACAAGGAAAACAGATACCCAGAGAACACAGAGAGACTGGTGATACTTAACAATTCAGGCCTGGAGGCTGAGGTCCAGTTCCAGTTCCAGCAGGATACCCAGGCCACCACATATATGTTGGATCCCCCCGTCATGACTCTCAAACCTGGCCAGGAACAGGTACCATAGCACTGTCTATTTTTTCCGCTCTTACCTCTCATTCAGATCACTTTTAATGTGTGACCAAAGTAGAAACATCTGTTGAAGTAACACAGATTACTGTGACAACACTGGTATGTGTAAATATTCTTTTGTCTTGCCAGGAGTTGACTGTGTGGGCTTACCCAACAAAACATGGTCAAATTAAGGAGAGTGTTGTTTGCAGTATCAAGGACAATCCAGAGCCTGTTATCATCGACCTCTGCTGTTGGGGTGTTCGACCAGAGCTGAAGCTGGACAGCAAACATCTGCACTTCGACAGAATTTTGCTGCACAGGTACACAATTAATTCCAAATCAGGGATCACAAATATTTTTTCCACTGTAGCTAAGAAAGTGATTTTCACCAAGGACATAAAGCCTGCACCAGATAAAGAGGCAGCATGATAGAGTCAAAATATAGAACATATCATAGCAATAAGAGCAAGTGTCCCATATACCTCTGTCCTTTTCCCTGCTCAAACTACCCTTCTACCATCCCTCTCTATAGGCAGGACAGCCGCCGTGTCATGCTGCATAATGAGACAACTTTGCCGGTTTCTTGGAGACTGCAGGGTGTAGACGAGTTGGGCGATTGGTTCACTGTGCCACAGGATCATGGCATCATCTCACCTAAGTCCTCTTTAGCCCTGGTTGTGCACTTCAGGGCCAGGAGGCCACTCCACATTAAGAAGATCTTACGTCTGGAGGTAGAATAAAACTCTAGAAGTACAAATGATTAGATTGAATTGAAGTACAATATGAAGTATATGTACGCTCAGTACGAAAGTTGTGTTTCAGTGCTGGGGTAGGCAGGTAGTCAAAAGTACCTTTGAAAGTCTTGGATAATTACAAACTGGGTATCTCACATATCTATTTGCATTTACAGGAAGTACAGCATTTGTTGTGTGTTTTATTTTAGGTTTCTGATGTGGGGAAGATTCTCGGCATCATACACACAGAAAACATTCATGTCACTGCTGAAGCATATGATATAGCTCTGGACATCATACCAGGTGGCTGATCTTTCAAATATTTTCTATTTCTATTAAGGTGCACGTAATTCTGATTTAGATTTGAACCCAGGACCTTCTGGATGTGCGGTTATAACGACAAAATTAAACTGCAGCTCTGATGTCATAATAATGAAAGATACTATACTCTTGTTTCTGTGGCAGATGGCTGTCTGGACTTTGGAACCATCAAAGTCTTTGAAGAGACAAAACTTTCTCTCAGGATGAAAAACAAGGAAAAATATGAAATAGCCTACAGGTAAGTTTGAACTGCTATTTTTTTTATTTAAATGGGCTCTGTGTAATGATTTGTCACAATTGAATTGTGTATTGATCATTTTTTGTTGTCCATATGTGAGTACAGTGGATTTTATGACAAAATGAGACTTTCCCATCTCTCTTGATTTCTTAAACAAGCCTGTGGACAATTTGTTAAAGTTTTTTAATGCTGCTGGACTGTCGATTTCTTTATGAAGGACTCAGGTCAGTTTTTCCATGACAGTCTAAAGAATGTGACTTCACACGTTCTCGAGAGCCCTGTGTCAGTACATCCTTCCTCTCCACTAACAAAAAGCAAAAGTGGCTAATGTTAGAAATGAAGTTGGTCAACATAAACAACTGGCCTCCGGCACAACAAAGTTCCACAGAGCCCCTTTAACACTGTACAATATTGATAAAAAGTATCATTCTGAGATCCACATTGATGTGAGTAAACTTGATCTCACCATGGAACTAGTATAACTGTTATTGTGCATTATTTTCTCCCCACAAGGTTTACATTTCAGGAGACTGAACCAACCCAGCCAAGCTTCGACTCAATTTTCAAGGTGTTCCCTGAGAGTGGTAGACTATTACCCCATGACAAGCCCACAGCAGTGCAGATCCTCTGCAGGCCCAATACGGAAGTCTTAATCAGAGAGAAAACGATTCTGTCATGCCAGGTTTGATCCTTGGTATTTATGATCACAGAGCTGGAGTTTCATCTATATATTGAATCTTAGTGAAATGGGGAAAGATTTTCTTACGTTGTATCCAGAGGTTTAGTGTCAGACCTTGATTTGATTGTATTTTACTTTTATTTCATGACGAGATATGCCCTCAGCAGTGCCTTTTCTTTTGGCTAAAGGAAAGAAGTTTGTACTTCCAAACTATCACTAACAGTGTTGCAACCTATCTCAATATCCTAGTTTAACAGGAGTTTACATGCATGATCTTTAGTGTTCAAGTAGTTTAAGATGAAACCCATATAATCAAATCCCTGGGCTGACTCTAGCTGGGGTGCTTAGTTGCATGTAATACCCCTCTCTCTCCCGTTCTTTGCCGTCAGAATATCAAATGTAAACAAGAAAGTAAAAAAAATGCTTTTCTCTATGCTTTTGATATTAAAAAAACAAAGCAAACGACAACTCCCAAAACATTTCATTGAGCATTCAAGAGCTATGTATGGTGTTTACTTGTTTGAGAATAGTAAATACAAGGATGAAGTTAAATAATGGAAGTACAACTTGCTTTTATAAGTCACTCAAATGGAGTTTAAATTTGTAAGTTCATTTACAAAGAAAATAAATAAATAATCAAAGCTGATGATTTACTGAATGCTGCAGAATGCACTCAAGTTAAGATTTGTGTTTTCTCCTCTGCAGGTCATTGAACCCTACACTGGACATGGAGAAGAAATCATAACCAGCTTACCAATCAGTGTTTCAGTCAAGTCTGTCTTCTCCAGGTTAAGGCTTGATTTATACTGCATCTGTTACATAATTATATTAAGCTTCATTATGTTGTTGATAAGTTGTTGTAGTTCTAAAAGATATAAATTGTGACTTTAGGTGTAAGGTCACACCTGCATGTGACATCAACTTTGGTCCACTGGTTTTGGGCTGCAAGAAAAACCAGAGCTTCACTATTGAGAACACTGGCGACTTTGAGACCTGTTTCAGCATCTGCCGCATGATCATGGAACCTGCTCCAAGACCAGGGTGAGAGAACAGGACACACACACAAACATGGACACATGGACACATGCAAAGGCCAACACTTTCTAATACAAGTGAACTGGAATAAAACAGTTATTATTTGTAGACATGTGTTTTAAAACAGACAAACCAGATTTAAAAGTATAAGAAGTTGCGCACAGCACAGGTTTAGTTTACTCAACATGCTGAACCTTGTCTGATGGCTGAATGTGACATCCCATATTAAAATGTAATCCACCTGAGAAAAGAAGTTTTATTCACAAAGCATCATTGTTTTGCAAATCTCTAAAAATGATTATAACCATTACTGGAGTAAATTGTTCTGCTTGTGATAAAGTCACGTGATGTGAAGTGAAACAAACAAAAAAAAACAATATAGACTAAAATTCCCATTTATGTCACTGAAGTATATGTTATTCTGATTCAGATGTGAGCAAGGCTGGAGCCGCAGGAGGGACAAATAACTTACAGAACCTTAATGAACAAAAAGGGGTGGTTAAAACAAATGTGACTAGGTTGAATATGATTTTAAACATAAGAACACATCTGATCCTCCTTTTAATTGCTAATTGCATACAGTTTTTTTATTTGACAAATGACAATTTTCAAAATTACAATTAAGTTTTAGAAATGCATCAGGTTTTGCATGTAGCAGTTATATGTCAAGTTGATTTGAAATAAATTGTACTGAAATTTAACAATATGTGGACTAAAAAGATTTATCCCAATATTTGATATTATGTATCCCAATATTTATCTAATCATTCAGGATTCCTGATACTTTTAACAGTCTGACAGTCTATGTCAGTTTTCTTTGAGATGTTTGAATTCAGTTTGTTTGTGTCACTGTGTGCTCTTAGGGGTCCCGGTAGAAAGTTGCCAGCAGAGAGCAAAATGAGGCCTGAGTCATTAAAGAAAGACACGAAAATTATTCAGGTGAGAGACTGCTTGTGGAGATCACAGCAGTGACAGTGTCTCGTGATTTGTGCAGTTTTAGTTTGATTTGAGTTGTTGGCTCCATCATCATCTTTCTAAGAGATGAGGAGAAACTGCTAAACACCTCTCACAGGAGAGGTGAAAAAGCAAAACATGCTTGTTAGCTCATCGTGGTAAATACAATACATGCATAGCACAGCCAGAGATATTTTGCCAATGATTAAGAGGCAGCTTAAAGGATTGTTGACCCAGATGACATTAAAAAAATGCTATGTTGCTGTAGTCATATTTAGCGTAGACATGCATTCTGAAAATAAGTCAAACAAATGATATTTTACAACGAATAATTGCAAAGCAATCAGGTGAATTTTCTTACATGACAAGTCAAAATGTCTGATGTGATATAAGTAGTATATGATTTGAAAAAAAAAAGGAATTTCATGGTGCTACTCAGTCGCATGTAGTCGCATGTCTAATATTTGCAAGAACTCATTTTTCATTTTTACAACAAAACCTCAAGAAAGAACATGAAAAGAAACATATCCATAATTCATCTGTATCAAGTTTTATTTTGCTCAATTTGTTACTAGTTTACCCATTTCTCTAATACTCATGTTTTCTCCAGAATTGCCTCACCGTGGGAGTGTTCTCAGTGTCCCCCTGCACAGGGAGCTTGCAGCCAGGGTCACAGCAGGTGGTGACAGTGAATTGTGCAGCTGAACAGCTGGGCAGCTGGAACCAGGGGCTGCTCATTGACATCAGTGACCGTGACCCCTCAGACCAGCTTGACGGTATTCCATACAGACTGTTGGCTGAAGTCTGCAAGCCAGGTGAGAGCTTGATGATCTTACTCTGTGTTGCCTGACTGATAACCAATGTTGTGGCTCTGTTCCATTCATCGTCCATACACAACATATGCATGGATTACACTGAGATCACTAAGATGGGCGCAGCCTATTGCCATTCAGACAACAGTGCTTACTGTTACTTTATGTCAGTGTTCAAACACATATTGTCAAAAGTGGGTTTAGTGGGCCAAAGCTGGCTTGCCATAAAATTTCTTTCTTTTAGAGGGTCTCCATCAAGTGCTGAAATGATCCGTCACCTTCATCAAGTAGTTCTCTTTTGACTAAACCAGTTCTTCTCTTTTATTGTGGTTTTCCAGGCATCGTTTTAGACATGTCTTCCATCTTTGAGGAGTACCATATATGCCACAATAGCGGTCAACTCTCTTCTGAGCAGTTTTGCAATGCTGAAGGTATTTATGTACAAGAGGAGAACAAGTTTGTTTTCAACAAAGTCCTGGTCGGGAGAACTGCTCAGGCCCGCTTCAAACTCACGAACAACAGCAAGGTGCCCTGTGTGCTTAGCCTGGTCATCAAACATGTTGGATCTAAGGTAAATCATGTAGACAATGTGGGTAGATACATAGATACATCTGTACAGGCGCATCACTGATTGTGGTACAAGGTAGTTTGCAGCTCAAAAATGTTCCATATTTCCTTACAGGCGCTCCGTAATGTAGAGGTTTTTAAATTGTCTGCTTCAACACTGAACATTCCCAGTCAGTCACACTCATTTGCTGTGGTCACCTTCACACCCCAGACAATGCAGCTCTACACTGCTGTGTTTGAGGCCACAATTACAATGGAGGGAGGCAGCAGGTATGTGAATGCATGACTTGTTATACTACATACTGTACCTGCTTGTTTGTCCATTTATCCATTTAACTTATGTGAGAATTTACCTTGCTGACCACTATCCACTTGCCCTATCCCTAATGGATCCAGATTGACACCCACATTTAAGAACAAAGTGCTGGAGTTTGACCTAACTGGAGAGGGCAATCTACCCAGTGTGTTTCTGGTGCGCCCAGCTTTAAGGAACAGCGAAGGAAGCCCGATGCTGCAGTTGAGACGGGTATTGGTAGGGCGCAGACGTACACTGCCCCTGGTGCTGCTAAATGATGGAAATGTTTCAGCTCAGGTGAAAGGAGGCATATTTCTTGATGTCCCTAATTTTCTTATAGTTTTTGGTATTTTAACAAACATTCTAGCAACATTACATGTTAATCACTTCAATAAGCGACCATAGTTTACATGTGGATATGGGGGGATTCTGTCATGAACAGGCTTTTGTTACTCTCTGTGTTGTGTAGGTCCAGATTGACATGCTGGATAAACATGGAGTATTCACCATTAAAGCTGCTCCTGGTAACACTTGCAGCTCAATCCACTCTACACAGCTTGAGGGCACCACTGATCCAGGTACAGCCTTAACTAGTAACTTGCATAATTAGTAGTTAGCAATTTGGGCAATGGAATTTACTGCTCAGATCCTGAGAACTACTGCTATTATTACTGCTGCTGCCCAGTATTGTAAAATCTCATCACTCCATATTTAATCCCCTGTCAACTTGCAGACTCTTGCCCAGTCCCACTGTCCACAGTAATTTCTAAGAACTGAAATCAGACTTTAACAGACTGTTGTCAATTGTGATTGGAACATAGCTTTTATTCCATCTTTCACTAGCAGTAGTAGAATTTCCAAAATGTATTGTATATCTGAGAATTGTTCACACATACTCTATGTACTCCATTTAGTTAAAAAAGATACAGATACTACCGTTATCATCTTCTGTATTTCACAAATTCTTCTTCCTTATCAAAACCTGGTGCCCACATTACCCATGGTGCAGCTGGACCAAAGATTTGGGTTTGTCGACACAATTTCACCAGTTTTAAGCAATAAAACATGTTGCTGATTTCATGAAAAGGGTTTTGAACATTGTCAGACTGCAAGTCAGTAATTCTATGAGCTCAACAACAGTTGTTCCATATTTCTTGTTGGTCTTTCTACAGAAAATCAGGTGGTGCACAGAGTCACACTAAGGCTGAATGTTAAAGAGCAGGTGGAGTTTGAGGTTAGCTTCTCCTCTGACGAGCCCCTCACTGTCAAGGCCCAGATGTCCCTGCAGGTGGAGGACAACCAATACAGTAATACCATAATACAAGTGACTGGAGAAGCTTACCAGGAAACCATCTCTCTTGACAACATCAGCAGATCATCACAGGAAATGGATCAGGAAGATGATGATGGAGGTAAGAGAAGAAAGGAGGCAGGAATTGAGAGTAAGAGCTGTGTACTTCGGCATATGAGTTAGCCAGGGTAGCAGTCACTTCCTGACTGCACAGAAAAAGGCAGTTAATTGTCATGATTCAATGTATATGGTAGCTTGTTTCTTATCCCAGATTTTTCTACAAGGCCTCGTTCTCTTTCACAGGTAATTATGATGTGCTGAATTTTGGGGACTGTCATGTAGATTGCGCCTATCAAGAAAGTTTCACCATGACTAACCACAGCAGCAGCCAGGTCATGAAGTTTGAGTGGCCTTCCTCCGGACCCAATGTCTGCTTTTCACCACAGGTAAAGCACTAAAGAAATGAATGCGGATATGTTAAGACTCAAACTGAAAGCCCTGGTTTTTGGCAGTTATAAACATTTTAGTTATATTATTTGTTAAGTCTGATAGATGAATGCCAAAAAAATATATATCATTACATATATCATACCTTGCAAACTTAAAACATAAATAAAGTTACATAAAGCTTTTACATGTATGTACAAGGTACATGCATGTATCTATAAGGTACATACATGTAAAAGGCCCCCAACCCTCACACACAGAGGCAATCTATCTGGACTAAATGAGGCAAATGCAAGAAGCCTCAGCCACAACCAAAGTTGTTTTGTCTCTTGTGATTTTATGCCTGAATTTATGGATGTTTTGTGTTTCCTTGTGGTTGTATTTGACTTCTTGTGATTGTTTCTGTCTCCTCATGATTATTTTGTATCCTTTTTTGGTTGTTTTGTGTCTACTCGTGGTTATTTTGCATTTCTTTGTGCTCAAAGAAAAAAAATAATAAAATATTACATACTGTCATATAAACAGTGTAGACTATGCTCTCTCTTTCACTGGTTGCTTCAGTTTAAACTTGGCAGTGTGATGAAAGAATCTACTTTTTCTTACAGGTCGGGCACCTTCATGCTGGCTGCTCTAAGGAAGTGACCGTCACCTTTTGTTCCAGTCAGCCTGTGACTCTATCCAGCCAGCCAATGAGCTGCAAGATTTGTCAGGTGGAGTTTCAGCAGCCATTAGAGCAGGTGGCTGACTGGGATGACCGACAGAGGACAGTGAAGTGGCTGAGTTCCTCCAAGGAGGATTCACCACAGCAGCATGTGAAGGATAAGGTAAACATGTTGTCTGTGATGTGAAAAAAATGACGAAGAGGGAGTTGCCAGATAAAAATTAAAGCTTGGCATACATGTATATTTTTACATGCAGGTGATCGAGAGAGATCCTGAGCCCTGCTGCTCTGTGGTCGAGGGCTCCCAATGGGAGTTAGAACTGCGTATCAGAGTAGTTTGTGACTATGTGAAGTTCAGTTGCAACACTGACACCATTCACTTCAAAGACACCATGCTTTACCAAACCAGGCTCCACAAGTAAGTCAGGCTCTGTGTATGTGCAGTGTACACTGTTACATTAAACCAGAATTAACCATACATACGGCCAGTGATACTTTGTGATATAAATACTGATCATAAAAATGGAGCTATGGGCTCAACCTGACTAATCATAAATGTTAGTGACACTATATCACAGTGGTCACAATGTTCAGTGAAGCATTATTAACATTGAAATCAGTTTAAATGTTTATTGTGTGTTTGTCTGCAGAATGCAGATAATAAATCAAGGCACTGTCAAACTAGAATTCTCCCTGCAAGTCCACATGGATCCAAGCAACAAGATTATCAGCCACGGCCAAGGAGGTACATATGATTATACGTATATACTGTATGTATATTATTACTGTAATTTTATTGTTTATGATACAGCATTTGACTTTGAAAATGAGTATTAACTCGCTGTGCCTTGCCTTGCCTACTTTGAGTTTGAATTTGATTTACCTTTTTACATGAAAGTGCCTTTTCAATGTTTTCTCTGTACATGTGAACATGTGTTGTCTATAACAGATGAGACTCCTACCTCTCGACCAGGCAGCAGGTCAGCAGGAATATTACCTGGAGCCCGTCCTGCCAGCGCCCTGGCCAGCGTTATGTCTGTTCTCATGGGAAATCCTGAGCGCCTGCCCTTCAGTGTTGAGCCCAACATAGGGGCCATAGAGCCTGGTGCATTGCAGAATTTCAATATTCGTTTTTCACCCTTGGAGGTTGGCCAGTTTCAGGGCAGGCTGCTCTGCAGGTACAATAAAACTGACATTTTAAAGAACAAAGACCAGCCAAGTTATATAACAGTGAAGAAGTGAATATTCTATGACAGAGCTCCTTAATCTCAGCCATATTCAAGATTTCAAAGGACTGTAAGGAAGTGAATGGATGTATTCACAAAAATAATGGCATACCTTTTTATTTTAACCGCCTCTGTGTGTGCCTTTCTTTCAGTATTCCCAACTTGCAGGATGGGGATGTAGCTCCTTGTGTCTTGGTGTGTGGCCGCAGCCTGTTGCCCCACTGTCACTTTGACCTGGAGGACTCAGACTACATCAATGGGATCCGCTGCAACTCTGAATTTACGGGCCCTCTGGACCCTAACACCAGGGTCATAGAGTTCAGTGCTGTTGGCTTGTCTGTTCCATCAGTGAGGTAACAGCAAAAGAGAGAGCAATCAGAGCTTTTTGCCTCTATCAGTGCAAGTTCTAAACCTTTGAATATGTGTGTGTGCTCTTGGTTTACCCCATAGACGTTTTAGTGTGCTGAACCCAACCAGTAAATCCTATTCATTCAAGTGGAGGTGTGACGACACAGGCAGCAGCCCATTCTGCTGCCTCACCCCTTGTGGTACCATCATGCCCGGGAAGAAAGCGGAAGTAAGGATGGAAACACACACTGTGAACACACACTATCTATATATATGGTGGTGTTATCTTATTACATTTATCTTCCAAAGTCTTTCAGCTAGTTTGTTGTCTGCTTCACCTCATCCCATCCTTTTTCATTTTATTGCACAGTCTTTTTTCCAGTTTCGCATTTTTGGTCTCCATTTCATTTCCATTTCACTTTCCCCATCTCCCCATATCCCACTTTATCACAACAAATCTAATCTTATCACTTCCATTTAATGTCATACCATTTTAATTTTTGTTTTCACAATATCATCAAATTGTAGTGGAACCCATCTGATCTTATCTATTCCCCTCTATTCTTCCTCATTTGTACTCCCTCACTCTCCCCCCTCATTTTTTTCTTTTAGACATGTCTTCATTTCCTCTCCTTTTCATGAAAATTGTTTCCCATTTGTAATCCTGTGGTTCGTCTGTGTGTATGCAGGTGTGTTTTGAATATGTAGCTGAGCAGATGGATGCTGTGGAGTCATTCTGGAGCTTTGTGATTGAGACTCTTTCACTGTCTGTTCCCTTCCTGTGTGTGGGCACCACTAGAGACCCACTTGTCTATCTCGAGAGACCTCACCTTGACTTTGGAGAACTGCTTGTTGGTATGAAATGCACATCGACCCACACACTCGCACATATGTTTGCACAGTGACACAGATCACACATCTCTTTCAAGTTGAAACACATATTTAACACGAAGCGATGCTTCTTTTAACTATTTTTATCTTTTTCTCCCACAATGTGCGGAAGGTGCATGCACATGAATATATTTTGTGTGATACAGGATATACATTTGTAGATACAGTACGTCAAGGCCATTTAACAGCCTCTGCTGGCAAGGGTTAAGATTGCTTTCATGGTTTACAAAAACTATGAACAATCTGAATAAGATTTGTGATCAATGACACGATCCCTTGCTGCCTGCATAAACCCCCAACAGCAATATTTTTGTTCTCCTGATGAAGCTGAAGTTTTGAAGTAAACACAAAACTCCTGTAAATCCCAGCACATTTGTCCTTGCAACATCTAATACTCCTCCAATTTAAAGAGAATCATGCATAACAAAGTTACTGTGCCAGGTTTAACTGTGTGTGGGGCTGATGTGAAGTCTAATAAATGTATCAGGTTAGCAGCACAGATAAATTATATTATCCACTCCCATTAAATGGAACAAGTACCATGGGAGTTCAAACTAAGTTTTTCAATTTCATATTCTAAGTCTATGTGAGCATAACAGATTCCAGCCGGTGAGGTAACTGTTAGTCATGGGTGGATGACATAGTCTTTAATTCTCCAGTCTCATGGGGAACACATTAACTTGTGTCTCATAGGGAACACATTCACTTATATGAACCATTTTTGAGACATGCGTATTAACAAGCTATTAATACAAGCTGCTGTTACTCTGTTAGCCTTCATTTACTGTAACAATGGGAAAAAACTACATGAAATTCTTAATAAAGACTTCTAATTACCCACCTCTGCTTCAGTAAGCTGCATATTGGAGGGGTACAAACCATTGATACTGCTTTACACTACTACACTATTTGTGTAAGTGTTCCTTAAAGGGGAACATGGGATTACATGCGCTATATCTACTGTATATTTTTTGGTGTGTAAATGATGTGTAAATCTCAGCTGGCAGCTGTGACATGGCTGTAATGGCTTCAACATAATCCTTTGGGGCAAGTGCGTCAACCAAAGTTACATTCATGAAAGTGCTCTTCTCGCCTTCTCTTTATTAAATAATAAGATCCATTTTGTCTTGTTCCAGAAGTCCGGCTCTGAAATCTTGCGAGGAGTTGTTAGACACTTATAATAATCTCATAATAATAATCTCAGCCTGTCAGTGACAAAAAATATGCATTTTCAGTGGCTGTAACTTTCATAGTCACACTTACCCCGAAGGATCATGTTGCAGCCATTGGAACTATGTCACAGCTGCCAGCTGAGGCAATCTACTGGAGCTATTCCAAAACATAAGCATAAATCATTTACACACCATTTAGCTCCCCTTTTGTCTCTGTCTTTTAAGGCATGTTTGAATTTTTCAAGGCACAAGGACTTGGTTTTGTGGTTAAGGTTAGAGTTTAATCTATGTTAAGGGCAGCTGTGTTGCTACTTTGGCTGAGTTTAGATATTCAGGATAGATAATGCTTTTGTCTGCCTAAATATAAATTTGTGTGTGTGTGCTCACCGCCACAGGTCGCACAGTGGAAAAGACAGTGAATGTTGTGAATGGAGAGCCGGAGCCCTTCCACTTCACTGTCATTCAGTCATCTCTTCTGTGTGATGACCAGCAGTCCAGCCTCAATTTGCAGCCCTTGAGTGGAACAGTGGCACCCAAAGACAGGTTAATGACACTATAACAAACCCATTTTTTAGAAGACACTGTCACTGACTTGTGTGTGATGTGTTATGCAGTGGCACAAGCTAATTGAACAGGCAATAATACAGCTTTGTTTGGCAATTTTTCTCTTGCTTCACTGAAAACTAACTTTATATAGCTCTATGAAAGCATACGGGAGAAAGTCATAGAGAGCATTGTATTTGTCAACTGTGAACTGTTTGGTGCAGGTTGCCATTGTCAGTGTCCTTCACACCTTGCCGAGAGGGCTGTGTGAGCTTCAGATTGGTGCTGAAGGTGAAGAGGAAGTCAGAGCCACTTGCACTCACAGTTAAGGCCGATTGTTTTACCATGAGCACTTCTGTTCAAGTTGAGGAGCCAGGCAGAGGCCTCAGAGAGATCGACCCTAACCACCAAGACATTCTAGACTTTGGAAAGGTCAGTACACACACACAAATACAAATGATTACATTCCTTTAAATGTGAGCTTTTAATACAGTAGCCACCCTCCTGTACTCCTCTGTATATATACTTTTCATAGGTGGAGATTTTAGGGCAATCCACCTTTAATTTCCTGGTGTCAAATCTGGCTCGATTTAGTCAGGAAGTGAGCTTGGACCTGTCAGGACCCAGAGAGGTGCTGCAATTCTTGGAAGCAAAACCACAAAATGCTGCTATTGAAGCTGGGAAGCAGCTGCAGGCATCATTGTTCTTTTGTCCCCAGAGAATTTGTAACCTACAGGAAGTCAAACTGAGCGTCAAGGTGAGATGCTGATCTTCTTTACTCTGTTAAAGTGTTTTTTTTTGTTTTTGTTTTTCTAACCCTAACCCTAACCCCATTTTTTTTAAAAGATCAGTAGGCTAGTTTGATCTCATCCTGCCCTGACAATAAAAATAAAATTAAGACTTTCACTCAAAAATCTATTATGTAACATCTACGCATTAAAAATGGCTAGATCTTTTTTGTTTTTTAAATGCTAAAACCCATCCTCCATCCAAATTTCATGGAAATCTGTTTAGTTGTTGTGTAATTCTGTTGACAAACGAACCAACCAACCAACCAACAAATGGATTCAATGGAAAAACGTAACTTCCCTAAAAAAATGAATGATATAAAAGAAACATCTGAGCTTTAGGTGATATAATTCTTCATTGGTGTTTTCATGTCAAAGCAAAAAATTGTTTAATTTGGTATAAATAACCCTTTAACATCAAATAAATCCTGGAATATATTTGTGATGAAACTTACACCAGTGTTTCCTCCTGTCAGGTAAAACTTGGGACAACATTTTCCTTTGCCATCAAAGGCAGGGCTGTAGCACCGAGCCTTGAATTCTCCTTCACCAAGCACAACTTCGGCAAGTGCTTTCTGTACTGTCCTGGCATGGTACCAGCCTCCAAGACTCTAGTAATCACCAACAAAGGCGAAAGGGACATCAGGTACTTGTGTGTGTTTGTTGTTCTCCACATGTCAGGAGGAGTTTACATCATAACAAAATGTCTTGTTCTATCCAGGATGTGAGTCTCTGATTTTAAAGCCGTCTGTGCTCTGCTCCCCCCCACCTCAGTGTCCAATCCCAGTTCGAAAACAGATCTTACCTAGAGATTGGCTTCCAACAAGCTATCTTGTCTCCTGGTGCTGTGATGGAGGTACCGGTGAACTTCTATCCTTGTGAAACGTGCCGTTACCATGAAAAACTCACCTTCATCTTAAACAGCTGTGTCACAAAACAGGTGGACATACTGGGACAAGGCATTGAGATGAAGGTGAGAAACAAGAGTGTCTGAAGGCTATGAGGCTGTGTAATATTTGTTGAATGATTTTTCTCCTTCAGATGTAAGTGGACAGCAGAATCTTGACCTGAGGAGTTGGCCCTCCTCTATTGTGGCATTCTTTTATGAAGAGGTTGTTTCGTCTCTCTAATGTGCAAATCTGCGCATTCCTAAGTGCATTGAATAGCATAAACTACATTACTCTGTTTATGCCTGTGCTTTGTCCTTGTCCTTTGTCCTTAGGATGGACAAAACACAGAGGCATAAACAGAGTAATGTAGTTTATGCCTCTGTTTATGCCTCTGTGTTTTGTCCATCCTAAGTCCATCCTAAGTTTCTGCCTCAGCGTGTTGGTGGGTGTGAAGTTAGCTGGGATATGATGTTTAATAATGATCCTCCTGAGTTTCTTAGATGTCCCAGAGACATAGAGAATGATGATGTTGTTACCTTTTCTCTACTCCTTCTATATGTCTGCTCTTGCTGTTTTAGTGGTTTCGATGAAGGTCCGATTTGGGTAGCCACAGATTTTAAGTGCTCTCCTGATGTGCTTCTGTTCCTTCTCCTTACTTATTGGGGTGGGTCTCAGCCCAATGGTTTAAGGTTCTGATGACACACAGCTTGTGCTCCAGAGGGTGATGAGAATCGAGCAGCAATTATGACAATTATGACGTTTCTTGTCTTACTTATCAGATTACCATAAACAAAAGCCTCTCAAACCACAGCAGCTGTGTGAGAAAAAGTAGTTCCGTTACTCACCAAAAGTCTACTGACTGATTGACTAGCAACAGGTAGGGTAGGGTGAGTTACCCAACATGCAAATATGTAACAGTGTGGTCGTAAGATTTTCCGTTTTAGCATTCAGACACATGACACTTAGATTAAAAAAGGAAGAACGTTTCAATCCAATTTTTTTCTTCGCTGCTGTAGCAGATCCAAATTCTCATGCTTGCTAGTTACACATTATGTTTTCTGTAGAGATGCTCTTATGTTGTAAGTCATTGTATGTAAATGTGTCTTTGTTCTGGAGGCACACATAATGCACACTCTGTGAAAACAAATTTATTTGGGGTCATTAAAACTGTCTATTTCCGAGGAGATGTTTGATGGCTTCTAGTACTGTTAAGAAGTTAATCAGGCAATATGTAAAGTTACTATTAGAGGTAATATTATAGCAAAAATATAGCCAGTTATGCAGGAATTAGGAATAATTTTCTTTATGCCCTCTGTACCCTATGCCTCTGCAAAATTAAATCTAACACTAGTTTACTTTGATGTCACCCTCATAATGTAAGGTTATGGAACCATATCAACCATCTTTTTTTTTTTTTTTTTTTAATGAGAATAATGTTGTTGTTTTTTATACATTTAAAGGTTCTGTAATTTCGAGTTTCAAGATTACTTTTGTTGCCAGTTGGGACTTACATTCTACATTCTATGAAAATATGTAGCTCAGGGAATGCGACCTTGCTAGTTTCTTAGCACCTGATCATTTAAAGAAGCACGTAGTTTGCTCCTTGTCTTATTAAATGTAGCTGTTAATAGAACAAAAATATGTCACTTGTATCCTGTTGAGCACAGGAATATCAGTCATTCTGTGTTTGTATCATTCCATCCTAGCTGGAGGTAGAGGATCCCAGGCAGAGGAAAGTTAACCTGAGATCACTGATGCTGGGGCAGAAGGTGAAGAGACAAGTGGTTCTGGTTAACCGTAGCACTTTAGACGTTTCCTTTACCCTGCTGCTCAACACAAACACATCGCTGGACTCAAGGGTAGGAAACACACACACAGACTCACACACTGATACTTTCATCTACGTGAGCAATACTAAATATTCTCCTCTCCTCTCCTCTCCCTCTTCCTTTTCCTCTTCATCCTCCTCCTCCTCCTCCATCTCCAGGATTTGTCCTTCACTCCAACAGGTGAGGTGAGCCTGAAAGCCAATGGTGGGTCATGCACTGTTGAGATTCAGTTTTTGCCTCGTCAGCACATAGCTCCCTTCAGTGCTGAGCTGCAGGCAGATTTTGCAGGCCTGTTACACCCCCTAGTGACCATCCAAGGATGCTGCCAGGTACGCTGTAAATTATAATTTACATTTTTTTTTACAATCACTATTATCACAATTTCTTTCTCTTTCTAAGTTAAGTAAGTTCTCTGAACTATTTTGTTAATAAAAAAACAAGTGCTCACATTAAGATGAATGAATGACACAAATTATATCTCTCACAACTTTTACATTTTTAAGGTTTGATCGATTAACTAGTGTATGTTGGATAAAGTCATGTTAACTACTAGTTCTGGTGTTTACTGCCAGGGCGTGGAGGTCCAGCTGGACCAGGACTACTTGGCATTTGGAGCTGTTGTCCAGCGCTGCCAGGCCAGGAAGAGGATTGTCATGATGAACACTGGAGACATTGGCGCCAGGTCAGTTTCAGCAACCATCGGAGAACAAACATGTTGCAGCATAAACGCAGAAACATACAGATCCCTGTTCACTCTGGTGCACATAAATGCAAACACTTACTAATAAAACAAGGTTTTTTAAAGAGTCTACAGTTGTGTAATAAAACAGATTAACTAGGCTGACTCTCACTTCCCTTTAACTTGCTCTGAGTTCATAAATGTTTTGTTGCACTCATTTTGTATTTATCTGTCTATTTTGTAACCAGGTTTCAGTGGAAAACAGAGAGTTTTCCTGCAGAGTTGTCGATCGTGCCATCTGAAGGATACATCTGTCCAGGCAAGGACGTTCCTCTTGAAGTGACTTTTGCTCCTGTGGAACTGAGTAATGACACAAGATATGAGAACCTGTCCTGCTGTGTGAAGGGCTCCACCTCACCTATAACCCTCACTGTAACAGGATCCTGCATCGTAGCCTCCACTAGCAAAGAGGTTTGACTAATGTTCCTTTATACCCAATGTTGAGTTGCAAAAGAAAGAAAATCTATAGCATGCACTCAAAACTTGGCTTGTTTTGGTTAGTGTACTTCATTTTAAAACACTGGCTAGGCAGCGATGCATTACACTTATTGTATTTACTGTCCCCACACTTGGTTTTGTATTATCATTTCCATATAAAGTGAATCGATGATATATGCTTTATCAATAACAGTAACAGTGCATGGCAGGGTGCCTTGGCATTGACAGAGCATATTTTTCAAAAAAAGACTTGAGTTTATGTTCCCATCTCAAGATAGTGTTCACAGATTTAAAGATCAGTGAAAATTTAGAAAACATTTTAGTCACTTTCCATTAACTGATTATCCATTAATGACTGAGAAAAGGGTGCAGAAAGTGTGTCATGTTCTACTGTATTTAGAATTGGGTGAAGGCAATGTTTACTGCAGTTTTCCTTGCCTATGCTTCAAATAACATGCATTACTTGTGCATTTGAGCTACCTGTTGCATCAGTCTTACTTCCATCTGACCTCTTGTCCCCAGGTGGTGAATTTTGTTTGCCCAGTACGTGGCTCACACACCCAGACCCTGCCTGTTTTCAACCCCACAAACCAGCATTGCAGCATCAGACCTGTCATAGAGGGTGAGCAGTGGAGCGCCGCACCCTCTGTGGTCCTTGAACCACTCCGGAACAAGACATATGAGATCACCTACCGGCCACTGACCATGACTACTGATGGAAAGAAACACCTGGTAAAGGAGACCTAACATTTCAACATAATCAGTAATTGCTAAGTTATGAAGTGTGACATTGACTTAATCTCAAACAATATCACTCCTTCTTATTTCCTCAGGGGTCAGTCTTTTTCTCCTTTCCTGATGGGACAGGCATGCTGTACTCCTTGCAGGGAGCTGCTGAGCCTCCCAAAGCAAAGGACACCATTGTGCATGAACTGCCTGCTAAGACTCACCACACACAGCTGCTCCCTGTGCACAACTGGCTCTCTAAGCAACAGCGGTAAAACACACAAACACACACACACGCACACACACACTTAAACCATGTATGATACCTAAATATGATCCAGATATACATACTCTTTAAACCTGCAATTATTGATGTGATACAAGTTCATATATAATCATGGTTTAGGTTATGAAGAACTGACTAGCAAACACTTTCTTACACATCCAGTACTAACAGAGTTGTTTTTCTAGCCAAAGTCTAGTATTCATGCTCCATTCAGCTCTGTTTTGGGCTCTACCAACTCCTGAGAGAAATTTGTGGCTCTTTACCTTCCAAATTCTCCACTATGTTCACCAGCTAGTTTGGTGCTGGGCAGGTAGTGTACTGTGGGTTTTTAGTGCTTTTTTGGTGAAAATAGCTGCTGCTGCTGCAGTCTAAAATTATGTTAGGAAAGAAGTGAACCAAAACTGCACAGCTGAGAGCTGGAGAGCTAAACAGTGAACTGAAATGTAATATCAAGCTTCATAAAGCAGGAGGAGCTGGAGACTCAGGGAATAATTCTCTTTACTTTTATCATTATTGGGGACTAAGGGTACTGGAAATCCTTTATAGAACTTAAAGTTTGGTGTGGTGTGGATGGTGAAGTGTTTGAAATTGCTTGAAAATTTAACTGCATAACTTTCAAAATAAATAAATTATTGAAACATTTTTTTGAAACGTTCTTTTTAATAGCACAATCTGATTTAATGTGATGATATTAAATAAGCACCTTTAGTGTATTCGTGTTCTGTGTATAATTTACCACAGCTGCAAGGTGCGAGAATGTTTTGAATGCCACTTGAAAATGACTGAACAGTGCTTGAATTTGACAATGGAAAAGATGTAGGAATCCTCTGTTATTAAATACATTGTTATTATGAATAATTTGATTATAGCATCTTATATTCCAAAGTTAAAATCACATTATTTGTATTGTGGTGAAAATACAGTGAACAGACAGTATTTAATGCATATAGTGTATCTTTGTATGCATTAAAGTCCTGTGTTTACCCTGTGCAGCTAAGAAAAGTGAAATTTGTACAGTCCATTCATGAGTGTATCCTTGTGCTTAGGTTCCGTGTGCTAATTGAGATCCTGAAACCTGACAAGCCAGATGCTACAGTGTCCTTAAAGGGTCTAGAGTATATTGATGTCCCGGCTTTGGCCAAGAGAGACTACAAGATTTCTTTCTTCACATACAGAGAGGGGCAGTACAACACCAAGGTTTGACCACACACACATTTCTGTGAGAATAACTGAATATATTTTCTGAGCTTTGTCTTCACATCACCCTTGAACTCTCGTCCTCAGGTGACGTTTCGTAATGTGGCGTCTGGTGAGTATCTGTACTACCTTGTTACCTTCGAGGTCACACCTCCAGAAGTCCTGTCCACCATAAAGCTGGTGACAGCTGTACGTCGGATGGCCTCTGCAACTGTACAGGTGGAGAACCCCCTGACTACAGCTACCTGCCTCACCACTGAGTGTAAATGCCCTGACATCAGTGCCCCACCTCAGCACACTGTGCCAGGACAGTCCAAGGTGGATACTGAATATCTTCTATTCTTTAATTAATGTGTGCCCACAAAGAAACTTGAATTCATACTCCGTGTGTTCTCTCTTTAGGGTTCTATGAGTTTTGAGTACCAGCCCATGCGTGCAGGCGAGTCGACAGCCAGGCTGACACTTTGTAGTAATGATCTGGGCTGCTTCCACTATGATCTGCTTCTCACAGCACTGCCCCCGCCACCAGAGAAAACCGTCCACTTCAACGCTTCTCTGGGCAGCAGCCACTCCCTTATTGTGAAGTTCATAAACTACTCCCGCTCCAAAACTGAGTATTCATGCAAGGCAAGAAAATGTTACGCATTCACATTTTAAATGCAGACTATATTGTTGTGATATTTTGTGTTATGTTCTATTTCCCCTTCTACTTAAGCTTTTACAAACCACTGAGCATCATATAGCATGACATTTTCGAAGGGGTGTCTCACCAATCATACTAAAAACTCCTATATGGATTATTTTGTTGTTCTGGGGGAAATTTGTCAAATCTGAAAAGGAAGTTTTATTTACCCTTTCAACACAAAAAGAGAACGCGCTTCTAGTTTCTTCATCCCTCATTCTGAGAAAACAGAGCATGATGGGTTGATCAGGTGTAAATAGACTTGGCAAGTGGTTTGCGGGGTGACTGTTGGGGCTCACTTGCTGACTTTTGCCTTATTTAACATGATGACTTCAAATTGGAGAAAAAGTGTTTCCATTCATAAAGAGCAATTCATATTTCAAAACAACAAAACTACTTCAATCACGGTGATGTAACTGCTGTTATGTGATCCCTTGCTTGTTTTCTCTCTCCTGCAGACTGATTGCCTGGACTTCACTGTGGACAAGAGTGTCTTTGCTTCTCCGGGTTTCCAGGCGGGGTCAGAGACCAGCGTGGAGGTTTGCTTTGAACCTCATCAGCTGGGGGAAGTGAGAGGCCAGCTCAACCTGTCCTCAGGCATAGGAGGCGAATACATATTTCCATTAATTGGGATCTGCCTCCCTCCTAAAGCCCAGGGCCCGTTTAGCATCAAGGCCGGACGCAACATCATTATCCCCTTCAAGAATGTATTCCTACAGACCACTGCTTTCTCTTTTCAGGTAAAGAACCAGTGACCTGAGAGCCTGTGAAATAAGCAGTTTGAAAACTGAAAGAAAATTTCAAGGTTTGATAGTTTCAGAGGAATGTTAGTGACAGAGAATGGAAGTGCTTAATACACCAACACAGCCACTGTGCAGAAAGGAGATACATTCATTGAAAGCTAAGGAAATAATTTTCATTTCAAACATTTGCACAGAGAGTAACCAGCCCGCCGACCAATATGAAGCTGTCTGAAGAATGTTTAGACTGTGACTCCTAACCCCTCCAGCTTTATTTTATTTGCTCACTTTATTCATCCATCATGTTTTTATCTTCAACTATTTTAACCTTAGCCTTATTTACCCTTAGGTGGACAGACCATATTTTACTGTCAAAGGAGTGGACACCATCCCCTCCAAAAACACCCAAAACATCCTGATATCCTTTGAGACCCCTCCAGGAGACTCTCCAGGGCCGTGGTTTGGCCAGCTGACCATCTCCAGCCAGCGCTCCGAGGGCCACCGCAAACCTTGTTTTTGGGTTTATTACCTAAAGGGATACCGCGCCGGGTCACCTTAGAAAGAAATGGGTGCACACATGCATTAGGCTGTGCAGACACACATTAAAAGAACAAACACTACACGAGATGTGCACTGACAACCAGTTGGACCAACTTTTTTAGGATGCTTCATTTATTCAATACCCGAACTCTGATGTTAATTCCAAAAATACAAGCCACAATTTCCTTTTTTGTGTTATCAGTTAATAATTTTTCACAATTGTGTTCTAAAAATATATTTTAAGAATAAAACCTACAGAGAAAACATTCACTGCTCACTCATTTCCACATGGGGTCAATCATGGGCAGTGAGTTACCTTTTCTTCTGCTCCACTGATGTGAGGGAGATATGTCACTGATTTCACTTGTGTGCTTGCGGTCCTTCTTTTAACCAGCATGTCATCTTACCCTGTGTGCTGTTAGACACTTGGCACAGTGCAGCATCACAGCCTACGCAGCTGAGAGGGCAGAGCTGGAGGACATGCTCATTATTACAGGTTAGATCTATCACACACACATGGACACAGCCAAACCTGTAATAACAAGTTGGACTGACAATTAGAGAGGCGTTCCTCTTACTTGAAGAAATGATCCTCTGATATTCCCAGCTTGGACAAAGTGAAGCACACAGGACTGATACCTCCTGCTGTGACTGTTTAGGACACCCCTCAGCTTGCTTCTGGACAACAAGCTCAGAGAAAATTATGTGATGAAGTGTTTTCTACCTTTATTACCAGAGATTACTACTGTTCACAGCACCTTGAACAAAGATTAAAAAACTCAAAACATTCACTGAATATACATGCAATACATTTTACCACATAGCAATATAAATTCGTTAATGTAGCAAGCAGCAAGATGACGGCCAGAATTCAGAATTTGAGTTCATATATGACTCACAGTCATATCGTTACTCTAGATTCTCTGCAGAATACAGACCATTTCAACTGCATATTCATAGTGTTGTTGGCATATCATATATGGTCAAATATGGATGAAATATACAATAAAACATCCATAACACTAGAGATAGAAGTTGTCTAAAACATATTCCGCCCCTTTCCCCAAACAGCAATCGTATTCTGTATAACAGCAGAACTAGGAGCGATACCAGCCTATCACAGTGTGTTGATGCGCTGAGGGTCAAACTGTTGTGAATGGCGACTGTGCGCTCCAGTGCACATGACTGAGAAGCAAGATGAGATTCACAGATTACACAGCAAGCATTTGTTAAAGCACACTATTGGAAGCACCACTCTGTATTGAGCTGTACATGCATGGAATCGAGTCATGAAAATGTGTGTATGCACAGTAAAAGTATAACCTGTTGGAAAAAGGCATTCTAAGCTTCATTTTGGGGCAAAGTCATCAAACTTTTAAAGCATTTTTTATCAGATTTGACGATTCTATACATACAGCTTTTATGTCAACGTGACCATTAAAAGGATTATGAAGTTGTGGCTCTCTGGGTGGGACTGGTTTTGACAAGTTGGCTGTCAAGCAGCAAGACTTGCCGCTTAAGACTTTGAAATAACCTATTACAATTCAACAGCAACACAAACAGCCTCCAAAACTGTTGGAAAGTTCAAACAACAATGACGTTTATTTCTAACCTTCTTGAAAGCAGGCTTTATTGAATTGCCATTATATGAGAATTGTTTATGCATAATCTGGTAACTAAATGTTATTTTTCCAATATGTTCTCTAGTTTTTTGTAACTTGATGATAAGCCTGTATATCTACCCCTTTCATTGTCTTCATACATCTTCTGCATTAGGCCTGTATAGTTAATCTTGAAAAAGACAGGACTGAATACAATTGTTTGTTAGAACTGTTTTAAAGAAATATTGAAGGAAATGTTATTGTTTTATCTATTGCCAACCACAAGAAACTACAGAAGGACAACCAACTGAAATAGTGGATAGTTGAAATAATCCCAATCTTGAGTCACCAGCTGCCACTGACAACTGACACACACATGCACGCGCACATGCACATAGTATCTCATTACTGCAATTTTTTATCTTTTTTAACAAATTGCCAAGAGAGGACCTCCTTCAGCAATGTCTACCTATCAAAGAGGGGGCTTCCATGGTCTGCAGTCAATGCTGTCTGTATTAATTATTTCCCCTTTTGAAAGTCCTTTCTTTGTTTCTTTTTGAAGTCGATAATTAATTTGGATGTTGTCTATATTTAAACATTTTAATGTAGTACATAATTTCAAAATCAAAACATTGCTACTTTAATAGAGAATAAATCATGCTTTACCTACAAATCAGAAGTAATTTGGCACTGATATCGGTATAAGCAACTACATTTACTTTATCTGGGATATAAATATATGAATATATTCTTAGAGTGACATTTTAAAAATGAATTACAGCAGTGCACTAATTTTAAGGGGAATGCATAGTCATCATTGTTATTGTGTATTCATTTTATGACCTTGGTAATGACGGAGTGGATTAGTTTCCTCCTGTCCCTCCCAATTTTGAGTTGCCAGCTGACACACAAACACGTGGGCACAGACACAGAACTTGTAGGTCATTTATTTGTCATTACACAAAAAAAGGGCTGCATACTGAATGAAAGCTTGTAACTTCTTCATGCTACACAAACATGGAACACAAACACATATACACACATACAGGAAATAACTGGTTTCAGGTTTGCACCTGGGTGAATGCAAACCAAGATGGTGATAATAATCCTGTCAGCAGCTTGTCACTAAGTCAGTCACCCATCACAGAAAAAACTAGTGTATGGAGGTCATTTTACTCTGCATTCACGTGTCTGTCTGTCTGCATAAGTTTTTTCTTTCTACCTCACGGCACTGCTACTGAACTACTAAAAGGCACTGTACTCCTGAGCACGTCACTCCTCAACCATGTGCAGGGAGATGAGCAGGGGTCTGATGGAGTCGTGGTGTGGATAGAGCATTTAGTAACTCGGGTTTGAGACTCAGGGTGGGGTCATGTTTCACTGAGCATGTGATGTCATCTACACTGTGGTTAATGGGATATAAAAGAACAGTTTTAAGCTTAGTAGCATCTTCATGGTGGGAGAGACCAGAGCACCAGGCAAAGTCCATGTGAGCCCTGGAATGCTCTTATCTCTTCTTCACAGCTTGTTTACACTGAGAAATGTCAACGTGAGCATGTAAAACCAGGAAAAGACTTGACCCACTTTTTGACCCACCCAACTTGTATGGAAAAGCCAGAAATACATGTGTGAATTGTTAGGTTCCCCTTATATGGTGAAGATTCAATGCATTATGTATGAATGAGAAAAAGGTCTTCCAACAAAAGTTGGGCAGGCCGAAACTGACTGGACCTACCTTGGACTTTTTGTATCCGGTAGAAAATGCTTTTTTAAAGAAGTAATCAATCAGTCTGCTGTGTCATTTCATAATATTTGTGGACATGCAAGTGGCAGATAAAACTAAATGAACATTACTAGTTCTGCGAACACTGAGATATTTAAACATTGGATCCTACCATTCCAGGAATGCAACCCAAAAATGTCTGTCATATTAATAGTATGAAGTGTAAAAACAAATAAAGACATCCTTGCTCACCTTTTAAATATCTCCTATCACATCACAAGACTGCCACGGCAGCAGAGTGGGGGAAGAATTGCAGCAATGAGCTGTAGGCGGAGGACTCAGCCTCGGCACATGTGCCCCCCACTCTACCAGGTGGGCAGCCGGGGCACCCATAACTGGATATTTCTGACCCTGGCATTTCAACATTTGTTAGGATGACACCACTGGATATTTTTAAGGAGACCTTAGGGATCAGTCCTCTTTCTAACCCTTGGTAAGAAAGCAGTAGACTGCTTTTGTAGAGTGGTACATTAATGACCCAGTTTTCAAAAGCAATAGATTAACACACTGTAGGGTGAAATGAAAATATCAAAATGCAAATTAAATAGAGTTTTTACAATGAGTTCATTGTGCTGAGATCCTTGCTTCTCCTTGAGACTGCAGGCTGTGAATAAGAAAAAGAGAACTGAAATGCATTCTTTAAGCAACGGTAAACATAGGTTTTATGATCATACAAAAAAATCCAGAACCAATGCAGATCTCCTAAATGTACATACATGTATGTGTGCCATTATTAATATATGATTTCTTCTGAATACATGCACTCGGTGTTCAGCATTGTTAATAACAGAAATATTCGTAAACACTGCATTTTACAGGTCCGCAAATTTAACTTCAGGTAAGGGGTAAAGAGCAGATAACAAATGTTAAAGGATTTGAAGGTGCACGCTGTAGTTTTGGAAAAGAAATTCAAACTCAGTTTAGACTAATAATACAAACTCAACAATATTTATGTTTCCCATAGTGAATAAACAAGTTGTTCTCACAGGAAGATAAGGTCCAGAACACTGTTTGAAGCTAGACAAATGGCAGGGTCCGCCACACATTAACAGTAAAACAATATTAAATTGTGTTTTCCTTTAAGGTCAGTTTGTTTATTCAGTTTATTCAGTCATGAAAACAAAGAGATTTTCTTTATTTAGTTTGTTCAGGCAGAAAAATAAACAGTCAAGTCTTTAATTTCAATTCTGGCTAAAATTTCTTCCCCAAAACTACATAGTGCACCTTTAATAACAATATTCTTTTTTTTGTTTTTGTTTTTTTGTTTTTTGAACAAGTAGATTTAATACATTTCCAGGAAGCTTCTAACTGGCTTCAGCTGAACTTCTTCTGATCATGCCACTTCCCACACAACTAGAGTCTTACTTCCCCTCAGCAGGACAATACATTGAAGTGAGTTTTTGCAACTTAATTTCCAACTAGTTTTTAAGCAACTTTTGGTCGCATAAGATTTTACTTTCTCACTCAGTTAATTCTGGCAAATGTCAGTTTTACAGATGATCTAGTCACTGACAAATACAACTTCATAATCAAGAATCATTTTCCTGTTTCAAAGTCATCAATAGTCATCAAAAGTGATCAATAGTGTCGGCTCATCACAGGGCTGGTATGTAGAGACAATCACTCACACCTGTGGGAAATTTAGACTGACATAATAACCTCTGGGAGGAAGTTCATATCTTTGTCGATTAACTCTTTATGCCTACAAAATAATATAGAAGTCATTTCAAAGAAATTTCAAATATGTTTCTTGATATTTACCAGCTATTTGCCATGTTTCATGAAGTGCAGTCACATGTATTCATGCAGTGTTTTCAGCTAAACTGTTTGGAATACTTTCAATAAGAGCATCAGTGAGACAAGCTATTTGGTCCCAGTTTACGTTCATACTCAAAAGCATGTTGTCCTTCTCCTCAGTTTTTTTATTGTCCATGCTTTCAGTCGTGGACACCTTTGCAAGCGACTGTGTGACAGCGTCAGCAGCGGCTTTACGCATCTCCGCCAGCAAAACGATCTCTGTCTGCTCCAGTATAGTCTCTTCGAACATCGCCCGGAAGTGATTCCTCCTCGTGCACCACCTGTTCCATGGCAGGGCGAAAACGAACGAGCAGGCGATGGTCAGCAGGATGCAGGCTAACCCTATAACCTGACAAGAACATCAAAGTTAGTTTCAAAAGCGCCTCTCATTGTGTGCTGTGTAGTTGAGCGTTAACTTTTCCCCCCCTCTTGAACAGGTGTTATGCGGCAGGACGGGCTTTACTCACCATCGACCGGTTTTTCAGGTGAATTTTTCTCGCCATCTCGGCTGGACCAATCTCACTCTTCCCCAGACAGGATAAAGTCGCAAACTCTTTGGAGCTTCCGCAGCACACGTACCAGTCTCCATCGACAAGCACTGACCCACACCATAGTAGTCCAGACGCCGCCGCCTGAAGCAAGTATATGATGAACTCGCAGCCGAATTTCCCATGGCAGCTGCACGGTTGCTTTTTAGCTGATGAGTGGTAGCAGAAGTATCTGAAGAGCCGACCGATCCGCTGGTCGTTCCACATGATGATGCTGACTATGATGAGCGATGGCAACACCATGTAACAGTAGCAGTGAAGGGCGCTACTGCCCGTGGTGCACGGACACGCAAAGTCAATCTGAAACCACAGGTGGTAACATAAGAGCATCATGACAAGTACAATCTGGCGGCTCGCATTCTGTGTAACGTACTGTGTGCTCGGGAGGTACCCATAAATGAGTATGCTGCTGCTCCAGGGCATGTTGCCGGACGATCTTTAGGCGTGTGATGCAGAGGCCCGTGTGCACTGTATTTATCTCCTCGGTCAGACATTCCTTCACTGTTCCAGTAATCCTGTCGTGACAGTCACCCAGCAAAGCATGGAGACATACAATCACAAAACACAGGTCAGAGATGTATGTCAACGACGATGACGGCGTTTTTTTTTTTTTTTTGTTGTTTTTTGCTTTGTCTGTCAGTGGTTTTGATGCTGTGGCTGATTGGTGTGTGTACACGTGTGCATAAACGTGTGTATGTATTTGTGTTTTCTCGTTTTTGCCGTCTTGTGTTAGGGTCTCTTAGTTCTGGCTTGACTGTTGAGCATTTCTCTTGTTACATTGCCTCGCTGCTTTTACTCTGTCTGTCAAAGCGCTCGTTTTAAATGCTGTTTTTAAAAGGCGCTCTATAAATAAAGTTATTATATTATCATACAAAAAAAGGCAACAGAAACCGAGTCTTCGCAAGTTCCGAAAATGTCATGAAGCGCAAAACATCAAAGCATACCACGGAATTGAGGCAGCACACACAAACAAACCAGGGTTAGAAAAGTAGCAGTGTCACCCATCTATGAGTCCATGACTGTCGGGTCTCTTTGGTTCAGAGAGCCAC
The DNA here is from genome assembly GCF_904848185.1 of Acanthopagrus latus. Classification (NCBI taxonomy): domain Eukaryota; kingdom Metazoa; phylum Chordata; class Actinopteri; order Spariformes; family Sparidae; genus Acanthopagrus; species Acanthopagrus latus. The sequence goes on along the minus strand of NC_051046.1, from coordinate 25,437,749 downwards.
ACCATTTAGCATTGCTATAATTGAACTCTTGCAGAGAGACAGGGACTAGGAATTTAGATAACACTGATCACAACATCAGTGATGTAACAAAGATGTAACATCACTGATGTTGTCTTTGTTATAATCTATGCGTACTGATGACGAACAAATTGTACCAGCCCTCTGAGAGTTGAGTCAAGGACGATTGCGTGAGAAACACTGCAAGGTTGTTTGAATAAAGATATCACTCCGACTTTTGACCTAATTTCTTTGCGAAGGAACATAAAAAATTAAGTAAATAAATAAATAACTGTTGAAAAGCAGAAGGGTAACAAGTCAATTTGGGAACGAAAAAGGAAACATTAGCTGGGTCAGCCAACCAGAATCACTACTGTCTAATTTCTGGACTGCATGCTGATATTTTCCAACTCATTTTGGCTGATGACTGATGATGCTTTATGCACACAGTTTTTCATCAAGTCTCTCCTGCGGTACAATCAAAATATGACTGTGCCTACTGTTAGCATGATATATTTTCCTGTCACAGAACACAGGTCATGTGTGAAGGTCACCTTGCTCACATGTCTGGGATCAAGTACGTCTTTTGATCTTGTCTAACTTGTTGCTGACCCAGCATCTGATTTATCCTGTGCTACCTACACCGTTGGATTAGTGCATGGAAATGATTTGTTGTAGTGCACAAACGGGTCAAAACTTGGTCGAGCAACTGTGTGCATCCAGAACAGCCTTATTGGGGCACTGTATAGTTTTGGAGAAGAAATTTAAACTCAGAATTTTAATGTTTGCAATATTAATGAAGTAATAATCCAAACTCACAAATATTTATATTTATTGTGTTTATAAGTTCATTTGGTTAGTTAAGGCAGAAAGAAAAAAGTCAATGAAGATCTTTCTCTTCTGATCATCTTCCCAAAACTACATGATGCACCTTCAATGTGCCTTGGCATCAATTCTCAGAAACTGTTAACTGTTGAAGTTGGTGGAGTTTTGTCTAGCATCTCCTCTGGGTGTTCGACTAGGGTGATATTTGGCTGCATGTTGGATGCTCGCTATTTCTCAAATAGCTTAAATAATAAGTTTGTGCCTTGTCTGCCTATAGCTTGCCCGTAATTTAAAGTGAAACTGAAATAACTGATGCAAGTCACTGATGACCTCCTTGCACTATATTTAACTGTACTAACAACTAAACATATAAAGCAGTTGTTTAAAAAGAACCCGACAAAAACCTGCCGGAACCACAAGCACCATTTGTATTTTAATTATAGCTCCACAAAGACGGACAGTTAAGCTAATATAATGTCTAGATACATTCAGTACATTCACATTAAACATGTAATGCTTTCTACACACTCAAAATGTTTCCAATGTGGTGTCATGCATTCAGCCATGAATACACGAGTCAATGACAACATCAATAATAAGCTTGTCCACTAGGGGTGTGTGGATTGATCCAAAAATATCAGTACTACTGCTAATACATAGGTTCCCTGTAAATCGATTGGTCAGTTGGGTCGATATGAAGGTATCAGCTTCAGTGTTTCTAGGTCAACAAGTGGAGCTGTCTAAACTGAGTGAAAACATTTATTGTATTGAATATACCTGGATATTCTCTGAAAGACTCTGCCAGTAAACTCTGTGAGTCTTTTCAGAGAGGCAGGGAATATCCGGGTATATTCAGTAAAATAAATATTTTGGACAAACTGATTGAATATAGTGTACTGTAGTCAGAAATCCAAATATTACATGGAGCCCACTGGAACATATCCACATCAATTATTTTAATGAAACTTAAGCAACCGACCCTATTGTCCACATCAACATTTTATAAAAAGAAGGAGATGTATAATCTTAAAACAGCGCAGGTCAACATACATCCAAACGGTCAAAATCTAAATGTGCTACCACAGGGGCGTTCTTTGTACTGCTTCATACATGTTGCTAATCACTGCAAAGCGTACAATTTTCTATACGAGCAAAACTTTAACCTAAAACCCTGAAACCAGATGTGGCCCACAGTATTTTAGGGTTGCCCAGTTATTGTAGTGTCTTCTTGAGGAACTCAACCAGGAGGTGATGAGGGAAACCAAAATCCATTGAAATCACCACAAAGCCCTGCAACATAGAGACAGAAGGGGGAGAAGCAGGTTGACTCCTAACTACAGCACAAAGAATGGCAAGTGACAGATTGAAAAACAGTGACAGAGAGCACTCACATCTCGAGGAAGCACCTCTGGGTTAATGATGTCGAATAAGTTAACTCCCTGCTTGTCCAATAACCAAGTCAGCTCAACTTCAAGAACTGGAACACACACACACACAACAGAAGTTTTACAGTTTACATTTTAATGCAGAAGTCTTATTTATCTTTAAAGAGAAGATGGCCCTCGCGGTAAAATCAGCTGCAAGGAAAAATAAGCAATCCAACTCATTTTGCTAGTTGTTAAATTGACAGTGAATGTGTGTTAGAACAGGTAACACTGGGGGGGGTCATCGGTTTGAGGTTTAAGCCAGGTTTCACTTTATTATCCATCATCATTTCTCCGTTTCTTACCAGACAGGACCTTAGGAATGCCTATCTTCTCCACAGCTTCTCTTAGGAACTCCAATTGTGTCTCGTTCAGCAGCTGGAAACAGGAAGAGGGGAAATCTCAACATTAAAACATCAGCATTTTAATACGCGACAAGGAAATGTTAATTGAAATGGGAGGAGAAAAAATGTTCTTTGTCGCTGTAATTAATCACAGACGGTACATTTAACAGACATACAGCTACTCAAAAAATGGAGTCATGGCCAAGGAGAGGATTCTGTTAGGAAGTCTTTCTGATGTTGTGTTGATGGGGGTCACATAATAAATACTTCTCAGGTAATGTAAAAAAAAAAAAAATGCTTAAGGATAAAATTTAGGTTCTGTTCTGTGGTTCCAATGCTGCTGGAACTGGAACTGGCACTGGCACATTTTATGTGACATCATATCTCATACCATTTTGGTCATTGTGAAAAATTGCCTAGTGCAACGTTATATTACAGTATGAGTTTATCATAGACTTTTCCCCTATAAGAAAACTATCAGTGAAATAAACTCAGATAAGCTTACCATCTGATTATGTGATAGCAGCTCGGGTTGGATTACAGAAACCCTGGAGAGGAAAGAGGTTCAGAATCACACACCAGGTACGGGACATTGACTAAAATTGACTAAAAAGTCATGACCTGATCACAGTCACTGTGATCAGCGTGCTGTAACTTTTGTATTCAATTAGGTGTCAAACAAACAAATCATAAGAAAACAAGCCCTTTGAACTCCTCTGTGTTGAAATTACAAGTGACCCAGTCCCAGGTATATAAACCAGTCCCTTTCAGGGGATGTTTAATGAATGTATTTTAAATGTACTTTGAATATAATGAAACTCCACATGGAGTGCGCTTAAAAAAAAAAAGTTGTGTAGAAACGACAAAGAAAGGTCTTACTTTGACGAGTTACCCTGCAGGAAGAGTTTCTTATCAGTGTAGGAAGCTGTGACGACTAAATCCACATCCTAGACACCAAAAACAAAGACAGAAGCATCACTCAAACATGCTCACATGGCCTTTACAGTACGACATAGACAATGTATGTCTCGCTAAATGTTGTGTGACCCATACACAGCAAATGCCTCGATTTGTTACACTCCCAACACAAGAGGTTTTCAATGAAAATTGTGCACTTCAATCTGCCTCAGTAAACAAAAGTAGAGCTGTAAACTGCAGCGTTGGTTAAACTGAAGCTACTCATTCTGCCAAAGATTGTGTCACAGTTTTTTTTTTCCTCTTGTACAAAGAAACAACAGAGTTACGGCCTAAATAGATACTGATAAAGGCCTGATCTAGCACAGTGTTGGATGCTGCGCTTAAACTAAGATCTGGAACAAGATGTTTCCATCATTTTTTAATATCATGGTCAGTTCAAGGATTTCAAAAGCATAGTTATTACTGAGAAGTAAACATTTCAATGTGAGATGCTGAGGACAAATTGGAAAAAAAAGCAAGAATCCTTCACAGAGGGAGATTTTAGAGGTGCATTTAAAATCCTAATGGACAGTATGTCCCTCTTACCTGTCCAATGAGGGGAAAATCAACCTTTCACATCAACCCCCATGTTCCAAGGTCTTACTCATCATAACTGCCATTTTATTGGCTTTTGTGACAGTGTATTTACAAATGTGTTGTTTGAATGAAAGACAAAAATATGGATATCTTCAAAAAAAGAAAATATAGTTTCTATTTTTTTCAAATGAATGACCCTAGGGAATCACTGATCTAGAGCAAGACGGCGGGGGTGAAAAAAACATGTTATGGTAGACAACGTTAAATGGCTGAAAATGTCCTGAAATGAATGGAAATGTACCATATCAAAGAAGATTGCCGGTGTGCCTTGACTCCCACAGTGGAGCTGCCCGGAAGCCTTCACCAAGACGGCCACGCCCAAGGTGGAGATGTTCAGGTAGGGAACAGATGAACTCCACACTCTCAGCTCTGGAGAAGGTGATTCCAGCAGACACTGAACACACACACACACACACACACACACACACACACACACAAAAACATAATGATGTGTCTCACTTGACAATGGTGTATGTGTACTGTTGTGTTTGAGAGGGTGCAGTGATAAGGACGTTGTCCATGTTACCTTTCTGATACATTCAGGCATGACACTGGAGAGATTCATCTTTAAAAGCTCCTGGAATCACATTCAGAAACATGATGTGAACAGCAATAAACGTGTGGACATCTGCTTTTTGTCAGTAAAGACATACAGGCGCATCAGATTTATTTATTTTTTTTCAGTATTTTCCCAATATTCAGAACCAATCAGTGAGGCAGTGATAATGTCTTAGCAATTAATATCTCATCAGAGACAGTTTTATCAACAAGACACCACATCATGTGTGATTTTAATGCACCCCATCCGGATGATTTACCATATTTACCGCTTTACAGTCATGTACTTACGGTGAGCTCTGCTCCAGAGATGTTGAGTTTGAAACGTCCATCTTTGTGAGCAGCAGTAACCAAGGGGTTCAACACCTGGTCTGGGGTAAAATGCAAGTTATAGTTCTACCACACAAGATTTAAAGTGACTAACAGACACTGAACTACCGTGCTGCTGTTAGTTATAAAGGTGTAGCATATGGGGAACAGCTTAATGGCTTACTGCTGCACACTACAATACATTTTGTTAATTTAAAAAAAAAAAAAAAGAAAATGTGTTTAAAATTCTGGTCATGTCTTACATCTTACGTTTTGGTCTAATGACCCTATACTTTAGAATCAGGAAGATTATGTTTCAATGGTGGACATGAAAACAAAAATGAGTTGAGATGTCACTGCTTTGTATATATAAATACTGTATACTTTTTGTTCAAAAATCTAGTTTCTACATAGTTTTACCACATGCGATACTGCAAATGAATAGGGGAAGCCAATCTAAAATTTGCTGTGTAAACTATATACAAATGAACCCGAAGTCTGTCGCAACAAAAAAAACATAATTATAAGACCATCTGGAATTGTGTTTAGTTTTTCCAACTTTTTCTTTCTAAATATTTACAAGCACATATCAACTGCGGTATATGTAAGGTGAAGTAAAGATTGTTATAGTGGTAAACTATGCTTACGGATAGGCGAGAAAAAGCTAAAAGACACACTACTGCATAAGTACCAGCCTCGGTTACACAGATATTAAAGCAAAATCCTGTGATTCTTGCTTAGAGAAATATGATGACATCATGTGTCATTTTAAATTTTTTTTAACTTGACATCTAGCACTTAAGTCCTAAAACCAACATGAACATTTGGACATGTCACATTCACATATCACAAAACGATACTTCCTTTAACGTACTTTTCATTTGTTAAGTACATGAACTACCAAGTCTAAAAGGGAAAATGCAAGGCCACTACTGACCTGACAACCAAAAGTAGAGCATTCTGTTTTCAGTCAGCTGACTGGGCTGAAAAACAGAGTCATTGATGACAGCAGAAGTGTTGTTGTAGTTGGTCAGACCCTGGTAGATAAAAAAATCAAGGGATGGAAGGAGAGACAAACAAACTGTCACACCTAAAGCAACAAGAGCTGTGACACGGGAGGGACTGTAGAAAAGTATTTGGGTTGGCAAGGGGTTGGACAAAAGCTTATTGGAAATGATGTATTACAATCCTGTCTCCCATAAACCATAGTCTTTTGACAGTGTTAGTACAGTCATGATTGTATTCATAGCCATTGTTTACCTTGTGGTATGATTCTATGTAGTTAGCAGTGATGACGGGGGGGCCAGTTACAGCAATATTTACACTGATGTTTCCATCAGTGAGGAAATGCTCTGTGGACACAAATTCACACACACACACACACACACACACACACACACACACACATGTTCAGAGACATCCCAGATAAAAACTTACATCTTGTCCCCATAAGGAAACACACACACACACACCTGCTGTTTCTTGTATAAAGTCAGCCAGTATATTTGCCAACTTGTTGATCTCCTTACAAATCTGCATTTGAGGACAAAATGAGAGGACATGAACACACTAACCATCAGTTTGTTATTATTCAATCCAACATTTACTCGCACAAGTGCCGTGTTTCAGTGTGAAACGCCCTCACCTGTCCCTTTATGGCCATTTTGACAGTGAAGGAGATGAAGTCGGTGAAGAGCCTTTTCAGCCAGTTTGGTCTAAAAAAAAAAAAACAACAGCAATCATTCACTGGCGAGGTCAGACAGACGATTCATCTGTTCTGCTGTTGTCGGTCCATCAGGGTTTACTTTTGTGACTTACTCTTTATCGCCCTGAAGATGAAGGCGGAGCTTGTGAAAGTTCAGGTAACAGTCTGATGTGTCTGCTGCCACCTTCCTGTCTCCACAGTCTGACAGACGGAGAAAACAGTGAACATATGAGAGGACACACAAGGTATGAACAAAGACTATCATCTCAGTTGAGGTCACATTGTCCAGTCTGTGAAATTAAACAACAAGGAGTTTCTTGATCAAAGTGCCAGAGGTGCGCTTGCGGTCATGGGATAATGATATGCAAAATAAAGTAATGGAGCCAATGTCAGCAAAAATCTGTCCCTGTGTACACATACAGAACATGGTACTTACAAAGTTTGGGGTTGATTCCGAGATCAATCTGAGACTCAATTTCAAAGTCAATTGAATGCTTAACGTTGACACTAGATGAAAAGGAGAAAGACACGCGTAAATCAATTTACCATCAGCTCCTGGGAAACCTTCTTGGTGCAAGGGAAGCAATGTCATGGCTGAAAGTGAAACCTGCAGAAATTGAATCTTAATAGTTCTGAGAGAACGAGGGACTGATGGGATGTGGCTGGTGACACACACACACACACACACACACACACACACACACACACACACACACACACACACACACACACACACACACACACACACACACACACACACACACACACACACACTTACAGCCAGCTGCCGTATCCATACTGGATAGTCCCTTTGAAGACTGCAGACACATTGGTTATTTCGATGCCGATGCCTTCCCCTGGATGCAGTTCAAATTCACTCCGACCAATCGACAAGTTGTGGACCTCCAAACTGGTCAGTAGAGAAGCGTTACATGATTTGAATCACATTTTGCGTGTCGACCTGTGCATGTGTGTGTCATCTGTGTGCGTGTCTTCTTACTTGTCCAGGCCATATATGACTCTGCCTATGAAGAGCAGGGATTTCTCACCCCCCATACTTGGGTATCTGGCATGCTGGAACGCCGCCTCAATCACTTTAGTGGTTTTCTCATTCACTGCCAGCAGCACACAAACACAGACATATGGGCAAAGATGCTTAAAGGGTAACTCCGCCAATTTTACACCTTGTGTGAGTTTTCAGGTCTTGGGGAGATGTGGACAAAGATTTTTGATAATTAGTCCCACAGTGTTATAGGTGAGCAATGTTTGACCTGTGGACTGTTTTTTTTAAAACCTGGCGCCTACATTTCCCACAATGCACACTGAGTGACATCACTGGAGGCACTTTATCAGATTACATGCAGCTTTCTCCGGAGCCACAGAAAGCTTTTGACTACTTTTTTTCACATATGTGCAGTTGATCCCCCCCAAGACCTGTAGACACATTAATCTGTAAAGTTGGATTACCCTTTGTATACATATACATGGCAGTCAGGTAGGGAAACACAAGCACCTTAGAGACTAGGTGTTCAACTTACATACTCATATACAAATAAGATGCCTAAATTAAATTAAAAAGAAAATAGGTCAATCATTGGAATTACCACTGTAAAAACTGACACACTGTTTCTCTATGCCATTTACTTTGTTTGATTCTGGCTAAAATTCTTTTCCAAACACATTTTAGGGTTAGGGTTAGGGTTTGGGTTTTTTCAAGAAAAAAAACAATCAAAACAAAGAAGTTCTGATGCAGGAAAGAGATAAGCATCAGGGATTGTGGGAACTGCTGTTCTGATTTTGAGAATCATTTGCACCAATGTTACACCCGAGCATGAAATCAATCATGACCTCCTATTTGACAGGAATTTGGGTAAAATTTTTTTTTAGACCAAAGAATGAACGGTTAAATTGATTATGTATCAAAAAACATGATCACGGTCCCACTCACACACAACAGCTGCTGGGTAGGTGAGGCGACACACAGCTCCGGTGAACCTGTAGGCTGAAGCGGGGTCCGGCAGGCAGGCTTGGGACGCCCCAAGCACAGATAGGAGCAGCAGCAGGAGCGTTGGGAACACCGCTCGAGGCATTGTGCGCGTGGATATATCACCTTTCTGAGAGTCACTTTAGGTTTTTAAACATGTGGACTGTTTGAAGCTCACTGTGTTCATAAATCTGTGTTTCTGTCTGGTGCAGCTGGCTCACTGCAGTGTAAGGTGCCGTTACACAGTTTGATCAGTTGACTCCAGGGTTCCCCCGGGTAGGATCTCATCCGATCTCCCTTCAGCTCCAAATCCCTTTTAGATTCTTCTCTTTGGTCCCTTTCAGACTCAAATTCCCATGGGCTGTAACCGCTCTGCTCTCACACAAACGAGGCGATGCTAACTTCAGGTAGCCTTTTTGGACTTTCCTTGGAGCTTGCTATGGAAAAACAGATTAAATATTTTCTGCTAACCCAGTTATTTCCACTGCCAGGAAGGACTCGGTGCACTGCAACTATCAAGGGACACTCAGTCCTTCCTCCAATCAGAGACAGGCACCCTGTGTGATTCACACTTGATGGAAGGACAAACACTGCCAAAGATTTGTCTTTACACAAGGTCCCCAAGTGAACTGGTCAAAGTACAGCCTTTTCTGTGATAGGCAACAAAACACCGGACACGTCAACTCCAAACTGAACGAGACCAAGTGACGGTTAAAGACATTTAATGTTAAAACAAAGGACTCTTCAACAGCTGGGCTGCATGAAATAGAAAAAAAGCTCTGAATAGATGCTGCAAGCATAAACGTTACATGTCATTTAGCAGCTTTTCTTTTGTAGGTTTTTCTGGAAATGAATACGTACCCCACAAAAAAGCAGACGATGACAGTATGGTTGGCTAGTTAGCCGGAAGGAAATGCCCATGGATCCAAATCGGTTCACTCCTTTAACTTCCACACTTCCAAACTGAGCCCCGGCTCTTCAACAGGTAAAAAAACAAGGCTACGCTCAGGTCCAGCTTTCTCTGCAGGGACTCCTTCAACAAATGTTGGCTCACAGGGAAACTAGATACAGAGACTGATGGTAAGATGAACTTTTCATTCCCTGGTGGTGATTTCTTTGGAATCTAATGAGCCTGATTGTTCTGCTCTGAACCGCCCAGCTGAAGGAGATTGGTTTGAATAGAGAGGGGAGGGTCAGTGCACGACACAGGGACAGACTAGAGATAACAGCAAGGGGAGACACAGATCTGAGTCTTGGGTTTTCAACCTGGGGGTTTGACGAGATAATTTCCTTGGGAAGAGTGTAGAATACTTTTTACATTACAATGCCTGTAGCAGCGATGGAATTCGCCTTAAAATATACTTTTTTTTTTTAGTGTTATCAAGATTGTGAGAGTGTGCATGCACAAGGGGATACATGCACACACAAAATACCCTGTGTCTTTCATTCTGGAATGTTTGTGTTTCAATTCCCGCTGACAGTGATTTGTAAAGGCTAAGCAAACCTCAGCTAACCTCAAACTCCCCCGCCAAACACACAAACGCAAACCCATCTCCTGAAATACACCCACACACGGCAAACCAACAGACACGCAGTTGTTGGGAAGAGTGATGAGGCTACTTGTAGTGGAGCCGGTGCAGCTAGACTGTATGTCATGATAAGCCCTGTGGCGACATGACCTTAAGTGAGCTATACATTGAGCCATGGGTTCAATAAACTCTGTGTGCGCTGTTTGTACAACGGACAGTAGAAACAGTGTCAGTCAGACAGTTAAAGTTAAAAACATTTATTGCATCCATTATTGCAAGTCTCCCTAATCACACGCTTCATTCTACAGCATCCATCAATGAGCAACTGTCACAGAAAGACAAACACAAAGAGAAAATCTTTACATTAAAATTTCCCAATTATACTTTATGACTGATGTCACGTGTTACTGTCACACTCCAAAGGGAATCAGAGTGCTGACTTTAACCTTAACCTAAACCAGCTGAGAAGTAAACATGCAATTCCAATTTATTCCTAAAGCAATATTTGCCAGGATGGAAACGGCACTGAAATGACCTTTAACCTATTTTGTGTTAATATGTTTTTGTTTTACTTGACCTGAAATTTAAACATAGTCCCCACTCTGAAAAAAAGGGGGAAAAAAAGAAAACTGAGCCCTAAATGTGAATACATTTGCATAACATGTAAAGTGCTATGTGTTTATATATTTACAAAACTTTTTAGCATGGAAACATAACTTTTTTTTTTCTTTTACAGAAAATGCACGCAAAGTCTGGTCACAGTCACCATCACCTGACGCTCCACAGTAGAAAAAATCAACCAAAAGCAGAACTGGTACATGAAAGTCATATTTTCAGTTCTGTGAATCACGTTTCCTGTTCATGAATTGTTCCCATCAAGTCAACACAGTATCTGTGTGGACACAAATAAAAGGCCAAAGCTGTTTGATCTCATCTTGTATTTTGTTGTCTAAATGATCAGTTACATTTAGACAACATTAGGCAGGCAACATTATTCCTGACAATCTAATTTTAGCAAGTTGTATGTAGTGGTTGTGAATATTGTGAGTATTTTGCAATACTAAAAATTCAAAAAATGAATGAATGTTAAATATTTCAATGCTATAAATTCAGCTCTAATCCTTTTGGCTTTTCTATGCTTCCATAAACCCGTGAAACAAACATCTGTTCTACTATCGGAGCTGTAATTAAAGGCTCCATGCACAGAGGGTTTGTCAAGAACAAAATAAAAATTCCCCTGGAAAAAACAGAATTTAGATCCGTACAGCCATTAGACACAGCGCTGAGGTCTGAGGTGTGTGGACTACTTGTGGGAGTACGGATCTGGATCATATTACTCAATATGAAAGTACTGTCCTAGGGGATCTGATAGCCTGTGTGCACTGATCACAATATAGGTACAAGAGTCCACCAGTGTCAACTATGAGGTTTATTTTTTACCCTCAGCTGCCACCTACTGTTGGAAAAGGGAGCAATCCAAGGCTACACTTGTCTTGCGAGGTACAGCCTCCGAGATGGGATCCAACTGAAAATTGTTAAACTGTTTAGAATGTTGTCATTTATAGTCCTTTGTTTTCCAGATCAGTTTCTTAAAATTCAAGGGTCTGGCACTGCTTTATTTCACTGGTGTTACAATAGAGAGGAGTGTTGATCCTCGCTATTGTCCGTTGATACGCATCCGAACGACGGCCTCGGTTTTATTCATTCTTGCGTTGAGAGTCATCTTCCTTTCCCTTCCGTACTTTCAAGCAATGCCTTCAAAAAGATAAAAACAGTCTGCTGTCTGTATCTGTCCTGGGGGGTCAGTTGGCCACACCCTGAGCAACCTCAGGTATGAGGGAGGAAAAGAAAGTTTTGAAGAAAACCCAGACCGTCCACATGACCGACACCCTGTGAGCTGGCACCAAAACTGCTGTCATTGGGCTCTGTCCGACTGATCCATCAGCTGCAGCAGCAGGGTCCCCTCTTTGTCCCTCGCCCATCTCATCAGCCTAAACAGAGACAAAAAGTTGTTGTAAAGAAGTTTTAGTGTTGGTTTTGACTGAAGGACACAATTTGAATCCACAGATCAAAGTATGGTAGTTTGTTAAGCCCACTTTGATTAGCTTAGATCAGATTACAGACCAAACCCAAATGTCAACAGAGTACAGGGTTAGATAGATAGATAGATAGATAGATAGATAGATAGATATACTTTATTAATCCCAAGCTGGGAAATTTTGGGATTCACAGAGACGTGAACATCAACACACTTTATAAAACTGGAGTTACATGAAGGTGAATCAGAGGGTAACATCTTTTCCTTACTGGATTAGGATCTGGGTTCCTGTTCTCGTTCTGGTGGTTGTGCTGGACCTCAGGGGGCTGCAGGTGGTTGGGTGCTTGGACCTGCACTCTCCTTCTGAATGGAAACCAACCAGCAGTGTGTCTGTGGAGGAGAAAATCAGGGGAGAATATATTATCACTTGAATGTAGAAACAACTCTCAGTGCTACGTGAACTGCAGCAAACAACTTATATCAGTCCACTTAAAAATGAAAAGCACTCTGACTTGTGGGACCTCCAGTGGACAGAGTTGGTTATTGCACCTTTATTGTATGCAGTGACAGGCTAAACAGTTTTTATTTATTTGCACATCAAGGCATTTTTCAGTCAAAACCGACATGTTAAATTGTCTCTGTGATGACAAACATATCTGTCACTACTGTACAATACAATGTATGTACTGACTATCACATCTACATAAACCTGGATTCATGTTTTGCCACTCAAGAGTCAATGTCGAAACTGAAAATACAAGACTGATATGATCAATGATCACCAAATAATGTCATATTTAACTTTAAGTTGATATTGAGTGTATGTTGGTTTCCCTTTCAATTCTAAACACTCCACTATGTTAACCAGTTAGCCTGTCTGTGTCTGCCTGCTGTCTGGTGCTGAGCAGGTAGTATACAGAGTTCCCTTTTCTTTCAAATTTCTCTGAAACCAGCTGCCTTCTTTGGAAACAAAACAAATCAAAGAGATGACAATGAACCACAATAGGGAAGTTGCAAAATCAAACCAATGTGCTAAAAGATACTATCTTGCTTCATAGAACTGAGAGAAAGCACAGAGTTGGGTGACAGCACTTTCACTTTATATTGTTAATATAAACGTCTTGATTAAAGCACATTTAAATAACATGTATTAAAAGACTTGTACACTTTTCAGGGTTTTTAATGTATATAATGACATTGAATAGCTGAAAAACATGAATCATTTCATATACTTGCATGCTTTGTAGATTTGCTCGTACATGGCCTTCAGCGGTCTGAATAAAAAAACTAGTCTGCATTAAATCTAATTCTAAAAATGTATCTTTTTAAGGAACACTTCGTTTTCTCCAAGTCCCCTATAAATGTGTGCTGCTGTTTTGCTGCCAACAGCTGCCATGTGTTCAAATGATACAATCTATTATCCTTATTACACTGCTGACTTAGTGAGTGATCAAAGAGGTATAGGTGAAGAGAACGGACTGAACAGAGAAAGTGAGGGTGGTGTGCGGATACAGAAGTCGTCTGAGTGTACTGATGAGTAATCATTAATCACATGCCGACATGTGTCATGTGTTATTGAAGGCCAGTGTCCTTCAAACAGACAGTTTCTCTCTTTCATCTGTTTGGAATGGAATGCAGATATATTGTATATTTGTGCGGCGAGGTCGAGGGTTATGTAACAGCAAACAGGGTGTGGGACCACAACATGTTGAGTAAAGAAACAACATGACCTCAACCGATGATAACAGCCGTGTTGATGTGGAACATGCTTTCTGTGGGCTGCTGCCAACTTTGACCCATGAACATGAACACATCTGAAATTAAGTTCTGACTTATCAAGGACACAGATTAGATTTCAGTTACTATGGGATCTGGGAAGAAGGAAAGAAATCTGAATTATATGAGTTTTCATTTGCTGGAGCATTAAGGACGTAACATGACTCAACACTCTACATTTGAGCTTTGCATTATGGACTGTGTTCCCTGCGCTAATAATTAATCCCTGGAGGAATTACATTCATTCATAGCCTCCTTTTCACTTATTTAACTAAAAGCAAATTGCACTATTCCATTTCATACAGCTTGACATCTGCTATGACACATTAAAACACATCAAATGTGGTCATCAAAGACTTTGTGACAAAGATGTATAATAGTCCAAGCTGCCTTTTGCTTTACAATCTCTTTATAAAAAAAGAGTACAATTGGGCAACATGTATACTGATATCACCATTTCTGTAACAGGCCAACTAATAATATTAGCAAATGGATATATTAGTTGATAATTTCTTAATCTTTTGATTAATTGACTAATTGATTCTATATTGTGTCCATAAAATGCCAGAACATCCTTGTCACTGACAATCCTGCAGCCAAAGGACGTTTGGCACTTTTGCTTGGTCACTGTGGAAATTGCTGCTGAATAATATCAGTCAATTGACTAATTCGTTAACTAACAGTCAGTTGTAGTCAACTTTACTGAAATTATGTGGGAACCAGGATAGTAAGCCAACAACACATGAGGACCTTAGTTAAAATTCAGTCTAAAATCAGCCATTTTGTCAACTACATTGCGACACCTAGCAGTTAACTGTAAGACAAACTGTAATTATTTACATTTGCTTTGTCGTGTGAACAATGGTAGAACAGGTTTCATGAGTACATATCTGGAGGGCTGTGCTTTAAACACACAGAGCCATCCACTACTTGATCACTGAATGACACAGAGGAAGTTAATACAAGGCATGTTACTATGCTCCTAATTTTAGTGACAATCGCGATGGGGAAGTGTGAAATGAGGGGTGTTCAGCTGGTTGCAATCGGCAACATCACTGTCAGATAACACTTAATCCTACAAACTGGACCTTCAGTTTATGAAAGAGTAACATTTATGGCATACTGCTGTATATATTCACACAGAGACCAGCTTAAGTGGACAACTAAAACAACCCAGTGTCCCATTAGATCCTTGACAACCTTTACTTGTTGAGTTGAGTGTTGCTTTTATTAAGAGGCTCTGGATGCTAATACAAACATCTGAGAAGGGCCAGTAAGGTTAAGAGCTCTAAATTAAGTCACTCAACCCACAACAGAGCAGTGGCACTTTTCAGACATGTTTGGTAAATGGACTTGGAAAAGTTAAAGGTAGAAAGCAACAGATTAAACTTACAAGTACATGAGGAGGAGGGTGCTCATCACCAGCAGGAAGCGGCTCAGGTTGGAGTTGAAGTACACGATCATAAGCAGGACGCCGAATCGTGCGAAGGAGTACAACCAGTCCAGCCAATCGCGCTCCACATCATCCTCGTCCTCCATTACAGGCCCGCCCTGCGCGTTCATCCGCATGTTCTGGTTGGCCTCGCCGGGGTTGATGAAAGCGCCGTCCTGCACCGGGTTCTGGTTTGCTGGCAGGTTGTTGATGGGGTTCTGATTGGCTAAGGGGGCTGGGACAGGTACTTGGTGTGCAGGAACAGGTGGGTACTGGCCGATAGTTGTAGCTGGTGCAGAGGGGGCAGTGCCTGCTGCTGCCAACGCTGCGTGACTGTTGATGGAAGATACATACATAAAAAAGTGTTAGATACCAGTTGGACCAAGTCACACATATCCATGTCAGATCAGATAGACTGCGAGGCTAAAGGATGAACTCACACCAACAGATGAGTAGAATTAATTTCAAGTGTATGAAGAAAAACTCACTATTGCATGTAATATTGTCTGGCATAGACATGCTGGAGCCACAGTAGCTGTTGAGGGCTGTACAGAGAGTAGTTGGGAAATGCTGGCTGGGTCATCTGTGCTGCTCCAGGCCTGCAGGGAAACATGACAAACTGTTAACACTGAGACAGATGTCAAA
This sequence comes from Acanthopagrus latus, assembly GCF_904848185.1. Classification (NCBI taxonomy): domain Eukaryota; kingdom Metazoa; phylum Chordata; class Actinopteri; order Spariformes; family Sparidae; genus Acanthopagrus; species Acanthopagrus latus. The sequence continues at coordinate 25,421,629 of NC_051046.1, read as the reverse complement.
TCTATTTTTATATTCATGTTTCTTCTTCTCTGGTTATAAATGAGGGAACTTGAAGTCTCTGTGTTTTTTTTTTTTTGTGGAGCTGGGCCTTGCCAGTTACTGCGCAAAAACATAACTGTATTCAATGCTTTTGTTGACATTTTACACAGACGATATTTTCTGGTTTCCCTCTGATGTCCTATAGCTGCTCTGACTCAACTCTTGGTGATTTACATAAAGTAACCACTGGCTATGGCTGACTTAGTACTGTAAAATATGATGCATGCCAATAAAACTAGATACAGTTCAGCAGATACATAATGTCTTCCAGTGTGACTTACATTGCAGCAGCAGCTGGCCATGAAGGAGTTCCTGATGGGGACACTGGGGTATGTGTGTGAGCAGGAGCAGGAGCAGCAGCTGCAGGTGGAGAGGTCTGCCTCCTCTGCCTCAGCTCTGGTGTGCTGGGTGTCTGCATTGTAGAAGAGGAACTGCTGGGCCGTGGCTGTTCAGTCTGTTTAGTCTGCAAAGACAAGTTTGACTTGTTTAAAATTAGAGAAATGTCTGTCGCTCAACACGACGGCAAACACACCATAACAACATAAGTCTTACTACTATCATCTCAGACATACAACCACTTGAGGCAGAGCAGGACACTTGAAAGTGTTGTGAAACCAAAGCCAGTTATCTTTAGCTGCACTTTTGATCTGAAACTGTTGCTGGGTTCTAAAGGATGTCAACTGGAGTGAAACAGTTCCACTCCACGGTATGATGATAATGAAGAAGTGCACCTGTCAGTCTCCCAACTATGTCACAGGAGGCTGGAGATCCTCTAAAACCCCACTGAGCACATCTATGTAGCTGCATTTATAAGACTGAAAAAACGCTTAAGCACTTAGGATATACAACCCCAGACCTTGATCTGGATTAATCTATGAGTGCAGTCAACCTGGTAACCCTAACAAAAAAAAGTTTTTGAAATACTCTAAAAAGTATTTAAATGGAGTTTCAACCCAAATTCAGACATCTGGCATTGTTAAATGTCCCACATGTAAACCGCACATAAGGAAGGAATGTGAAACAAGCCCAGTATGCAAATCTACTGTTTCAACTGACTGAAACCAGCTGTTTTGTTTACACGGCCCCTGCGGCCTAAAAATACAACCAATGAGGGTTTACTGAACACTCAGGAGTTGTTTCACCAGAATTTCGAAGGCTATCAAGAAATAAAGAAGTACTTTTAAAGGATGATGATATGATTTTGACATTAAGTCTGATTTTGGCCAATTAAGGGTTTTCAATTAGAGCATCATGATCAGATAGCTCACTGATAGTCTGCAACTGCATTTTCATGACCTCATTCTGTGTTCAAGCAAGACTGTCGACTGACTGGTACCAGTCTCAGTACCAGAACCAGTTTTGGGTGAATACTTTCTAACCTAACCCTAAACTTCACAGAACCACCAGGATAAGGTCAAACTGTTTTTTGTAAAATACCCTTATCTCTTAAGAGAAGAATGTAAATAAAAGTTGTCAGAACACAAAACATATGCTATGTCCAATGCTGGGAAAAAAGGCTTGAAGTGAAAATCTAATCAGATCCAGAATTTGGAGAATTGTCACACCTCTATTACCAACATTGTCAGAATGTGTTCAAGGGAACGGCCATTCTAAATTATTTTATGATAGCCAAATATTTCAAATCGAAAGTTTTTTTACTGTTAAATTGGATAAGAAAGAAACAGGCAGCATATCATAAACAGTTGCGTAAACACAAAAATGTCCTTTCCTACGACCTCCTAGCTTTTCAGAAAGAGAACTAACTTTAAGCACAAAATCTGACCAACATCGCCAACTTAAAATCATCTATGTAAAACCCTGTTTCCCACTGGGAAAGTACCTTATGAAAACACTGCACTGGCTCCAAGAAAGGCTGAATATAAGTTAACATCATCTCTCACCTTGGGTCGAGCTCCGAGATGTCCTTGAGGTGGATTTCTGAACGCACACACGAGGTGCAGCGTGGGAATGGAGTCAGTCTGAGAGTGTGGAGATAAAGGCCTGATTAGAAAAAACTAACACCGTGAAATACACTGATGTATTCAATCCTAAGCACAGCAAAAGACTTTATGGAGCAGTTCCACCGACAACGATCTAAGGAGATCTGACAGTGATGATGTGTTATTTCAACATCATGCTGATTTTATCTGTTCTCACTGGTGATCTATCAAATTTCTTTCAGTTTTTAAGGAAAAATGTCTTCAATGACAATGAACACAGCTCCATAACAGAGGAGGGGGCTGAGGGAGAGAGGGGTCATGAGTCTTTCGTTCTCTCAACTATGATATGTTTTTACATTTATACGTTTTTAATCATAATTATTAATAATAAGCTTTATAAAGATGCTGATTGGTTTACACACTGTGTGCAACAGCCCTGTGAACAGAACCAAACACAACAGGTGGTGAAGCTGATGTCAGTGCTGGAGTTGTCTTACATCTAATTGAATCTCAACTCCAGCAATATGAGCCTCTGGTGGGATTTAAACACAAAAACCATGAACCTGACACATGAAATGTTATACTGTACTGGTTTAGAAATGCACAGCAAACCTTTCACAGGCCATGAACATCCTATTTTTTAGCAGACAAAGATTGGTGAGAGAAAAGCTAGGCTGGATTCAGCCTGTCTCGTCAGTGTGTCGCCAGTATAAACAGCAACATGAAGGCACGTTATCAGCATGTGACTTTCACTGTATGTGATACTCTTCACTGACAGGATCCACTGAAATCTATTCAGACCAAATGCCAAAGTACTGTTTGTACGCAAGGCCATGTGCACTTGCTAGACCTCACATACCTGTCTGAGGAGATCTTTAATGTGCAGATGGTCGGGTAGCAGTTTACCGGCGTAGATCAGTCTCTGGTCAGTCACAGCCTACAGGAAACACACAAGTTTAGCTACAACTTTTGGGATGAGTGACCAAAAAACGTCTTGCCATAGTGGCTAACTGTAGTGCCAGGGATGTATGTGCTGGCTTTTCTGGTTCAAAAATCTAAAACTAATGTAGTCAACCATACTTATACCACCTAAGCCAAATACTTGCACATTTTTTTGGAGGGTTTGTATACAGACAGTTATCCTAAAAGTAAAGTTTTAAGAAATACCATTCATCCTCAGCCATTAACAACACAACAAAACCATGCCTGTCAAGTAGATTGAGGTGGAAGAAGAGCAACTTTTTTTCCATGAGCAAGTTTTAACGACAAATGAAGAAAGAAAGTATATAGACTATAATGTTCAATGTATAATGACTTCAGTGAATGTGCAGTATATTATCCCTGTAAACATGTTGTAACCTCTGGTTTTATTCTGTAAAATCACATGTGTGTCTTCAGGTGTGCCATTTGAACCTGCACTGCAGATAAGCAGGTGTAGATCCTGATGACTCAGCCTTGTCCAGAGCACATGGCTAATTTTCCCAAGAACTGACTGACCTGATCTGTGATCATTAACTTTACTGTGGGACCACGTTTGTACATGTGACAGTCTACTGTCTGGCCCTGCCTCATCTGTTTATTTTCCATCAGCATCACCTCTATCTCACTAAAGCACAGGTCCTCCTCTGCTCGTCTGTGGAGCAGCCTGGATGAACCCTGTACCCTTCAAGGCTGCAGTCTTCCAGGCAGAATGCAACTTGGCAGCCAAATCTGCTTAAGATTTTAGGCAAGTGGCCTCAGTGGTGCTCATTCAGCCATTCAACTGTTTTACTTTGAAAAAAAATCAAACAGCTGCATCCTGCTTCAAAAAGCTACAGATGATTACCATGACTGTAGCAAAAGATGAGCTAATTTCCAGCAAATGTTTCACGACTTTAAGGATCAGAAACGTCAAAATATTTTACAACGTTAACCCTGTTATTTTTTTATCCCAGGGCCACACAGACAGATATGATTCCGACTCTTCAACGGGATTTTTTCCATGAATTCAACCCATTTGACATTACACACCATCTATCTCACTGTTTTTAAGGTATGAAACAATAAGCTAAAGGAATCATAACATTAAAAAACGTTGGTGCAGGTTTGGGAGCCAGACAATAACCAGGAAATGGCTGACAGCTGTTCACAGGCAGCCTCTGGCTCGTGTCATCACATTCCAGGACACAGCCTCGAGCTGGCCCTTCACACTAGTTCAGCTAACATTAGCCGGCTAACTTATCCCACTCGTGATAGCTCACCGGTCTGGTTGGGTAAACAGCCGCCAGATGTGTTTTTAAGTCCTTCACAGTCCAGTTCAGACAGACGCCTTCGACGGTTTGGTCCTCACAAGCCTGGTTGGGCGCTTTTATAAAAAGAGTAATCATCTTTTGTTCAGAATCTCCCACATCCATGTTTACTCGTTTGACGTTACTCGTCGTAGTCTCTCCTGCCGGGTGACACCGTTTCCTCGCTACCACTGAAATAAAGAGTCCTGGCGCTGTAATATATAAACAAACAGGGCAAAGGCGACGACAACTGTCTCCTTTCACGGGAAGCTCCTCTGACTGAGCTGGGTCTGGAGTGTCTCTGAGCGGACTGTCATACGGGACTTTAACGGGAAGGAATGTTGTTTCCAAACACACTGTGGCCGCTCCTGATTGGGCACCGCCCGCTCGTGCTCAGACGTGGAGGCTGGGGGATTCGTCACTCTGTGAGCATGCGCGGTCATGAATCTGTTCTCGAAGATCGTTTATTCAGGGAAGAAAGAAATGTGTATTCGCTCACTGTGATACCGTTTTGCGTCTACCGAAAACAAATGATAAACAGGAAGTAAATAAATAAGAGAGACGTATCTTATATGGCCGAGTGGTTGTATAAAAATAATTATATTGATTCATCTAAAAAATAAATAAAATAAAACCACGTATTTCTAACGTGTGCTGACATAAGCAGCATGCAATGTCATGGAACATTGTTTTTGTATGCAGTGTACAAAGACTGTGCTCCCCAGCATAATTTCCTGGGAAGCAATACAAACTATAAAACATTCATATATTTCTATTAGTATTCCCTTTAAAGAAAGTAGTATTTCTGATTTAGATAACTTAGTAGTGTGTAACAGAGTGAGAGCTCTATTTTTTCTTACCATCTCAGACAAATGCAGTCATGTCTCTGACAGCAGAACTCCCTTTACACACTGAAGTTACATCATCTTAGTTGAGCTTTGAACAGCTTGAAATCGACATGCAAGTAATCTTAAAGCATAGCAATTTCCTGCCATAAATGGAAAGATGCACCAAAAAATAATCATCTGCATGTTTATTCTGCATTTTCGGAGCTATAAAGAAGCAGTCCATAGCTTCAGGGACATTCATAGTGTCAAAAAGAATGTCTTTAACAACTGACACAACCACGTTCAACTGCTCTCTCTCTCTCTCTCTCTCTCTCTCTCTCTCTCTCTCTCTCTCTCTCTCTCACACACACACAGGCACACACACAATATTAGTAACAATAATCAAAGTGAACTACAGTAATCCATATTTGTGCGATAAATCTAAAGAAAAAAGTTCAGAAATGAAATAAAATGATTCTGGTGCCTAACAGCCTTTAAATTCAATAATGTCTTGAACTGTAAATATATCCCAGAGAGTGATTCACCTCTGCAGTACCTCTAGAATATGAATTAAAGAACAACACGGTGGATACAGGAATCATAATTACAGGCAACATCAACAGTCATGAAGGCACTGACACCTGTATAGTCAGGATGAAAATTGTCAGGGTGCTAGTGAGCATGAAGGCATTTTATTGGCAGTAGAAGGTGAGGACGTTTTCCTGGTTTCCTCTGACCAACAGGACTGGAGGTCTCAGATCACGTGACAAGAAGTCCAGCCACGCCAGGTAGAGAGTGCTGGGACACACTCCTCTCCTCCCGACCGGCATGGTGCTGCCAGGAGACACACACAACCCGCAGGTGACGTGATTGTACTCAGTGTGTTCATGCAGTCAGGTTTAAAAATGTGAGTGAGGGGCGTGGTGCAGCTGGCGTGCCATGTAATTACACAGTCACTCCCTGTACTCTGGCTTGCCTACCTTCTAATAAAGTGGCGCTCCCACAACCTAGACACAAGACCCACTGTACTCACACAACAATGAGAGCAGCTTCCCTGGAGTAATCCTGCAGGACCTCATTCAGACGGATCTGACGGAGAGACTGAAGCCCACAGAGAAAGGTTGCAATTTCAGTCATAAGAAATATTTGTTACCTCTTCTTCTTCAATTCTACATGTGCTCTGTCCAAATGTGTATGAGTCAGGTTGCGTGTGTGTTTCAGTGTGTGTGTGTGAGAGAGAGAGAGAGAGAGAGAGAGAGAGAGAGAGAGAGAGAGAGAGAGAGAGAGAGAGAGAACGAGAGAGACACCTTGGCCTTGTTCCTCTCTAAGTCCTGGTCAGTGATCATCCACGGCTCCTCCTGCTGTCTTGTTGACCCAGGGTCCTGTTTGGGGTTTGTATCCAGCCTTAAGTGACCCACCATCTTCTCAAACTGATCAACACTGGAGCACACAGACACACACGAGGATCATGGGTAATCGCAGAAAGTAAATACTAATGTAAAACAAGTACGATTTAATTTGTTCCCCTCTTTTTTTTTCATTGATGATTATTTTTGGCGACGCTGTTGTGATGCGTGATTGGGAACAAACTGGCATCCTCGAATCAAGGCACAGTTAATAATATTTTGACTGTGAAGTCTTTAGTAACAAATATAGAGAGGTTGGAGACGTACAATGCATCAGAAAAAAAACATTTACAGGATTTTAGTAAATGGTAGCAATGACTTCCAGGGGTGACGCTGACTTATACTGTTCAACATCTTGGGAGGCTCATGCTCTCCCAAGTTTTTTGTTGATCCTCAAATCAAAGTACTATCTGCATAAAGTGTAATTTAGATGCAGGGCCTGCACCACCTACAAGCGGGCCCTGGGGCTTTCCTCTTTGCATATGCTCCATTAATTTAAAAACACGCTTCAGACGAAGAAGATCAGACCCCTACTTTGGCAGTGAAAGCTGAAAAGAGATGGCTTTTTACGGTTGCACAGCCTCGGTAAATATGATAATAAATGGCGCTGGAGGATGCCGGCAGCTGCTAAATTGTCACACGTCTTGACATTATGGCGCACATCAGCTTAGAGAGCCCTCACGATTCTGCAGGCAATCCTTACATGACCTTTGCTTTCTGGAGTCAAGTGAATTTGCGTTTTAATTTGTTTCTAAAGCCGGAGCAGAGACAGATGCGGAAATCTTGTGTAGGCGGCCTCTCATTTTGTTACACAAGATGTTCTCTCTAAAAACACACACACACACACACACACACACACACACACACACACACACACACACACACACACACACACACACACAGAGTCTCAGTCATTCATTTGCATTCCATTTACTTTAGAGAGTACATATAAGACCATGAGAAAAGTGCCTCAAGTCTTAAGATCACAGACAGTTGAGGTGGACTTACAGAGCCAGCCACTTGAGTCCAAGATAGGTGGACTGTAGAGGTGTTCTGTGAGTTCAGGTGTCACAGAGACGACCATGTGCAATGTTACAAAGCTAGCGTCCTAACAGATGTTATCTGTCAAAACTTGCAAAGCCAGCTTTCCAACAAAGAAAAGGTCAGAGCTGAAATCATGAGGATCATTTGCATCTGATTTGGCCCTCTAGTTAAACCTAGTAAAGGCAGTTTTAGCCCTGAGCTAACGTCAGAATTCCTTGAGAGTCAACTACTTATTCAGGCGTTACCATCCATGAATCCAGGATTGGAAAAAACAAAACCCTAAATAAGCTCCATGTTTAACACACCACATAAAGCCTTCCTCACAAGCATTTTTTGCCTACCAAGGCACAATTGGACTCATAACAAGGCCTGCAAACAGCTGTGCAATCGCACGCTAACCTCTTCAAATTGGACTGACACCTGTGACACATGATCCAGGATGTCCTCAGGTCAGGGACGTTAAGTGAGGGACAGGCTTAGGGGTTAAGGATAGGGTAATTAAGCAGGACCCTTGTGTTAGTAAGCCTGGAGCTCTACTGGCCCTTGGCATTCTGGGGTTTTAACAAAGTTGGTTGTCCCAGCTCAACCCTGATCATGTGTGGATATGCATGATGACAGATCTTTTCCCGTATTGTTTGCTCCTTTGCTTAATTCTCGTGAAAACACGCTCTGGCAGACATACTTTCCAGGTTGAGGGTCCTGGTAGATGTCAGGAAGAACTTCAACATCATGGAAACCAAGACGGAACTTCTTGAGCAGTGCCAGCACCCTGGAAGGAGAGTGTGAAATCCATAATGTTAAAAGGTTTGCAACAGTTTCACTGAATGTCATAAGCCACAGCATTTGTCTCATAATCACGACAGATGTTTTTACTCAGCAGGAGAAGCTGCTGGACCTGCAGGCACATATTAGCAACATCCACTTTCGCTGTTGTGTTTACAGCTTGTTTAGCATCCGTATTGCAGATTAAAATGAACTAGAGTCAACATCAATCTATCTAGTTACACCTGTGTTTTCCCTCCAACGGTGTCCTACTGTGCTGATCAAAAAGTCTGATGTCAAAAAAGGTCTTTAAATAATTGGATTGAGCTCCACAGTTCTGTACTGTGCTGTGGAAATGAGAGAAAACCCTGAACATCGAGGTAATGCAAGAACTTACTCCTCCCTCTTCTCTTCCTTCTTGTCTGTCTCTCCTCCCACAAACACTCGGACCTTACATCTGGCCCAGCGCTTCCTCCGAGTCAGCAGGTAGGGCAGCAGCAGGGTCAGACCTGGTAAACCCCCACCCCCCACCACACACACACACACACACACATGCACACACACACACACACACACACACACACACACACACACACACACACACACACACACACAGATCTTAACGAAATCCTTTGTAAAATACTAATACCACACTGTGAAAATACTCCACTACAAGTTAAAGTGCTGCATGTGTACCGCACAGTATGTATTTTCTGCTGAGAGCAGGTCTCTCAGTCAAAATAGAACAAAAGATAGAAGTAGTGTGGGGTCATGGGAATTCTTGTCTTTCTTTGCTGATGACAATCTACACCTGAATCAAGCAGAGATGTTCACAGACAAGGTCATGTTTTAAAGATAACTGATTTTCGCTGAATACCCTCCTCAATCTCTGACTCTTTCTTGGTAGTTATGGCGACAGGTAAGTGAATGAAATGCATCGTTGCCTTAGGTGAATAGGGATTTCTCTGGTTTGCAAATTGTTGGAAACATTGTGGGATTATTAAGTATACAACTCAACATAACATATCATATGAGTATTTTTTAAAATACGTTTTAAAAGTGCAATATCTTAGAACTGGCAAAACAAATATCACATATATCACCAGAGTAAATTCTCGCTGTAGCTGCCGTTGGCTAGTTAGCTCAGTTAGCAAAGCAGTTAGCAACTAGCTACTACAGCTGTCGGTCAAATAAAGTGGGGCAGAAGTATAAAGTTCTTATTCTTGTGGTGAGCAAAAGAATGCAGGGGGAGATGATCAGACCTCCGTCATCAGACAGCCAGTACACATCGATGGTCTTCTTCCCTTGTTTTTTCTGGAACACAGTGCTCGGCTGAGGCTCGGCTTCAAGCGAGACAGTAGCTGCAAACAATTTTAACACACACAGAAACATCTTTTTAATCACATCAATTTTTAGGATTTCTGGGTGTTTCAGTTCAAAATGGTAAGAACAGTAACTTCATGCCATTTAAAGCTTTATTTTTCCTGGATTTGACGCCAACTTTTGCTCAAGATTTGATTTGAAGCATAACAGAAATGAATCCTAAGGATATGATAATGCATCCACGTACAGGCAATGCTTGTTTGAATGCAGGGAGGGGCAGAGATGATGTTGATACCCTCTGGTCCTTCACTGAAGCCTCGATTAACTGAAATAAAAACAGAAGAAATGGCTGTACGTATGTGGATACTCTTGAAGGCACTAACTCAGATGGTGATGGATGAATGTGGACAGCTCCTCCCAGCATGCCTCTCGTCAGCTCCAAACAAACTGACGGATCAGCGTTCATTTACTCTCAGTGCGCTCCGCTCTGATTTGAAATAAGGCTCTCACCGTGAGATTGAGATGGACGAGAGACATCCAGTCCCTCCCTCATCCTCAGCATGCACACACCATACTGCAGGTCAAAGGCATCACTGAAACACACATTGTGGTGATGATGAACTTTGACATTGGGCAGCTTTATGATCATCTGAGCCCGTAACAATAGTTCAGAGGTACACACCTACACAGGATGAAGTTCAAGAATTCCCAGTGTACTCACTGCAGTATTCCTATGTAACTGTGTGCAGCCTCGGGTGTGTCAGTGCGCCAGTCTTTCTTGAAACCCATCAGAAGAACGTTTGGCTTGATACGACCCAAACCTGCCCCCTGGTGGACAGACAACAACGTGAGAAGAAGAAGAAGAAGTAGATTGTTTCACAAAGCAGCTTAAAATTCTTCTGGCTGTCTTTCTCAGAGTGCAGAGATGGAGCGATATGTTTATACTGTCTGCTCCATGTGACCAGACCAAACTGGGACATAACTCTTTCAGGTTTGCTTCCATCACTTTAAACAGCCTTCAGAAACCTTTAAAATCAGGCATGAAGAACAAGTCCTGCAGTTTCAAAGCTCTTAAAAGTGCAGTGGTGGATGACTGGGTTGGCACTTGTCTATGTCAGTAGGTATTTTAAGTAATTATATATCTTAGTGTGTATCTACTATGATTTTGAATCATCTGTAGCTTTAATGATGCTGTCGTCTTTTTTTAAAAAGAGACCATTGTTCTCAAAGGAAATGATCTGGTTAAAACAGGTTAAAAGCAAATACAGTTGACAATCCAGGAAAAATGATCTCGCAACTCTTCAGTCTATCAATTGCAGTATGAGCAGTTATGCACATGGAAGAATGCTCTGATGCAGCCATCAGATATGGAGCATATTTGATAAATATTTATTGTATTTATAAGCATTTCAGTATTTCATATTAGATGAAATGATGAAACCCACAGAAACACTGGTGTTAACAATATCAGCAGAACCAAAGCAGCACATTTAATGAGACACACAAAATAACTGGTTCCTGCTGAAAAATTAACATTGCTGCTGTAAAAGGTAAGCAATACAAGCTTTAACTAAGTATTCGACTGTAGAAACTAGTGATGGGCTGATGACACTTCAAACTCAGTAAACAGAGTGACATCTGGTGGCTTGAAAAGTGTATAGCACCCACATTACGCCCCACTGTTAATAGTTTTATTCTCATTTGTGTGCAATCCAAGTCCAAGACACCTCTGTGCTGTTGAATCTGTATACATTTGTTCAGAAGTGCAGCTTTAAATGTAGATTTTATTGTGTAAAAATGGTCTTGTAAAAGAATTGTTGTTGTGTGTTGTCTAAAAAGAGTAGACAACACATATTTTTGCTGACATGAAAAGATATTTACTGTAGATAGTCTGAGTGTGACTGTGGGTTAGGTTGATTTCTGTGTGACATTTCAAAGGATTCAATCACAAAATGGAGAATAATATTCATTAAAGTAATCTTACTTTTATTAAATTGTTACTTGATATCACTGTCTTTCCCATGTAAATTGCCACATTTGTCATTATTCTGTTCTCTTATCCACTTATTTGCCAACCACATAGTATAGGTGCAAAAAACCCTCAAAATTGCCATAATGCATGAAATGCTGTGCAGACAGCGAGTGTTGAAGCGTTGGACGTCACCAGTCATGTGGTATTCTTCATTTAACATAAGCCCCCTGCAAACCAGAGTGAAACAATGTGCTTCTCAGGAATGAAACATGTTTCTGAGCTTTGTTATCATCCACCTATCAAACGCATACAAATAATACAGTAGACTACTTTTTTTTTTTTTTTTTTTTGCATTGATTTATCATTCTGGAGTAAATACTGATTGCACAGAGTAACAGCTCTAGAACAATGAAGCCATCTGTGTATAGACCAGTTCCCTACAAACCTCATGAACCTTGTAATGCCACAGGGAAACACTGAGATTCCGTACCAGTCGACTTAAATTTCGTGACAGCTGATTGGTCAGGAGGCGATTCTTTCCTCGCTTTTTATCTATAATCCTGAGCAATACCTTTCAGGTTTAACTAAATTATCATGACACTTGAACTCATGGTGAACCTGACTCTGAGGCCGAGGGTTTACCCCCACAAGACAGGCTGGCTTTGTGAGACAGACCCCAGATCAGCTGGGAGGGAAAAGACGAGAAGTTCTGACCTGTAGCAGCACGTTAACTCCTGACCGTAGCTCTGTAGCCACCACACCCCTGTAGAATGACTTCACCTTCCGCTGGTTCAGCCAGGTCACAGGAGTGTTGCTGCTCGCCTTTTCAACTGCTGATGGGGAGGGATCAGCCTGACAAAGACAGGGTAGAATGGATAAAGGTTTCAGACCTTAACCAACTGAAACATGGCAGTTTCAGATATGTATGTATGTATATTTGTTCTGTTCTTTTACTGAATCAAAAATCAACCCAACATTGTAATCTTCACTGGGTGATGTATATGTATATGTCTGTGAATGCTGAGTGACACTCACAGTGACCACATTGGCACACATCATGAGACTGAGACTCTTAGTGAAACAGCTGACGAGATCCACCAGAGCTGGTCGACTGCTGGGAGGACCTGTCAGCACCAAACACTGAGGCCTGACAGGTTCACAAGCAAAGTCAGAGTTAGATGTTGAGCAATTTAGTTATAATGATACAAAATCAAGCTATACATTTAGTTTCAGATCGATCATTATGGATTTACAGAGAGGGAGGGGGAGCAAAGGGCCCCTAGCCAGGACTCCAACCCGGGGCTGCCACAGCAAGGACAAATCCTCTGTACATTGGACGCTCGCTGTACCAAACGAGCTAAATGGCGCCCCATAGCTTTTTTTTAAAAAAATGCTAACAAGTAATAAGACTATGGAATAAATGAATGTGACTTATTTTGTTTTTTGGGGTCTGTGAACTCAAAACTGGGAGCTATGCACGTGAACTAGTTAATTTTTATCCCTGTGAGCTGAGCTTGGAGCTCGCTCTTGTCAAGTGTGAACCTGCACAACAATGCCAGTAACTCCATGCCTCTGGTTTTTACTTTTTTACTTACTTTTTTGTATGAATTAACACATGAAATGTGTTAATAACTGAGCTCTATATGTGCTGGGGGATTTAGTGTGGACAGAACCAGAACCAGTTTGGACCAACACTTTGTTGCTCACAGCAAAGTGTTTTCCAAAAAATATTATTTTAGGAGTGAGACAATCCATACCAACTTAAGGTTTTATGAGCATAATGTCTCCTACATGTCTAATGGATGTTTTCATTAAACAGCCTCCCACTTCTCATCATTTGAACACAAGACAGGCTCAGTGGAAGTTTTGGTTCATACAGGTCTTCAGTTGAGCCATTATGCTCAGCTAAAGTATTTAATTTAGAACAAAAGACCAACTCTAGGGGTGTGGTCACAACCTTTCACTGACCTGTAGTTCTTGACATGCTCCTCCACATGGTTGAGGCCCACACACTGGTTCAGGGCAATGTTGTAGGAGCTCGCCTGCACTGAGGACCCCCAGTTTACATCTGACCACAGAGTTGCAAGTTAAAAATGGAGCGGAGGCAGACAGCTGTTTGGTTCGAGACACTGTACTGTGCTTTGTCCGTCTGTATGTGTGCGACTTTACCGGGCTTCTTGTAGAGAGTGTATCCCAAAAGGAGGAAGACAACGCCGAAGGCAATGAGGGCCGCCCACCAAGTCAACAGGAACATGATGACCACGCAACAGCCAGAGCCCAGCAGCGACAGCCACTTACTGTAGAACCTGAAGGATGGACGCCAGCCTGGACACACGGATACACATATTTGTACAGCATTTATATTTGCATATCCACACACTCTCCCCTAAAATCTGGAATCTAATTTATATGTTTCATTGCTAGCCAGGTGTAGAGCCAGACCTTCTGGAGGAGTAAACACTCGGAGTCACATGGGATTCTGCTCTGATCTGGACAACTCTGAGATTTCTTTTTAACATTTGTGATTAAGCCTAATGTCTAGTAAAGTAATCTGGCTGTTTGGGAGGAAGAAACACTTGAGGATGTAACTTGAACAAACATAAATGTCTACACAGACACATCATTAAACAATCACTGTTGCTAATCTTTCTTACATGTTGTTTTTAGAAATTTCCATGCAGAAATGTTTCATATATATAATTTCCAACATGGTGTGATGGTTTCTACCTGGTGAGTTGGTGATTGAGGCATGGAAGCAGCTGAAGTTGATCAGAGCGTAGGAGCAGAGGAAGAAGTTGGAGATGATGGGAGCGATGGTGTTCAACTCAGCTGGCCAAGAGAAAGTATTTTTAGAGCTGTAATCCTTAAGATTTTTTAAGAATGACATTCCTGTTTCCATTCATGCAGATTCTTTTCAGAGCCTCACCAATGAGAACGAAGCAGGCAGCGATGATGTACGTCAGGAAGTAGCTTCTGAGCGGTTCATCATTCTTGCCGTAACCTTTGCCAAAGAAGCCGATGAAAGGGTAGAGTTTGTCCTTACACAGACACTACGCAGGAAATAAAGGGAATGAGAGTAAAAAAAAAAAATCAAACAATTTGTTTTCACAGCAGAGAACATAATAATGAAAAGCTTGTGTTTGAATGGGCTCAGGCGAATGGAAAAAGTTGCACTGAAGCTAAAAAGGAAATGACATTTGAACAAAATGTATCATACCTGCGTGTGTGTGTGTGTGCATGCATGTGTTTGTACCTGGAAGACTTTGGGAGCAGACACCAGGCAGGCCAAAGCAGAGGACAGTGTTGCTCCAAATATACCAGCAGTGATGAGAGGGCCGAAGGCGGACACCATGCTCATCGTCTAGAGACACAAATGTACTGTTAACTTGGAGGCTGATCTCTCACTGGGGGGTTAAACTTAAGTCTGTTCTTAAACTTAAGGTCCGTGCCTTGTGAGTGAGCTCGTGCTGACCTGATAGTAGTTACTCATGCCATAGATGCATGTGTTGTTGTTGATGCACTCGCTGAAGTCCCATCCATAGTGACAAGCTAAACCGACACAATCCTCCCTGGAAGAGTTCGTTGACATGGTGTCGTTTAAAAGGCCTGACGCATCCCGCACCACACAGGATCCTGAGAGGAAACACATGGACACAAGCATGCATGGATACATATACATGGATAGTAAATGGAGATCATTTTGGTTTTGTTTTTAATCGTTGAAACGTTTCCATATCTTAAGTCGCACAAGTTCATAGTCATACATTTGTCGATAAACATCTCCATCTCTGCTTGCCCAGATGGAGGCTGAGGTCAGGCTTCTGTTGTCCAGCGGTGTATGTTCCCTTAATTACACTGTACCATGATCATAGTGGAAGAGGAAGAGTCCGTCACAACTGACATGACATTACACTGTGTACTACATCTACTACTTGGGCCTGTTCTCATAGAAAGAGCCTCGTTAAATACTTCAACGCATCACTTCTCCTTGATGATAATTCATCAATAATGAGTGGACATATTTGGCTAATTTGTTTGAGCTGAGGCAGGACCTCTCTCTGGGGAGTTTGCGTGTTCTCCCCATGCCTGCGTGGGTTCTCTCCGGGTACTCTGGCTTCCTCCCACAATTGAAAGACATGCTGGGTATGTCACTCGGTCCGTCCAAATTGCCCTTAGGTGTAAATATGAGTATGAATGGTTGTTTGTCCCTTTATGTCAGCCCTGTGATGAACTGGCGACTTGTCAGCTGGAATCTGCTTCAGCACCCCCATGACCATGCAAATGATAATTGGCCACAGATAATGGACGGATGGACGGATGGTCAGATGGTTGTTTGAGTTGAGTTGCAGGTTAATGTATGGTTAAACTATATATCATTGGGGTAAATATCTTGTTACTGAACGATGTTAGTGTTAACTCTACAAACAAAAAAGCACACTCTACCTCTTTAAACAGTGACACCCTTGTTTCAGTGAGTAGAGCTGCAGACTGAATTTATGAATGCTGTTAAGATAATGCAACCTGCTATAATATTAAAGTACTACAGTGAGTGACTGTGATTTCAAGTTGATGCTGTGTTGAACACTGTAAACACAGGAGACGCTCACGTTGTGCAAAGTTTTAACCTCAAGAAGCAAAACGATCACTGCTTTACATTAGAGTAAAAACTGTACTTGAGGACTGTAAACAAATTGTGGCTAGCAGAATGGTGACACTGGTTTGGAACTTTGCAGACCTTTAGCCACAGATTTGTTGGACTTTTACTTCCCATGGATCAACAGGCACACAAACTGCAGTAAAAAAAAAAATCATGTCTTTTGCACATTAAATCCTGAGTTATTCATGTATAATTTTGTGCCACATGATTACAGTAAATGTCTTTAGTAAGAAGCCATGTATTGGCAGAATGTACACTGAGATTGTCATTATTGCAAATAACATCAACAGGGTGACTGAAAGGCCAATGCACTGTTTGGATACGAGGCAGACTAAATATAGACTTGCTTGGCAAAAAAGACATTCAGTACCGATGGTAGCACTGATGATGATATAAGAAAGGGTCGTCCAGAATATTGCCATCAGTGTTCCCCTGGGGATGGCAACTGTTGGATTCTGGGAAAGAGAGAGGACAAAAGAAATGAACATAAGGTGATACTGAGTTATATTTAAATACAATGTCTACTACAATGGAGAGATTTGCCTTTGTGCAGAAATAAGATGGTGATGGAGATGCTTACTCACTGAAGAGAATTTAGAAAGAATGATACCTTCAGATCTCCAGAGATGTTAGCTCCTGCCAGGATGCCCGTAGCAGAGGGGAAAAAGATGGAGAACATGCCAAAGAAGCTTCCCTCTGTCCCACGCCAGTTTGGCACAAAATTGGTGGCAAAAATATCCGCTGTTGAGGGTGAAATCATCAGTTTACTGGAGAGCTCACTGGCTTTATAACAGCTCAGTGAAATCTGATTTTTAACAAAATCAAAATGCCGTTGAAATCACATCAAAATGGTATTTATTCGATGCATTGTCACCTTTGTAGCTGAAGAAACCCTTGGCTTGTTTTTGTGGTGAAGCAGGCATGATGGTTCCGACAATGTAGCTGGCAAATGACACCATGATGACCAGGAAGAACAGAACCTGGGCCTGAACAAAGCAGAATACACATACAAACATATGGATGCACACAAACATGACCTTCAAGAACAAGATACTGTATCTCCCTACAACAATAGTCTTATTTAACTTGGGTTTATTGTGCTACCTAGGACATGCTTAGCTAACTTGGATGCGTAAACAGGTATATGAACATTCTAACATATCTTTTTATGTCTTTCTTCAGTATGACAGGTGATGACTTTTGCACTTTGCCACTGCTCTTGGGTCTTGTTAAATCTCACAACAGACCCAGAGGTCAAAAATCTAGCAAAGAAATATTTCCAGTATGTATCTTCCTTTGCTTAAGCTTTACAAGTGCTTTAATTATGTGGGTTAGACGAAAGCCAGAGACAAAAGCCTGCAGGAATCTTTCACAGGCAGAAAGGTTATGAGTGCTATCACTCTTATTGTCTAGCTTAAGGCAAAACAGCAAACAAATGTATATATTTTCCCCAAATAAACTAAATCAGCAGCAGTAAAACATTCAGTGCAAGAGATAAATCATAAATCATTTTAAGCACATTTTGTATAAGAACCATTTGTTGCAACCACGATGACCCTTTACCATCATCTCATATGTTTTTTGGGCTAACCTTTGACTCCCATGCCATACCAGCCATTGAGATACCCAGAAGGCATGTGACAGTGATGATGCCAATGATGCGGATGTCATTGGTTCGGTCCACCATGGCAGCTCCGTTTTCCTGAGGAAAAAAGTTCAGAGGAACGACAGGTTTATATAAATAGAACGGAAATCCGTGCTTGCTGCACTGTGTCATTGTAAAAGCTGCTCCACACACAGTACATATTAAAATACGGCATCCTACTTACACGCATGAGGTCTACAACAGTCTCAGCAAAGCCCACAGTGTGCATGGCCACAGCCACAGCATTGGCAAAAGCAAAGATGAGACCAATGGACCCACCCAGCTCTGGGCCGAGGCTGCGACTGATCAGGAAGTAGGTCCCACCTGAAGACAGGGGACAGTTTGTATGTTTTTTGATGGAAGTTTAATAAGCAGGTTGTTGAATGTATCAGTGAGCAACAGACCTCCTTTGACCTTTCCATTGGTCGCGATGGCTGAAGTCGAGAGCCCGGTGATCCCTGTTATACAAGACGATACCAGGATAATCACCCAGGTCAGACCTGACATAAAGGCACAAGGAGAGAGACAGAAAGAAAGAATAAAAGCCTGACTAAAGCTTTCATGGACAACTCTCCAGAAAATCTGTGCAAATAAAAATATGTAGCATGGATCAACCATATATGAATGAATGAGAGTTTTGTTGGCCATAACATACCTATACCAGCTTGAGCAGTGATCCAAGGCAACCTCAGGTACAAGATCACCCCCCAGATATTTAACATGCAACGGATCTATGGAAAGACAGTTATTAGCAGTAGTTAAATTAAAGATGTATAGAACGGTATAAAAAACATCACATCACAAATATCTACCAATATACGTGCTGGTCTAACCCTACCTACCATCACTCCTTGTACCCAGCCGAAGCGAGTAGGCTGAGGTGGAGGTTCCTTCAGCTCTTCCTCGTCGTCTTCGTCAGGGCTGTCTCCTTCCATCTGTCCACCTGTTGTCTCCTCATACAAGGGAGGTCTGAAGTCATCCTAGTCAAGTAATGCCAAGTTAGTTTAATTGCTAAAGGCAAAAATGAATCACAAATTGATCTCAAAAGGCCAAATAATCAACACAGCATACAACTCCCTATACCTTAAAAGTTAAGGTCTGTTTGTGTATTTCAGTTATAAAAACCTTTTAATTAGGAGGAAATGTGAGGAGAAACAGAAGAGGAATTTCTATATCTAAAACGGAGGAATTTCTTTTTGCGTTACAGTTATAAAAGAAATCTTTGTGCAATTTTGCCTTGAGCTGACAGGTTTTCTTTTCATTGTAGAGAGCAGACAGTAAATGAAGATTCAACATATACAGAGTTGTTTAATTTGAGTTAATATTAAAGAACAGTATGTCATGGTGTTCCAAGAAGATTAAACCATGCAAATATTAGAAAATAATTCAAGTTTATTACACTAAGTAAAAAAAAAAATTACTATAAAAAAGAGAGCTGGAACCAAACTGATGCATCATGGGATCACGGTTTGCTTTAGGCAATTGAAACAGATTCAGTGGAGGCTAAAATGCACTTTGGTTGTGAAAAAAAAAACAAATTGTCAATTAAAAGAGAGAAGAACACACTAGCTGATAAAAAGTAGACTATCATACCTCAGGGTTTGCGTGAAGCTGGTACAGAGAGGGTCTGAAGCGCCTCCGTCGGCCCCACACCTCGGTGTTGGCGTAGAAGTCGTAGTGTGGTGGAGAATCCAGAGTCTCGTAGCCAGTGCGAGCATCCGATCCACAGGATGCTACGCTGCTCACATCACCATAACACTGATGGTAACCAGACTGATCATAACCTCCAGGTGTTGCCTTCCCGTTGCCTGCTGACAGAGGGATGCTGGGTCTGTATGCGGCCAGCTGAATACCATCGCTGACTACTGGTAACTCCATTGAGAACGGCAGAATCTGCTGTGTGTAAGTGTATTGTAACCACAAGGACAGCTTTAACTGAAGGTTAGGAAAAAATCTATTTCTTAAACAGCTGAGAGGCAGTGAGTCAGGGTGACGGAGCCATTCTGCAGGAGTTTAAGGTGTATAACTGAGGCTGTATGTGAGGGCTGGTGTTATATTTGACCTGAACCAAGCAGGAAGAGCCCGAGGCCACATAAGAAGGCTGGTTCACTGAGCAGTCAAACAAGAATCATTACAAGAACTATTAAACATGACATGCACAATTTCACATTACAGGGTCAACCGGCAATCCTTCTCAGCTGAGCTGTTTCCCTTAATAAATATTCATAAAATGACCCTCTGGAGACCCAACACTTCCCTTTCCTTACAGCACAAACAATGCAGAAGGAATAGGACTGTAGTAGCCTCAGTATTGATTTGTTCCCCTTTATATTTTGTCAGACGTGTGTCTTTGTAATTTGATATTTCTCCTGGGTTTAGATCAGCCTTCGGGTTGATCATCACTGCTTTTAATCATTAATCCTCTGAGGGGATTTTGAGTTGGAATACGCATTGTAAACAGCATCATTACGCAAGCAGAATGACCTGTACGATGACCTTGACTAGGAGAACTCAAGGGCAGCGATGTCTGCTCATTACAGAAGGAGGCTTGAATGGTGCTCGTTAAAGTTTGTTAGAGAGCTTCCCAATAGCAGTGTGTTTCTGCGATGATGCCCATAATGTAGGAATTTTGATGAAATAACAACATAATACAATCAAAATGACAATACTGAGACATCATGCAAGAGTTATTCAACCTGAAAAAAATCTAATCAAAAAGGGAATGGTTACATTTTCTATGACAACTGTGTCTAGGACTTCTTACAATCCATTAAAACACACACACATCAATAATGGACTATAATGTGCCTATGGCGGTATACGATCATATTTATAAGCACTCATTACTAATATAACTTGCAGCTATCATAACAGATTTTCACAACAGCCACATAATGTAGAGCTCTACTCCAGTGATTTTGAATTATATTTTTACAAGAGCTATATCAAAAAAAAAAAAAAAGATTAGTCAAAGCAAATGGTTGAAGCAGCAGGGACAGCGAGGTCCTGACCAATCTCCAAATGTCATTTAGTCCTCCAAATTAAACAACGGTCCATTGCACTCCAGAACAACACATCGAAACACTCTGATCTGACCCTCCTATCTGCAGGACTAAAATATTACATTTCTCTGTTGAAAAATGACTCTGTTTAATGGTGTAACAGCACCACAGGTGTGATTTGGTTTAGGTTCCAAAGCCGTTTGTTTGCGTTTGGGGAGAGATCATGGTTTTAATGACACTAATAAACACATGGATACGATGGTCATTGTTTAAACCTGTGGGTGCCTCTTTCCCTCTGGGGGGCCAAAACTGAAACATAATTAACACTGAAACATAATTAGCCAAATTTTGGTTCAGGGGCCTCGCTTTGGGCAGCCCTGGTCTAGACAAACCAACACCGACTATTCGTTGGAAACAAGAAACATACGGGAGTCTCTGACATTTCGATGCTTTATAACATCATCTGACTTCCTCCCTTAATCTACCAACAGCTATAGGTTCTAGAGGGCTGCGTCACCGCTGACAGAATGACATCACTGTCACGTTATCACAGTTTGCTTGCCATGGAAGATGTTTTGTTCTCACAGGTAGTTCTTGTGAGGAACTTGGTTGGAGTGGTTTCATTTTCACAAACTTCAGCCATCAACAGGCTGCGGTTGAACCGCACAGTTACTTAGTGTCCTCAATCACAGTGAGAGACAATTTCCTCTGAAAGGTGTCGGCTCATTACTTAGAACTGCTCCTTCAGTTTTCAGACTGTGTTTAATGATTACCTCTGCAGCTGTGTGTGTCCTTGAGCTGGAGACTGAAGAGCTGAATTTCAAGTAGCTTGGAAACTTGACAGACTCGTGCCACAAACTCTGTGGTCGTCCTTCAACAGCTGCTCACAGGTATTCTTTAGTCTTTCTCACCACAGCATTTTTCTATGGTCATTATTGTGTATGGCACACAATAAGTCAATCGTCGTTTTTTAAAATTTAGGGTCAGGGTTATGCAAATGCATGATCACTGCTGTGTCCTCACATGTTCAGCTGCAAGGTAATGATGGCTCACACTTCGCTTCAAGCTGCTTAATAGTCCGAGACCTTTGTTTACACAGCCATTTCAAACGGTGCTTAATGTGCACACACACACACACACACACACACACACACACACACACACACACACACACACACACACACACACACACACACACAAAGACCAGTACAAGACAGTTCTACAGCAGTACAAAGAGACAGCTTCCAGGTGGAACTGTGCACCTACCCATGCAAACAGGTCTACACCCACTGTACGTTCCATAACACGTCCGTGACAGTGTGCACAAGGAGAGGCCAGGGTCACCATTCATCTGTTTAGTTCTCTCTCCATGAGTTAGTGTACATTAGCAAGATCACATTCAGCCCTCAGATGTACTTGAAAGGACACATTAACAGATACTCTGAATGTTACTTATGGTTTATTTAACAGCACACATGAGGGGAAACAGTAAACACCAAACAAAGAATGTAGTTGGTATAGTGTACACAGATGGGTGACGAGTTAGAGCCCATCTACACTGTTGTTTAGTGCTGCAACAGTATTTTGTGTGAAGCTTCATAAATGTTTGTTGACCACAAAACTTCACCCATCGTCATGGGCGTGCGTAGGTAATAACTGAATTTTCATTTTTGGATGAACTGTGCCTTTGAAGAACCCAACAGGCTCATCTGTGAGCCCTACTGGGCTGAAGGACAGCAGTGATCTAGATTAACCTTTCCTCAGGGGCTCCTGGAGGCCCTCTCCCTCCTCTTATCCTCCTCCAAGTAGTTCAGAACAATCCAAGATGAGCTCCAGGCTGGTGAGTCCTTCACATTGTAGAAACACATGAGGGGGCAAACTCTTTGGTCAGCCCTATAGCCTCCTAAGGGATGTTTTCTGGGCCAGCAGGTCTGGACTCTGGGGGTCCAGCAGAGATGTGAAATCACTTAGCTCAGCAACTGGAAAGCTGCAAACAGTACACAACCCAATGGTTGGCTAGAGATTAGGAAATGCTGAAATACAACTACATGTCGGGGCTGAACTCAAAAATGCATGCTGCCCTATATGATTGTGTTTATAGTAGATTTAAGTATTAAGTATTTCCTTTTGTTATCGACCATCCCTCCACTGCTGTTTGCAGGGAACTCTGGACAAACAGAATGGGTTTTAATATTAGAGAGAGTGCAACTTTGGAAGAAATCCCTCTCATTTGAAGCATTTGACCTCATCTCTTCCATTTAACGCACAATTGGAAGGAATATTTTAACAGTATGAACAGGAGGAAATTAGAATTAGAAGTCGGAGTTGGAATTTCAGATCTAAAAGAGTAATCTGTGCTATTCAAACAGTATGTCTGTCCAGAGAAACCACGTCTTCTACAACAACAGGAAATGCTAGTAAGAAATATACTCAGTGGCTGCCTGTCTTTATGTTCTATGAAAATGGTATTATTAATATTATAGAGACAGGAAAGGTCAGTTAGAAGTCTAACTATTTCGACCACTGGTTATAGAGAACAGACAGAACAGTGTTTTGCATTTATGGATGACTTTTGTGGTGAAACTATAATAACTGTAATTTATCTATTAACTAACTGTCACTGTTTAAGATCGGCAGCTTTCCAGGAATGTTTAAGTGTCCACCTATTGGGATATTTGCGAACCTTAGATAGACTAAAAAGATTCACTTCACGCAAATATTCAAACAACGAAAGCTCAGTTATTACACCTAGCTAAATTTATTTCAGAGTATAAAGGTGCAAGGTTTTTGGGAAGAAATTTGAATCAGGAAAGACAGATCTTCATTAATGGATTATTTATATTCCTAAACTAAATAAACACATTCTCGTTTTTATGACTGGATAAACAAACTGTTTTACTTTACTTATATTTGGGGGACCATGCCACCTTTCTAGCTTCAAATCAGTGTTCTGGGCACCTTATTTTCCTCTGAGAACAGCTTGTTTATTCAGTTAAAAATACATTTATGAGTTTATAGAACTGTAAATAATGACAATTCTGAGTTTCAATTTCTGCTCTGGAGGTAAACAGTGGCCCTATAGGATATCTGCTGGTGACTCATAGCCAGAAGACCATGAACGTCTTTTTTGACACATGGACTAACATGCCTTTTTAGAAAATGAGGTCCTCCTTCCTGTATATGGTTTCAAACTCTTTTCTGTCCAAGGTAGAAAACCATGTGAATAGAGCAACAAAGTGTCATTAGCTATATTGCTTCAGGGGATGTAGGCCCATTTCTCCCAGGTGCATTCATTCACTTGGCAAAGAAATATTTTTCATTCTCATTTGCAAATTGGACATGGACATACAGAGAACACATACTGCTTTAGAGCTTGAAACAGCAGCGCCTCTTAAAGGAGACTAGTGAATGCCAGCTACACTGTGTGCTAATAATGAAAACCTAATCAGCTCTTCCTCAAGGAAATATGCCTGGAAACAAATTTGAGAACAGCCTGCGCAGGTGTCGAATAATGTTGCATCAGAGTGGCTTCATGTTTCATGTCAAGATCCATTACATGAGAAAACAAGCCAGACTGCTGTTGGTTTATGTACAGTTAGTTCACAGGAATGACATTGCAGAATGTAACTTCAACAAATGAGTAACGGCAGCGGTCCGACCCGCGTGACGTTGAATCCTTTTGAAGTGATCACACCTCACTCATGAGACCGCCTCCAGCAGGCGCTGCTTTGATCACTGATTCGTTTGAACATGCGGCCTCGCTGTTTGTGAGAGGCTGCTAAGTTCTGCTGCACTGTGTGGCATCACTGGAATCCCACATTTATTATTTTTGACAGGTGTGACAGTTAATTTGAATCAATCCAACAGATGCATTTTTGTACACAGCTGCTGATAAAGATCTTAATATGTGGAAATGATTTTAGCATGACACCCCATTTCTGATATTATGGGAAAAAAAAATGCATCTGGGCTGTATGAATAGACTATACAATGACGTCTTAAAGGAATAGGTCAACACATGGGTGAATTCACTTTATTTTTTCCTTTCTTGTTGAGGGTTGCACAAAAATGTCAATACCACCACCTTACATTGTTACATGCCAAACTGTATCTTGCCCAGGCACAAGGCCTTTCTGGGACTTTCCCCATCAGATACCAGGTAATCTGAGGAGACTGAGTCACTGCTTCCGGCCACAAAAGTCTTCCACATGATGCCCTTTAAACCACATAGGGTCATTTTACATTTGAGTTTCATACAAATGAAACAAATAAGGTGTGTTGATCAATGAGCAGTAGAGACTGCTATGTGGATTTATTTATTTATTTTTTTTGCCTTTGGACATAGCCTGTCTAGCTGCTTCATCGACATGAATAGTATCGATTTCCTCATCTTAAAATCAGATACAAAAGTAGGAATATGTATTATTTATTTCCCAAAATGTTGAACCATTTCACCCTGACAGATGTAGAGCAGCAATTTAGATAATTTGAGCACAGGATAGGGCTTGGACGCTAATGGAAACAAGTGGGCTGTAGAATACCCTCGATGCACTGCTTCACTCCAGACTGCACACTCTGCGGAAAGAAAGAAAAAGGTTTGAATTAGTTAGGCACCATGAGAGGTATAAATAAGTAGATATATAAAATCTTTCCATATTAAACTCCAACATTAAAATCGGGCTGAAGAGTATAACTCACCTGCGCTCCCTTTACTTGTGGCTGGTCTGCATTTCGCAGGAGGCATCAAGGGTTGCTGTGCATCCTCTGATACCATAGCAGATTCTCAGGGAAGGGATTTGCACCATCTAGAATGGATATCCTGGCCTATGGCATTTCTTTCATTAACTGAAAGTTACACCACACTTGTATCCTCCATAGTGCTTTCCACAGATGAACCTGAAAAAAAAAAAAAGCTCCGGTATGTTGACTCCTGAGACAGGCCTGCTAAAGCCAGGAAGGAGGATGTTTCAGCGTGTGGAAGAATGCTGATGCCAGAATCAGCCTGCTTTTCCGAGTAAAGATGGACAATAATTGAAGTCAATTCTCTAAAGACCTAGATGCAAGGGCTCCGTTTGAGCCCAACTTTCCAAAAGTGGCATGTTGTGTTTCTTGATGAGAAGTTGGTCTCAGTCATTACACTCAACATATAATAGCAGTGTGTGTTAGACCAACTGTTTCAGATAAACAGAGAGCATAGTTGTTTTCAGTGCTCTTGTAACCTGTTGGCTGCTGTAGATTTGTCCAGTCCAATGGAATATTGGTCATATCAGAGGTTTTGTTCTAACGATTGTTGTTGGTCCAACTAACCAGGTTAGCATGTGTGGCATCATCAACTTGTCCAAGAACAGGACAGGAGGTCTACATTTGCTCTTGTCCATTTGTTCATGAGAGTTAGATGCATATTGGGTTTCTTTCACTGTCCATAGTATGAGCTGTTGGTGGTGGAAACAGATGATAAGCTCAGGTTTGTTCATTGTGTAACTTTCACATGTAAAGTCAAGTCTTGATCAAGTGAAACCAGAAGGCTTTGGGGGTTACCAATAGGGTTTCTGTCATGTTTTACTCAATATGTACTGGTGAAACCATCATAGAGTGCATGTGGAGCTGCATATCTGTTACATCTGTATCATCAATATAGAGTTTTGCATATTGGGGTTTTCCAGCCACTTGCTCTCTGCCAGCGTGCTGTGTGGGGAGTCTCATCTGGGTTTGATAATCAGTTGAGAGACCCTGCAAATTTGATGAAGGGTCAACAGCAGTCTGACGATCTGGCGATGCATCTTGTCCACTCATGTCTCTGTTGTATTGATAAGGAGAAGATGAATCTTTTGGCCCCATTTGCACCAGAGTGTCTGTCCCATAATAATTAGGGGTGGCAACTTGATGTAATGAAGGAAGTACATTCTGGGATGGAGCAGCAGTGGGACATGAAGCGTGTCCTGGACTCAGATCGGGTAAAGTTTCCACATTCTGACCAAAGGATGGTTTTACCTGGACGTCAGACTGTTCAGAGGCAAAGGTAAGGGGAGTGCCAGCTGGCTGCCAGGTTTGATGTTGACCATAGTTGATGGCTGTGGGCTTGATCTGACCAGCACTGTAATGTCCACTTGGAACTTGTTCATACTGAGGCGGCATTGACGAATGATGGACATTGGTTTGGTCAGGTGAAACTGGTCGTCCACTTTCACATTTCCCATTACTCAAAGGGTTTATATGGGTGCTGTAGTAGCCACTGTAAACATCAGCAGATTGTAGAGGAGCGTACTGTGGGACTGGATGCTGTGGATTTACCAGAATCTGTTTGGCGGGGATTTGAGTTTGGCCGAATTGTTCTGTAGGTGTTGTATACTGTGTTGCATGTGCAGGGGCAAAGCTAATAATTTTGTCATCAGTATACTTCGTTTGAGTTGGCTGATAAGTCTGCTGTTGTGGTTGTAGCTGTGCAGTAACAGCAGGATAGAAGAAACCCCTCTCTGATCCACTCTGGGTGGAACTGGATTGGGGTTTTACCAGCTCCACGTAACTGTTCTGAACAAACCCAACTCTTCCGGGTCTTTTTAGATTTGCAAGATGGCCACCATTGCTTCTGGAGGGTTTAGGAGATTGTGGTGTAGTGGGAGGAATTGGAACCGATAAACTGAGCTGAAACCTTGGCTTAGTAACCTCATGGGCAGTTTTTCCCCCAGTTGGGTAATTTGTGGAGCCTTTGCCTGAAAAGCCTTCTGGGCCAGGAGGACTGTTCAAAGCACTGTAGATGTGAACACTGGTTGGCCTGTATAGTTGAGAATACTGATCAGCAACATCACTTCCACCACTCGTTTCCTTGTTTTGGCCCAGCTCTTCAGCAAAGGGAACGTTCAGGCTGAATTCCAAGGTTATGGGTGAGGACAGTCGTTGGGTTCTCTGTGGTGGATGCTGAGATGGGGACATCTCATGTGTCCACTTGGTGGCAACAGGAGACCATTGCTGATACTGGATCTGGTGGTAATCGATGGGTTGGTACTGTAACGGGGCATGGCCATGGACATTCAAAGAACTTTCCTGAGGCCAGGTTCTGACCTGAACCTGATCATGGACATTGGGCTGTAGCTTACTGTGAGTCTGCCTCAGAGCCTGGACGTAATGAAGAGGCCGACGATTCCCATAGCCATATCCCTCATGTTGTTTCCCTCTGAGGGCTTGCCATGCTTCAGGGTACACATTACCTCTGGCTATAAGAAAAAGACAGTGAAAAAGTTAAGAATATTAACTGAAAGTAAAAAAATAAAGAGTAATGCCTGGTATATGAGATGCAGGGGGTCTCAGGGAGATTCTCTGAAATTGTACCATATTTTCAAAATTATCTGCCCCGCGAAATGTATTTGCATGTTGGAAGGAGCAGTGTGAAGAGGAGCCACACAGAAATTAGAGTGACTAAGTAACAGATGTCTAGCTTAATGTTACCTACGGTAAATGGTGCCACAGTTGCTAGCATGGTATTGCAACGGCTTATTTAAACCCGGAGCAATATTTTTATTCTTTTGAGGCTGTAAAATGCTTGACTTTGTAAAACCAAACTTCAGCTCTGGGAAGGTGGCATTTTAAGTGCCTTTTTGCTGAAAAAAAATGTGGAGGTCAGTTTTTCTATTATTTGAGGTTATTCATGCTGAGGAATGTGATTTGAGTTTGTGCACCTCTCCCAACAAGTTTGGCCTTGAATAGTGGTACATTTGTGCACCTGGGCTTGTATTTTGCCTATTGCAAGCCCAATAACCAATTCAGCAGCAGCTTCAATGTTGAGATAAAAAAGAAAAAAAAGAAAGAAAAGGTTTAAAAGAACAATGGAAGTTCAAAGGTAAGTTGACTAGAAACTACCTGCTTGACTTTAACCTCCTGATTGTAATTATTGAATCTGATTGCAAGCGTCACATAATGGATCAAGACCTTTATGTATGCTTAGCTTGTTTAACACAAGAGACGTGCTGGAGTATTCTGCACACAGCTCCAAGTTAACAAACAAACAAACAAAAAAAACAAGTGTACCATCAGTCTCACCTCTTGGAAAAGCTGAAGAGTAGTCCAGCTCACTCAACAAGCAAACCAGTAATAATCTGTAAAACAATAGAAAATTCAACATTTCAAATATAACAGTCAGCAAAGAACAAATAAAACAACAAAAAAATGCACATAAAACTGACTTGAAGCATCAAGGATATCATTAAAAAAATTCTATTTACCACTGAAACAAGTTACCTTGTAATTAGAAACCCAGCAGCCATGACTGCTGCAGCTGCCTCACAGTCTGTGCCAGCAAACCATCCAGCTCCTGTGGCTGAACTGAACTTAGTGTGCAGAGCTCTCCTGTCAGGTCTGGTCTCTCTGGAGGGAGATGCTCTTTAAATCTAACAACACACCTGTTGCTCCAGCCAAGCAGATTTAAGATTCAGAAAGAGAGCTGGGCGTGCAGGGGTGTGCTGTTTTACAACTTAAAAAACAAAAACAAGAAACAAACTGAAAACAGTTTGTTTTCCAAATCCCAGGAGGTGTTCAGGTGTTACCAATCCCCCATGTTTAACGAGACAGCCAAGAAGGCGAGAAGCACACATACACACACACACACACACACACGCACACACACACACATGCGCACGCACACACACACTTTGCTTCGCACAGGTGTGATCACTGGATGTGATTGCCTCAGCAGAGTTCTTATCTGTCCCCCTGGAGAGGATTCGATCAGTGTGAATACATGTAAGGAACCAGTCATCCTGGTAGAATGCTTCATTACAGCAGGACATGCTTCAGTTTGACTGCCCCATTTGAACCCCTTTACTTATGCATGTTATTTAAACTTAGATGTGTGGTCAATAAGAATGCGATGAAAAGAAAAAAGCTTACATGTTTAATCCTGGGCCACTTTTAGTAACCATGATTCGATCTGAGAATACATTGTCCATGAACGTTGCACCTGATCTGTATTCTGAGACTGAGTTCATTCCACAGCAGATGCACACTGACTCTCCCCTCCACAGGTTAAGCTATGTGTTAGGGACCAAGCAGCAAAGGCAGGGACACAAGGTTAACCTTTATCCAAACAAAATTAAATCAGCTCTGGTATTAGCAGAGCCATTAAAAACAATTTAAAAAGCAGAATTGCAACATGTTTGAAACACATAGCCAACTCCATACACATGCCAGTGCCATTGTAGTTCTGAAATTGATTGGTGATTGAATGGTATATCTAGAACTTAAGAACTGTAATGTAAATACAAAAGTAAAAAATGACACTGCACATGGTTCACAGCTGATGGTAATTCACCCTATTACAGGAAAAATAACATGATGAAATAATATAACATGTAACATGGTGGAGCTCAGAGAAGAGATTAATAAAATAAACTTGTAGTTTTGGTTCAGTCTCATTTGCTGAAAGCTAAAAACATTATTTCAATTATTTTCACACATTTTTTCACAGTGACTGGTTTGCATGCACTGCTTGTGCTGTGGGAGAAAATAAAGTCAACCTTTAGAAGCTGCCAGCCATGCCTTCAGATGTTATAAAACCACATTTGCATGCGCACCAGTCTAACAGGCCGCGTTTGGTACACCAGTCACAACTAGACGAGCCAGTGGAGCATTAAAGATTGAACCCCGGCCTTGGTCATGCAATGAGCTGAAGACCCAGAATTCTGTCCTAATGATGATGGATCTCCTCAAGGTGTTCACTTGCTTGTTTTGACTTTTTAAATTTGCCTGTTTATTTACTCCCGGGGGTGTGAGGCGGCGTCTGAGAATGACTTCCTGCCTGATTAATGAGATTGAATTTTTACGAGCGCAGCATCATCTGCGTAGCTGCAGGTGAAACCTAAAACACAGTCTACTCTGGTTATAAAATTAACAGAGAAACAACAGAAATGTATTTTAATAGTCATGACCATCCTCATTGCAATTCCTCACACCAACCACACTGGCTCTTATTAAAGTGTTGAGAGTGAAAGTTATTAAAAATTGGAAGAAATAAAGAAATTAACACAATGAAAACAAAGATACTTCAAACTAAAAAAAAAAAACTGGAGAGAGTAGGTTGGAATTTTTGTTAAATATTCAATGCAATTAAATACACTGAATACAATACATGTGAACATTTGACTGATACATTCACTTTAATTTCTATTTACATATTGATGCTTTTTATTTTTGAAGTCCACTTTGCAGCTGTAACAATGCAAATTTTCCCATCCCGTAATAAAGGATTAGCTTATCTCGTGAATACTGTACGACTTACCAGACATATTATTTAACATTACTTTCCTCATTACGTTTAAATAAAATGCAACATGGCAGACCTGGCAATGTTTATCATTCCAAAAAAGATGGTATGTTGAATGTAAAATATAAAATATGAATAAAATGAATTGCGATAACACCTTTTTTTGACATCATACTTAATTCAAAACATTACAGAAGACCATAGAATGAATGATTTACCTCATCAACTGTATTGATTTTCTTATTAGCAAAACTGTACCAGACACGTTCATCCAGCCAACATAACGATGGCACTTGGGTGATCCGCTAATGTTTGGTTTTGTTTTGTTTGGGTAGATCTGGGCCAAGACATCTAAATCTGATTACAACAGCACAAGACTGGGAGGATTATGGAATGCTCCAGAAATGGCTTTGTTTGAAAATTCCACAGGTAAATAGGTAACAGGTGATAGTATCATGATTTGGTATGAAAAGGGAAAAGGCTCAGTCGTACATAAGCAAGGATGGGAAGAGGTTCACCACTTTGTGAAACACATTACTGTTTGAGGGAAATTACTACATGGGCTCATGAACACTGATAAAAGATTGTATCTCAACACCATTTGTTTAAAAATGAGTGTATTCGGTATTCTGTGCCCCAACTGGTTTGGATGCGAGTAGTGTGCAATATGTGAAAGACAAGCTTAAATGATGAGCTACAGTACAGGAAGTCAACATTTGGATTAATAAGACAAATCATGAACGTGGAAGGAACAATTCACCAGGAAATAAAAAATACATATGTGTCTACCTTCACAATATAATGGAACTAAATGGCAAAACCACTCACACTGAGGCATGCATCTACTGTACTCATGTTTGACACATGACAAACAAAACAGACCAGACCAACCAGCAAAGACAGAGGGGAAGACAAGGACATAAATACATAAGGGGTGATTACTAATTGAACACTTGTGAGGAGCAAAAAGGGTCAGAGAGCAGACAAAGGGAGGATACAAAAACAAAACATAACTGTTTTCAAAATAAAACAGGAAATGACAAAACCAAAAACTCAAACGATAACAAATTGATACTATCGCGTTAGAATATAGGATAATCATTTTTTTATTTTAAAATGCCTGACTTTTCTTCAGTTGTCTTTTTTTTTAGAATTAGGCCTCCTTATAATACATCTGCACAGGTGGAGCAAAGCTTTAAAAATGGAGAGCTGACACCTTGAATCACATCTATTTGTTCATTTAATGCTCAACAGAGACTAAGTAACGGTGTAAAGAAGCTAATTCCAACCTTAAGCCAACATAGCTTAGCTCTTTGTGTTGCTCACCTTATCTCCCCATTAGAAAAGGCTTAGTTTACCGATGTTCAACAGTCATTGTTTGGCCTTTGCTCTGCCTTTCTGTATTCTCGTCTCCTTCTCCTGCTGATTGATCCCCCTGTGCTTTGTGTCATCCTGCCGCGGATGAATGATGTTGTTTGCCTCTGTGACAACCAGTCAATACCTCATTTCGTTTCATTTTCAGGTGCCTTGTGCTGCGTCTGCGATCATCTGCCGTTGTGTAGTTTCTGTTTAGGTTTGTTGACATTTTTCCTGAGAAAGAGCTCATTGACTCCCCTGCTAATTGCTCCACTGATGAGTACCTCATCCTCACTCTTGCTTTGTTGATTTAAACAGTCCTGTGTGTGTGTGTGTGTGTGTGTGTGTGTGTGTGTGTGTGTGTGTGTGTGTGTGTGTGTTTGTGTTTGTGTGCATGTACACAATCTAGTACTCGTGCCTTTATGTATGCTCAGAGTTGTAGCAGACAGCAGCACAGCGCAGCGAGCAGGACCGGGTGGGTGTTACTCTGGAATAATGATGACAAAGAGCCACCTGTCAGAGCTCAGGCTCTTTCAGAATGTCATTTCACACTGAATGGGTAATCAGGTTAGCCACGTGTGAATTGGAAGGCTGCAGAATTAAAGGCTCTTCAAACTTCCTAATGCCAAGCATCCTTCCGTAGAGGCAGGGAGGGCAGGAAAATAACATGGTATGGGACACCTGTCCGAGAGGGGGACACTTCATAATTATTCAGTTTAGCGCAGCTGTGTGTTGCAGAGTAATAAGGAAGAAACAACCAGGAGAATAAAGCTCTATTCTCAGCCGATAAGATGCAAAGTTCAGCATTTCTGGAAACTCTGATTATTTTTTTCTTTTTATACCTTGAAACATCTCTAAACATTTCATTCAGTTGCCAAATACAAACCCTCTAGTCTATAAATACAGAGTGTTTTGTGACGTCCGGACTGGATGGATGGATGTGTCTGGAGTTTAGGGCGACCTGCTCCACTGCCACGCGCCGTCCCGTAGCCTCCGCTCCTTTGATGCGAACCTCCTCACTCCACCGCACAGAACCAAGCAGTGACCCTGGTGTGACACAGCCTTCTCAACGGCTGCCCCCCTGCCAAAACACATCACACACTGTGCAGACCTCACAGCCTTCAAAACACTCACCAAAACTCAGCTTTTTCAAACTACTTTTAATGTGTAACTTGCGTCTATTTTTTTTTTTCTTTTAGTGTGTTGCTTTAATCATTCTGTAGTGTATTCAAAGTGTCTTTGAGTACCTTGAAAAGTGTATATTAATAAATGTATTGAGTAGGGAAGTTGAAAATTTGGAACGCAGCATCATGCCAAGAAAACCTAGAATATCTGTCATGTTATTGTCACTTTTATAATACTATTAGGGCGATGATAAAGCTAAAGCCCCGACACATGCTCCACTCACACAGTTGTTGTGTAGTTGTTGACCAGCCCACACACACTGACTTAAGCTGATTGACTAGACAGTGGCTGGACCGCACTAACTGATGCTGATCATTGACGTTGGCACAGAGAGTTTGGGACGTGATGTAATTCCCAGTGGAGCTGCTATAGTTTCCACTTGACTCTTTTCACAGCAGACATTTTGACTTCTCAAAGCAGAAAAGACACATGTGTGACCAATTATATTAACAGTGGCTCCATAATACTCAGTGTCCCATTATGTAAAGAGAGTGAGTGAACATGCACAGCACCAGAGTCCTGGAACTAGCTCACCTACATGGAAAGGCACAGAGGGAATTTATGACATTACTGATGACGGCCATCATTAATGTCATAAATTCCCCCCTGTGCTTTCCCTGCCAGAGTGTCAGAACGTCTGCTGTGAACAGAGGCTGTTCTGTGACGCTCTCTCTCCAGATGGAGACATCGACAGCCACCGCATTGCCTCGCCTGTTGTTGTGTGTGCGCACAATGTACGCTGTGTAAAAACTGCAGTCCCTGTGTTGCTCGAATGTGTGTCTACTGCTGATTCAATGAAAAATGTCAGGCCATTTGATTTATGTGGCTTAATCATGCTTGTTTGCCCCCCTGTGGTGTCCAAAGCTATTTTAATTTCTGTTTTATTGTGTGAGTTTCGTCTCCCTGCTGGTTAATGAGGCTGCAATTTATTGTTGGTTTGGACATAAAGGCTCAGTGTTTCAGTGTTGCTCCACTATCGTATACACTGACTTTTACAACAATTTACTTTCTAGACTAAAGTTGATCAGTACTGATCTCTATGCTGATCTGATACCAACAGCCAGGGGTCAAGATATGTTATCGGAGCCCATTTCTGCCAATGTAAGACAAAACGTTAATGAAAAGTATGCCTTGATTACTATATTTTTTTTAATTTATTTTATTCTTTCTCAATTTGCCTTTGTTCGTTATCTTGATTTGCTTTGTTACTGCCTGGCCTGCTGTTTCATACAGTAGCCACTAGGAGGCAGAGGCTCAACACTGTTGAGCCAGGTTTCTAAGCCGAGGGCTGCAGGAGGGGGACAGTCCTCAGGTTTGCTTCTCCACCAGTGGATTTCTCTAACACGTCCCCTGCTCCCTTCTCACCTATTGGATTTCAGCTGGAGTACTGCTGGTTGTGCCACATGATGGAGTACCACTGCTGCACTGGATTCCATGTCAAACCAGAGTTATTATAGTTTGTATTTTTCATTAGTTTTTATTTCATTTTCAGTTTTAGATTTCACTTAGTTTTAGTTAGTTCCCTGAGAGTGTTTGCTTATTTCACTTTTTATTGGTTAGAAATGTTTAGTTTTCATTTCATTAGAGAAGTTCAGAAAAGGTATTAAAATCCAATAAAAAATAATTCAAAACAAATTTTTGTTTTTATTTCTATTTCTTTTTGATTTTTTAAAAGTTGAATATAATGTTTTCTTAACATTAATAAAGCAGCAAATTATGATTTGCTATTAATAATGATTTATGAATGGCTTGGGAGTGATAGCTTCCTGAGCAGAGAATGATGTCACATTCTTGCATATGAGTCGCTCTGTCTTATCATGGCGGCCTGGAAAGAAACTTTTAATTACACTATAATAGTTTAGTATGGAATGTTTGTGTCTACAGCCTATTTCAGATGTTTTCAGAGTCAATCATACTTTAGCAGCACCACCGAGTTTGACATTTTGTTCAGTTTTGATGACAGTTTTTTTTTTTGCCTTCACCTTTATGGAGTGAGGGACACACACATTGGTTTTGGTGTGAGATGCTGGTGCTCTGGCGTGATGCCAAGTGACAGTGAACGTGTTTTGTTAAACCTCTAATGGGAATGGTCAACCGACAAGAAAGAGAGCCGCCTCTCATGAAACTTTGATCCAACTGTCTTAACGAAGCACTGCTAAGAAATTATAAAAACCAAGATTTTCTTACTACAAAGCCTATTTCAAAATGTTTTTGGAGACATTTTTAGTGGACTGTTTAGCTTTATTATGATATTGTTTGTTACCAGCTGGCTGCCTTACTGTTTGTTGTTTCGGAACAGATGAAGAGCCAAAACCAAGCACTGGCCAGCTCCCCGCACGCCATCCGTTAGCAGGAGTGTTTATTGGTTTTGCTGTGCGCAGTGCATTCTAGTTGTTGTCCAGCTTATTTATTCAGTTAGGGAAAAGACAAATATTTCTGAGTTGGTATTTTAACCTCATTAATATTGTGAATATTAAAATCTGAGTCTGAATTTATTTTTCAAAGCTACAAAGTGCCCCTTTGAGAAGAAGTTGTGTCTCAGTAACAGACAGTGGGAACAGACTGTCTTACTGACTGTGACACACATTATTGTTTATTGCTTTAGAATCTAAAGAGAAAAAAATGTTTTGTACACTTATGTTTTGCATTATAACAATTATGTATGGGAGGAAGCAAAAGCTGTCAATATATATTTCGTCAAATTGGCATTGTTTTTTTTTAAATTTCTTTTTTTTTTATGTGAACGTATCCTTTAATGTGTTTTCTGTATGTGTTTACACTCCTACACACAAACGCACACTGCGCTGTCAGGACAGACTTTGGTGTGGTGCTTCAGTGAACAGGGCAAGAAGTTCATCTATTGCCCTCTGTGGCAAATGAATTGATTCACTAATTCTCTGCCTCTCCTAACTCAAGTAGAAACTGAGGCGTAGTATCGACAGCCTAGTGTCATCCAGCCAAGCAACCATCACTTAATGACGGAGGCAAGAAGAAAAATCCTCCCATTACCAAATACGCCATTACCACTGACCTTGTGTCATGACAGTAAATGTGGAGGAATGGCAACAAAATGTGCTTTTAAATCCATAAAACACTTCAATTACTGAGCAACAGGCAATGGTGATTAAGTCAGCTATCTATTTTGGACCGACAGTGTGTGTTTTATTCGAGGCGGATGTTTTCAACACAGGGACGATGCTCTCCATTAGAACTGATCAACTTGAATAACTTTCTGAAAAGAAAAGAATATTGCTGTCACAATATCAATTCAATTCAACGCTGTTTCACTCTTTACAACTTAAACAACATTTTAATGATATAGCTTGTGTGGTTTTTAACCTGGAAATGTATCGTCCAAGTCCGGTCCAATGTAAATACCAAGCTGTGTGTTGAACCATGAAGCAGGCATGGTTTGGGGCTCTTTTGAAAGGTTACAGTCTGCATTTTTCTCCAAACAGTCAGAAGCCGAGGTAATACTCCTAGCATTGATCTACAGTATATGAGTTTGAACACACTGAAATATTTATTTAAATATTTTAATGCAAAAATAAGCCTGCAGATGGCCTGTAACTGCCTGTATTAGCTCGAAAACACAATGGCTCTACATCAATATTGTGTTAATGTATGTGGTCCAAGTACACATAAGAAAACAACTTCCAAATGTATGAGAAAGAGGCGGTGTTGTGCTCAAAGACTGTCTTCATTTTATCACACTCGAGAAAAACGCAAGTGTTCTTGAAGGAAAGGGTCAGCACATGAGTACATAATAATAATAATAATAATAATAATAATAATAATAATAATACACTGTTTAAAGGGGAGATTGATTACACAGCTTTTTCTTTCTTTCTTTTTTGTTCTCATAACCTTGAACCAAAAAACATTAAGCGCCATCAGATAGAGAAGGTTAAAACATATCATATGGCTGGATATCTTTAACACTTGGGGAGGCATATCCTCTTCGACATGGGATTCATCATCACCATATGCATTCACTCAATCAAGATTGAGTGACCCTTGCCAACTTGATAATGTTTGCTTGATGAAGACCTACAAGGTTTGAACCGGTTGGTGTTTCATTGTTCTGTAGGTAGCCATGTTTTCAATAAATCCTTTTTAATGTTATTCAAGTATTTTTGTTCCTGCTTACCCCAGAATAACTTAAAATGGACACTAAATATCCTTTTCTAAGGAACTATCCAAGCACAAAATGCTACCTCATAATGCCCCTGCTTGAGAGTAACAGGAGCATTATGATCATTATACCTCTTTATTTACTTATTTACACTAACTTTGTGCATATAAAAAGGTGGAAAATGAGTTTTTAGGTGGAAAAACATCCTAGTCAAACAGCAAAATGCATGAAACTATATGAATCTGTGTAATGTCCAAGTATATGCCTTTAAAATACAATAAAACAATATATTCCTAGATTCCTCGAAGTGATACGTCAGTCTTCTGATGTCTGACACTAAGGAGCTTGGGGAGAGGGGAGGGAACAAGGAGTAGGTCTCCTGTCTTTGCAATTGCTCATTGGCTGTTGAAGGCTCCAGAGGTTGTTTTTTTTACCAGTTTTAATATTAGTAATTGGAGGTAATTTGGTCACATAAATACAATTCGTCCAAACATGGGTATGATTTAAAAAAACAAAACAAAAAACCTCCAGCTGCTTTCTAACTGATATGTACAGAAGAGGATTAGGGCCATGTGAATTTTTTTTTTGAGTTCTGACTTGAAAGTCAAAATTCTGATAATAAAATCAGAATTCTGATTTTATTCTCAGAATAATTTCATTTAATTAACCAGACATTTGAATAGATAATAAAATGCATAATATTTACAGACAATTTGTTGAGCATTCAACTAACAGACTTCAGACCCGAGTATTTCTCAATTACTGGCTTGCACATGAATTTCAGGACCCGAGTTTTCTCAACAGAACATTGTCCTAACAAGACGATCAATGTTATTGACTTCACCTGTCAGTGATGACTGATGTGCAAACAATATCATAAAGAAATGGAAGCAGTAAGGGAAAAGAAAAAAAAAAAAAGCTTTTCATAGAAACACTGGCAAAATATCCAGTGAAATGTCAGAGACTGTTGAGCTGCTGCAATATCACCTCCTTCTGAGCCCTGACACAGCACTGAGAAAAACAGTGCTGCTGAGGTATAAAGGAAAGGTGCACTCAGTTGCAAGAGAGAGGTCACATTAAGGTCCTGGCCACATGTACACAGGTATTTCTGAAAATGGAGGTTTTTCTATAAGTTTTGGGCTCTTAGGTCACTGAAAATGGACCTTTTGGAAACTCCTTCCAAGACGAAGATCCTCAGACTCAACTCTGTTTTCAGAGTTTATGTCTGGACGACAGAAACAGATTTTACACGTTAGTCCTAACCAGTGTATGTAGCATCACTGGCAAATATGGACAAGGAGTATGTGTTATGAAGTTCAGTATCTGAGTTTGTACACTGAAATGTATGTTATTCTATTTCATTTATCAATACATGATGGAAAACTGAAACAAAAAAATCACATTCTCATCATTTTTATACTGTCGTCAGTAAAATTCTATAGAATGTAAAAGTAAGTAAAGAGTAGGTGAATGTAAAAGTGTACAGCCAGGCATCAAAGTAATCAACCACTGAGTGTACAATCGACCTCCTGTTTACACTACATGTCCAGTGTGCGTGAGCAGTCATGTTAATTGCATGCTCAGGTGTGTTATCATTAGACCTGGGTATCAAAAATTTTCATTACCGGTACTCCACTTCGATGGAGGTATTGGTAT
This sequence comes from Acanthopagrus latus, assembly GCF_904848185.1. NCBI lineage: Eukaryota > Metazoa > Chordata > Actinopteri > Spariformes > Sparidae > Acanthopagrus > Acanthopagrus latus. Next base: position 25,382,161 of record NC_051046.1, on the reverse strand, counting down.
TGGTTCACTTCCACAGGGGTAAGGGGGAATATTATACTCAATCTTTATTAAATCAAAGCTGATTGCAACAAGAAACCCAGGGAGCATGGAACAAAAATGAATCCAGGACAAAAACCAAAGTAGCAGCACAACATCCAGGCAGAGTAACAAAATAAAACAAAGTGCAAAGAAAAAGGCAAAGTACAAAACAAACATGGAAAACTCAAAACCAAAACATACTATGAGGGGATTGGAAACAGACATGAGCAGGAACATGGGGCAGGGGCAGACAGATGCAATGAACAGACAAGGAGTGCAGGGAAGACACAGACTAAATACACAAACACTAATGACAAGACGAGGAACAGGTGAGGAGGACCGACAGGTGAGATAACGAGGGGAACGTATAGAGGAAACAATACCGCTGACAGGGGAAGACAAACCTGCTAGGAGGAAAGGGTGAAGACAGAGGGGAGATCATAGGGGAGAAACTTAAAGGACACAAGGGAGCATGGAAAATAAAACATAAGCCAAAACAAAACATAAGACACAACAGGACACGATACAAAGACATGGAAATCAAATACAAGAAACCACAAGACAAAACCAGACACAAGAGCACAACACAAAGACCAAGAATCTAGAGTCATTACAGTTCCTGAACAATACCAATTTATAATATCAATTCTAACAAAAAGAAAATTACATTACAGTAACAATTTTTGAGTTCTATTGCTCAGCTTTGGTATTTTTCCACTCCAAGCAGTTTTCTCACAGACAAAATAAACAACTGATAATTTCCAGTATAAAAGAACACTGGCAAACAAGTGACAAGTCAATGTCTAATGCTCACTGCTACATACTGAGGACCTTTTCACTTAGCAGTTTTTCATCAGAAAAATGAACTGTCTCCTTTCTCAGGACACAGACAAGCCTGCTCCTGGCTGATGGTGTCTATTGTGAGGAGAAGATAAACGTAACAGTGAACGTTAGATGAGCTGTTTAAGCAGCTGACCAAGTTGATGAAGAACATCTTTACAAGCTAAGCTGTAGCTGTCAATATTAAGTTAGCTTTTGATTTAGCTAGCTACATAGGTATAAAATAAAGCTACACACTAATATCTTAAGTTAGTGTTACACACCAGATTCCAGTGCTGGAGACTTTGAATCAGGCCACTCGGGCTCTGTAACGTCTACAGGCGGACTTGAATGCTGAGAGGAGGATGGCTGCAGTCCGCTCTGCTTGCAGTCAAACACGGAGCAACTTTCTGCTCTTAAATTGATTCTGTTCATGGTCAGGTGCTTCATCAAATTAGTTGTGTTGTCGGCTTGAGCAACGATGACGTTTTCGCATATATTGGCATCAGTCTTGCTAAAATGGAGCCACGCTTTTGACCTCGGTGGCATTTATTAACCAGTTTGATGACACACACAACTACAGTTCACAACACAGATACACATGAACCCCGTCTGTGGGCGTAACCACAAAACATCTCTGGTAACAATGTATGTATTTTTCCTGCATGCCACAATCACGTATAACGTTACAGCCAATCACTGGCAGCATTATCAGATCTTGATTACATGATTAACCTCTGGGCACCGAAAGACGAGGCATATTTTGATACTTGGTACTACCGAAGGATTTCAGTCTGTGCCATATTAAAAAATAAATAAATAAATAGATAAATAAAAAAATAAAGTTCGATACCCAGCCCTAGTTATTATGGATGGAGATTATTTCTGAGTTTGTGTAAAAATGCTCCTCTGGTTGCAGATTGTTGTTGTTTTAAAACTCTGTCTTCAAAGGTACCTGAGTGCACGAGGACTCGGCCTCAGAAAACCCAGAGGAACAGGAACTGTACATGCGTGAAATTAGTGGTGGACCAAAGCTGCAAAACCTGGCAGGAAAGCAAATGTGTCCATAACGCTGATTAAAGTAGGAAACTAAAAGTCACAGGCAGGGTTATGACTGAAGGAAAACTGGGCAGAAAATAGATTAACTATCTACAGCGCTTGCCAAAGTCTTGAAAAATTCATGTAAAACTTTGCACAAGATAAAAATACATACATCTTTTGAGACATCTGGGGCTCTTTAGAGACCTTCACTTCTCTGGACTGACTTTCTTCATAGAGACCAAACTGCAGCCCAGGGATCTGATATGTGGATCTGTGTCTGAAGCCTCCCACCTTCCACTCAACTGCTGGTGACATCCTCTCTGATCTGTCAAAAGCCAAGTGCTCACACTCTGTGATGATAAATATTGTTTTTGGCATGTTAAATTAGCAGAGAAATCAAGATCTAATCACCGTCACCACACTGTCTGGCAGATTATTGTGCTTTACGGTGCCCTCTGGGAATCAGCTTTGCACCTGAGATTCATCAGAGGCAGTTGACTGAGGCGCCGGAGGGCTCGCATGGCACACTTGTATGTAATTGCAGGTGACGCGTTGATTCCAGGCGACGGCGGAACACTGAAGTAGTCAAACGGCGATGAGGAATGCATCCGGAGCATGTGCAGGGGGAGAACGCTGAGGCTGAGAGCTGAAAGAGTGCACGTTGTGTCAGCACGACGCGCCCCGAATCTGACACCTGCTGACAGCACGGTGACTGAGGATCGACCCGAGAAAGGTAGGTGCTGTCAACGAGCTGCCAAGGCCGGCGGAAGTGAAAGGAATGCAGAGAACTGTTTGTCAAATTTGTCAAAGTTGTATGATCATGTCACATTAGATGTTTTGACAGCAGAACCCTGAGAAGGCACACACACACACACACACACACACACACACACACACACACACACACACACACACACATACACACACACACACAAACAGAATGTGCTGGACCGGATGGAAAGATGCAGGAGTCAATTCTAACTATGAAAGTTTCCTGGGGCCCTGCTGTGAGGAGGTTCTCATTGCTTATAAAAGCAATATCTCTGAGTTTCTGTGAGTTGTTACCTCATTAATATCATAAATATGAAAATCCAGAGTTTATTTCTTCTCCAAAACTACATAGTGCCCCTTTAATGGAATTTGATGGAGGCAGCGCTGTTCTGTGTAGCACCGCACATACGATTCAGCTCGCGAGTGCAGCAGATCAGGCATTCAAGATTCATCTCAAACCTCTAAATCCAACATTCCCCCCAAAAGCTCCAGATAAATCCAGGATCGACTTGAGATTGTTTTCGTCAAAACAACAGGACACACGGAGAAAAAGCAGGCAGCCTCACCGGACTGACTGAAATGCGGAGCCGAAGCAGTGTCAGTCCTGAGCGCTGACTTCAGTGACTCGCGGCGAAATGTAAATCACATCCTGCCACACGGTGTTAACGCTGAACCACCTGAGTGACTGCGCACAGTCACTGTGCTCTGTCACGGACAAGGTCACCGCACAAATGAGGGATTTCTTCGAGGAAAACAAAGAACAAAAACACACTGACACCGTCACAGACATACCAATGGACGAAGGGAAAGAGGTGTAATGTTATGAACTGCTGGATGAAGAGAACGCTGCTGGGCTAGAAGCTAGAAATCAAAATGTGTCCAGGTGAGACTGTTCACAGTTTATTTACTTCACCCTTCTGTCCCCAAGACAGAGCAGAATGAAAGATGGTGTAAGTTCAAAATTGCTGCTTTGGGGATTTGACCAAGACGCTCCCATTAAGATATAATTTTGGGGGAAAGGGCACGATCAATACAGAGAGACCACAGAAGGTATTTATGTGTATATCTTAGTTACAGGTACAGTCCCGCAGGCCCTCACAACTCCTGTTACCCCACAAGAAAGTTCATTTAGTCTGGAAAATGCCTCGAGGTGATCTATTTTAACTGAGTTTCTCACACACACGCGAAAGAAAAATGGAGCTGGTTTCTTAATTTTTAATGTCATCTTGATTTATTCCATCAAGGGGACCAGTACCTTGAGATTTAAGCATCAAAAAGCAGACAGATGCAGTGGTGGGGAAAAAAAAAACAAAAAAAACAAAAAGGCTCAGAACAAACTCACCGGAGCAAATTAAATGTATTTTTAAAAAAACCTGAAAATGTGCTTAGTCTCTCTGTAACACTCGGCAAATGCTCATCACAGATGCATGCATGCACCCGGCACAAGCACATCTGACACTTTGAAAAGAAACGAAAAGAGAATATATCTGTAGAACTGTATTAATAAAGACTGCTTTCATTACCTGCCATGACCTGCAGCCTTCGCTGGGTATGTTTTCAGGTATGTTATTTTTTTCCTTGTCATTGTGTTAGTGATTTATCAATGTCATTGTTTATGTGCTTATTGTTCGTTGTCTTGATGATATTTTACTGAAATGTGCTGTTTTGTCTGTACTTGTGTTTGGTTTTGGAAGAGCTAAATAAAACATTACACCCCCCCACCCATCCAAAAGCACAAACTGGAGTTCTCAACGGGCCTGAAAAGCCGACCCGACGCAGCCCAACATACCGGCACACTACCTGAAGCTGCTGGGTCCCGTGTCGTCACTGTCCTGGCTGACTGTAGCCATGCTGACATTCACCCCTCCACCACAGAAAAGCTCTGTTAGTTTGGTGCATTTGGCTGCATCCTGTATTAACCTTTTTTTTTTTTCTTTTTTGACCTTAATTTTTCTGCTCCACCCATCTCTTTCTCCGGCTTCTCTCTTTTTAGCGTGTTTGCTAATTTGAATTTATCCCACTCCTCTTTCTTTTTTTTTTAAACAATACTAACGGTTTTAATGACAGCCTGAGCGACTGAGCCAATCACATTTCAACAGAAACAACAATCATCTGACCCAGTCTGACGTTCCACTCTGTGCCACCTGCAGCCGTTTTACAGGGTAAAAAAAACAACAACAAAAAAAAAACGTTTTGACCACCGACCAGCTCGGCCTGGAAGAGACCAGCCGTTCAAGGAAACTTTCTGCCATAGAGGCGAAAAAAACATTACACTTATAAAACAAGAATGCAGCATAATTTGGCGGAGCTACTGGCCGCTGTTGCCATAGCAACATCATTGAAACATCAACCTGTTGACGGGCGTCGCGGCTCGTGTGCTCCCATCCAGAGACTGATGCTAAACAGCCACCGGTGCACCGAGGTGTCACATTTCTCCCCGCTGAGCCATGTGCACCTCAAACCACAGAGCACACACACTGTAATCTCTCCTGTAAGATGACTGAAACCAGCATTATATAACTTACCCTCACCGCAGCTTGATAGCAGACGCACAGTAGTGGTAGTATTTCTGCAATTGCAATGTTTTTTGGGTTTTTTTTCGCCACTACTTCAGTCAGCTGCTGCTTCCCACATTCTCCACTGTGCTGATGTATTTCTGTATTCACATGTGGGCGGCTGGGTGGGATGGGGGTGACATCTGCGAGTCTGACTAAGTCTATCTTTTAGAAACCCCTCCCTGGAAACAGAGTCCAGAATCAGCACCCTGAGCACTGCCTGGAACAGCCTGATCTCCTGCTTCACTCCTTCATTAAATCCACTTCTCTCCTCTTCGCCACACACCGTTTGTCACTTGGCGAATTATTCGAGAGGCTTTTTGACCTCCGTTATGTTCAAATGGATGATGAACTATTTGTAGACGGCTGTTGTGCGTTTTTTTTTCCTCAAGGCAAACAAACACAGGCTAATATGAGGCCATTTCTCTCTGTGTTAATTAGCGTTCCGTTTTCAGCGGTAATTATTTGGAACTGTCAGCAGTTGATTAGAGAGTTGTTTGCTGAATCAGAGCTGATAATGCTCCGGGGCAAAAAAGGTCAGAACTAAAGTGTCGAATTAACTCTGATGAACTTTATTTAAACACAGCGATTGTTTTGCTTTCCCAGCAGCGAGCACGTTGTCCTGGTGCTCGTTCAGATGACTGTGGGTCAGACTGGAAGACCTAAATCCGAAGATCCCTGCCGCCCGGCGATAGTCACACTTGACTGGGACGTCACGGCTCGGGAGCACACACTCTTCCCCGGCTGAAGTGGCGACTCCTCTATTTTAATCTAAAACATGTGCCTCTGTAATAAATTTCCACCTCCGGGTGAGGTTTAAGGGATTTCGAGGCTGAGCGGCGCAGAAGCCCGACTCACACAGAGGGAGCGCAGGGCGGTGAAACCAAGCGAAATGAAACGGAGTGTGGCGAGCACTCGGGGCAGGCCAGGCCGAGGAGATGACGAACAGGAGTCAGGCAGAGCTCCACGCAGAAAACTGAGCGATTTACATCTTTTGCCTCAGACGCTGACATCTATAAAGAAAGAGGACGAAAAGGGTGAGGCAAAAATAAACCGGAACCTGAAATCCTGGAGTCACAGAGAAACGTTTCAATAAGATGTTTATTTATTTATTTATTTTTTATTTTTCTCCCACTCATCTCTTGGCTCACTTTTCTTTTTCAGCTCCCCGGTTTCTCCTGCACAGACAGCAACACCCTTATTTTACACTCAAGTGAAATCTCACCATGAAACATCTCCTTCCCATCTGTTTGTAACTTATTTATTTATTTATTTTTTGTTCAGCCTCTCCTTCCCTCATCCTCGCTATTGCTTTCCAGTCTCTTGCTTGCTGCTAACTCTCTCGAGCTTTTCACCTCTGAATGCGTGACACAGAGCGCGGAAGCATCTGCTGACGGCCTCGTTCTGCGTGAATGGAGCCCAACACACTTGGAATCAGACTATTAACCACCAATAGGCATTTAGTCTGCTTTAGCCCAGATGTGCTGCTATTTACCGAAATAGCGCGCTCGCAATGGAACAGCAGCCCATTACACCCTAATAGTGCTGTCATCCTTACAAAGTGAGGATTCGCAACATTCGCCATTTTAAGTGCAGCGCCGTGAATCAGCTGGAATTCGGCAGGCGCCAGTTGTAAAAGATCACCAGCAACATTTAGATTTCTCGGCTCCAGGCTTGCTCTCATTTCTGCCCCTGAAGGTCTTCAGGTCATTAGAAGCAATAAATCATTCGTAACGACATTAAAAAAAAAAAAAAATCCCTCCTGATTTTGCCTCGTTATTTTTGTTTCTTACAGTTTTTTACATGGCAGAAAAAAAGAGCCAAAATGGAAACACCTGATGCTGACTGAACACCAAAAAAAAAAAAAACCTTTCAAGCATCCTCCAGTGACCTTGTTAGTCACAAACAGGTGACACGGTTGCTGTTTTTGCAGACGAGCTTTGTCTGAGCTTCTCAGGGAAAAAAAAAGAAAGAAAGGAACTTTGCAACAACGATCGCTCAGTCGCAGCCCACAGCATCTGCAGGCGTGAGTCAAGCTCTGATTGCCTTTTCACAGTACCTCCTCATCGCTCTGAAGAGGATGTTCCTCGTTTGGAGCTGTAAAAGTCATACATGGAGGGCCACATGAAGATCACTGCCCTGGGCGCTGATGAGGACACTTATTGATATGGACTGATTGAATGCTCAACATCTGATTTGATTTGGTGCAAAGTGAAAACATCGATCCATAGCCTCCCTTATAAGTTGCAGCTTCATGAGAACGAAGAGAGATGGTTTATTTAATTTGTTTAGACACACACACAAGAAAATCAGTCGATGAAAATCTTTGACGTCTGATTAAAATATTCCCCCAAAAGTACATAATGCAGCTTAAAACCCCACACAAGTAAATGACAGAGCAGCAGCCTCTGTAATGTAGAAAACCTTTAGTTGAGCTGAGTGTGTCTGGGAGCCTTCTTCTCTAAATTTCAGGATGATAACAGGAAGTCTCTCTGAGATGTTTGATAACTCCAGTCCAGAGCCTCTTGTGCAGGGCTGCCCCGGGCTCGGTTGGGAGTGATTACTTTACTTTACCTTTGTGAATAAAACATTAATACCACTGCATAAAACGCTCAGCTCTTTTCAGCAACCCCCCCCCCCCCCGTGCCGCCATCGTTATGTCTAATTATTATAAAAGGGTTGTTATAAGACTGTTACTTTGCTGCCTCACACATGAAGCAGAGTCAAGCTGTGCGTCGTGATCACACAAAGGAGGAGAGGCGCTGACTCGGTGAAGGGCTTCCTCACAGGAAAGATGAGTTTTTGGTCCAGTGAGTCTCGGTCCAGTTATGCAACAGAAGCTCTTGAATGAACTCCTCATTTATTTCTGATACAGACTCCCTAAAGGTTTAAGAAATCCGCAGATTGAATTTTAAGGTTCAAATTGGCCCGGAATACTTCCTTCCAAAAGATCCTCATACAAACACACACAAGCGAGGAATCGACCATCGTAAGTCTAAGGGATCATGAATATGTAGAGCTTTGTATCGCCACGCTCACCAAATGCCAGGAACTAAACAGATGCACCTTTTTCGAGCGGTCTTGAGGGGGAGATGTGAGGATCTGTTTACACACTCACACAGAGTTTGGTGGGAAACCTTGCCACCATCCAAATTCAGTGTCGAGCACTGAACGGAGATCTGGTGCACTTTATAAACGCTCACCTGCAGCATCCACCGCGGTCGAGCTAAAAACACAAACCGTTTCAAACTCAGGTCTAGGAAAATATTTTGCCTTTGACATCATTGTTACCATGGCTACCGGTGCCTGTAATGACCTGCCAGGTTGAATTTACACAAAGCAGCTAAGTAGAAAGGAGGTTATATTAGTTGCCTGAATCTAATTGCACTGGTAAGATTTAGCACGGGACAGGGAAAGCGTCTGTGTAAATGGATGTGGCTAATCATTGGAGGGGGGGCCGCGACCGGCACAGTCGGGATTGAATTGTTTTGGAGATCCTTCAGTGCTGATAGAGGGCAAACGAGGGGAGCAGTGACTACCTCTCTCCTGTGTGACCCAGTTATGAAGCGTTTTACATAGTGAGCATGAAACGGAGAGAATTCAGATATTTCTAGACGCTGGATCGTGTTATTGTAACTTTCAAAAGGATCAGGAAAATAACTTTCAGCGAGAAAAGCCCCCCCCGGGGAAACAATTAGAGAAAGAAAGAAATATTTTGATAGAGGAATTGCTTGCGGTGCCGCACATTATGCATTCACCTTCTGTCAGTGCTCGTAATATATATGCGGCAATGTTTTCATCGTGCAATACATTCAATCTGCAAATCTCTTGCAGGTGTCATCGGATTACTAAATACAATCACGCTGCACTCAGCCAACTTTCCACAAACAGATCGTTGTATGTGTGGAAATCTTCTCTAAGATGGAGTCAGGTTCTGTTATATTTCGGGCAGTGTTATTATAACATCTGCTAAGATGAGACGTGCATCAACTCAGAATATGTTGTTGGGCCTGATTATCACCTGGCTTTGTTGAATCTACTCTAAAGTGCAACTGACTGTATACACTCTCTTTCTTAAATATGGTCAGCTGTACATGTGTTTGCATTATTTTGGATCATAAACTAGTGAGTTCAAAACTTTATTAAAAGCCAAACATCAAGCAAGTGCAACACAAGACATAGCAAGCCGGCTAATGTCAGTTACCAGTCACAGAGCAAGAACTCCAAGCTGGTGCAAAAGTCTATAATCCAGTCTGAGATTTACTGTGTTATACATTTTAGCTTTTCTTAGCTTCCTTCATCCTCCTCGGTCTCTTCATCCGTTTTCATGATGTCAGTAGAGACTGCTGAGCCCGATTCTGTTCCTCGCTCACCTGGACCCAGCCTCTCCTGCTGGGCAGCACTGCCCTGGGGCACTTGGCTAACTGAGCTAACTGGCGACACATGCAGTTAGTTGTTACTTCAGCATCAACTGAAGCCATGTGTCCATCAGCCGCAGGACCTCAGAGGACAAAACAATAAAGCCGTTTTAAGTTAAAACACTTACAAGATGTTGCTTTAAAGCACAACTTAGATGTCATGAAATACACTTATTTGCTTTATTGCCAATAGTCAATTTTCCTGTCCAACCACTGCCACTGCTTATGTCCCACAGAAAGGTAATTATGGTTAACTTGGTGTCTTGTAGTGTGTATTCTAGTTCTAGAGCAGTACACAATGAGATCTGAGTGTGTACTGCAAATTAAGCATAACATGTCAATAACTGAGTTTTAGATAGATAGGAAATTAGATCATCATAACAAAGGGTACATTCAAGTACCAGTACAATCCAAATACAAGGGCACATATTGAAACAATAAAGCATAATATACAATATAAAAACAATAAAACACTATATACAATAAAATGCTTAAGTAACTATAGAATAAAATAAGAGGTAGTGAAGTAAAATAGAATAAAATGAAATAAAATACTGAGGTATAAAATGTAAATGGAGCATAAGGTGTGAGATCAGTTGCAGTATTTACAGTAATAATAATTTAAAGTGCATTATTTGTGTGCTGTGGAGCGTGCGATAGAGCGTCTGATAGCACCAGGAAGGAAATGATGTCCCGTACCCTTCCTGCAGGCAGCGGGGTTGAATGAGTCTGTTGCTGAATCTGCTCTTCAGCTTGTCCAGAGTTTGGTGGAGGGGGTGAGAGGCGTGGAGTCCAGCAGTTCTGCCAGCATCATGTCCTCTGCCACCTCCTCCAGGGTGACGAGCTCAGAGCCCACAACAGACCCTGCCCGCTTTATGAGTTTGCTCAGTCTGATGGCGTCTTTCGCTTTGATGCCTGCAACCCAGGACACCACAGCGTAGAAGACTGGTCATCTGCGACATCTGGTTGCAGACATTTACTGGACCTGAGCCTCCTCAGGAAGTTAAGCCGACTCTTCCCGATGAGGCTCAGGTCCTTTAATGTCTGCAACCGGAGGCTCCACGTGCTTTATACTGTAGATGCAAATGGACATTTTACTGATCTTTGGGCAGTGTAGCTTTTCCCCTGCTGCTGTAGCTGTTAGTGCAACTTTAGGATCTGACTAGCACTATACTTTGATATACACTTCTAACAGACATGAGAGTGTTACCCTGGTCTAGCAATTAGCAAAACATAGTCTATAACTATGTCTATAATTTCAGATTAGTAACATCTACAACTGGACTGGAAACAAGATGGGGGAATTACATGCCACTGTGTGAAGCCAGTTAAAGGTAAAAATCAGCATGTTTAGTCTCTATGTACTTTTATGACATCTATGATGACAACTTAATAAAAGTGTCCTGTAAATGAGTGTTTTCCCCCGTGCCATGGTCGCATCATCAGTTCCTCATCACAAACTCCTCAGTAGTGACAGTGTCACATCGCTGTTGTTGTCATGTAACGTGCTGCTTCATTAGCAGCAGTCGTCCCAAGGTGAAAGGTTCTGCTTCCTGTTGCTTGTATTGTCCTCGGCTTCAGCTTCAAGTTGACAGTGAGGAAATTGCCTCGCCCTGCAATAGTTTTAGAAGCTGTAATTACACTTGCAGTCTAGTGGAGCCTTGTTCCTCTAATGAATTGGCTCTTTTCAGGTAAATTGGGTTGTCAAATTTGATATGAAGCAGGAGAATAGAAGGCTGCATGGTAGACAGAGAGAGGTCCCAGAATCCCACAGGTGCCTGGCTTTGGCACTGAGCCCGAGACACCATAATTGTTTTTATATATCTATATAATGAAGTTAACATAGTAACCAGCGAGCCCTGGTCCATCAGGTCTTGTAAGACCATTTTGTATCTCAAGAGGCGTCAGTCCAACAATACAGCCCCCCTGGTTTCAGCTGGGAGATATATACTAGCAGCAAGTTTGGCTACCGAGTTTAGTAAGTAAACAAAAATAATGTTCTTCACTCGTGTCCCATTTTGCCTTACATTTACTTACTTTTTCTCCTTCCCCCCCTTTCTCTGTGTTTCATTTGTTGATTTGTCCATTTCAGCCTGTGTTTCTCTTTAACGCTTTAACAGTTTGTATGTTATGTCATGCATCTTGTTCTCGTGTCCTGTGTCTCCCGTGTGCTTCGCGTTCCAAGGTTTGTTCTGTATTTACTTTGGGTGCTTTTTGTACTTGTTCAGTTTTCTGATGTTGTCCCCGCCTGCGTCTTGTATTCTGAGACAGTTTTTTATGCTTGGGCTTAATATTTGGGATTTATTGCACTTTAGACTTCAGCATGCTTTTTGTTCAGTTACCTGCCTCCCCGTGTGTCTCACAAATTGTCAAGAAAAGGAAGTGTCTCCGCACATTTTCTTTCCTCAACAGAAAAATATTACTTTAGACTGTGCTGCAATTTTCAAAGACCTTTCAGCTAGTGCTGTCAAGTTGAATGAGCTGTCACGCGGTCAAACGCTTTTAGTTTGAAGCAAGAGATCACAAACACAGTTTTGTTATCCTTTGCAGGCACATTCATGAGCTACGTGTGAAAGGCTAGATTTAGATGTCTTCTGTGCACAAAAACAACATGCTGGTCTAGGCTAGATGTGACAGATGAGATGAGATGAGATGAGATGCACGCTCATGACAACCCCCGTGACATCTTGTTAGACATAGTGAGGTCAGGTCAACAGTCAAATGCAGATCGAAAGTTAAGTGGTTTGATCCACGGATCCCCCCTGACTGCACGTTGAAGTGCCCTTGGGCAGGACACTCGACCCCCATTGCATCAGTGTGACTAAAAAAGCTGTATCACTCCTGATGAGCCGGTCAGAACCTTGCATGGCAATCTCTGCCAAAATGTGGATGAATGTGTGAATGTGACAAGTGCTGGAAAGCGCTTTGAGTGGTGGGCAGACTAGAAAAGCGCTGTATGAATGCAGGTCCATTTACCATTTGTGCTGCAGGGCTGCAAAACTCTTAAGAGGCCCAGCTGGAGACTCACAGAGCTCTTCATGAAGACCCCGTCTGCCCTGACAGCATTTTCATATTTAAAACTGCAGTCGAAGAGGTTGGGAACTTCTTCTTTCATCCTGTCCAACCAGTATTTTAAAATGTGTTCCTTCTTTAAATTCCATTGAAATGTAGAAGTAAAGCTTTCTCACTAATGACAACGTGTAGATGCACGGATGCAACTCTGTGCATTTTAAAGTTGGAGCCATACGATCAAGAAATACAGCAGAGCTCCATTTTCAAGATAACAAATCAGGTTTTTGTGATTCTTATATTTAGCACAATTGCCTGAAAGCCTGTATTATCAAAATGCAAGAAGCTGGTATGATAGTACATTTAGTGTTTGTATAATAAGGCAGAGTCACAGAATTCAAAAGCTCATTATAAAATTTTCAGCTTTTCCGGCCATGTTCGAGATGCTATCTTGCACCCTGTTGCCCTATACCAGGTAATCCTCTCTGTCGCTGGACGATCTCTGTTAATCTCTCCACTGCTGTATGGATGTGTGTACCCAAAGCCTTTCTTAAGCCTCCCACTGCAGATAAGTCCGGAGGGAAAACTTGGTGGAATGAAAATCATGTCTGTTCTATTATCATATTTTTATCACATCCTCCAGGTTTAAATCCCAGCCCTGCTCAAGTGTGTGCCCACTGGAAAACTTCACAGCAAATGTTGGAAAACGTGGGGCGGGAGTGCCGGTGGAGATGGCCTGATAAAGTGAAGTCAGTGCGGAGGGAGACAGGAAGAGATTGCAACATCCTCTGAAATTATTTCAATGCGGAAAATGTCACTTTCAATTGAGGATCAAAACACACTGAATCAGACTTTAAAGCGAGTCAGACTGATGTTTTTTCTGAGTTTCAGATTACTTTTGAATTTGAATTGACCAATAAAAACACTTTTTAAAAAACATTTTGACCTTTGTATGGCTTTATTGATGACAGAACACGGGGGGGAAGCAAAGGGCCCTTGGTCGGGATTCTATTCTTTTCAATGTTTATTGGGTGTTGCTGAAAATATTTGTTCGGGTGGCCTGTGTGATGTGCGGGGCAGCACAGACAAGCACAGAGACACTGGTGACGACATATGGATGTTTTGAAATTAGCTCATTACTTTTCACCGGTGGTAATATCACACTCTGTGGTTTGATGTCAACGGTCAATATTTGTACTATGCTGACTTCAAGGTTTTGAAAAATTATACCAATAATATGCTGTTATTTCTGAGGCTTAGAGTACACAATCACAGACGAATGCTGAAATTTAGCTCACAAGGCCAAACAAATAGAAGAAAAGCCACAAAATTTCCAAGGAAATGTTGTTCTGGACTGTGTTGAAAATGCGTATGTTGAAGTAAACATTATGTAATGCTGTGATCCTATCCTCTAACTGGACTTATATAGTGCAGAAATAAGTGATAGGCGGCAGAATGGCTGAGACAGAGACACCGTTCATCCGATTATATGACACTGCGCCATCAAAATGAAGCATTTGAAGTGTTTATTTTAAAGTAAAAAAAGTTACATAATGGTGCTTTGAGGAGACCTGGATGTTTTGTGCTCAGGCAAAATGTTGCTTTGCTCAAACTGAAAGCAGTGGGGACAGAATCAAAAACTGCAATGAAAATAAGAAAAGAGACACACAAAAAAAATGTGTCACTGAAAATGGGGAATAGAAAGCTGAAATAAATAATAAATTCTTGTTATCTATGTGCTGTATTGTAGGCAACTGTACTTGTTTCAGTCTCTTGATGTTTCTCTCATCCAAGAAGCTCCCTTAGTTGGAACTCTCATCCTCTGATTGACTCCAGGACATCATCAGCTATTGGATGGCAACGTGTACAACGAGGATCACCTCTGAGCACATCCTAACACACCTGGTTGAAACTTTAAACCAAACACGCCAGTTAAACACAGCCTGGTGTTAATTACTGTCAGTGGTTAAAGGAAGATTTTGTCTTAGATCGTCTTCTGATTGTTAAAGTCGACCATAACATGAGACAAGATGTGAGGATGTGATGAGACGTGGGCCTTGGTCTCAGGTATGGTGGTACTTTGCCTTTTTGCAACCACATCCATGCTGCCTGCCTTCATGTGACTTTGCTTCACCAGAATGTAGCACTCTGTGGAGAAAGAAAGAAAACTGGCAAAACCATTTAGAAGCACATAAAGGTGATATTTATTGGGACAGCTTTACTGTCAGTGGACAACTTTTTTGCCTTAACGCATGATTATGAAGTTAATGTTGATCGCACAGTGTAATGGCTGTAAACTAATGGTACCATCTGCGTTTAGATTGGTTCCCAATGAACCTCACTCTCACTCTGCAATTTTGTCTGCCACCGGGCACAAACTCTCCTGGGAAAAAAAAAATGGAGACTGCCACATTAAACAACATGGTGCTGTAATAGTGTCTGATGTACTGTGTATTCCACTGAGAATCAACACCCGACTTTGCAGCTCTTTTTTTTGACTTTCAGCGTTGATAGCTTTTTGTTCTCGTGTTCGTATGGATCAGTCCTTGACCCGCATATACTACGAAACTGTATGCATCCAGGCTCATACAAGTTAACTATACTCTCTACATGCCGAGCACAGAATGGCAAAGAAAACCCATCATGTTGAAAAGCAGGGTTTTTCTCACGGGAGTTGTTGGTCCGAGCCACATAAAATTACAATTCAGTTGGAGGTAAGTTTCTGTGAGGAGCAGAAACATGACTTAGGATGCTTTGTGGGTACTGGATCAGCAGTTGTTTACTTGTCATATTAACCATAAATCATCTGTGAGCGAGTTTTTGGTATTTTGACACTGCTCGTTTTGTTCTACGTTCAAAACAAAAATCAGAATGTACACATTCAGCACGTTAGATGCTACTGGATAAATCCCTGAAAGATGCTGAGCTACGACTGCAGCGCGGTGTGACTTTTAGGATGATTGATGGAATGACTGCTGCTGAAGATAGCGTGATAGCGCTCTAGATGGTCTGATAGAATCCATCAGCCGAGCATGCTGCCTTGTCACTTTGAACGAAAATAGCAAGTGACAGAATTATTGCGTATTATTTTGCATTTCAGCTCCAATATTCGGTGTTACATTAAGCTTGGTGATGCTTCCACTCTTCCAGCTCGGCTCAGTGACATTTTGTCAGTCCATTAATGAGGCAATGTGAAAACTGACAGCACAACTGTCAGTGTTAACTGAACTCTGATAATGATGACTGTAAAAACCGCGGCCGACCGAGTGTCGAGGGGAGACCATTTGAGGTAGAGATTGCTCACCAGCCCCGCGACCGCATCAAACTTTCCATACAACACTTGTCGACACAAATTAATCATCTGAATATCAACATTAGAACATTTGCAGTGTATGACTTACATATATCTTTAAGATATAATTCAGCATGTTATATGCTCAGATGTTCCCCACATTTAAACAAGACTAATGCCCAGTTTCACTCAATCCCTACAGCCTCCACTCCACAGCACAGTCTGTGTGGATTTACCCCTGGGGCTGTGGAGTGTCTCTTAATGAGGGGGAAGTACACAGGCAGGCTTTTGGACACCCTCGCCCTCTCTGACAGAAACAGGAACATTTGCTAACATGTTGTCATCTCACCATATTTTGACTGGAAATACTGTAATTTCACATAAATAAATCTAAAACAGTGTTTCTCAAACTTTTTTATTCCGTGTACCAGCTCAGAAAATAATAGGCTCTCCAAGTATCACCGCTACGACTGACGCTGACTCTCATCCCCTCACTGTTTTGCAGGATCCATGAATGCTTCGGCTTTGTGTGTATTTGGAGTGAGAGTGGGTGAGGTGTTGGGGGAGGACTGGACCGGGCCTAACTCCTCGATCAAACTCAGCACAATGGGTGCTGGGGCCTTCTCCCATGCTGCACCCAAACTCTGGAACTCCCTCCCGCCTCACATCCGCTTACTGGACTCCATTATAAAATTCAAAACTGCTCTTAAAACACATCTTTTTAAACTAGCCTACTCACTCTAACTGCATCAACTGCACCTTATGTTTGTTTCTAAATGTTGATCTTAATTCTTTCCCTCGCTCTGCCCTATCAAATATTTTTATTGTTGACTACGCTGCTGTTTTTATTAATGCTTATTGTTTATTGCACCATCAAATAAAATGCATCATCTTGTTATTATTATTATTATTATTATTATTGATTCCACTGGATGTGTCTCTGTTACCTGGCATGTGCTCTGTTCTGTTCTGTCCTCCACGTGGCTTCATTTCCCACTGGGAGCATTACAGGAGCGGAACATTGTGCCTGTCTGATGTCGTTGACTTGCTACGATTTTATTTCATCATTTCTCCTAGATTTCTGTGTGTCTACTGTGGTTGAGTACAAGGTCAAACTGGTTTGTCATTTGTCCGACATGAATGTGTTTAATTGTTAACATTCCAACTTAATTGTACTGCAGATCCAGAGTCTGCACAGGGTGTTTTTATTTTAAAAATGGCCAGATGCACTACACACTTGCACTTTCTATCTTCCTGTCTGGCTCAGTCCGCTCTGTGCAGCTTGTGGCAGCTGTGGTCCCCTTCTGTCAAAATTATATTTTATGTTATCAAATGTGGTGTATAGAATGGTTATAAGGAAAAAAGCACCAAGAGACAAGAGTGTAGATTGTAAAAGGCAGAACATGAGGACCTTCAGCAGTATCAGGTGTCACTGGAGCCTAAAATAGCAAAGCTTTGAAAGTGATCTAAACTATTTTAAACTGAATTCTACAGCGAGCAGGTCACCAGGGTAGAGATGCTAACACGAGATGATGTGTTCTCTGCTTTTTACCATCACTTACAAAATCCCACTTTAGCGGCCGAATTCAGAAAACACTGGAGGCGTTCGAAGCACTTTCGGCTGCGGCAGGAATAGAAAGCAGCGAGGAGATCAAAATCCGGATGACCTTCCCCAGATCAGCAGAAGGGTAGAAGTGCCTTGATTTGGAGAGGTTTCTCACTTCAAGGAAAGGCTGCAGAAGACAGCTCAACCCTTTTCACCCAGCTGTCAAAACGCAGTCTCACTCTCAAAACTCCTGACATCCTGTGTGGTTCGGCAGCTGAAGTTGAAATCAGTGACATGAGTAATAAAAAGTAGAGAAAACTTTCTGACACTACACTTTTGCACTTGAGCTCTAGAGTGACACCTCATACCAGTCTATACTTGCGTCCCAGTGGGTTGCTGTCACAGTGCAGCTATTACGACATCTGTCCTGCAGGTGCGTCTGAAGCGTCACTGTGTGTGAGTGACAGTGTGAATACACTCCTGTGTATTAATTGAAAAGTGGCCTCCAATACGAGCTCCTGCCAAATTCAAAATCCATGGGAGCAAATTATCAGCTCTGACAGCTTCAGTCAATTCCTGGCCTGAGAAAGGCGTCTTTTCCCCCCTGCTGTTATGGCAGTGTTCTATGGCTTTTATTCTCCATAAACTGCAAGTGCCACAGGATTTGAACACAGATTGTACAAGCTTCCATTTTCTCTTCTATTAAAATCCTGAACAGACTGTCAGCAATCAAAGCCTTTGCTGTTTTGTGGCTTTGCCAGCTACATTGTATTCCAGCATGTTCACAGAGAGCTCCCGCTTTCTCAAGGATTTATCATGGGAGGCTTAATATCAGACTTTACAATACACGCTCACAGACAGCACGAAGCCTCCCTTGTATTAGACACAAATTTGAACATGTTAACATCTCAGTGGATGGTGGGGCCATCAAGGTGATGGCCAGTTCACCATTTTTGTCCGGACTGAAATATCTCAACTCAGTCTCAAGAATGGATTGCCATGGAAATTTGAGCAGACATCTTAGTCAGGAGAGGATGAGCCCCACTGACTTGGTTAACATTTTCGTATTTTAATTCTATCACCGTTAACTCAAATACTCACGTTATGATAACACAGCCTGGAGGAATTTTTACAAAAGCTTGTTCTCTGCAAACTAAAATGCAGTTTGCGTGTGTACAAAAGGCCAAAACTTATATAATGGAAACAGCTTTTGATTTAAGATTTAGGAAATATTTGTATACATGTGGACAGGAACTTAGTCTTGTTTTGTCACCCTGGCAAGAATGACTTGTTTTTAAAGTGCTTTAGCCATCAGTTCAGTCAGTTTTGATAACACTGCGTTCACCAGGCTATCTGCCAAGAAAGATCTAAGTCAGACGATCAGACAGACTGTAAACAACCTGACAGTTTTACCCGATTTTCTAAACCATTTAACTGGACGTTAAAGTGACAGTGAGCGCACATGAAATTGTTGGTTGTTTGAATGACCTGTTATTTCTTGGATCTGTGGTGGTAGAGACTTACTTCATGAGGTAGTGTGTGGAGTGAGGTTAAACCTTTATTGCTGACTCCTGGGCATAAGATTTTAACTGTGGCTTGTTTTCTGGTTGGTCTCAGTCCATTTAGCTGGTCAATGTGACTGAAGTGGCCATTTCAGACAGACCATTCAGATCCATTATCTCTGTGGCAGCTGAACCTTAAGCAGATAGATAAACGTCCAAGTAAACTGTGGGTTACCACCTGCAAATTCTAGGGTCGAAAAGTACATACTGTGGTTAGCAAGAGGGGATCTATTGATACATATTTGTTTCACTTATGCACTTCTGTCTTCTCTGGACTCATTTTTTCCAGCTAAAAGAGCACTGAGCACGTTCTTTTTACCCTCTTATGCGATTGATATGATTGATATCACTGCAACTGCAACTATCAACTTGCCACCCTCACTCCCAACTCCCCTTTACCTTCATTGCTGGACTCCCCCTCTCATTAACTGCACATTTAGTTTTGTGAAACGAGCCTTCATATGATCCACTCTAAGCATTGGCAGAGTTCAAATCTTTACCATTTAAGTGGCCATTTGCTGAATATAGTGGCACAAAATTGCTTAGATATCAAGGTAGTGTAAAGATGTAGACTTCTACAATTTTCAACAGAGTAAAGCTACTGTGCAACTGTGGATTGACAGATACACACTGATCACCCCACTTTCAATTAATTTGAATATCAAGCTTTCAGTACACAGACCTTCATCAGGTTGCCTTACAAGACAATGGGGCAGACCATCTTAAATCACTTGGCAGACTCAAGAAATCAGGTCACATTACAGACAGACGCCACTCAAAATACTATCACACACACACCTGGACCAAACAATTTTAGACACAGAAGTTCAACAACAAACATAAAGAATATTCTTTGTTCGTGTCTCAAAGTGGCTGTACTCCTTTCTCCCCCCGTCCTTCAGGAGTCCAATCAGAGCCCCCCCGGAGGCTTGCCATTTTTGGGGGGTTGGAGACAAGTAGAGGTGAAGGACTCATCATCGTCCTGTGTGGATGTCTTCTAGCCCTCTTCATCTTCTTCATCCTCACGTACCTGACCACAAGTAGCGGCTCCAGCTCCATGGGATGATGAGCCACTACAACTGGAGACCACTTCAGATGCGGGCACATCCATCCCCATCAACTTCCCTGTGGAGCACAAAACATGTCCACTTTTTGCATCCCTGGTATGATCCCAGACACGTGATCCTTATGTTCAATAGCCTGTTAGTAATGTGATATGGGGTATCTATCACTAAGTTCAATATGCTGTTGCCTCACTCCTAACTGTGTTCACTTTGACTAACAGGAGACACTGTACTAAGTGGGTACTTGGTGATAGCAGGACATTACATCACACAGTGCAGGTGCTTGGGCTGGTGAGCTGGATAGCATTGAGTAGACAGATGTATTACAGTGGAATGACACCCAGGCCCTCTCAGCCTCTAAAATGTTCACACCTGTGCTTGTTAAGCTCCCTTGTAGCTTCCTCTTTCTCCATTAAATGAGACAAATTTGACCTGACCTGTCAGTGAAGGACACATATTACATCACTCACATAACATGCAGAACAAGTCAGGCCAAACAAATTGTTTGTATAAATGACCGTTTGCGCGGACCATTTGATGGAATTGAGACATTTTCTTAGTAAAGCCAATGTTAAATAAAAGCAATTTACTTACTGTCTGCTGTGATCCCCGACACCGGAACTGGCAGGATGTCGGTAGGGGCACTGGGCAACTGAGAAGCCATGCTTCCATGATGTTGGCTTCAGGGAAGGATCTGGCAGAGAACTGGGTAGCTCTGTGTTGGCAACCTGGTCCACTGGCTGGACGCTATTGGGCTCCAGAGCAAGGTCCAATAAAAATGAGACCACAGAGCTGAATGACAGGGAGTCTGGATGTGGTCAGCACCCTCGCTTTCTTGTGGGAGCCCTCTTGTAGGCTGGGTGGGTCCCCCAGAAAGGAGTCTCCTGAGACCTGTTGGAGTTGTCACCAGTCTTGATGCCAGTCAGCTTAGATACTGTCCTTGGCTAGAGGCTACCAGGCCCTGGAGCTGACAGGAGGCCTCAGGGCCAGCATGGGAGCCCCTAGAGTCAAGACTTAGTCTTTTTTAAATTAGCCATTCTGGACAATGGGGAATGCTGCATTCTGTAGTTTCCAGAAACTAAGGTTTACAGTTCACATTTATCTCAGAAGTGGCTATGGCATTCAGGTTCTCTGAAATGTCCATACTATTGTCAACACAAAAGACAGAATATCCATAGTAATCCTGACTTCCTCCTGTTGAGCGCTGGTGTCTGCTGGGTCCATCTTTGGTCAGTTGGTTCTGTAACGGGTTAAACAAAAAAGGGACCTAAACCCAGAATACACATGCGGGCACCAAAACGCCAAAAAACAAAAAAACGCAACAAAAACACAAGGTTGGCTAAAAGCAGATAACAAAACCAGAGAAATACAAGAAACAAAAGCAAAACACAGTGCAAACCAGAAATAATGTGAGGCATCACAAATGAAAAGCCAGCAACACACCGAAGAACATGGGAAACAGAGACACTGGAACATGAGGGCAAACCTGATAAAGAGAGGAGACTAGGACTTCAATTTACAAGGGGTGATTAATCGAAAGAACACAGGTGAGGATCAAAAGGTGCGGGAAAACTGAGGGAGGAAGAAGAACATCAGACATGACACAGGAGGCTATAACTTCAAAATAAAACAGAACCATAAGCTGAACCCTGAGATTCACCCCTTCTAAATGTATAGACCTGAGTACAAAAGTGAGACTGAACGTTGAGGTATACAAATGAGGACAATACATCTAGAATAACTGATTCTATGTGAGCTGTATGATGTGTTGCATTCTCACAAGCTAGTCCTGGGTTATCTTGTATTACATTGCCACTTTGTGGCTTAAGAGGCTGGGAAATGGGTTTAATAAATTAACAAAACATCAAGAAAGGACAGGTTTTTGCACCTATTTTCATTACCAAATGAAAAAATACAACAGTACACTGTCTGAATTCCTCTCTCAAGTTCCTCTCTTTTACCGAACTAAGACATATAAAACACCATCAAACTCACAAAACTCGACATGCACACAATAAAACTCACCAAAACACTCTTGGGTTGTCTTTGACCCATCACCTCTGGAGGGGAATCATTTGGTGGCTTGTCAAACGCAGGGTGCAGGCTTGAGAGAAGGTCAACCATTCCTGCAGTGTGTGGAAGGTCAGCCAGGTTACTGGGATACCAGTTTATTGAAGGGGGAGGAGAATAGCAGTTCTAGCTGAATCTGACGTCGGAGAACATCTGTGCAAGGCCTCCCCAGAACTCTACAAGGACAATTGGAGTTCAGGTGGCTTATCCCAGGAATTGCATGGACTGGGTGGGATGATTTCACTCACCATCCAGTTCACCAGTTGGGGATAGAAAGACTTAAAATGAGGATGTAGAGTGGTGCAATTTAGTGTGGGATTGTTTGGCTATTCAGGACGTTAAGCTAGGCCCACAGGGACCTGGGGAAGACCAGCAAACCACCCAAGCACTGATGCAGATGACCAGGGCAGGGAGAGTGTTTGTCCAGTTGACTGCCCAGCAAATGCCAGAAGCCCTTCATTGCCCTTTCTGTAGGGCTGGGCAGCAGTGACGTGCAGTCAGCGGAGGCAGGTGAGGCACTTAAAATATGATTTAAAAAAAACTTGCTGTGGTTTATTAATGCAAAGTCGGTGACTTTGACTGTTTTATAAATTTGTTTTCTGCATGATCTCAACATTTCTATAGTCAAAATCGCTAAATGTATGTATTTTCTGTTCAAATACATGAAAGAACGGCAAGTTGAGGCAGCGATGAGCTGTGCCTCACCTCTGAAGGCGCTGTGCCACACACACTAACTGACGCAGGCAGTTGGCACATGCCCATTGCTGTCTCTCTTTATACCGCCATTATACATGTTTGATTACACATATGCTACACATGCTGATGTTCCACAGTCTGTCTAATATATTTAATGAATGTGTGTGAGATATTTAGTCCTTACCATCAGCCATATAGGCATGCAGAGAATGCAGAGGGTGAGGCAGAAAGTACCGTGCCGCACCGATAGGCACAACGCACGTCGCCGCATGCTCTTCTTCTTGTAATGTAATGATTTTGCTACACAATGAAGGGTGTCTCATCTCTACTGGTCAAGCAGCCCTTTCCAAATATAACCATTTATTTTTTTCACACACAATAGATAACTAGTCAACATATCCTTAGAATTCCCCATTAATATGGATACAAACACCTATAAATATATTGTCATAGAATCGAACACACTTCAACAGTAAAACAAAAGCGGAATTTCTAATAAAGAAAATCACAAACTTAAGCAGTATTGGTCTTTCTGTATTGTTCTGTCACAAGGTGTATCATCTTGATGCCCAGTGTAAGGCGCTCACATTCTATGAGCAGAGAGGACACAGAGGCATTTTCTGACCAACATGGCTAAACATGCAACCTCGTTACCGTAGAGTTGTTGTAAAGAATGTGTACAGCACACCGTATTCAGTCCTCACCTGCATCAATACACAGGCACACTTTATTGACCTCAGACTTAAATACAGCCCAGGGATAAATGGAAAACTATGCACTGGGAAAGAAAATTTGATGGTCAGGTAAACTGATTTCCCTGCAATTCCTGAAGACATGGTGTGGTGTGGTGGTACAGCTACAACACAATGCAATTTTAACTCAGGGCAGTTATCTTTTTTCATTTATTCTCGAGCACCCCACCTGCCCCAGTGCCAGTGCACAGACTGCACCTTCTTTCACTTCTAAAGCTGAAATATATTTCTGACATATAGCACCTGGAGGTGCTCCAGATCAGGATGGATTCCGATGGAGTGCTGCCTCTTCTCATATTTCTCGCTCTCTGCTCAACAACTCCATGTCACGATCATACCTCGACTATAAATCCTTGCCAGAGTCAAGGACAACGCTGTAATTAACATGAAGATTGCGAATGTGCGAGGAAAAAAACAAGAGGGTTATGTGTTTGTGTGTGTGTCGAAGCATCAGGCCAAAATAAGAACTGTCACATAAACAGTCTCTGAGGATGAATAGATTGTCGTAAAATGTGACATACAAAGAATAAACACTCTGCTCAATGCCATCGGTCGTATGCAGCAGCGGCTGGAAATCCTTCACGCTAGTTTATGGCGTTTTGTTCTGCGGGATAATTCTTCCGACATATTGTCATCATTTCTGAAACTCGTCGGCTCATATGTATTTACCAGGCATCGCCCCAGAGCTATAAGAGCTAAAGAATGATGTCCTTTTTTGGGGGGGAAAAATAGGGGAAAAATCTGTAATGTCCTTAAATGGGGTCGATCTGCCTCAGGAAATAAAGGGTGCAGTCTTGCTGGGAAGCATTAGGTTCTTGAAGATTTCATTTTGAGCTGTGTTTTTTTATGGTACATAGTGATTTCAGTGACAAGGCATGCTTACAATGACAGAATAAATGGCTGTTACCCTGCCTGCTGAATCAGCAGTGAAGGCCATTTTATCTTGCTCTAATAGTCTCCAGTTGGGCTGTTTGTATTTTGGTTTCTGTACTCCTTCACCAAGTTCAGCCACAACACTCATGTCCCAAGTTATGATCTTTTCAACATAGTACATTGAATACACACTACAAAACATAGATCATTATATACTACATCTTGTACTCAAGGAGTCATTGAGCATACTATTTAACAGATGTATACCCAGCCTGATGATGATGATGGGCACACAGACAGGGTGTTAAAGGTTTATGGGTTTTTTGATGCTCCAGTGGGATTTGTCTTGATTTATTTGCCTTTACCAAAGGGTAAGTAGAACTGTTACTTTCCAATGTAAAATAACTTATCAAAAGGCATCTGAGAGGCAGATTATCAAAACTCAGTTCCCCAGACGCAACAGAGACATGTGGAAAGCTGTTGCTGCCAAGTTCTGGATCCAGTGGAACTTTCCTAACTGCCTCCTTGATTGATGTCATGACTGAAACACCTAAAAATTCCAGAGGCCCTTCTTCAATTACAAGAACACGTTCTCAGTTGTCCTCAATTCATGTTGAGTACCGTTTTATCTTCATCCTGCTGGGTGACCTGGGTGAAGAATGAGCGCCGGGGTGGGGGGGGCTAGTTGTACTCGAAGACTGCCCTTTATTAGAGTCAGGTGTGCAGGGTTGTGGGCCATACACCATGGTGGGGGATGCTGCATTTCCCCTGAGGACATACCTTATGAGGCCTTTTCCTGGGACCAACATCCCCATTGGAGAAGAATCATTCAAGATGGAATCAAGATTAAACCTGAGCATGTAGTCTCTGTAGTAATGGTATCTTGCATCCTCCACAGCTAGCTGGTATTCAGATAAAAAAAAAGGGCTTGTGGAAACATGGGTGGAAACATGGGAGGCAGAGATGTGTAGGTTGTGCGGGAGAAGCTCGGTGCGTTTTCTCACCTCCCCTGAGGACCAAGTGTCATGGCAGGACCAAATGGTGAAGTGCTCACAAGTGCCTTCCACTTCAGTGAAGCAACTCACAGCTTCAAGGTATTAATTACATATTTGTATATATTACATAGTAACTAGTACAACAGCTATGTATGTACAGATCTATAAATGAACACAGAGAAAAACTGTTAGGCTTATCTTTTGGCTCTAACGCGAACTGTCTTACTTATATAAGAAGGAGGACAACAGGTCATGCAGCAAAAGAAATCTGTAAAAACTTACCATCTGAACCAACAGCTGTAGCCACTTCCTCCCACGCTTTTTTTCTCCTAACGTGTTGTAGTTTCTATTCTGTGGGTCACATTGTTTTTCGACCTCAACAGTGAGCTTGGTGTCATCCATCCTTGAGCAGTTTGGCAACTCAAGTGTCGGCAGCACAAGTGGGGGGGGGGGGTCGTACCCTGGTAGAGCAGTGACGTGGGTGTTGTTTACAGAGACACAGGCTCACAGAGACAGAAGAAAACTACTGGCCTGATACTTTTTAACTTGTTATCATAATTGGCTATATTCATAGCATTGGCTCTATATCATTTACATATCTTTATTTTGAACATCTAAAAACACAAGAAAACAAGTATTAGAATAAAAGCTTTCATTAAATGTTAAGAATGACAAATTGAAAATGGAATAAAAGAGTACAGTTATATGACTTACTATAACAGTGTTCGACACATGCAGATCACAAAATTCCTATTACATGTTCCAGAAATTATTTTACAATTAAAGCTGTCCATATAAACAGCCTGTCCTTGTAGAAACAGATGAGACTCTGATTATCTAGATGACAAGAAGCAGCAGCCATGTTTGACACAGGCTGCGTGAGAAGCGTGTCTCATGCATCCGGTGTGAACGGTCTAACCTGTTAACATGGACAGCAAAATGAAAAGTGGTTTTGATTTTTGCTGCACACACATCCACATTCTCAATTGTATTAGACTTTTATATCTATATAAAAGTCCCTATAGAGAAGTAGTCAGAATCTCTTGAATCATGGATTAAGTTAATCCAGAAACTATGAATGACACTTCCTTAAAAATCCTCACCAGTGCTCTATCTGTTGGCTATGTTTGCTTTAGCTGTACAAATAACATCTTTTTGAAATTCATCTATATGGTCATGTCTCATGAACATCTGCACGTAACATTTCTATTTCTGTAGCTCTGGTTAACATCAGATAGGGGTTCCAATTTCTTGATGATATCTCATCAATAAAGTGTCCAGTGATCACCCTGTGATCACTGCTTGAATAATGTCTACTGCCCCACTGATGCAGACCCCGTATGGTTTGACTTTATAATATGAATCTAAACGCTGTATTAAGCTTGGGCCTGGATTCCGATAGAAACGATCTCTCAGCTGACCTCCGCGGGGATCCGGTATATTCAGCAATTGCCTGATTGTCTATTACAGAGCCAGTCTGAATCCATTTCACACAGTGGTGTGCTGGCCATCTGGCACAGTGGAACCAATCCCGGTAGGCTGCCACATTGTTAGGCCAGTCAGGCGCTTTAGCTTACATTCGCCAAACTTTCCCCTCAACTGGCCCTAATTTCCTATCGATCATCATCAAGTAGTCGGGTTAAAAGTTCCAATTTGTATCTGTCTCTTACACTGTCGTTAAGATGGCAACCATATTTACCACATTCCCTGGTTGTACTTCACTATTATAGTTGGCTTTGGAATATTTTTGATCTATTTATGTTTTGCCATAGGCTATGTCCATAATGTCACAGTTAGAAGGTGGTTGAGAAGTCGGACCCAAAAGCAGACACCAAGACAGGCAAGAGGTTCTAGGCAGGATGAGGAACTACGGGTGAGCTTTATTAACATTGAACAAGTTAATCCAAAAGAAGAATGTAAGAAATGTAAATACCAAAAATGCAAAGTATTTTTGTTTGAACAGTGGCCTTGATTGACCCCTGTTGCATTAACATTCTAGAGATTTGCATCAATAACAGCCATTCATATGGAAATGTTAAAAACTAGGAACTGAAAAATTTCTTTTTCACATTCATCCATGTAAATATAACAACAGAAGTAAAACAACAGTGATGTGTCAGATTGTTATCTACCTTTCAGAAACAGTCAGGATAATTATCTTTGGAAATTCTGTTTGTTTATTCGGACAAACAGAGCAGAATTGTTTTCCATGAATAGTCCCAAGGCTTTCTCAGAATTTCCAAGATAATTATCTTGTTAAATCAAGAGAGCAGAATGTTTTTTTTCTCAACTGAATCCAATATGCTTCCACAGATTTGCATTTTAATGAGCTCATTCGGTTCTTTAACATGCAGGGTACATATTAACTGTTATAAACAATGTGTAAAAAAGTATGCGAGCAAGTATGCTGACAAAATATTTGCAAGTGAATCCATTAATGAGACTCATTAATGACCTCATTAGAACGACTGCTCATGCTAAATATGTCATGTTGAGTATTCTGGCACCTTAGGCAGCTCAGGTGATTTTTTTTATATAAATCTTGTTGCTACTGTCAATGAAATGTCATTATTATTAACACATAATTATTGACACATTCAGCAATCTGACCAGTGCTAGGCTGCAGCTGCCATTAATTTCGATATGATATGAATGGAAATGGCTTGTTTTTTCTTACACTCAGGGAAACCCTGCAGGGGAAATTTGTCATCTCACCAATACTTCAGTGCAATTTCACAGGATTTGCTCATACTGAGGAATATGGATGGTCTGTAACTTTGATTTTGAATTTGAGAGGTTGAAGGCTGTAGTCGTTTGACATTTCATCAATCTCTTCTGGTCCACTTATTGCCCTGGTTTTCAGCATGGGATGGGATCGTTTACTCTCCAGTAATATGGAAATTGTTCTGCTTGCCATACTGTAGGTGTCTCATTCCAGTATTGTTTGTGTCTGTTGCATCGGCTCTGGAAATACATTTCAGCTTTTATTATATATATGTGTGTGTGTGTGTGTGTGTGTGTGTGTGTGTGTGTGTGTGTGTGTGTGTGTGTTCTTTTTTCAAGAGTAAATAGTCAACTTTCTGTGTTTATGTTGGTTTTGGTGGCAGCTTTCAACAACCCTTAGAACAATAAAAAAAGATCATCATAAAATCTAACGTACCTGTATAAATAATAAACTATATGTACGTGTATACACACACAATTATTAAATACATTTTCTTGACAGATTAGGCTAATTGTAATTTGCCTCAATGGAGGCCCATGTAGCCAGTTTGTTGATTCATAACCTCTCAGTCCTCTTCCACGGCCTGCTGGTCCAGCACAGGTTCGCTTCCAGGCCTGTGATGATTAGGCTACCAATGATGTTGTTTGAGCCTGGTCAGTAAAGATTTAACAGTCTGTCCCACATACAACAAATGATACAGATCACAAATAGCATAAACAATATAAGATGTTTATAACATGAGGGATTCTCCAAAAGGTGCTTTGTAGCCAGTGTGCGGGTAAACGTTGACCTTGACTCTCTCATGGTGTGCAGCGGGGATTGTCGTTCCCCTGGAAAAAGACGCCTTAACCAATAAAGCTGAGATGTCCGATGCTGTGGTCCACGAGTGCTTTGTGCCGGTCATGTGCCATCTTGAAGCGTTCCCTGATGACTGAACATAGTGTATATATGGGAAAAGTCTGTTGCTAACAGGATTAGTGTGGGTTGCTCTCAGACAGAAGGTAGGTCAGGTTGGCCGGGGCTACTTATGCCCACCGGCACACCAGCTGTGGGGGCTCAGAGCTATGGATAGTGTTGGAGGATGAGCGAGTACTGCCAGAGTGTTCACCTCTATCATCCTGAGGAATCTCTTGGAGTAATTGCTTTTCCTGAAGCTACTGAAGATGGTGTAGCCTGCTGTAAGTCTTCCTCTAACATGCAGATGTGGTAAAAGTGCAGTATCTGAGACATAACTATACCTTAAATGTGTGTTGTAGGTGATTGCCTTGTGTAAGAAAGCATTTGTGTCTGTTTATTTGGAAAAAAAACTTTTTTAATACATTTTTGTGTCCTTGATAGCTGTGAGTGTTATTGTGGTGTCCAGAAGGTTAACCTGCTGTGGGTTGATGGTGCGTTTTACTCTAATGGACGAGTGATGGTTGTTGAGCATGTCAACAAACGTCTCAAATGACTCCTCACCATGTGGCCACACAGGATGCTGCATCAGAAGACCTGAAATGAGAAATAACTATTTTTATATGCAAAACAGAAACCGTTTCAGTCTAATTCTTAGTTAAATTTGAAAATATTTCAGTGACAACAATTGACATGCTCTCAGTTTCACAGCATCTAGAATTATTACATCAATTGTTAATGTTCCCCTTTAACATTCAGGTGTTTTCACCATACTTAAGAGTACGTCCTTCACAGGCACTCTGACTCTCTCACATTGTCTCCAAGAGAACATTGACGCCCTGCAGCTTTGACAGTGGAGGAGTCTGGATGTTTCCTCCAGTTCTCAAAGATAATCTTCAGATAGCGGTAGGAAAAAAAAAAAAAAAAACAAGCTAAAAGTTTGGATACTAACTCCCTACACTTAGCTGTTTTCAATACAGATATTCATTCAAGTGAAAGAATATTTTTTATTTCATTTAACTACAATGTAAGTTGAGAAAATAACCACATTTATTGTAATGCAGCCTTTTCACTATCATGTCACAGTGTCTCACTTCATACTGTTTGTCAAAAAACAATCATCGTGCTAATGAGCAGACAACCACTATCATAAAAACATTAACACTGATTCGTTATTATGTTTTTGAGCACAATAACTACAGCTGCCTATGAAAAGTTTAATAATGATGCACTTGTCTTGGATCAGTGAAGTGCTGGAGCTCGGCAGTACTGGCTCTAAAGTGATGCCTCACTGTATTGGCGCCCAAACATCCATCATCAAACGTGTATCCAACCGTGCCTTCAGTGGGTTGCACAATTCACTGTTTCTCCGTCCTCACATTATTTTCTGAGATGCAACACATGAACACAAAACAGTTACAGGCCAATAAAAGTTAAACACAGACACACATGTAGAGTCAAGGCTAACTTAACTCTATGAACGCTTGGTAATTAAACCATTAGCTTAACATAGCAGTGTCTGCCATTTGGTAGCTGAAATCCCAAAGTGCAGCAAAACTAAATGTTTAAAGCAATTTCTTTTCACATTAAAAGGCAAAATACAGAGCCAAAATGTAATTCAAAATTGACATGGAGGTGCTACAGCAGGCACCACACTGCCCGTCCTCAGTCCCTATTCAAAATATATAGTGGAGGCTCCAGATTGGGCTTTTGTGGTTGTATCAACTTCCCCTTTGACAGACTGGTCGAACTGTGAGGGGCCGCTTATTATAGTAGCCTCACCAGCTGTATACTGTATGTACGGCGCGTTTTAGGTGAGTTGTTCCACAGTTCCTCGTGTATCTGCGCGTCCACAGTAAATTCCTTACATTTAGCTGTGCAGGGTTTTGAGACTCGACTGGGCATGACCTCTGTGGTGGCCTGAGTAGAAAAAGGGGAGAAGGAGTGGTGGAGAACGAACCCCTCAGGGGTTCTATTGTGGCCTGGCTCCATGGTTAGACCGCTGCATAGGGAGGGTGAGAGCCAGGACATGTACATTGTTCCAAAAATGAAGTTATATGTATATACATACACACACACAGAACACAACTACTTCCGTCCTCAACATCTGGTTGAATGCATCAGTCTCTCTCTCACATTGAGCCATCTGCGCATCCAGCAGTTGGAATAGTCTGAAAGAATCCCAGGCTTCAATTCACTGGCTCTCAAGGAGCCCTTCTATGTGCTCGTCTCTGTTTTGTGAGATCTCCCTCCCCTCGTCCGTCATCTGCATGAAGGAGTCCGCCACTCGTCTTTTTATCTTTCAAAGAGAAATGATTGTTGAAATGCAATCAAACCAAACAACATTTCCCTACAGCTGTACGCAATCAAACATAGTCTTCAAACAAATCTGTAATCATTTGTTTTTTGTTTAGGTAAATAGACATTTTCATTCATGTTCCACTCCAAGGCTTGATGTGGTCTATGCAACGTTTACCACACAAGAATACGGGGGTGGAAGTAATTAATTAGAAATAGTAAATAATACTCTGGGTAGCATTTGAGTAGAACACTTTCAATGTTTGCTCATGTACTATATTAATAGCAGTGGTTTTACTTGTAAATGAGTTCTATTTCATTACTCAATCCACCGCTGGAAGAACATGCTAAGATGGAAACCTACCATCCTTTTATGAATGTTGTTGTGGTTTTTGTCACTTTGTACTTTGTGGGTGATATTTTTCTCTGCTTCCTGCTTGTGTTTTTGTTTTGTGTTCTCAGAGGTGTTCTACAGAGGCTGGGCGTGGCTTCCCTGGATCGGCGTCTGCATTTGGTTCCAACGAACAACCCACCACAAATCGTAACAGTGTTGAGCGACGTTGAGGTGGCAGGTTCTCCTTTGTTTGGCTGCTGGTGCTAGTCACAACCAATAGACGCTTGGCCTTAGTCATGACCATGAGTACAAAACATCATATGTTGTTACACGGTCAGTACACTGACAATTAATGTTTTAAAAAAGTATCCAGTGCTAGTGCATCGTTCCTTTATGTGTCAAAGAAATAAAAAAAATAAATAAAAAAAATCCTCCAACATTTCTAAATTCGTAATCAAAGACAGTATTGAGTATTTTGGTTGGTTAATGAAGATTAACGTACAGTCACATTAGATTTCAAAGATAGCTGGCTAGCCAAGGCACGACCATGTAAACAGTGGCTAACAAATTCAGCCGTTGTTTAGCCTCTATGATGGCTGTATGCATGAAAGCTCTATTAGCTTTTTTAACGTACCACAGCATTCTTGGAGTTTTACATATATCTAAAGACAGACTTTAACCATTCATATTGTTCTCAAAACGTACTGGTCTCTGACTCCTAGTACATTGAATTCAGAAGAAGAGTCTCTTACTCAGTCCTTTGACATCCATTAATCTCAGGCCTTGCGTCAAGCACTGCATCCATCCCATCAAATCCCCAGAATGTTTATCGGTCTGCCTCGCTGATGTTGTTATGATCAACAAGCCTTTTGTAGTGCTGCCTGACATTTTTTATTTACTCACTGCACAGAAGTTAATTGGATCCCTCAGTCCTCTAGCTCGGCTGCCATGTATCTATAGACTTTCTCGTCCCTGGTTCCTCCAGCATGGTTGTCCTGAATGGCCTTCTCGCTGCAGAGGGCGATAAGGGCTTAGATTTATTTTCTGGTACACGAGGTTGCCATTCTTGACTCCCCTTTAATTTCTCTAGAGGCAGTTGAACCTGATTAAGTATTTGTTTTGTCTGGTCATTGCAGCAGAGGCTACTTAAGGGTGTTGCTGGGAAGTCCCTAAATGATGACGAACCCCATATGACATCACTGCTATACACTTGGAAGTGAGCTACCCCTGTGATGGCCCTATTCCAGAGAAAGTCCACTCAACAGTGCAACTACTAATGGAAATGCAAATTGCTGCTGCTCGGTTTTCACTAAGAATGGTCAGTCGTCCTGGGCCCAAAGGTGCTCTTTAAATTATGGGACGCCTACCTTTATTAGACTAAGTGCTACATTTGCATGTAGGATTTCACCAATGTCTTAACAGCAAATGAGGCACATGTGAAGGAGGCTCATGTGCTAATGACATTGCAGCAACCATCTGCACCCACAAGTCTGCACCAACCAACGGCATAAACTGGAGCGCTCGCATCTGAGTCAGTGTTTCACACAAGGAACGTAGCAGCACAGAGAGCCCCTCTCTCCCTGCAGCATGTGAGTATGTGTGACTGACATCTGTGAGGGCAGACTGTCAGACTGTTACCCTAACCCTAGTTAGTCAGCCATGGTGTCATCCATTCAGACAGATTTAAGAAATGTAGGTAGAAAATACTAAAATGGGCCACTCAGGATACGTCCTGCAGATGATTGCTTGGAAAGTGTAAAACTGTGTGGGGCTCAAGACTGAAATCAATACCAACGTTTTTCATGGTTGGCAACGTTTTCGTTACTGTAAAACTTTCCTCAAAATGTTTTAAAGACACACTGCAAGTTTTCAACAGTGCATTCTGAGAAGTATACTTCCCAGAATGTACCATTTGCTTATCATTGTCTTTAGAAACTTCTTTTAATGAGTTGATTGAAATCTGTACAGTATATTGATCCAACTCATCATTTCATACCATGAAGTTCTGAAACTTTTGAAGTAAACTGAAAATAAAAAGTGTCATTTACTTTTTTCTTGAAATAATACAAATAAATATAAAAATGATATGCTGACATTAAGTAAATGAAAAATATAAGTTGATTCCTTGTGACTTCCCATAATGAACAGTGGTCATTTTAAGGGTGTAGTTAATGTATACGTAAGCAAAAACATCTTCATCCTCTCTTCCCAAACCTAACCTGCCTTTATTTTAAAAGTGGAACCATAAGTCGCGTGTTTACTACTTCTGTGTACCTGAGCACTAAATGAAACTGTGTTGTTTTCATTGGTAGATGAGGCCCAATGTGACAGTGACACGGTAGAGCTGCTGTACATATGTCTGTGACCATTTGCTCTCACAGTTTATTCCTGATATGGATTGTGAAAACAAAACAAACATAGTAGTAACACTGTATGAGATTAAAGGACAAATTGTTTTAGCCCAGTCATATCAAACAGTACGTTTACATGACACTCAAGAAAACCAAATTACTGAGTTAGTCCGACTATGATCAGATTTTTAAGTTGCATGCATACACCTTAGTCTGACTAAAATCAGACCGGATCGGATTTCTCATAGTCGGATTAAAACACCGAGATTATTCGACTGATAGTCGCATTACTCCTGCATGTTCACGCTCCATCAGATCGGATCGGATTTTTGCGCAGGCTCAAGATTTCTTTCCCGGGGCCGTGAGCCGGAAGTAGAAGGATGGCGGTGGCAGCCGCTTTCGTCCTCCTGCCATTGTGCATCTAGTTCGTGTAATTATCGGGGTATGACATGCTTTGGCCAGTAATTCGATTCTCTCACTTTCTCACATGTATACTCAGACAATTGCAGTTGTCTGATTGAGTAGCATAGTCGAATTATAGCTGTAATCCGACGAAGCTGTGCATGTAAACGCACTGAAAGACAAAATCAAGTAAGCTGAGTCTCGACGGGGTGCAAGACATCAGACATGCCTGCTCTCAAAGCATGTGTAGTGTTCGTGCAGGACATCAGGAGCATACTGTACACTTGTAACAGTTGCTGTCAGCATGTGTATGACAAGTTGTCAAATGTGTGTGAGTCTGGCTGAGCTGCCCACTTGCCTTGTTTGTCCCCTGCAGACTTATTTAAATCCACTGGCTGTTCTTTCATAGTTCACAGTGGAAAGGACACAGTGCTGACACAGTGTTGATGCGAGTGCTGACAGTCGGGGAGAATTTAAATGTGTCACCCATCAGAGGAGGAGGACAGGGGGAGCCAAAATGGATGCCTCACAAGGCTGGTTTATATGCCTGTTGGATTGTGCAGTCGCTGAGTCATTTGTGATGAAACAAACTTTTTGGTGATACCACTTTCCTTCGACATGGCTTGTGTCCCATGTTTGCCTTTCATCAAATTGGGCTGGCTATATCTCCACATGAAGCAGCCTGGTCTATGTTTGGATTTTCAGTTATCCAAGGCACAATGGACCCAGAGCTGTAAAGAACATTGCCAATTGATATTTAAGTGGCAAAGCAAGCTGAAAGTTTGATTTCGGAGTAAGGCAATTTCCCCTCACAGCTAGCCCTCTGTGTAAAAAAGAAAGAAGAAAGAAAACCAACATTTATGCAGCATGTTATTTGCCTTTTTTATTCAAATTTTCTCTTTGTTAAGTTATCCCATCGAGGTTCATTTAAACAGCTGATTTTCAACGCGAGCCTAATGAGAGTTAGTTTTTGCTTTACTGCAACACATTCAGACTAATCCTCAGTAATATTCTACACACATTTGAAAAACTGGAACGGAGGGTTTTGAAATAAAGCTTTTTTCAACAGCAGTTTAACACAAGCAATCAGGAACTGTAGTTCCCTGATGAACCCTTCGGCCGATGCAAAGTGTGCGAATTTTACAAGAGCAGTACGGTGTGACGTGCGAAGAACTGACAATATGGATTCCCACAGTGTTGGACAGTTGGGAAAGCGTTACAGTAATGGGATTGCTTTTTTTTTTTTTTTTTCAGTAACATGCACCGTAAGAAGTTTGTAATAAGTTAAAGCAGCGTTATGTAATTTTTTCTTTCCTTTTTTTTCTCACAATAACAGCATGTTGATGGTACAGTGTCTTTTAATAGGCTGAATAGTGTCCACCCCTCTCCCACCTGTTTCTGCACTGTGTAACATCAGTGACAGGGGAGGATCACAGCGTTACATGTTTACTTCATGATTTAAGTTTTCAACACATAACGCTGCGATGGGGTAATGAGTTTTGCTTGTACATTACATCTGACGATCTGTTACAGACCAGGGATCTGTATTCATCACAGTGATGTCCCACTCTGAAACTGTAGAGGGTGCCTTATCACACAAAATGCCAATTACTACATAAAGTTGCTTTAATTGCTTATTAAATGTCTCCTTTACCATAGTTCACTACGGTGGCTGCTTTGTTTTTTATGCATGTTATAGGACACATGACACATCCCAGCACATAAGCCATTCCTTTGAGAATTCCCAGGCTTCTCCTGGGATATTTTGGGCCTTAAAATGTTAGATTTCCAGGCAGCTTTTCTAAAATGTGTTTATTATGCATGTTAAAAACTTAAAAATAATAAGCAGTGATTTGTTTTTTTAAAACTGCCCTCAGTTTTCAGATTGTATTACACACCCAACTTGAGTTTTTAATAAAGCTTTCTTTTGCTTATAGACAGAAGTCACAGCATGTTGTCAAGCGCGTTCTGCCAACAAAATGTTTGTTAATAGTAATTCATTAAACGTAATTAAAAAGTACTGAAATCAGGTGTTTTAAGAAGAACAAAACATGCAGTTGTGTTGTAGTCATGAAAAGTATGAGGCCAAAGTAATCCATACAGTGAAGCGTTCGTCCATCTGTACCCGGGAGGCTGGAGCTCTGTACAGGTCCTACACAATCTCAGTAGTCTGTTGTTGTGTGTGTGTCTCTGTGCTGATGTGCATGCATGAAAATTCATAAGTCAAACTTTGTCTTCCTGTCTATCCTCATAATTAATTAGAAGTCTTATAATTACAGAACCAGCAGCTCATGATCCCATGTGCATGAGTGCAACCGTCAGTTTCACCCACTTAATTACACACACACACACACACACAAACACACAGTGAGAGCTGGCACTGCCGAGGGTTACAGAACACTCATTTGAAGGACTGAGCTGATAAAATCAGTCACCTTCAAGTTTTATTTTGTGTGTTTTGTGTTTGTGTGCACGTTTGTGAGTGTGTGTGTGTGTGTGTGTGTGTGTGTGTGTGTGTGTGTGTGTGTGTGTGTGTGTGTGTGTGTGTCTGATGTGATAGATTTCAGGACCTGAAGTGCCAGAATCAGACGGTCAATACATTTCCTATCAGACGATGACGTACTCTCTCCATCCCTCTCCCTCCCTGACTCTGCACTGATATCAAATATACTACGTAGCTTGGGAACCTCAGCTGAATTTTGGGTAATTTAGAAGCTAATACAGCATAAGCGGGTGTTTTGTTTAAAATCACATTTTTCTGCTAGTTTCCAAATGAAAATGTAGGATAGAAAAGTGGAGGTTACAGGCTTGGACACATTTAAGAATGGCACAGTGGAGCAGAATAAAAACTGTAATGGTAATTTCAGGAGGGCAAGGAACAGAAACACCCACTACTGACATTATATTCACAAGAATGTACAGTTAAAGTGATAGTTTGGGCCTTTTGAACAGGAGCTGTATGAGGTACTTAATCCTAGTCAGTGCATTACCTGCAGTAGATGGCCAGGGGGTGGACATGAAATGTAAGTGGTAGAACTTAAAGCTGCTTTAAAAGAAATATCCCTGCCCACTTCATCCAGTCTGGACAGAGAACTTCATAAAGAGGCTGAGAGGAGGGAAGTCTTCTAGAGGAGAGAGAGGAGGAAGGGGATTGCTAACTGATGAGGGCAGATTTGAAGTAAAACAATGTTTCTGTTGCCAGTTTCACTGATTGTGTTGCAGTGTTCGGTGAAATGCTCCTGAGAGGTGCATTTGCTGCGTACACTTCATGTTAATACTGTAGGAGTGATCCATTTTATCATTCGTTTTACTGACATTAAAGTCTTTTACTTCCATGCTGATGATCTTTTTGTTTGATCCTGAACTGTAAGTGTTGAGCCCTTTGTGAAGTCTGTTCAATATGAGCTCTGTGGTGAAACCCATTACCGTGATGATGGGTTACAGGTGCACGTACAGGTGCTATAAATAGCCACATAACAGTCACATGTAGTGACAGCTGCGCTCAAGAACACCCAGTTGTACTTCTCTTCTTTTCCATTCTTCTCATTGGCAAGTCTAATGAGTGCTGAAGTATTATCCCAACTGATCTGACGGCTGTTTCTACATCCACTATGAGTGGCAGTGAAGCTTTTATGGTAGAATCAGGAGCACACACAGTTTAACAAATCTGACCAAAAGGACATATATGCATATTTCTGTATTTAAGCATACACGCACTCTAAGTCATGAATCTACCCCTAATATCCCTAATGAAAGTAGGCCTATTACACATTTAGGAAACAGTGCGTAGTCGCTCCTCATATTTAATGTGATTTTCACTTTGAATTCACGTCCGGGAGAAGATCGATGGGTTTCAGTTTGATATAATTAGTCATGCTCTTTTGTGGCGCACTGTTGTTTTCTGATCACCAACCAAGTCAAATCTCAAATTGTAGACAAACGCACTGACCAAATGAAACCGAAGGAAAACAAAATCCAAGTACAGTGCTTCTGATTACATATTTCCCCTGCTCTCAGAACTGTGTTACATCACTCCGTCCTGCCGGCACTCTCAAATTCATTTAGCCTCTCCTTTCTTTTCCTTTCAAATCAAGTGTCATTTGCTAAATCAGATATGCCCTCTTCCTCTTCTTCCTTTCATTTTTCCATTCTTTGATTGATTGTCTGTCTCATCGTTGCGACATCTCCTCTCGCTGCGAGTTTCCGGCAGGATGGGGGACTTGATTTTCCTTTTACACTTTGGCAGCATCAATTCTCCTCTCCGGTGAGATGATGCGAGAGTAATTGCACATTTTCTTTTTCTCTGTCTGTGAATGTAATGCTTGGTTGGAATAGCCAATAGGTAGCAAGGAAGGTTGATTGCCCTGAATCTCTTCAGACAAGTCCCTGTTATATAATAGTTCCGCTGATCAACAGTCGGAGAAACATAATTTCTTGAGAGATAGACAGACAGCAGGAAATCCACAGAGCACACAAACTATGACAGGATTTTCAGGTTTTAGTGAATGCCAACCATTTTCAGAGCACAGCGTGAGGTTTTGAGTTGACTTTGTAGGAGGCGGGTAAATGGCTTCGACAATGTCCTTCATTAAACATGGTCACAGCTGTTGCCTTTATATTTTTCTCAAATTAATATATTAAAATTAAAATATTAATCACTTTTTTATTGTTCAAAGTTCAAAGAATGTGACTTATAGTGACGAATAGACAGGAGCGATTAACAAATGAAAAGTGGAACAGGGAAAAGGGCAGGAAAAGGACAAAGTGAGGAAGTGCAAAGCAAAACCTGACACATGAGGACAGAACTTCAAAATAAAACAGGAAACAGCTCACCCAAAAACTCAAACTAATGTTAAGAACTGGAGTCTGCTAACATAAATTAATGCTCCACTTCCAGTACGATGTTTCACAAGTTCCACAGAGTCGCTTTAACACAACAAAAGAAAAACCCGAACAAAATCAGTCAATTTAGCTAGGCTAGATTTACACTGAAGCCACACACCTGGGAATGAGACTACCTGTGTTTCTCCAGAAAAACTCACCCCATCTTTACTGTGATGTAAGTATAAATGGACACTCACATAAAGTCAGGGGGACTCACAAGAGACACATCGTGACTTTAAAGGAACATTTCACCCAAACTCAGTCATCATGTCCTCTCCCTGTATTCCACAAAACATTTCTGGATTTTCACCCATAAACAGACTTGCAGCGTTTCTCCTGAATAGCTGAAGTGGATGAGGACTTTTGTTGAGTGCAAAAAAAAAAATTTAAAAACAAAAGAAGAAAAACCACAAAACATAAAATGGCTCAATACAGCTTGTCTGGACTAATCCAGCTCCACTATTCCCAACTGATATAAAATATGTGATTTACCCCCTTTATAAGCTAAAATCCTAACCATAGATGCTATGTCGCTTGAAGTGGGTGCAAAAGCTAGACCCTGTGTGTAGTCCATGAGCTGTGAGATGAAAGCTTGTGATCTCTGCACATTCTAAAGTTTACATTTTAACAGAAGCTTGCGTCACCCACGAAACAAAGAGCTCTACTGAGGTTGCAGCAACAAGTGCCTCTGTCGGATTTCATGACTGTCTCTGATCTATTATTTAACCATTGTAGCTTCTATATATATATATATATATATATATATGTATGTTATGTTCTTTTCCAAGAGGCTTTGATGCAGGAACAAAGAAAAGCATGTTCTTCCTCATGGGAAGTCACCAATGCATGACTTCCCACAGACTATCACTACATGACCCAGACAGGCTACAACTCTGGCTAATCGCTTCTCGTCCTGACCGTAACACCTCTGTTGAGTCCCTCCGTGCGTTCCGGGTTTGTGGTGAGCACTTTTTTAGCCATAAAAAAAATGCATGTCCAAGAGGCACATGTTTGAGTTAGTACACCCACTTCAGGCTGGGTGGGTGCTAATGCTTTCAGCTTTGTGGCTAGAGTGAAATTTGCAGCTTCAAAATTGTGTAAATAACAGCTTTTTAATTTGAAGTCTTTCAGTTTGGGATCTCAGGACCTTCAGAAACTTGGATTAGATGGGACGAACCAGATGGAGCCATTTTATGTTTTTTGGCACCAGTGATATACTCTGCAGATCTAACTGTCTGTTTTAATCTGTTTCCGTCCTGTTTCGTGGCTGATCCAAACCAGACAGTGATGGATGAACAGAGAACAGACCTGGTGATTGCACTTCCTGGGTTTGCAGAGGAGGTAAATCATCTGTTGGACCTTTTTGATGATTCGGACTATGTTGAACACCTCGAAATGGATCCCAGAAACCTGAAGGCTTCCACAGTTGACACAGGGCTGCAGATTGTAGTGATGGGGGGCAGAGTGTGTGTGTGTGTGTGTGTGTGTGTGTGTGTGTGTGTGTGTGTGTGTGTGTGTGTGTGTGTGTGTGTGTGTGTGTGTGTGTGTGAGCCATTTTCACAATTTTGAGATTGTTGTTTCTGTCCCTGGAGAGTGGAGGTGTAGCTGGATGTGGTCAGTCCAACAATGACTTTGCAATCCACCAACCTGCAGGGGGGCTTTGATATCCTTCAAGTGGGTCAACAAAAGTCTCTGTCTTCACACAGTTTATCAAGTTTCCTCTCACTCAGTGACTCTCACAATTACCCAATTTGTAGAGGGAGTTTGTGGATATTGCAGGTGCTACTTCAATCGTAAGGTAAAACAGAAAGTGTTTTCACGAACATGTGCTGTGAACACGTTATTCACAGTGAGCCAAATGTAAATCAGACAGCACGTAATCCAAATTGCCTGTTGTTGTAGCTTCTTCTTCTTCTTGTTTCACAGAAGACATTTGGTGGCCCAACATTTGTGCTCAGAGTGATCAGATCTCAAATGTGTCCTCAATGCGTCTTTGGGGCCGTTGAGTCCTGTAGTTCAAGCTGTCACCTTGTAATCAGATCACTTCGGGAATGATAGCATGTCCGATGAATTCTACTTTGGTTCTCCACCAGTGCGGTGGTATGGTTTCCTGTATCTGATGATGTCATGGTGTGTAGTCTTTTATTGTTATATCATGTATTATTTATCTGACACTTTGTGTTTTGTTGTATACAGCCGTGAAAGTGTGATTTTTATGGAGCACCGTCACGGTTAGAAGTGTCCTCTGTCTCCAATAAAGACAAAAAATACCCCCAAATACTTCCTGGCTTCAGTTGTTCCTGTCAGCAGTGATGATCACTGTGGCTTGCTGTTATGGAGGCAGTACCGTTGTGGGGTAGAGTTTGGTTGATGTACGGTGGAACTGAGACTGGCACAGCAGCATGCTGAGCGGGGGGTAGAGAGACACTGCAGATCAGTGAGCATCGGTTTCTCACGGGCTGCTGGAGGGGCTGGAATGGGGTTGCTCATGGCTCACACTTTTCCATTTTCCATTACAGTCGGGTTGACAGGAGATGATAGCTAACATTTGCTGGTTGTCAGGGTAATCACACCGGTGAGTGTGCAGGTGCACAGCAATCAGATACAGAAGCTTACCAATACATGTACAAGCATGTGGTCATTTTCAGTTTGTCTTTTTGTCTTTGTGTGTGTGGTACTGTGAGAAGCACATTCAAGTAGCTCCTTGTTCTAAAAGGGAAGCAAAATGATTCATAGCAGCTGATGATCGGTAGTTAGTAGAGCTGAAAATATTCAGTCATTTCACTTTTTGCACAGGCCGATACAAAAGTTGCCACGGTCACATTGTTCAAACCACTTAAGTTGTTCGGCGTATCATCGTGACATGTTTACATTGGATTAAACAAGCTAATATTTGTTCCCGCAATGATTAGTTGCTTCCTAACATTTCTGAGCATGCGAAACAGAAGCATTATTACTAAAGTGTTTCAGGTAAAAAAAAAAACAACAACAAAAAAACATGACATTTTCAGCAGACTCCTTGGAATGTGCCACCACAAAAATCGATGAGGCCTCATTGTGTTTCCATGTTGTCACTCTTTCAGTCGTACATTTGTTGTGGATGTTTTCCTGTTTTGCTGCTCTTAAACAATTGATCGGTTTATCCAGCTGAGATCTTGCCGCTAGCGAGCGGAGAGAGTGAGCGGAAAAAAGAGAGAGACAGCTCCTTGAAAAGGAAAACTGTAGGTGAACTGTTGAACTTCATTCATTCAGTCTGTATTTCTACTGCATGTCATATGCTTTGATACTGTGGAAACAAACGCCGTAGGATGGTCACGATGTGGTTTGGATACGTATAGCATGAAGAAAACTTGTTCCCTGATAAGCTTATGATGAACTCAAGGAGCAGGAGGCCAATCAGGTCTGGTTTCTTGATTTGTTGTATAATACTGCTACTACTAATAATAACACTACAATACAACAGTATCAGCACCTTGGAGAGCACCATGGTGCCTAGTTCTTGTCCTCAGTTATGACAAATTTTACGAACATAATGCATAAAGTCTGTGCACTGGTTCTGGTGCTTGATCAGTAGAGCCCAACCAACATATTGATTTGCTGATATTATCACAGATACTGTATATCTGCATGAGCGTCTGTACCATCGGGTATTTGCCAATATGTAAACTTTCTTGAGAGTTTCTGATGCAGAATGATACCTAGGGTCTTTTATAATTATCAAATGTTCACTGATACTATTTCAGCCAACAAAATTATTTTAAAACTGTATCCTGCCTCAGTCACAGAATGTTGTCACAAGTGTTTGACCAGTTCAAGGATTATTGCAAAACCTGTGTGTAAATGGACTGATTTGTTGATATCAGAACTGTTTACTCTCTAATATTATTATCCGTAACAACAATTTGAAAGAGTAGCTATATATATATATATATATATATATATATATATATATATATATATATATATATATATATATATATGTGTATAAACAAAACACTTTTACACTCTTTTACACATTTACTGTTTGTTGACCCTATACATTGTTGACTTTAAACTAGCATAATGTTAGCTGACTGGCTAAGGGTAGGGTTCATTGAGCTGAGCGGACTGGTTTATCTTCCAAGTCATTTCTAAGGTTGGTCCTATGTACTGGAGTTGCTGAACGACGATTCCATTGCGATTCCATTGCACAAGAACCTTGTGGGTTCGTAACGATTGTTCAGGCTGTCACTCAAACTCTCAACTGTTGCTAAGGAAAGGAAGTTATGGCTTGTGGAAAGATTTTGCTCCCAAAACTCATTAAAACATCAATTAATGAACTTAATGTTTTTTTTCTTGGGCAAGCGACCGTGCTATAAGCAGGATAATGCCCTTCGAGGTGTCCATTATCCAGGAAAAATGGACGGCGTGGAGGCCAAAGCCCTCAGACGTGCAGTCCATTCATTCCAGATAATGAAACCTCGAAGGCCTTTATCCCTTACATATAGAATGGAGGGAGTGTATTTGAC
This sequence comes from Acanthopagrus latus, assembly GCF_904848185.1. Classification (NCBI taxonomy): domain Eukaryota; kingdom Metazoa; phylum Chordata; class Actinopteri; order Spariformes; family Sparidae; genus Acanthopagrus; species Acanthopagrus latus. The sequence goes on along the minus strand of NC_051046.1, from coordinate 25,338,284 downwards.
AGTTCTCAGCCTGCTAGTTTATATTCACAGTATATAAAGATTATCTTATTATGACTGTGGATATTATGGGTTGTATTATTTAGCGTTTGGCATGTGCTCTGTAGGTTAATTACCGTAGTCCTTGTTGTCATTGTCTCAGAGTCATCGCTCAATTCTATTTTACAGTTGTGGTTGTTTATTTATTTGATTTATGAGTTTCATCACAGTGATTAAAGTGATAGGGGGCAGTGTGTGTGTGTGTGTGTGTGTGTGTGTGTGTGTGTGTGTGTGTGTGTGTGTGTGTGTGTGTGTGTGTGTGTGTGTGTGCGTGCGTGCGTGTGTGTGTGTGTGTGTGTGATGGTTGCCTGTCGGTGATGTGAGAGAACAGCAATAAAAGAGGCAAAAGAAGAGTTCTAGGAGTGACAGAGGTAGAAAAGACAGATGGAGAGAGAGAGGGAGGGAGAGTTTTATAGTTAACTCAGTCAACCTTTGGATGAGGCTCTAAAGTGCTTCTCCTCTGACTCATAACGGCTGCCAGTGTCAGAGCCTGGGGAACCAAACAAAGAACTCTTAGGTGTCTCACTGAGACAAAAAAAAGAAAAGAGTTGTGTATTCACGTGCATGTGAGAGGGACAGATAGAGAGATACAGTGGAGGGAGAGGAAAAATTAGTTTCTCACAAAGCACGAGGACTGGAGGGAGGAGGCTGAGCTTGGATTAGACGGTTTGTCTGTGGGGAGAGGGTGAGGAGAGGTAAGGTAATGCCAGCGGGGGAACCTGAGCTGAGCTCAGCCAATTGTGACACATTCGAGAATGAAATCCATTATCCTGAATACCGTCATGCAAATGAGGGACGGGTCACCTGAGGCCCTCGGAGGCGTACATTTGAGATTCTGCATTCGAGAGACGTGGCTCGACTTTCCCCGATGGGTCTGCTCGGGGCGTAATTCATTGAAGAGTGTGTTAACAAGGGGCTGTGGCCACATTTCCCCCCCAAACCTTTCTCTCGAGAGAAGAATACATTATGATAATATTATAATACATGTCTTTTGTTGTTTTACACGTGTAAATCTATCATGGCGTTTAATCAGCATCCTATCTGCCACACCTGTCAGGTGGATGATGATCTTGATAAAGGAGAAAGGCTCAATACCACAGATTTGAACAGATCATGCTCAAAATCTGACAGAAACAGTTCTCTCGTATGAATAAAAATGTCTTACATCTCATACTTTAAATTCCCATTTGCAAGAAAAGTTGATTTAAGGCTCGTTCCCAGCTCGTTATATACTGATGATGTCATGGCGACGCAGAGAAGGTAGACCCAAATGCATGAGACGGCAGGCAGGAAATGCATTGGATGAGGTTTAATATGATCACGGAAATACCAGGAACAGGCAAACAAAGGAGGAACATCAGGGAAACTGAACAGCAGGATAACAGAGACTGAACAGACGGACCAACAAAGACTGAAGGAACAACACAGCCTTCGATACAAACCAAACCAAACAAGGGGATGAGATGCAGGTGGAATGAGCCGGAGAAACACAGGTGAGGGAAATAAACGGAAAAAAAGAAAACGCTGGAGGAGGGAAGGGCTGATGAGGGAGCTGCAGCGCAGGTGTGGAGGGAAGGCGGAACTCGGGGAACAGAACTGGGCTGATCAAACAGATACAAGACAGGTGTGGAGGGAAAATCAGGCTGGGGAAGTAAAACAGGAAGGGGGAAAGAGAAAACAATGTAAACCTCAAAACCTAGAAAACAAATGACAGGACCATGACGGGATGCTTTGGGGTGGAAGGTCTGGACTGTTTGAACTTTAAAATCCTGGGTCGACATATTGATACTTCAGGTACTAAACCCAGGATCAGCAGGTGATATGTTAGAAGGAACATTAACCATACAGTAAAATATCAAAGTATATCAGTATCTGATTCCCTCCCTTCCAGCCCAGGAGTGGAGAGGCGGAGCAGGGCTAATGTTCCTGTCCATTTCCACAGATTCCCAGCAGCGGTACCTCCGGTGTGGTTATGAGCTCCACCGAGCACAATTCTATTCACAGCCGATGATGCAAACAGTGAAGGATTAAACTGGGGTGGTGTGAACCTTAGACACGCACTGCCTCCTGGTGAAGCACACGGCGGCCAGGTGAAAAGAAGCAGCTGGGGGTTCGGTGCGTCATGGAGGCAGCACATTGTGTCTGCAAGGTCGCTAGTTAAGCTGGCAGTGGCAATGCATCCTGTTTGATTGCTGTAGGCTGGATTTACTCTTTACTGCTTGTGTTTGAAGACCTAATGTTTCATTTTTCTAAAGGTCTAGAGATGAGGACGACAGTAAAGTATCATTACCTAACTTTACAGTAACTATATGCTCCTTGGCTGTAAGAGTAACACTTTGGCAGCACTGTAACTAGTAAATAAGTAAATGCAACGTGAGAGTGTTTGCAGCATGTGTTCGACAATTCAGTTTTTATATATTTGGAAATGCTACGAAAATGGCATCACCTTCAAAACTGAAGATGATAAGCAGTGTTTTTACGACAGCCAAACCAATTTCACATAAACACAAATCAAATCAGACCCTTATGGGTCCAGCAAACAGTGTGTTCCAACGTTGAGATTAAAGGGGCACTATGTAATTTTGGAGAAGAAATTCAAACTCAGAACTGAATATTTACGATATTAATGAGGTAATAATACACATTCAGAAATGTTCATTTTTTTCCATAAGCGAATAAACAATGTGACCTCAGAGGAAAATAAGGTCACAGACCACACACAGACACAGAACACTGTTTGAAGCTAGAGAGGTTGCAGGGTCCACCACATATAAACAAAGTAAAACAGTATGAAATCTTGTCGTGATTTAAAGTAAATTAGTTTTATTCTGCCATGAAAACTTAAACTTAGACTTTTTATCATTTGTTCAGTTGTTTCGGAATGAGGTTGTGTTTCATCTAAAGGTTGAACTTTTTCTTCATCAACTAAAATGAAATTCATGTTGGTTAGAGTGACCTTTGTGCTGCTGGCATACCGTAAATTACCAAATAATAGTGCGGCGGAGGAAACTATTCAGCCGACCAGCACTCGCGGCAAAACCTCATCTCTGCTGTCACTCACGGTGGCGTACATTTGTTTGGCCATCGCCCTGATCATTTTGCGGGACACTCTCTCGTGGCTTGCCCGTTCGCTGATAACTCATTCCCACATGTTTATCTCAGGCTCCTCGCTAGCCTTCTTCCTGAAGCTCAGTTTGATTTTTTCACCTTTTTCTCTCACTCTCTTGGGGTCGACAGAGAAACGTCTAGCGGCGGCTTCTCCCGAGTTTTCCTCTGCATATTTTGTGACAGAAAGTTTAAATTTCAAGTACACTCTGAAATTACACCTCTTTTTACTTAACAGGTCTTAAAAACTGTGAAACAAATTGTCTTTTTTTTTTTTTTGTTAAAGATTGTTCATTTCTGTTATACTTTTTGATGTATCCTAATGTAAAAAAGTCGCTCTGAACATTAGTAAAATTGTAATGGTGTGTTTATCTCATCATCCTAAATAAGACAAATACAGTGACAATAGGAAAACAACATCTCCCTGGACCTCTGGTGCAGATGGAAGAGACGATCCATTGTAGGTTTTTTATAGAATGTGTTGCTTTATGTTGCTGATAGATGAGCCGGGTGGGTGGATACTCCACTGTATCTAATTAAAGTGACATACAGTAAAAAAAGAATGTTGCATCTCTCTCTCTCTTCATTCTCTGTGGGAATGAAGCTGTACTATAACACAAGCCCTGTTCACTTTATCAGATTTCCCCTCAATGTTTTGGCAGCTGACTAGAGAACAAGATTAAGATTTCCTGACAATATATTTCGAAATTCCCTCTTTTTTTGTCATAAATGTGTCTGTGTATGGGGATCTATGCAGCAGGCACCATATTTTGGCATGCAGAAAAGCTTCTCTGTCAGAACCAGAGAATTACTTATTTTAGCTGCCAACTGTCAAAGTAAGTCTTATATAGGACTCTTGGCAGGGTGTTACTTCACCAACATAGTGTATTTGAAAACACATGTATCACTAGACTGACATAGATTTCAAAGGATCTTCTGCTCCACAGTTGTGCCTTTAAACAACAGCATATGGAGCATTAAGAAAGCATGGTTCCCTTGACATTGTAAAGATTAGAAAACTGTGCTAAAAACACTTAAAATAAATTGGATGGACCAGCAGGAATCAGCAACAGTTTAGTGTTTCTGTCAGTCCCCAGGCTGGGCTGCGGATGCATTGTGGTAGAGTCTTTGCAGGACTGGTTGAATAAGGTGACAGCTCTTGGGAGGAAGTAGATTACAGTCCTGTTGCATCTCCCAGGTGGAAGCCTCTTGAACAGATTTCCTAGGTGTGCTGTGACAGCAATCCTGCGAGCCATCAGCATAGTGCAGCTTCTTCATGGAGACCATTTGACAGCCAATCACCTGCTCAGCAGTGCAGACAATATGGCCAAGCTTAGCTTTGGCTCGCAAAGAGGCAGGGAACCAGCCTTTGACGGAGGATGCCGCCGTCTCAATAGAAGTGCAAGGAAAAGTTGGACTCGTACTGCCTGGTAAGTCCTAGCTTCAGCCACCTGAGAGAGAAGATGCCAAAGTGGGCTGCTTCTTGATCGTTATCATATTAATGGTGTTGAAACAATCAGAGGTGAAATAAACAGTTTACAGCAGACTGACTGTGTTTTCCGGGGCCGGAACTACACACTCATTCACATACACACAACAACAACTGCACTGCCATAAGAATATGCTCACTAACTGATTCCAGTATATATTTTCGCGTATCTATTTATATTTTGGTTTACAACTGGTTGCAATTGTTATGTATTTATAGGAAAATGAGTTTCAACTTATACAGAAGCAGTGTAACAGTATTGTTATATAAATAGAAAACTTACATTTACAGAGGCTTCCTGACATTTGATGAGGTGAAACAACTGAAACATTCTTTCCCAAACATTGATGTTAAAGTTGTTTATGTATAAAAATACATGAATATATAAATGTATTAACATTGAAAGATTTTTGAAAGATTTTTAAAAATATATTTTCCAATGTTATTTTATAAAGGCACCTGGTGTCCTTTTCTTCTCTGTCTGGCACCCCTAGTGGCAAGATCTGACCAAGAGAACCATAATTAAAAAATGAACCCAAATGAAATTCATGTTGGTAAGAGCGGCCTTTGTGCTGCTGTCATATGATATGTAGACCCAACCATACACTACACTCTCCTCCCTCCCAGAAAAAAGGCTTCTGAGGGATGAACAATGTCAGCTGACACCTGTTTTACTGTCTTATTGAGAGAGAATGGTCACTTTTCATGGGATCCCCAAAATGTGTCAGATGTATATCAATGGGTCATTTTAAACTTTTTAAACCTGTTGGAGAGGACATGCCAAACAAGCCTTATGCCGATATTTAATAATAGCCAGAAGGTTTGGTAAAGAGTAACTTTAGTGAAGTTTAAGCAATATCATTTAGATCAACAATAGGTCAGATGAGTAACATGGGAATTCCACTTGTTGCATCTACATTGTGGAGTGGCTCTGCTATGATTTTGCTCGGTGCTCCATCATCCGTCAAACTCCACCGGCTGCATTTTGAGTGCAGCACGGGACAGAACTGCCGGACAGCTGGAGTTGTGAGACCAAGGATTTCCCATGATAATTACAGAATCATGCGTGATAAACACAACAACAAACTGACAAAAGTTTAGAGTTGCCAACTGAAGGATTAGAAGAAGTGGTTGAACGTGTCTCTTTTTTTTTTTTGACATTTTTAGTATGAAAATTAACCAGATTAAATTTTGTTGTTTCGGTCTCTGACTGCCTGTCTGCTCTGTGTTGAATTTGGCTGCATGGATGCGCTGTGCCCTGGCATCTGGCAGAAATAGAAGCCCTGTGTATCTGTTGTGGAACTGTCTGGACTGCCAGAGCTGCAACAGAGTAAATACACAACACGGCGAATCAGAGACAGACTAAACACATATCTGGTGGAATTTAGGGCTAAGTGTAGTGTGAAAGGAATCAGTCTTAGTTATGAGTCAAGAGACAATTATCATGTTCCCATCGGCCCAGTGTAGCATCTTTCAGTTCTTTGTTTTGATCTAACAACTTTACAGTTTTGTTAGCTTGCCAGGATTGTTTCAAGCAGCAGGCGCCTGGTTGGAGAGGAAAAAACAACTGTATGCTACCTTGCCAAATACAAAGTTTAGTGACTAGCTGGTAAACAACAGAGACTTTAGCAGATAAGAACAAGCAGGACGAAGGACCGAATATTTTACACAGGAATTCTTGGATAACAATGCTGAAAGAAGAGTGAATATTAAACATTCATCAGAGAGAACAGCTCCATAAAAATGCTAATGTCGCTGTGTGCTCTGAGAGTGCAATTAGGCCGTTTACTGCTAACGTATTTGCTATCTCAACTTTAGAATATAATAAGCCAATGCTGTGTTTACAGCCTGTTGTGCTGCCTCCAACCATATATGTGAATGGTTTCAGATAAAGCAACTAAAACTACCTGGTTACAAATACAGAACCACTGTCATGGTTACAAAGACAGAAACCAATGTGAATGTTGGTAAGAGCCATGACCACCGTTGTCAAAGTCAAATAATTTTTAGGCTTGACCATCTACTTTGACTTTGTCTTGTGATGTTTAACCACTTCAGACTTTGTGAGAGAGGGCAGTCATTAGTCACTTGACCCCTTAAGATAAGGTTCTTATGGCCGTTAAAGGTGGAATTTGTATAAAGAAGGCAAGAATTTGTCTGATCACATATCGTACAATGTAGTGAAACTGGCACTCTGTATTTAACCCATTCTGAGGGCCAAATCTCATCTTTTGTTGAACGGCACTGACAGAAGAATCAACCTTATTGCGCATTGATGTCTTCAACCAATGTTTCGCGGAAACCAGCGTACCCCCAGAAAGCATGGGGAGAACATGCTCTCTGCAGAGAAAGGTCCTGCCCCAGTGGGATTTGAAGGCAGGACCTTCTAGCTGTGAGTCAACAGTGCAAACCACTGCACCACCACGCTGCATAAACTTTGAAGGTACTGCTGTAAATATAGCCAGCAGAGCTACTGAAAACTGCTGCTTTTTGCCAGCTGTCCTCGGTTGTAGTTAGTTACCGTATCTACTGTAATTGGCTCACGGCTCAATTAGTTGTGGAGCTAGTCACAGATGTTGCCAGGAACGGGACCTTGGATCACGAGGGAGTCACCTCAACCAGGTTTCAGCCAAAGGGATTTAGAGTTTAAGGGGCAGTTAAGCTCGTTATTGTTCAGCAAAAGAGAGAAAACTTGAACAGGTTTAAAAAAAAGCCGCTGCTTCGGTGCCAGCTTTTGTACAAGGGCTATGGGCCACCCCAACAGTTAATGGTTTTCTGAAACAGAAACAAATGCTGTTTAAAGCTGCTGAACAAATGACTAATGCTGTTGTTTTTGCCGTCCTTGGCCCAAAGAATCACGAGTCACGAGTGCCTAACTAAGCTGCTAATCTCAAGAGCAGAGGGGTCTGACTTATTTTAGAAAAACAGATGTCATCGTATTTGGAGTTAAGAACGTGTTTAATGCCGATGTTAAATGTTTAGCAACGGGTGCTGGTACTGTTCAGGTATGAGCTCGGAGAAGAAGAGGTGTTGGGAATGAAAAGGGAGCCAGAAAAAAAAGGAAAAAAAAGTCCCTGTGGTGCACTGCCCTAAAGCATCCTAATTCCAAATCTCTATTTTTTGCTCTCAGCTGTCAAAGTATGCAGAGATGATGTGGCAACCAGCTAATGGAGGGCTACGAGGCTTGTCGTACAGTCTGGCTGCTCACTTCTGTTGCACAACAGTTGAGACAGAGTGGTGATGACAGCAGTACCAGTGGATGCCTGATTCATAATAGGTGGAAAGCAATGATGGCCACCACTGTGCTGCGAGTCACACTACATCCACTGTGGCCAGCACATCAGAGCAGATTTAGAGGCGAGGATGAATGGGCAGAGGAGGGGAATAGGTAAGCAGGCTGCAGCTTTAGTGTGAGAAGCATGAAGGATGACACACGCACACACTAATGCAGATTCAGAAAGCTATAATGCCTTGATCCCACATGCCGTCCCCGCACGTACACACAGACAATGTATATACATCCACATTCAGGGCATGACAGGCGTGAAAGCCAGCTGTCTGCTTCTAATGGGTTCTAGTGGAATAAAGCTTTCCTGCACAACAGTGCCACAGGAGGGGGAAAGGAAGAGACTCAGGGAGGAAGGTGAGGCTGAGTGTGAGGAAAATGGTAGCCACGGTAGCACTTACTTTGAGGTTGAATCTTGGGAATTTTAATGTGGGTATTTACTGGAAACTCATAGCAGAATTCACAGACAAACCCACAGTGACCAGTATTTTTAGAACTTCTAGCAGCTGAACTCCAGGGATAGAAAACGTACACCGTTTTGTTGATCCACTATTTAGGTTTGCATTTCTTCCCAGAGCTTGAATGGATGGCCATGTAATGCTGCACAGATATTCATGGTCCACAGATGATGCACCCTACCGACCGTGACGATCCCCAGGCCTTCACTCGTTATACAATGGAACTTTCATTTATTTATGACTCTGCAGCATCAGTCTTTAACAGGGGCCCACGACTCCTCGGGGGACCTCAGAGTTACTCCCAAGGGAGGTCATCAAATCATTGTTTAATATGGTTTGAGAGTTTTAAGTTTTGAACAGTGAAGTGTCACACATTTAATCAACATATTATTAGAAAAGATTAAATAAACAGACACTTGATTTTCATACCAGTCATGACGCATGATCTGTTGTGCTCTGTCAAGAAAACAAGACAGCAAGCTAACCTAGCCTTATATTCAATCACTGTGCGCCACCTATCCATACTGGTTAGTATCACTGAAACATATTGTTGTTGTTGTTGTCTGTATTATTATCAATGTATATGGACAGTCTGTCAGCCGAGGGGTTGTTCAGTGAAATGCAAGTTCTCATCGCTTTAAGCTTCTCACAAAACAAACATTCTATAAATGGTTGAATTATACAGCATTAAGCTGTAAAACATTATTAATGGTGGAGTGTCAAAGATGAGTTCAGGGTCTCACAGCTTTCAGAAAAAAACCTGCTCTGTAGTCTGGTGTTTCGGCAGCGGAAACTCCTGTAAAAAGTATCTTCTGGTCATACTGAACATTAATTGCATTCCCATCAGTCCCACCTGCACAAACCGCTTGGAAGCAAATGTTCACATTTCAATTCACTCGATTAAGACAACCACATCATCATAACAACATCAGTATCACACCTGCGAAATGTCAACATGTTGGCGTCGTTATTGTAAGCATGTTTGCATGCTGCCATTAGTGACACCATCGTGGCGCGCTACAGCTTTACATTGCCATTAGCAGGGCTGCAAACCCTGTTAGCATTCTCGCCTGTTTTTGTTTGGATGTCCTGAAATAAAACTGAGTGGGCATAAGCCTCGCACGACATCAATACACAAAACAGACATCTGTTGTATACATGCCTTCATACAATTCATATTCATTGAGAATTATGCACTCAGACCTTCAGTCAGCCCACTCAAGGCACAAACACAGTAATCACACATATGCACACACACAGAGGTAATTGTTTGGAAAGACAGAGAGTGAGAGAGAGACACTGTACATTGTGTTATTGGTGGAGCACACTATAAAGGCAGCAGGGGCTCAAGCTAAAGAGCATTATAACTGCAATGTGTTCCTTTGTAATAGAGGGTGAAAGTGCCAGACTCCCTTAAAGATTGTCAGATTTGTGTGAGTTGTTGAGACAGAAGTTCATTATCAGTTTTGTGAAACACTGTCTAAATCAATTTCTTAATCACTGGTCCCCTCTTGTGAGTTCAGCAAATACCCAATTCCTGAATTCTGCTCTCCGTCTTCCTTTTTTTAGTTTTTCATTTGGCAGCTCCGCAGGAAGACTAACCATCTTATTGTACTTCAGCAGCATAATGAATGGCCAAACAGCTGCAGCGGGAATTGATCTGACAAGTAGTATTAGCTAGGCAGAGCATTACTGTATTATTATTCGTTTTTGTATTATTACTGTTGATATTACACTTAATGCATACGTGCATAAAAAAATTCAAGCTCTCTTGTGGCACCAGAACCGTTAACTTTATCTATCAAAATACTTCAATCTTGTGTTCAATCTTCAGCTTCAGCCCTCCAGTTACCATTAATGCTAAAATGGTGCCTTGCAGTGTGAATTTCTAACTTGGTGGAAAGTGAAATCTGTAACTGAAAGAACGCACGGGTGACCCCATCATAAATTCAAGGCTCCATCACCAGAATGGAGTGCAGAGAGGCTTTACACATGCAGAGTGCAGATGATAGCAGAGATGTTACATTAAAATGTCCTTGAAAAACACCCTCAGACGTCAAATCATAAACAAGTGGATGAAATCATCCATGAAATGGTTGCGTGCAGCGGATCCTCCTCCCATGCCACTGCTCATTTACCTCAGTTCGACACTATAAAAAGATCACCTCACACCACAAATGCTCTTTAACTTTCTAAATAACATATGTTAAAACATTTCTTTTAACAAATGTATTTACTGTAAAAATATAGTATTCATTTTATACATGGTGTAATATTGTAAGACATTTTACCTCTAAATTCAAGTAGCACAAAAGAAAGACTGCTAAATAATCAACTGTAATTATTATAATGTCAAATCATTTCAGTTTTCAGACACAGAAATCCCCCTCACCCCTCACCCATACAAACCACAGACACAACCACAACATGTTTTGTACATCTCTGCAGTCATTTTGGATCACTTTATCCTACTTTTGAATCACTTTGTTGTCATTTTTGCATTTCCTTAGTCATTAGTTATTACTTTGCTGTTGTTTCTCACTGATGTCATTTTTCATCTTTTGAAGGCCATTTTGTATCAATAGCTTTGTCATAATTTTTCCATCACTTTGTGTGTCTTTAGATCCCACTGACTTCATACAGTGGTTCTGATTCTAACAAGCCAACCACTTATCTGTGTGGCGCCGGGGCAACCAGGTGGGACCTGCGCTGGCCCTGGCCACCTCTCTGGCCCTGCCTCTGATTATGGGGAAGAAGAATTGGGATCAATGCAGAAGAGAAGAAGTACAGTTTATCCTCATTAGCTTTGCAATGAAAATAAAGAAGATGAAACACTTTCCATCACTTTTTAACACTGCTACTTTTTTTTTTTTTCTAATGTGTTTGTGCCAGGAAGTGGAATATAGGAGCAGAACAACATTATTCAGCTCCAATACAAATCAAGAGTGTTCCATTTCATTAGACCCCCTGACTGATTGCGGAGGTTTCAGCACCACAAATTACTCCACGGTATATCTGGCAACGACTCAGCACTTATAAAAAGTTCCCTGCAGTTCCTCAGGGTCCAATTTTCGAAGAGGCCTTGCTCATTAACAAAAGCACAGCTGTCATCACTCATGATTAATGTTCCTTGACAAATCTGTTTGATTGATTGAACAATATTCAAAATCTAAAGTCTGAATTGTATAAAATATGCAGATTATTTCCGAGCTGGATTCAATCTGTGGGCAGTTAATCACTCAAACGGGACTCAGAATGTTACTTTTAATATATTTTACATTGAGCAGTGACCATGGAAGAGATCTATGGGGAAACAGGGCTGGATCTCTCAGTGTGTGGATAGGAAGACATAATGAGATGAGGAATCTGATTATTAACAATGGACTCGGTCTCATGTGTTTATGTGCTGCTTATCCGCGTCCTGTGTGACTGGATGACAGTCATTAGTGAAGGCCTTCATGTCCACCACTGTTAATCAGGGTTAAAAGCTTGTATATTTGTTCTGCAGCCTATTTATTGAAGCCTAATAAGCCATCCTCCTGCATCCTCCCCCAGTCACACACACGGCACAGTGGGCAAATGATGTCAATGGCTGCAGCCTTTCAACAGTCTGTGACCATGTCCTATCAAGCTATTCTGGGTAAAATATCAGACAGACAGGCATTTGAGCTCTTGACATGAGAGCAGCACGAGCTTCAAGATTGGTAAATAGGAAGTAATGCGGACAACTCTTCCTCTTTGCATTTGTGTGCAGCTATTACCTATGACAGAAATAATTTTATTCACAAGGATTAAGCGAAGCGGACTTCATCCATATGAAATTAAAAAAAAAAAAAAAAGAACTACAGAATTATTTCCTCAGTGTATATGAGTTTATGCAAGCCTATATGTATATGAACAACTGTATGTATGCTCTATGTTTGTGAAGCATGAAGGAACATTACATTGTACTTTTGTTAAGCAACACCATGTTGTATAATGAGCAATGAATTAGCTCGCTGCCTAGTTACTGGTGAAATGTATCTTGGCCAGTGCCCACAGCACTTCATTCTCTCACTCATACATCATAGCACATACTGAGGCATTAACAGTGGAGGCTGCCACAGTGAGCTGTGCAGTGCAAAACTGCAATCCAGTCCATTAAACATCAGGACACCAAAAATATCAGACTCAACTCTTTGTACAGCCAGTGGTCATCTCACAAACAGATTAGTGTAATGCTTCCTGCATGCTCATGTCACTACACATCAACTTATTCTCCACCGGCTCCCTGCTGCCGTTTGTGTAAATGTCCGGCTCCCACAGTTTGCCTGTAGAGTGGCTGCTAGCAGGACACCCACCTGCCTCATTCAGGTTCTTGCTTGCTTTGATCCGTCAGTGAGCGATGTGTGGTCCTTTTTGTTGAAGAAACCAGTTATTCTGGACCGCTTTTTCTTGAGCTACAGTGTCGTAAAGGGTATCCACCAATTTTACACATCAAAAGTATGTTTATTGGTCTTGAAAAAAAAAAACTGTTGAGAAGCAGTCCACTTGTCTATCATTTGCAGTCCCATAACACTGTTGGACTCATGATGGACAGTTTAAAAACAGATGATCAAAATCAATACAGCAGATTTTTTTTTAATTCCATTTCTTCTTTTCAAAACATGGTGCCTACATTACCCACAGTGCAATTTGACAGCCCCTAAGTGACATCACTGGAGGCAATAAATTACAGGTATGAAAACAGGTCAGGGGTGAAAAAGGTGAGCATGATACGACCCCTCTCGGGAGGTCCAGGGGCAATCTCCCCTGGAAGAAAAGTTTGAATATTTCATATTTAAAAGCATCAGTCTGATGCATTTTGAGAGAAAAAACAAGCAGAATTACAAGACAGTATGACTGTATAATAAAGTATCTATCTATACATGGTCACATTATGCTGTATAAGAAATGGAACTGACAACTTCTCTCATGAAATGCTGGCTACACTGTGTGTTGATGCTATGACCTGCACCTTCTTCTTGTGCACTTCTGTTTGACAGTGTGCCTGCAGTACATGGCTGCCCTTGTTTGCATAGTTAATGTCTTTCTGACAGAGAATGCAACATGCAAATCCCTGCTTACTGATCTTCCTGAACACATCTGCTAGATGGAATAATAGCTCTTGTCCTTTTACTGTGACTTTGCCTTCAAGCTTGAGCCGCGACCAGTTCCAGCTGCACTTGATCCCTGCATCCAGTTGTTTGACAACTACAGCATCTTTCTCTCCTAACACACTCATTCTGGAAAAACAATGTTAATGTTAGGGTTAACTTCTAGTTTAGCTCAACATTAAAGTTAGCTAGCTAAAAGCTAACATTGTTAGCTTGCGCCAACTTTACTTTCAGCCTCAAGTCAGTCCCTGCAGCATCACCCACACAACCTGAAAATGAATTGTAGAGATTTTTTAAAAGTTGTTTTTATCAAATTCAAGGCTCCCTTCAGGTTCACACTTCACTGTTAATCTCTGGTATACCTCCATGTCCCGTCCATACCCCCCAAAAGACTATTTTCTCATCGGATCTACGCGACTCACGTAGGCCAACTATTTTGGTTTCAAAATGGCAAATTTCGCCGAAAGGTGAGTGATTTTCATGCCTGTAATCAGATTACGTGTCGCTTCCTCTGGAGCCACTATGGCTTTATACCACATATACAGTAGTTTCTGTAGAAATGGCGGAATTACCCTTTAAATTGTTTCCCACATGAATGTCAATTTGGAGGAATTCTTCTGCTACATATTAAATGTATTTAGTGACAAATGGAACAAGTAATACTGCATAACATTTTTTCTGATGCTCTGAAACAATACCTGCTTACTCAACTGAAGTCCAATTCATGTCCATTGTGAAAAATGTAGTACCAGAGGTGTATGAGATAAAGACAACATAGCAAAATGTTGTTTAAGCAACAATTTCAATGGACCTCATAGCAGGGATGAGGAACATCCTTTCAAAAGATTTTCTCTTATTTGGAGTTTTGATGATGGCGGTGGTGCAGACAGGTGTAGCTCTCAGACTGAAAAATCACTGCAAAATCTGCTGACCATCATATTATTGTCACATTTTTCATACCATATTAAAGCATCTAGCAAGACCTTAAAGAACTGTTTTGGAGAATCTGTGTTTGCTTTTTTTTTCCTCACTGGGCTTTATAATCTAAAAATAAGATTTTAAAATCATCCAGTGCAGTGCTTTAAGGACAAGACAGTTTAGCTTCAAACTAAGCTTATCTGATGTGACACAGCATCTCCTAGTATACTAGGCCTCTATACAAATGACCACAGGGCAAATACTCATTGACACAGAACATTGCTTAGAATGGGCAGCCAGACTTCAGCTATGTCATGCAGCCTGGCTGTTCATGTCAGTAACCACTGATATCTTTCCATCTGAGCAAAAGTAGGGGAGCAAAATAAAAAGGGAACCAGCTGCATGCAGTGGGGCATCAGCACCCTAAGGTCATCATAGAGGGAATTTAATTAAGTTTACTTTACTGAAAGGGCACCCTGGAGGGTATTAGAGTTTTAACATGGGTCACCAGGGGAGGCATCAGAACGTAATTGTCTAGAACTTTGCTTCATGATTAAATACCTGTAAAAACCAGTACGGTACTATTCCCATCAGCTTCCACTCTTTTTTGTGCATGTAATAATTGGTGAACTTTAGCATGCTAACAGGCTTAATTAAGCACAGGCTCAGTCAACCAGCCTCCAAGTAAACACGGCTGGGTGTCTGAGACTTAAAGGATGCCAGTCTGAAGAATGGGGGTACAGTATGGAGGTGATTTACAGCAGCTCTGACCAGGACTATGACTCTGGGAAAAGACACGGCAGGTGGGAACCATAGAGCCTGGAGAGGAGAGAGGGATTCAAACATCAGCAGAGGGTGAACATGGTGTGTAAAACCAGAATATTTCCACATCTTACCCGGTGAGTTTTATCAAGTTTCAACAGAAGGTTAACATTGTATTCTTCTGTTTATAGGTGTAACTCACTCCCAGCTGAAATTACAGGAGCTATCAAACTCTCACCTTTGTGGTACAAAGCATATTATCAAACAGGGTGGGCCAGGCCTAACTGTTTGGCATGCTAACCTCAGTCTCCGTCTCTCGAGGCTTTTGCACAACACCAACACTGTTGTTTCTTGACACTTTGTTGATAATGTTAGTTATTTTTTTTCCTTTATGTTTTGAACTAAAATTCTGGCCATACCTTACAAAAAGCCACTTGTTGATAGCTTTAGGCTTCTGCTTGAGAAAAATGAGCTTGAACTGGAGCGGCAGTGCTCATCCACTGACCATGTCTCCTGTCTTGTTTCTTAAACTTGTATTCACGATTACACAGATCCTTGATTATTCCAAACTTTGTGGCGCATACCATTTATAACTGGTTGATTAAAACAAATGTATGACTTCAACCACATGTTAGCAACAAATCCCTGTTTATATGCATCATGCGGGGTCACTGAGGGGTTCCGTGACCTGTCCTTCTGAATGAATACTCGCATTCCCAAAAATATAAGATGGTGTGCAAAACATAAATGAAATAGGACTGTACTGATTTTGTAAACAAACGGCTTTTACCGACAACTAATCTTGACTTGTCATAATGATACAAGCTAGCTGTTTCAGCGTTCTTTAAACTCAAAGACGGCCCCAATAAATACATGTGTGAGCCCAAGGACTCTATCAAATATTACTTGACACCAGGTCTTGCCCTGAGGCCTCTGACAAGTTCACCCTGAGACCTGGCAGGACATCCACTTTGAACATCCTCTACCCTCGTCCTCCTCCGCAGGAAGAAGCACTGCTATTTAGAAGTAAAGGCTTTTTATCTAGCCTGAATGTAGAGTGCAGCAGGTTACAGAGCAAAGAGTCCTTTAAGTGTAGTGGTGCTGCAGGTGATGACAGGCGTTTTTCTGAAAGGGCTTTTTTGATAAAGCAGCAGCTTCACTGAAGAATGAAAACAGTGCTGTCGAACACACTCCTGCTTTCATCTTCATTTAACATTAAGCCTGTTTTTGCACAGCAGGTCTTAGAAGACAAGCCAAAAGAGAAAAGTCAAGTAGCAATTCTTAAAAAAAAAATAAATAAAAAAAAATGTACTGGCACCTCGGACCGATCGTCCAACCTGTGCTGCTTGGATCCTTGCACCGTTCATCTGAGCTGATTGTGCTATTAGCTTGCAGTGCAGGGGGCCGCGGCTCTCATCCTTTCCATCAGAGTGAGCACTTGTCAACACACAGGGCTTTCCAATTGATCCACCGGCAAACTGATTTAATGAAGCCCTTGTTGCAGCCAAGCGTGCCCCCACATAATCAGCTCGATGTCGTCTGAGGAACTAAGAAAGTTGGTGTCCGCCAATATCAAACTAAGATGTTGCGCCAGAATGACAAGAACATGTTGGCAGCGCCTCCCTGGCGGCCTTCTTTAAGTCTTCTCGCGGTGCTGTGTGTCGAGTCACCAGATCCAGATGTGTGCTGTGGTTGCCGTGAGTTTTGATTTCAGTCTGTTTCAACAGTCACTTTCTCCCTCGCAAATTGCAGCTTTAAAGTAAAAATCTTATCAGGCTGCAGTTACTGAATCCACATGAATCCAATACCCCTGGTAGGTGGGAGGATCTGCATGATTTTACTCAAAAAGCTAATTTGAAATCTCTTGACTGCTGCTACAGCTGCATAATCGACCAACCATGTTCAAGGGCTCTAACACAGAGAGTGCACTCCAAAAACCAACCCGCATTCACGAGCCTAAACTCTGTTGGCATGTTTGGTTTTAAGCTGTTTTTCCTGAGATGCCACTATACCGACACGAGATCAAGTAGTGTATTTCCTGAGTGATGAGCTCCCATGCAGAAATTGCTTCTATTCAAGTCCCGGTAGCTTGTAAAACTCGAACTGCAGGGACTCTGGAAGTCACCAAGTATGACAATCAGCTTTCTTCCTTGTTTCTTTTAAGTACTTTCACATAGTTTAGTGGAGAATTCATTTTTAGCTTAACATCATAATAACGCCCTCGCGCTGCCCGCCACCATACAACACTCGACGGTGAGACCTGGGGAGGCTGAGAAGCAGCCTGTCACCTGTAGTTGTCTCCAGGCAATCACCTAAAGACAGCTGAACACATTCATTTCAGCTGCCCCGGGAAAGGGAACAACAGTTGTTTTCTGCTCCACATAGAAATGGATCATTTTGTTGTGTGCTGGTGTAATGGCAATGGGTGAAATGACAAAAAACCAAGTCCGAGACGAGTGTGAAAATCACCACCTTACCACCCTTAGGATACCCTGTGGGAGATTTGACCATCCGTGGCTTTAATGCTTAATGGTTCTAATACTGTGTGACTGTCCTGAGTGACACTTCGCCTGCCCAGTTGTTTCACACTGTTCACAGATCGGCAGCTGGTGGCAGGACTGTGCCGAGAAATGAAGCAACGTGGTGACAAAGGTAAGGAAGAAGAGTTCTGCTGAGCTAACATGAAAGTATAAAAGTAAATATGAAAGTAACGTAGGTTTCAAATACTTCCATCTTAATGAGTGTCTTATAACGAAGAGAAGATGCATTCAACATAGTTATGAGACCTTGAGGTGTGTTTGAGTGAGATACACTCAGTGTAAGAGACTTGTTTGTTTACAAAAACCTTACAAGTCGGGGTGGGTGATCTGAGTTGAGGGCATCTGCAGTCGACTCCTCAGGTGCATCTGTGTGACGCAGCTACAGTGGCCCTTCAAGGTCAAAACACACAACATTTAAAAAAAAAACAAAAAACATGACATTTCAGCAAACACAAACACACTGCATTTCAGAGTACACGGTGGGACAGCACCTCTTGTTTTCTTGGTTCTTATATCTGAGTATGGTGTAAGGTCACCACAGGTTGCGGTATTTAATGTTTTATTTCTTCCGTTTCCAACCGCAGAGACCGTTTCTCTGGTCTCTACAAATATAAGCTGGTCCTCCCTGAGCCTGCCAACTCCCACAATGATGAAAACAAGCAATTCCTGCATGGTCTCTGCAGCCCACCCACTGGTAAAACGGCGCTCCTACAGGCTGTTCAGATTCAGCTCCTTTCATTACATAACGAAAGGAATCATTTACATTGGCCGACCTCCTCTTTATGTTTGATTACAAAACACGGATTCAAAAAGTTCGGGTAGATGAAAATGTACAGAGAGCAAGTGTGGCTGGCAGCTCGCAGCTGCGCAGCCTTTTGGCTGCAGACGATCAGACAGGGAACTTAACCGAGACAAACAGTGACAGCAGCTGCCTCTACAGCCTCCAGTACAAGATGTTTCAACATGTGACTAATGAACCAGAGGCTGCCCTCTCTGCTCCGGCCGTCCTGCTGGCTGAGTTACACCTGCACACCGACGCGACACAGCCACACTTACACACCTGCAGGCGTCCGCTCACTGCCTGACAACAAGTAGGACACGAACAGAAAGAGTGTCGGGGATTTTCTTTTTTCATTTGTCATGGAAACAATGGAAACTGGGAAACGCAGTTAAAATAATATGGTAACAGATTACTACATTTGAAGATGTAACTAAATAATGAATAACTTGAATTGCAAAATTAACATGTTATGTTACTCCTTACAACAAAAAAGTGTCCTCATATCTGGCAAATAGTTGACAGAACATTCTAAAATTGAGAATACATAGTGCAATTTAGATGTTGGATTGTGATTAAACAGGGTGCAATATTATTTTTTGGTACTTTGGGAGTAGAGGTCCAAAAAGGTACCTTTTAAGTTGGCAATAATGTCTTGACAAAGGGGCAGCAGAAAGCTGTGAAACCATTATATTATCACCTTTTAAGTTGACACAGGGAACTTGTTATACAGCCAGCAGTTACAGAGGCACACTGTCATTAACTTGGAGCTGTGTCTCTGGTCACCTGGTCATTGTAAAACAGTATCTGCCATTCTTCTAACTCCAATTCTAGCCTCTACCAACTGTAACTTTACCACTACATTTGTGGTTCTTAAACGTTTTCTGGCATGGCCTCATCAGAAGCTTAAAAAATGTTTGTCCCCCCACCCCAACTTATAGCAATCAATACATCAATGAGGGAAGGAACTTTTTTTGCTTAAAAAACAGCTCAGCATTATAACAGCACCAATCTCTTTTTTTCCCTTTTGCATTTCATAAAACGAACATATTCGGCTTTGTTTCCCCTGGTTGTCCACGCCCTCCCTGCAGTGACTCCACGGCCCCCAGAGGGGGGCCCGCCGGCCAGCATGACAACCACATCGTGCTCTAAATGCTCCACTTTGTTCATCAGCTCGTCTCAAACTGTGTCTCCCTGCTGTCTGGTGCTGAGCGGGGAGTGTTCAGCGGGTACTTAAGCTCGCTGTGCATTTGCCTGCTGTGGGTGAATACAGTCCTGAGGGAGATGAAGAGTGAACCAAAACAGTGACGTTGCAGGCTGGACATGCCAACAACGAACGGAAACTCACAAAAAGCGCTGTGGAACAGAGGGGAGCAGCAGGTTTAGTGGGTAATTCTCTGGCACTGGCATATTGTCACAGTTGCTACACCTTGTCATCTGATACATGGCCGTTAGAAAAATATTGACTAAAGCTGCTTTAGCTATTAAACTGGCTGTGCTGTGTGTGTGTGTGTGTGTGTGTGTGTGTGTGTGTGCATGTGTGTGTCTGTAACTCTGGATGTTAGTGTGAAGGGACAGGTATTTCTTTTTTTATATAACCAAGCCCTTAAAAATCACCCTTTGATATTCCGTCTGATCCCCTTGAAGCTGCTCGTCAGGATCACTTCCACCAGCGTGTGCATGTGTGAAGCGATGCCAGTGATCAGCGCTCTTCAGCAGGGTTTAAAATGAAGTGTCTCCCCATGCTGCACGTTTAGGAAAAAAAAAAAAAAAAAGGAAAAAAAAATCAATGGCTGTTTTGCCTCCTTTTTTGGCCAGAATGAGGGAGAAGAAAGATGGGAGCGAGACAGACAGGCTGACAGATGGACAGACAGTCGGTCAGACAAGATTGAAAGCAGCACAGAGCAGAGAGCCTTAATATTTCAGATGTAATGCATTATTTATACCCAAGGCGAGTCGGCTGAACCTGCGAGAGTGCTCTTGGGTGAATGGAGAGTTTTCGATTCGGCGCCACGTGTGTGTACGTGTGGATCTGTGTGTGTGTGTGTGTGTGTGTGTGTGTGTGTGTGTGTGAGTGATTGGCGAAGCAGTGGATGAAAGACAAAGATGAAAGCGGCGGCCTGGAGGCTCTAACTGTGAGATCCATCTGTTGGTGGTGTGAAACTCTGAAGTTACTTTAGCTCTCAGGAATACACCCTAGGTGGCCTCCGATCAGAGGTGTACGTGCGTGTGTGTGTGTGTGTGCATCTGCGTGTGTGGGGGTTTAATAAAAACAGTCAAGGAGGCGGAGTGGCGATGCAGATGAGAGGCTTGTGGACAAACACCTGCAAACGGCAGAGTCACAAGGTTACCTTTAACTAACTTTACTAACAGCATACTAACACGTACTCAGTTGCAGTCCTTCCCTCTCAAACACACTCGCCTAACCACACACACACACACACACACACACACACACACTTGGAGATTGGACTAAACTTACTGGGGTTGAGAAAAGGGCTGAAAATTGTATTTCACATTTTAAAAGAATAAGACCCTCCCAAGCTTTACGAATATTTTCCCTCTGACTAAAACACCCTGAAACTAGAATCTCAAACTGATCGCTAGTCAATCACTACGGTTCAGTTAACCATTATTAACTAAAAGTGCGTTAAGAATTCAGTAATTTAAGCACGCTCCAATCTAAATCTTCACATTTTAACGGACCAACTATTATCACACGCTCACCAAAAACAGAAACAAGCAGCGGAGCCCAGTGTTTCAGACGTTTCCCCAACACACCCCCTTCAGGTGAATGGCTCGCCGTTCAGTGGCATGACGATGAGCTCATCACCGGACTCAGGTGTGTTGGAGCAGGGCAACGTCTAAAACATGCGGGGCAGGACGTCCCAGGACCAGGACTGAAAAACACTAGTCTCACACAGACAGACTTATCTCCACAGCGTAGAGGAGCGCCGTCTCCCCCTAACATCGATACTCAGCTCATGTCTGTGCAAGAAACCTGACAGAGAGATGTTGTTAAAAGTCAGTGTGTTCAGCTCTCAGTACTTTTGTAGCTCCTAACTGACTCTCCTCAGTTTCTCTCTTCCTGTTTGCACTTTCAAACATCTGCTGTGTTATACTGCTTCATCGTGTTCACTTTCAGTCATTTCAGGAGTCGTGTTTAGTCACTGCTGGCCAAAACACAACGTTTCCTGTAATGCTGCCTCACAATTAAAGTTTTAAACTACTAAATACGTTTTTATTGTGAAGAAGATACAGTCAATGAAATGTGTTTGTAACTGATTTAGTGGAGCATCTTTGTTAGCAGTGATTCTTGGGTAGTACCTGCGTCATTAGTTAAAGACACACCTTCAAGCAGGTAGCCCAGTTGGGGTGGAAATGTAAATCACTGCCGTGTCGAGCCAAACCGAGTAACGCCAGGCTGGCAGTTGCATGTGGTTTGCATGTGGACAGGCAGGTCCTTGAATTAAATTCAAAATCAGGACGGACAAATAGCGGAAGGCACAGTGGAAACAGCAGCACACACCAGCAGTCTCCATCCTGTGAGACAGACTAGAAATCACACCATCACACCTGTCATGTTCACACCCATGACTGCTCAATCCTCACTTCTACAGTATTACATGAGCACTCACTGCCAGTGTGTTGGACACACACACGCTTGTTAAGTTTCATGAGTGCATCTTGCACAGTTTTGACACAGACAGACAGACAGACAGAAGGACATATAAACACCTGGAAAAGTACTCAGAACTGTTTCTGTGGTTGCTAACATTACCAATGGCACCTCCTGGACCACATTTTACCATGATGACACACACACACACACACACACACACACACACACACACACACACACACACACACACACTCAGAAGGTGAATTCGACCATGTGATGCTGTCTCGGCAGGTAAAAATGTTCCTTGTGTTTACTGTTTTTCAGCTTCTCTGTGTTTGAACCAAAAGCTGCTGAAAACCAGTTCTTACCACGCGGGTCGCTAAGTGCACCTGGCACAGATCCCAGATCTGAGGCTTCTCAGGAGACATCACTTTTTTCCCTTTTGACCAACCTGTGATTCTAAATATAATTATATGTAGTTACAGTCTACAAACCTGGAACCAGAAAATACATGAAAATGTTCAGTATGGTGTCATGAGTTGTTAGTTTGGAAAATAACGTAAAGTAATGATAATTAAAAACATGAATTAACTGAAGAATTCACAGTCATTTGAGGCAGTATATTGTCCTGTGTTAGATTTCACTGACACGTATAATCCAGCGGCTACTTTAAGTTTGTTTTCTAAATCCCACTGTAATGTTTTCTAACTGTCTGTGCTACTGCTGTTGATATATTTGTCTCCGTGTTTTGGATTCTTTTATACATGTTTGACAGGGACGATGCTCATTACTTGACTGTCACTGACTGTAAGTGTTGCAGTGTTAGTCAGAAGGCTCGTTTTCAACTGTTGATCTGTGGCCAGATGTTCAGCTTCTACTGTGACTCAGGCGTCCTAAACTTACATCTCAAATGCACATCCTGTACTTTACAATGTATTGCTCTATATTAAAGGTGCACTATGGGGTTTTCAAACTCAGAATTTTAATATGTACAATGTTAATGAGGTAATAATACAAAATCAGAAATATTTATTTCCTCCATAACTGAATAAACATTTATTCAGTTTATTCAGTCATGAAAACAAAAAATGTCTTACCCAAAACTACACAGTGCACCTTTAACTGAATGTGGAAAGCGAGTGACTGTGATGTTCATCCACTGAGGAAATGAAGTGACAACATGCCCCGGTCTCCTCCACCACAACTGACTACAATGTCTGATCTCACTCACAAAACAACACACACACACACACACACACACACACGCACACACTCCACAACAACCTGTGCACGTGGTTTTAAGCACCCATTTACTCTCGCCCACACACCCCAGGAGGACAGTCCACTCTTTGCATAAACGCACCTGTTTCGTTTCAGCCGCCTCGCCGCTCCTGTCCATCACCGCCGGCTCCACTCGGGCCTCCTCCTCCCCTCCGCCCTCCACCGCGCACTGCGAGCTGTGAGGGGGCCGGCAGAAGGGAGCAGAGCCCGCCCTCCTCCGCTCCTATTGGGCTGTGTGAGGACTACAGGCTGGCGGGGCGGGGGTTGGGGTTGGTGGGGGTGTGTGTTGGGGGGGGAGAGAGTTTTGCAGCGCTGCGTTCTGACAGCTTTGCAGCGGCTGAGCGCAGCTTGACTCACCGGCAAGCTCAGCGGGGGGGACTCTCCTTCTTAGTGTTGCCATCAGAAATATTATTATCACGGCCCGGGTAAAGCCTTTCAAGCCCACGGAGGATTTGGCGATGCCTCAGCCGGGACGTGAGAGCGCAGGGGAGGACTGACTCCACGGCATCGCGTCCGCCGTGGTTCCAATTTGGACACATTGCTCGAGCGCGTCTTCGCCTCACACTCCACCTGCCGAGCGCGCGTCGGGAACGAGAAAGCCCATGGAGGGATGTCGCGATGCTGTGCACAAGGAGAACTAAAACTTTGGTGTCGACATGCGTGATCCTGAGCGGCATGACCAACATCGTGTGCCTGCTGTACGTCGGCTGGATCACCAACTATGTGGCCAACGGGGGTCCCAAAGTTGCGGAGAGCGGCGGCGGTGCTGGCGGCGGCGGCGGCGAGGCGGAGAGAAAGTTGGAGGAGGACAGTAAGGGGGAGACCCTGAGGATTATCGAGAGGCTGGACCGGCTGGAGAGCGTGGTCAACGAGCACATCAAAGGTCAGCACGGCCGGGGGTGATGGGCTGTATAGGGGAAAGTTGGAAGCCGTCACGTGTCAGGCGGAGCAGTACATGGGGATGCTGATGATGAGGAGGAGGATGATGATGGTGATGATGATGATGAAAATGTGGTGTGAGCCAGCGTCCAGAGACAAGTGCTGCAGGATCAACATGAGTTTATTGTCAACTTAAAGGTGCACTATGTAGTTTTAGGGAAGATATTTTAATTCACTGATTTTTTATGTCTGAACAACAAATCAAACTGACCAGAAAGGACAAGACAGTTTCATGCTGTTTTGTTTTGTTTTGTACGTGGCGGACCCTGCCACCTTTCTAGCTTCAAACAGTGTTCTGGGGACCTTATTGTCCTCTGAGAGCAACTTGTTTATTCACGTATAGAAAAATATATTTCTTAGTTTGTGTTATTACCTCATTGACATTGTAGTTTGAATTTCTTCCTCAAAACTACACTCACCGTGTGAATATTCTAAACACTGCAGGAGTGTTTTTTGTTCTGCGAGCTTCGGTAATTAATTCATCGATTCACTGACACCGATTTCCACAGTTGATGTGTCTTTGAAGACAGTATCGAACACGAATCACCGTTTCCAGCTCCCTCAGAGTCAGTTTTTTGCTCTTTCCTCTGTTTGACGTCACGGTCTGTTGAATATATTTCGCCTGAAGACTTTGTGTCAGCAGTGGCGGATTTAGCAATTTGGGGGCCCAAGGTGAACTTAGCTAGGGGGCTCCTCCACATCCATTCTAACACTAAAAAGTAGGAAGGGCCACCCCAGAGGCACCTGTCTCACCATGCAAGAATTAAGTTTCAGATATAACACCAAGGTATGTCAGAATGCCAAATATTTCTTTTTTTCTAAAAATCTCAACAGACATGCACACGTGTGTGTGTGTATGAATGAATTAGTAAGACTGTGTGTGTGTGAGTGAGATTGCAATTACAACATTAACAATTATAACAATAGCAAATGCAAAACAGTTCATGCAAACAGTAGTATACAAAGTGTTTATGACAGGAAGGGATTGAGATGGGGATGAAGTGAGGGTTTGCAACGATTAATTATGTTTTTGTGTGTCTGTTCTTCTGTGTGTGTGTGTGTGTGTGTGTGTGTGTGTGTGTGTCTGTGTGTGTGTGTGTGTGTGTGTGTGTGTGTGAGTGCGAGAAAAAGAGAAAGAGAGAGTGAATGAGATTGCAATTGTGAAATTAGGTCAACATCACTTCCGTGGTCAGAAGAAGGGGGGCTGTTTGGCCTAATCACCACCACATCTTCGTCTTCATCAGTCACAATATAAGATAGTAGATAGTCAGATAATATGATTTGAGCATTCTGATGCTTTTTTGTCATTTTTTCATTGTTTTTTCTTTATTTTCTGTTTAGAAGTACACAATTATAATGAACAAAGACAATGGTAGGAGGCTACTGGCCCCGGGCCCCTGCTGGTTGGGGGCCCAAAGCAATTGCCTACCTTTGCCTTAATGGTAAGACCGTACCTGTGTAGCAGACAGAACAAGCTATTTCAAGATGTCATCAGGGGCTCTGCCCGCGAGGCTTGGACAGGCGTTTATTTCTCTGATCATTTCATACAAAGGATAACAGGTGATTAAAGTAGTCTCCAAATCATTAAGCGTCTCTAAATTATTCCTCCTCCCAGCACCTGTGAATCTGAATAACTGACTGTAATATCTTCATTTCCGTTGGTCTGATGTCTGCTTTTTAAAAAAGAGCAATGACAAAGAAAGATGAAGCCAGTAGCAGAAGATTCAGTGCATCCCTGCGAAACATGAGTACTCATTGAAATATCACTGTAACATTGCAGGCGTGGATGCAGGAGCTGGAGGTGCTGACGGGGGATGCAGAACTGAGGGATTTCGTGAGGGATTCTGTAGGATTTCCCTCCGTCTTCATCTCCTTGCCGGTGCCGACTGCAGTTGACCTGGCTGCTTTGACCTGTGGCGCGCTGGTGTTCGAGTTAGCTGTCAGAGCACTCTCAGAATCTTGCAGCTCGCAGGTTCATATCATTATCCTGGCCTTTCAAATGAATAGCAAAACGTGCATGTGAGGCACCGATTACTGCTGTATGACTGATGTATCAGTGTATAGACTGGCCCCTCAGCACCCCCAACTGTGACTGTCTGATCACGTTCCTGATTGCAGGTAACAATCAGTTTTGGAAGGGACATGAAAATACTCAGCTGTGAATATCAATTGGTCGCTAAGTTCAAGCGGCGTCTGCAGTGAGCACAGCATCAGATCCATTGACAGTTTCTTTCCCATTTTGATGTACTATTTGTTTTCGCATCATCGCCCTCATTTCTCGCTCTCTCTGGCCAACTCTTAAAGACCAACCTAAATTAAGAAATCGGATTAGGTCATTCGGCGAGCTTCGCTATTCAGGTCAAACTTTCTCAAGTCAATCAGAATATGCAAAACTTCCTCCTCCCGACACCAGATAAGCACTCGCGCTGGTGTGTCTCCTATCAGTGGGAGTGGATGGTGTTGTTCATTGATAAAATGTTGCAGTGATACACACATGCAGGACTGATAGTATATCCCCCAGGCTCCAGCCACGTTTTGATTATCCTCCTCATAGCAGCACATCAGTGAGTCAACACACATTAAGAAGTGGGACAAACTCGTCCTTTGTCCCGCGCTAAATGGGACAGCACACCGCTCACCGAGAGAGCGAACGCAGGATTGAGGAGGAACGTGCGCTCTGTTGCAGCGGCGGGATGATTAACGCTGGAGTGTACGGCTTCTCTCTAATGCCCGATAGATAACACCATTCCTTGGAAAGATAAGGGCCGTAATTTATCAAACATCTCAGAGAGAGACCGTTGATCCAGGATTAATTTTCTGTTTCAGATGAGCTGGTTGAGAACACGGTGTTAATCAGAGAGGCTGAATTAAAACTGATGAGAGGGAAGACTGATTTCAGCTGCAGAGATGCGTCGCTGCTTACTAGTGGGCACAGATAACACAGTTACGCTTCCAGTGCACGAGATTTTTGCATTTTCCTTGTACAAAAAGATAAAGCCTTCTCATCATATACTGTAACTGAACACAATAAACCTCGAGCACCTTGTTTTTCTTTTATAAATAAGGATCAGTTTTGAGCCGGCGCTGATGCTCGAGACAATTCAACAAGTAATACTGGAACAGTAATGTTATACAGGGCATTGTAATGCATGCAGATGAATGCACATTTCATTTATCAAACATGCAGCGGCCGGCCTGTGAATATTTGCCTTTCGTGTACTTATTAAACTTCTCATCTTCATGAGTTGGAAATTCCTGTATATGCACGGCTTTTAACACGGTTTCAGCAAGTGATCAGAATCTCTACAAATGCCGCTGTAGATGAGTGATGCTCACACAGAGCAGGTGAAGCAAACATTCATTGCTCACACACACACACACACACACACACACACACACACACACACACACACACACACACACACACGTCTCTTCACTGTTTGTACTGATGTACCTGTTGTTCGGGTGACAAAGGGAAGTCAAATCTAGCAGCTGATAGGTCACAAGTGTCAGCCTGCAACAGGGGGCGCTCTGTTCCCGCTCAGGACGGGGATCTCAAAGTGGGATTGCAAACTTCGATATATAAACTTCTACACACCTCTCTGCTGTCTGTGCTTACTGACACGACCATCAGTATTCCCTCTCTGCTCGGAGCGCGGCCCCTCTCTGTGCAGAGACATGTTGGTATGACACAAAGCTCGTCATTAACATGGAGAATGGCAGGCTGATGGTGCACTGAGCAGTTCACAAGTGCTAATAGAATCTGCATAGGCTCCAGGGTTACAGCGGGTGAGTAAATTTAGCCGGCGGAGTGTTTGGCACACTCCTCCCCTCCACTCCGCTCGCTCCTTGGAGCCGGTGCCAGATTACATTATCAGCCGGGGGCTGATGTGCTTATGTGTTTATGCTTTGTCACTGATACAAAAAGACCAGACCGTGGAGCCGACATGCAGGTCTGAACGAGGATAATGCAACGTTAAAAGTGTACTTGGATAGAAAAAAAAAAAGAACTTTGCATTCAATGGAGGCTGACTCAGCAGGTTTGTAAGGTCAGGATGCTCTCAGGCTCTGACTCAGTGCATTAGCTCTGTTTTGTGTCACTTGGAGTTTTGGCTCTTTACATTTATTTAAGTAGTAATAATGTCAGCAATCCCCACCCATTTAACCTTAAGTATCGCAGGTCTTCTGCTTCTTTTAGGAGGTCTGACAGGTTCCAGCTTGCTCGCTCGCTGCCGTCGGCCGCGGCAATAAAAGAGAACAATACGTTGTGCTCAGAGTTGAGTTGTGTTGTTCTCTGAGGAACATCTGTACTGCAGATAACCAACAAACTGCTGCTGTTTCAGCTGGCGCTTATGCTGGTTAATAAGTGATCTTACAAATCGGCCTTGCTACTTAGTTGGCTAGTTAGTTAGCATGTTTAGTGCTGTCTTTTTGCAGTCGCTAGCATAGGTGTTAATCCCAGGCAGGACAGGGGGAACAACGACCCTGCAAATTTACGAAAAATATGATTTGCCACGCCCCCAAAATATCCCCCCTAGCTCAGCAGCAGGCTAGCACACAGTGTTGTTAGCCTAGCATACATGTGTGACGTTGGTGGCTGAACTCCAGCCTAAAGCATTTCTTTTATGAGCTCCCACAGATTACAATAAAACACATTTATAATCATCACCAATCTTCATATTCATTGCAATTCTTTATGTTATCTTACAGTTAGCTAACCACAGTGTCATCGGCCTGTGTTTGCAGCTCTTTTTGACTTTGAGGCAATGAGAGAAGATGGAAATGCGATGTAGTTTCCCTCGGCTGGCAGGGGGACAGTCTGTTAGCCGAGTTGCAGCACTGCTGCTGGCGTCCCCCTCAGGAATTGCGCTTGAGAAGATTTTGTGCATTCTTCCCTCCATGTTTTAGACTTTTGCCTCTGTACTCGCTTGAATTTTCGACAACTGTGATCACAGCAACTCTTTCTTTCCCAACACTTTTCAAACACTTGCAAACGATACGGAACAGTTTCAGACTAGTCCAGTAGGGACTAATATCCCAAGATGCTTCAAGTCCATGGAGACTTTGAAGCCCTTTCTCTTACACATAAGTACTTCAGCAAAACTCAAAATAATGAGTCAACTTTTGATAACTTTTCAAATTATTTCACATTTTATTTGTTTTTATATATATATATATATGTGTGTGTGTGTGAGAGAGAGAGAGAGAGAGAGAGACTTTATCTATTCATGTGTATTTCATTTATTTGCAATTGAACATTTTTAATATCCTCTACATGGAGCAGCATGTCATGGTTCAGTCTCAGGGTAGGTTTTCCATGTCGTCAGCTGAGCAGACATGAGGAGTCCTGCCTCTGGTGGAGGTGTCAGGTGGCCCCTCCGGCTGGTGCCATGTTACATTGCTGAGGCCGAGGCTCAGCGAGGAAGAGATTCAGGTCATGGAACAGTGCATATTTTAACACATTTGTTTACAGCCATTCATTTCCACACTGCAGGGCTGCCTCGATGTAAGATACACAAGATTAGGAGCGTGCGAGAGACAAATTGGATTCTTGGCCGTGATCCTTTCTTTCAGTCAGTCTTGTACATCTTCACAGGATCTGTCTCCTCACATGTGATGCTGTGTTTTGATCCCGGTTCTGCATTGTTTGTTTCCATCCCGCCAAGTACGAGTCTTATTTTTAGTAGTCTCTTTATGAGTCAACGTAAGTTGATCCGTGTTGACAGTGTGCGGGAGACGAGGAGGGTGGTGTGCAGGGTGGAGGGTGGACTTCTGAGACTGTGTGTGTGTGTGTGTGTGTGTGTGTGTGTGTGTGTGTGTGTGTGTTGATGTGTGTGTCACAGTGTAAGTTGCATGCACGGTGTGTCATCAAAGATGCAGTGACGTGAGATCTGATGTGGATGTCACTGCCTGCCTATAGAGCCTGTGTACCGTTGCGTGGAGAAAACTGTCACCGCGAACATCCCGACATCAGTCGGCGGAGGCTGCCATGACACTGTAGCACGTGGGTGCACCGGGACGTTCGCAGGGAGGAATCGATCTTCCTTTGGCTCCGTGCTCTGGGTTTTCTCTGCCAGTTGCACTCTGAGATGCCTGAGGATAATACAAAACAATGCAATTCAGAGGAAGGGCAAGTAGAGAGGGAGCCCACCAATGCAGGCGGACATTGAAACACTGCTGGATCGTAGAGATGAAGGTGAAGCATAACATGGGTCGGACATATGGCATATTCAGAAAATAGGAAAATGAATCTCTTGGCGATGACCACATTTGACTGAAGTACTGTTCTCAAGTACACTTTTGACATACTTTAGCTACTTAGTCACTTTATAGATTCACATGATTCAGTGGTTTATAGGCTATTATTTATGATGTGTTACCAATCAGGTAATATTGTGGGCGGGACATTGTGTGAGAGGATGTTACATCAGAGCCAAAGAAGCACATTTTTAAACTGATCATTTCATTTTATCGCCAATCGGACAAAAAACAAAAAATCAATAAATCACTGCTGCCTATAACTGGGTAATGCTGAATACCAGCCTGACAATTGTCCAGCGCCGATAATCGGTCCGCCCCGGTACCTGGAAATGACCACAGTGTGGGTGAGTTATGTTCCTGTGATAGATAGAGACCCCCCAGTCCCTCCCTGGCTTGCATCTTCTCCCTCACACCACTGAAATTCAAAGGGAAGGTGTCAGCCGCGGTGTGATGATGATGAGATGGAGGAGGTGTGATGCTCACAATTCCAGAAGTGTTACCTTCTTTTGATTAGAGCTCCATGACTTTGTTGCGCCTCCTCTGAGTGGCTGCTTTCCTCTGATCCTTGACAGCAGTGTGCAGATTACAAAGTTATGTATCATGGGGTTTGGGCGGGGGGAGACTTTAATGTAGCTGACCCAGTACGGGTGACCTCAAAAAAGACATTTTTTTTTTTTAGAGACAAAGCTACTTTGAAATGTCACGTCAACTAAACTGGTTTATACCCTGTTTCAACAGAACAGTTACATGTACTGAAGAGCCGCAGAGACTAAACTCTTATATCATATATCTGTTTCTTTTCCAGACATATATTTAAAAAAAATACTGATTGGAGATACTCTTCTCATACACAAGGAAACAACAACACAGTCTTAACCGTCATTTTTGACCTGAGTTCTAACTTTTGGCCGCCACGCAGCAGCAGGACAGGTGTCCCCACATTGCCATGCAGAGTTTGTGCATGTGGCATGGCAGCGGTAACCTCATTAATTATGTAAATCCTCTGATGTGGCACTGTGATCCTGAGGTAGCCTTATTAACTCGACTCCTTTAGCGCGTAGCAAACAGGTAAGCTGTTGCCCAAAGTGTATACGGTAAAATCAAAAAGCAGCCATGCCGAGTCCATCAGCTGTCGCTATATTTTTAAGTATTTTATTTTTTTTAATGCACTGCCACTGCTGCAGGTTAATCAGTCTTTCTGTCATGCCCATAGAGTGTTTTTAGGCATGGGACATAACTGATGTGATCCTGATATAAGATTATCAAAAGCTTTTCAAACAGTTTTCACACATCTCTTTTTAATCAACATCCCTTCTGAGTGAAAAACAAGCTGTTTAGCGAACAGAGGTGGATGGTTTTCACACAGATGGGAGTGCAAATTGGAGGTGTTGGTCTAGGGGGCGGACAGCTTCTTCTCATCTCATCTCCCTGTTTGCTTTAGTTTGGAATCAACGGCGTTTCCCCATATCACATTTGACTTTTTCTTTATGTGGGGGACACAGTGGGCAGGCGAGGATTCACTGTGGTGACAAAACTTAACCAAAAAAACAAAATAAATCAGGAAATCAGTGAAAGATGGTGCATTCTTGAGCTAGACAACTTTAAAATGACTACTGTGAGGATATTCACAATCATCCTGATAATAGAAATTCACCACAACTAAGTGTTATTTATTATAATCAGCATTCAAATCTGATCTTGATTTTCCCTAAGCGTTATAGCTGCTATTTTTCCCATCTCTCCCAGGTCATAGTTAACTTTTTTTGGCTTTGCCATCCACCCTGCCCGTAACTGGCGAACATCCGTGTGGGCTCCTTCTAACAGATCCACTGCTTCTCATAGAAAATGACTAAAAGTTGTGCAGTTTGCTGTATTTTGCCCTCGAGCTGCAAGAAACCACTGCTTCCTTTGTTTTAGACTAGTAGACCTTCACCCATGGCCGGGCCAATTCTTTACCATCTGTAATCTAAAATATTTAGTTAGTCAAGCTTTATAGGGTGATACACATGGGAGGAACAGGTCAGGCATGGCTTTACTTGCACTGACTCAAAGTACAGTGTGTATGATGGCCAACAGGGACACTGAGACAATGCAAAAAGTAAGTGTGATGGAAGACCTTTAACTGATTTCTCCATCTGCAGTGATTTTTAGTGAAACCGATACTTACCACGTGCTTGTCATTTCAGACCAGCCCGCCAGTATTCTTTTATCTCCCGCAATCCTAACAGCATCACACAGAGTGGATTTATTGCAAGCGCAGTCAAACACAAAGCCAAGTGTGATTCAGCAGTAAATAGACAGGTATGCACATTTCAGATAAGTACATCAGGCTGGGTAATGTAATAGCAGCTGTTCTGCAAAAGTCCACAGAGATGTGTATCAGAGTCTCCACATGAATAAGATACAGGACGGATCCAGACACTCTTCACTTCAGTATCACTTTCATCAGAATCCTACATGAATGAAATGTTGTTTTATTTTTGTTTTATAACAAACCGTACAATGCTGTGCTGGACCTAGATTTTTTTTTTCCAAAGCAAGAAAAACAAGATGAAAGACTGGAGGACAAGATGGAATCAGACAGGCGCTTGTTTCTCCGTGGCACTGGAACCAGACTGGACGGCTCTGTTGGTTTTCCAGGGACGTGGCTCTGAATTGCCGGCATCTCGTTAAGTGAGATCCGCTTGTGTGGAAAAATGTTGGCTGTCATACGAGGTAACTGATGTTTGCGCAGGAGACACATCAACTTTGAAATGTGGTTCTTGCATCATGAGACTGTCTCAAAGAACAGCATCGGTTATTTAATCAACCCAGATGTATCGGTTTAAGTCTGGTCACCAGAGGCTGTGTACACTTTGGATACACTTTTATTAAACTCTTTATCTTTTATTTGGGCCGATGTTGGAAACTATTCTTTCTTGTTTTGTAAAGAGACTTTGTTTAAAGTCAAGAAACTGCCAACAGCTTGAATGCTTTTCTTTCTTTTATTTATCATATGCTGTATGTATTTATGCACAAACACAGATATAGTGTCACAGTTTTGGGGTTGCACAATATGATCTTGGGTGTAAGATGATCAGAAACTTATCAGTAGGAGCCACATTCTCAGCCTCCTGGCATTTATCTCAGTAAATACATTTTGAATTATGTTGGTAAAACAATGTATTACATGTACCCGAAGAGTCTTTGTGGGTTCCGCTTGCACAGCACAGATACTGTTAGTTGTGTTATGTGTTGTTAGTCATCACAAACTTTTCCATACTCTCATTTGCCAACTTTGAGTTTCAGTTCAGCTTGTGTCAAAGCCCGTTTAAAGCAACAGAACCTGACTGTCTGAGTTTAAGCACTTATAAGTTAATTTCCCAACTCTAGCTTGTGAGCACCTGCAAGTTAACCATCATCAGGTTGTGACAAAAGCTGCCAACATTCATTCTGCATCAGACATGACTTTTTACCTTTTGGGATTAAAAAGTGGATTTATCTTCCCTCCTGTTTATCAGCCTGACTGCAGCAGCAACCTGCTGAAGGGACCTCGTGTTTATGTCACGTTACTGTAATGCTGAGCAGATTGGAAATGTACTTTACTGCCTGAACGTTACAGACAGGCCAGAGAAATTTAAACACAGACAAACACATCATTGTATGCTGTACCTGGCAAAAAAAAACAAAACAGAATTGATCCTGTGGTCAAACTTGCTTCGCTGGTGGTGAACACAGCATTAAACAACCACCATTGCTGATGAAAATCTGATGTGAGCCAGTCACACGTGTTCACACTCAAGGTAGTTCTGAAGTTTTATCCATTTCAAGTTTAGTCTTGTTTTGCTTACTTAGCTGATGGGGAGCTGGTGACGGCTTCCTAATGAAACTCATTGTTTTCAACTTGTGGTTTCTCTGGCTTTGAACATTGGTGGAAACATTTGGGATAAGCTAAGTACCAAACAAATTATATAACAAAGACCCATTCGTTTTTTGGCATTTTAATGCAGAATTTCAACATATTCTATTTTTAAACTGATATAAATTTATATCAAAAGATGGTCAACAGTGTCACTGAAAAAAAAAAGAAAAACTCAAAGTGTGCCACACTGAGTTTCTTCTTTTGTAACTTATTTTGGTAGCTTTGCAGAGCGCCCACACAGGACGAGTCAGTCCTTCTTTTTAAATGAACTCCTCTTTTCAGTCGTCCATGTTAAACACATAATGAGCCCGTAAGTGCAGGTACTTTGGAAATGCAAAGCAGGCTTCAGAGCTCTGTGATGGTCCTGTGAGAGCTGCCAGCAGTGTGCTTCATTAAGAGGGAACTGTGCTCGTGGCGGTCAATATCCACCCTGTCACTTTTCACACATGAACACACACACACACACACACACACACACACACACACACAGGATAGTCATAATGAACTCAGCCCTCTCTGAAGAGACTCTGTGCCGCGTGTGGTGACAAACACACATCTCCTCTAACTCCCAAAATGCATGAAAGTACAATCTGCTAATCCAGCCACTCATGCATACACCTGTCTCATTCAGGAACTGTGTGAGGACTAATGTGTATATGCTGGGCCTTTTTGAAGACATGTGCTGTGAAATCCCTGCATTTGCACTCACACACGACGTTCCCCGCTAGTCTTTGTCTGGTGGCACACGTGTCGTCATCTGTAGGAGATTACTTTCTCGAGGCGGCACGCTGCACGACTGAGCCTGTTAACATTTTACACGCCATGTGTCCAACACGAAATCCAACACTTAGCGAAGTTGCCACTGTCACTCATCATCTTCTAAATCCCACGGTGTAGTTCCCGGAGGCTGCGTTATGACACCGCGGGGAGACTTTCCTAGTCGCTGCCCCACAGCTGTATTCCTCCAGTTAGGCTCGCTGAAGAAGACTATCGCAGGCGATAAAGTGGTCATCCGGGGGGGGGGGCGTAGAAAACACCTGACATGTTTGTTGCCAGGTTTCTTCTGAACTTCTTAGGCATGGGCGAGCCGCAGGAATATAAACAGGGACGCCAAAACTGTGGAGAATGAAGAATAAAGACTTAACGCCATATTGTAGATTCAAGTCGGGGCAGGATGCTGCCGCAGTGGTCCGCACGAATGTCCTGGGTTCAGGATCTTGTTTAAATCTCCTGTCAGTGCCCTTGACCAAGGCACTTTCTCAGATCTGAAATCTTTCCCTGGGCACCAGACGTCAGCTTCCCACTGCTCCTCCAAGTTCTACTACATTGTACATTGTGTACATTGTCTTTAACTTTCACTAAATTGAGATGAAACATTTCCCACTTACCAACAGGCAGTCACGTACATAATCAGCAGCTCATCTGTATTTTCTTCAGGGCTGTCAAACTAATTTATCTCATTAATTACAAGACTGAACGTTGCTCCTGTCAGCAGTTCAATCTGGGTGATTTCTGAAGCCCCAATCCAGCGTGTCTTGGTGTTTTTCTAATCTTTTGTGTTCTTTATGAAGCAATGTCTTATAATTTTTGACAGATAACTTAATTTTGTGCTCAAATTGTAAAGAAATTGAACCTCAAATGGACGGAAAATCGTAGGAAACATGATAAAGGAAATATGGCGTTTATGTTTTTTTCATACGTTAATTTGAGGGAGGTCACAGTCTCCTCATGGCTCCGCACAGCAATGTTTTTCAAATGAGACTTTGTTTTCCGGTTTCTCCAGTAAAGCCGAAGCTTCAGTGGACATTTAAATTCACAACATGTCATTTGTGCTACAAGGGATCTTTCCCCAGGCAGCTCTGGAGGAATAAACACCCGGAGTGGCATCAGATTCTACACTGATCTGTAAACGTTAACCGACAAAGGGAGAGCTCAGAGACTACTTTTTGAACTTCTGGGGTTAAAAAGTGGATTTATCCTCCCTCCCTCCTTTAGATGCCCTCGTTCATCAGGCGTTTATGCTCTGTAATGTTTACTGCTGACTGGAGCTGGAGAGGAAATGCACTTTTGCATCATGAACCGAACACTGCAGAGAGGAGAGGGGGAAAAGAATAGAAGGGAACTGGAGTCTGACGTGTGGGGTCGACCTGAGTTCAAACTCACACACTCGCAAAGACACACACAACCTCAGTGCGCCCTGTCGCTCACTAGCTCACGGCTAATGCACAGTGAAGTTGCCATTTGGAGTGAATACTTGAGCTAGTAATGTGGATAGACATAAATGATCCCGTGTTCAAACTGGCTCTGCAGATGGTGGACACATCCTTTAAAAAGCACACTGTAGACAACCCAAGAGAATATATGAGAACAGTCTAGTTGTTTTTCTTGACATTTTAATGCTAAAAATATATATTATATCTTTAAGGCACATGTGTCAACTCCAGCTTCCCTCACTGTCAAAACTTTTTTGCAATATTTGAACTTTTTTTTCAGACGTTCAGCTTGCTTGAATGGTACCCAGCAGTCATCTTCATCCTCCCTCTTCTCCATTACCAAGATCCTGCGCGTAGCGACCAGCACAGGAATGTGTATTGCATTACCTGCGGGTGACATGAATAAAACTGGGACCAAGTAAGAAAAACGCTGTTCAGTAGTTAGCTTGTTCGATTGTCCTGATATGTTTTGGAGAATAGAGGGAAAAATACATGAGAGTATGTGTCAACAGTTAGCAGTTTGTGTTTTCCATTTATCAGGCGTCTCCCCACAGCCAGTAGTCTTCTGTCGGTCACTGGTCATGCTGTGAAGCTTTATTGCGGTGTTTGAATTTCAGTGCACCATTTTGTTTTTTTTTCCCCAAAAAAAGTTTAACCCGTGTCGATATGCCGTGAAGTCACTGAATGAACTTCATTAAGTGGCAATAATGAATGTCACTGCGGTACAATCACAAGCCAAGATTCTGTTCTGTCTGCTAGACGTGGAACTTTTCGCACGATTCATCTTTCATCCACTGCCCCCTGCTGTTCCTAATTTTGCTGCAGTTACCGTCCTTCCCTTCCTGCTAACATCATTTAAGATTCACTTTCAGCTCCCCAGACTGGAGCTGTGCCTTCACTTCTGCTGCCCCGCAGCTAAAAACCAGCTTCCAGCTCTCAGGGAGGACCTCCACACACAGTCAGATTTCCCTCCACGCCGGGATAAAATTGTCACAGAGAGCCGAGGGAAATGCAGGCAACTTTCTGAGCGCTAACTAGTGTCGTCCAATTTGCACTGATGGAAACTTGCAGTACCGACCCTGAGGCTTCACGCTCTCTGTGGGTTTTACACATTAACATTATTTTAGGACATTACACCTAGTTGTTAAAAATGAACCTGTTTTTATAGCTTATCTACTTTAGTCACATGTCATGTAGATGGATATATCTTTTAGCCATTACTCATTATAACTTCACCTTTGGTGAATTATGTTGAATAAAAACAAAAGTATACAAAACACCCCCCCCCCAAAAAAACAATCGCTTGCAAACAGACATCAGCTGGTGAAACAAATACATCTCCTCAGTTAATGTTTAGCATTGTGAGCGACCGTTAGCAAGCAGTTAGCATGCTCATTTTGTCACTCACAGAGATTTTGTTGTTAAGAGGTCCCAAGCTCATCACAAACAAGTACAGCTGGGAGAGAAAAATAATAAGAGGCGCAGGGAGCTATTGTGACTGAACATGTCGCAGCTTGCAGCCCATGATTGTCGCTGGAAAAACAAAACTGTGGCTTTATTTGCTGAAACAGAAAAAAATAATAATAACAAAAAATTAAAAATAAAAAAAAAATCCGGTGTCACATGTAGGACACCCAGATGAAGTGACAGCTTGAAACTGGAGAGTGAAATCCAAACAGAGCAGCTGTGGTGAGCAGTGCTCCATCAGGTCATGCAGAGTGGCAGGGCTGCTGTGAGACAGCAAAGATGAAGTGACAGGCGTCTGCAGCCACTGAGCCTCCAACATGGCCCGCGAAGCACTCTGTTGTTTTCTGGAAGATTTGTTTTGTGAAGAGTTCTTGTTATGTTTCTAAAACATCAGGGGTCTGCTGGACACCAAATGTACCATGGCACAAATCTGCCTCTGGTCACTGGTCGCCTCTTGTGACTGAATTGGAGACTGATGTCTCTCCCTCAGGCTGACCTGCACAGAAACAGGACTGTGCTGCCTTCTGTGGAAGGAGGAAACATGGAAAACACTTGGACTGTTACTCGGTGAAGCAGTAATGCATGGGTTGTTGTTGTCTTCATCTTCATCCTCTGTGCCTTAAGCTCAGTTCTGTTGTTTTGCGTCTTGCTCTCCACTTTTTTAAGTGCTGCAGGTTTTCTCGGGAAATTGCTACAGTCCGACTGATCAATCAGCCAATCAACCAATAAAACAATCTTCATTCGTTTAGTGCCAATTCACAACAAATAGTCATGTCGTGCAACTTTGTAAACTCAGCAGGTCTAGACCATACACCTTCATTCATTTATCTACAGGGACCTGATATTTCCCCATTGAACACCATGAAGAAGAAGCTGCCTTTTAGCTGAAACCTTAGAGCAGAGCTGGCCGCAATGGTGTGTGTGTGTGTGTGTGTGTGTGTGTGTTTTATATTTACATTAAAAAGTCTAAAGGACACATATTTAAGAAGAACGAGAATTCAACTGTTGTATTTTTCATTCCCACAGCAGTCAGAACAGCAAACATCAGAGCTTTCATGAACTGACTACATTGTTCGCCAAATCCCTTTTTTTTTTATTATCAATTAGTAGCAGAGGCGAGCAGAGCGGGTCTCTCTTTATACGACTCCGTCACAGACCTCGGTGAGCACATCTGTCACTGTCTCTCAGTGTGTGTCGAGCAGCCGACAGCAGCGTTAGAGGTGTCTGCTCTACAATCCCTTCAGGCTTAATGTAAACTCCTCTGCAGGAGCGTGGACGCAACTTCCTCACGCTTTTTGTTTTGCTCTGTGGCTCTGCTGGAGTGACAGTGCACTGATTGATTTGTTGTGATACTCGGCTTCCTGCATGCCAGTCACAATCAGGGGCGCTGCGGAATGACGGTGTGTTGTCGGTACGCGGGATTTACCGGCGGATGAATCCGGCTGTGTTGTTCGCCGTCACCTCGGGTCCCCTGAACCTGTCATGTTGGCTCTGGGTGATATAATGCATGCTGACTGCACTGCTGCAGACAGAGGGAAGATATACAGCCATTAGCCTCCAGCTAAATACCTTCGGGTCACTTGCAGTATTGCTGCCTCGTGGGAGAAGGGTAGCATCAAGGTCAAGGGGAAAACTCCTAAATCATTTCGATGTTTAGCTCGTACTCTGCTGTTGTTCACATTTTTTACAAGTTGTAGCGAACAAGTGGAAGTAATCTCTGCCCTGAGGCTCCTCTCCGCTAGCTCAGGCTCCTGTTGCCCTGTCGAGATGACCTGATCACTCAGCAGCAGCTCAGTGAGATGAGACCTACATCATATCCAGTTGTTGATGTCTACATTATGTACAAGCACGGATATATAACATTAATAAATAACTGTTCCTATATGCTTCGCCTCACTCAAGTGAGAAAGTATCGTAGTGGGTTGATTAAAAATGTGTCACTGTTTCAGAGTCACTGCAGCAAGAGGAGACATTATTTTAAGGGCACGTTAAGTTGCTCTTTAATGCGGTACTAATGAAATCCTAAGAGCTGTGTTTATTTAAGCTATAAGAAGAGGATGCTTATGGAGCCTCCGGATCAGACACGGAGAGAAAAACACATGTATATCAAGGCCATGTTTTATCACAGATGCTGCTTGAAAAGGCTGCGGCTCAGGCAGCTGAGTGGTTGCCAATCAGTTTTAAGTTCCGTGATTCCATTTCTGGCCCATGTAGTCAACATGTCCAAGTACCCTTTGGCACGGCACTGAACCCCGAATTGCCCATGGTGATTGCGTGAGTGCGTATGGATGGTTCTTGCTCTTGATGAGCAGGCAGCGCCTTACATGTTAGCTTCGGCCACCAGTGTGAATGCTGACTTGTTGATAGATAGATAGATAGATAGATAGATAGATAGATAGATAGATAGATAGATAGATAGATAGATAGATAGATAGATAGATAGACAGATGTTGTTTTTAGTTGCATTTTGGCCAAAATGGAAAAGCCAAATGTAAATATTCTCTGCTCTTATAATAAAATACCATGTAATTCATGTATTTCAACACAGACAACATTGTACAATAAAAGTTCATGTCTATGTTCTGGAAACATGTCATTTTAACTATCTACGTCACAAAAGTTTGCATGTCCGAAACTGAATATACATCATCAGTATTGTAGCTATTTTAACCCACACCATGATGTTTTCCTAAACCTAACCACCTGCGACTATATGATGAAGGGACAGCACACCTGTCTCTGGTACACCGCAACGTTCATGTTGTTTTGGGAGTTACTGGCAACTGACCTGTTCAGTCGATTTGGTGTTGCAAGAAACAGAAGTAATAACAAATAATGAGATCAGGATAAGAACAAACCTCAAAGTAATGAAATCTTTCTTTCATTTACACACATTTCTGTCAATGTAGCCAACAAAACAGATTATGGTAAACATGGTTACAGTGCTTGTTCTAATAATGAAAGCTTACCAAAAAATATACATCCTATGTAAATTTCTCCCTTTTTAATGCAGTTGCCACTGTGATCATGCTTATCACCCGCTGCTGCGCCAAAAGCTTTATGGCTGCGAGTCATTTTGGCCGTTAGAAAAGAGAGATGAAAGAAATAAAGGAGAAACAGTTCGGCAGCAACACACGCTGACTGAACGTATGTGTTTTGGCAGAGGACATGAATGGAGTAGTGTGGCGATGAATTAACTAGTGCTTAGTACATGTGGCTCTTTGCTGCTTGGGCGCCTATTTGGCTGGTAACGTAGAAACAGCACTGTCCAGTCTAATAGAGAGAGGAAAGGACATGATGGGTGAGACAGATGGAAGGATACACTGGTCTCCGGTTGGACATGAAC
Source organism: Acanthopagrus latus (assembly GCF_904848185.1). Classification (NCBI taxonomy): domain Eukaryota; kingdom Metazoa; phylum Chordata; class Actinopteri; order Spariformes; family Sparidae; genus Acanthopagrus; species Acanthopagrus latus. Next base: position 25,296,747 of record NC_051046.1, on the reverse strand, counting down.
TCATGAGTCATCATCAAGTGCTGTCTGTGATGCGTTACCCAGCAGCCTATGTTTCATAATGTGAATCCGAATCAAGTTTACTGCCTAAGGAATCTGTACGTGCATGTCCAACATGGATTGGTGAACAGATTTTTTTTTTCCTTCAAGTTTCGGTTTTCAGCCTCAAAAATCCATTGATGGCGACGCTACAGTGAGCTATTGGAACTGCCGTGTTCAGAGCGCTCGCTCTCACTCTGACCTTGAAATAAAGTGGTTGTGATTCTCTGGCTAAACGCTTCATTTACAAGCCGTATGATCTTTTGACTGCTTGTGTTTCCTGTGTAGTCACACTTTGTTAAAGCCATACTGTCATATTTCCGGCTTAATCACTGTTAATCAATTACGTGAGTATGTGTGTGTGATATCAGACTGACGTGAGTTACTGCCAACATGGATCCAGTACCGGACTGATATTAAAGCTGCACACATGAGAAAAACATCCACCGAGGCTCAGCTTATTAAAATAACATCATTATAAACCGGTGTTATTTATGAGTCACCGCGGTCAAACACGCTATAGGAAACCGTGTGAGACTCACCACGAGCAGGAGCAAACACAGTCAGCTGCTGGCCCCGACCCAGATTTGAATGGCATTGATTCCTCCTCGAGCAATCTGAAGATGCACCTGAGCTCATCCCACAGAGCCGTCCCACCGCAGCCCTCCAACACGCCTGAGTGGGATAATCTCCACCAAACAGAAGAGCTCTCACATTCAGAGCTCCGCAATACATGCCACAAATGCAGAAGGCGTTTTTTTTTTTTTTTTTTCCCCAGACTGGAGACACTTGCCTTTCGCTTAAGAAAGATTATCTAAGATGTGTGAGCTCGCCGCCCGCTGTTGCTCTTTGCCATCTGAGGCCTGCAGCAGCTTTCAGTCCCCCAAAGGCTGTTGAGCAAACCCTCCCCTCTGTCAGATCCCCCCAGCCTCTCTGTGCCGTCAACTTTCAAAGAAGCATTTGATTATTGAATGCCTCTGGCCCGAAGGGTGAATCCAACAGCCCGATCTTTCTGCGTACAGCTCGTATCTTTACTGTGGCTGGAGCCTGAGCCTGTCGGAGGAGGCTTAAGATTTTTGTGCGGGGTGCAGGACAGGACGATGCTCCACAGATTTTTAAAATGAATTCAGCTCTTCCTCTCTTATCCAAACAGCTCTGTCCGAGAAAGTCAAACTGCTTTTTTTTTTGTAGTTTAAAAGTGAAATGCTGTGACTGGGTTTTTTATATCAACATCAGAAGTTGACAGGGAGCGTTTGCTCACTGGTGTCTGAGTTAAAGGTAGAAATAAAGCGCTGCTCTCAGCTCAAAGCAATTTATTTTCATACAAAGACAGGCAGTGTTTCTTAAAAATGCCTGTTGAAATTAGTTTGTGTAATTATTAGGGCTGTGTATCTCCTGAGGATTATGTAATACCTAGCCTAGAACACAGACCACAGTCCAATACAAAAGTAGCAGAATTATTTACTGATAGAATCAGTTTATGGAATGATTCAACACACTGTGATATAATGTTGATTCAATGTTTCGCTGTTTTTATTTCTTTAATAAAAACGAGTCAAACAGGCTCCTTTCAGAATTGCAAACCTCAGACTGGCCTGTGAGAGACGGTTCAAGCACCGTTTATTTAAAATATGTATGCTGTTTCAACACAAACTTAACTTCTGACCATATTTTAGGCGAGACATCACCTGTGTCGGTTTCAAATGTGGGCAGTGTTGCAAAATTTGAATTCAAATCAAAAGATATCTCCAGAGTTTTCGTAGCTGAGCCGCTGCACAAGCCCCTGCAGGGGGGGTGGCTATCCAGCTGGAGGCTGCTGGTTGGCTTACAGACGTCTCTCACCCCACAGGCTCCAGTACTAGACAACTTCAGCAGCATTTCTGTGGTATTGATTCTGTTGTTATTCCAGTATAAGTGGACATACACCCAGACAAAATCGCAGAGACCTTAATTCTTTATTCTTCAAATCGAACACAAACCACGTGAACCACAGGTCTGCTGCTACTAACGTACGTAATTGTTCATTGACTTGGCCAGTACACACTGATGGAGTGTGTAGTCAGCAGTGTGTCGGTGTGTGATTTCACACACAGTCTCACAGCTCTTTGAGGCTGCACTGAGGAACAGGAATGTTTTGAGCTAAATGGTTAAAAAAAGAAACGTCCACAACAGGAAAGCTAACTCACTGATACACAGCAGACATGTTTACCGTGTATCACATGCACACTAACATTTTGCTAAATGGCACCAAGTACACAGTACAGCTGTAGCCCATCTGATGGTGACTGATGGTTGATGATTTGCTCAAAACACAACTATTGGAAACATTTTTTAAATATGACCTCATGATGGGACTCGATGAACAGTTAAAGGACCAGTGTCTAGGATTTTGTGGTATCTAGTGTTGAGGTTGCAGATTGCAACCAATGAAATACCCCTCATCTCACCCTTTGCTACGCTGGCTGCTAAAAAAGCTTCATTAAATCTTTAAACTTTCTAACTTTAAATATACAATGTCCCTGTAGTGATACTATTTGGGTAATGTTACCTTAACCAAACCATACCATACCACGCCATGCTATGTGCCATATACCTTCGCCAAATGAATGCTTGACTTTAAGCGAGTGTTTTCGAGCAACGCTGCTTGTGTTGACTGCTCAGCTTGGTAACTTAACTGTCAGCACGCACGCGATCTCTTCTGCCTCGGGCTGATTTTAAGATACAGTTAGCATGTTTTGACGGCAGCACTGTACCGTAAACAGTAGTCAACGACACTTCCTTCAGTGGAAATCAAATAAGGCGGCACACAGTTTGGATGAAAGATCATTTTTTTCCAAATTGAATGTAGAATTTGTATCAGTCCTTGTGTATTTCTGACTCTTCTTGGCGTTCTTAAATGTGTCAATTCAACTTTACACGCCTAGTTAAGATATTCACACAGATCTCGACTCTCTATCCAAATGATTACAGTTTCGATCATGACCCTATGTATACTCTGTAATCAATGTTATTTGGCCATTTATTTTGACTTATATAATTTACCTCATAGTTATAGTCTGTGACTGTGGTGTATTCATACATTGGTGTATGTTCTATCAGGGAACGTGTCTTAAGCAGATCTCCCACAGGCACTGACTCGCTCACGGTGCTCCAGTAAAGTGCTCCGTGGCCTCGGGCTGTTCTGCTCTAGTGCAGAGAGCTTTCTGTGCTACAAAGCAGCTGCTTCTCAGCCAGACAGACTGCCGGGACAGCGAGGCCAGGGAGGCTGTCTCAGTTCAGCCTTTTACAGTATGTCTAGACTCACCATCCTTTTCCAGAGAGGAGCGTTTCACCAAACACTTCCTCTTCTGTCCTGATCATATCTGAGCCTGTGACTGTGTTTTGCTTTTATCCACAAGGACTCACTGGACTCCAGGTCCACTTCCTGCATCAGATTTTAATGAGGAAACACTCATTTCCATGAGGCTACAGTAACTCCTCAGTACTTTAGGTTATGGAGCTCATCTAAATACCACCCATGAGTTATGTGCAGACATAGAAACATTTTCTAATTAGTGCATTAATTAGCTTAATGAACGACCTCGTTAGCGCTGCTGGTTATGTTCAGTATATCATGGTGATTATATTAGACAGCCTCAGCACTGTTTGTTTAGAAAGGACGCGGAGAGCAAGTCAGCGAGGTTTCAGCTCATTTTATCCGCTTCATCCAGAACAAGTCAGTTTTATTCATACTACCGCATTGCAATAAACATTTTTTTCAGTCTGAACATCTTTGGTTAATTTAAATTGAAAAGAAAAACTGTAATCTTTGTCAGCACAATACACACAAGTTGTTTGTTAGGGTTTACTAGATGCATTCAGACTGGGACCAACCCACTGGAACACAAATCAGATTGTAACACATCGGGCTTGTATTGGCAGTCTGGAGCTGATTGGCCAGGAGTGTTAAGCCAACGTTATTGATTCTAAAAGAAATGTGCTTTGTGCTCTGTTTTCTGGGGGAAAGTTCACTGAAGTCTCAGTCCAGAGGGCCGACGGTCGTGGTGATTTATATTCATCACAAACACTCGGTGAGTCAAAGTTTTTTGCCGGTGACAGACGCTGTTTTTCGGGCAGAAATGTGACGACAAATGTGAAGAGTTGGTAGGACGGGCAGGAGGACAGACAGGAGGACGGATGCTTCTCCACTTACAGCTGTAGTATTTCTTTTCTCATATAAGTTGCCACAGACAGTTATGGTTACTGTGTTACATTTTTTGGTCATGTAACCTTGCTTTGTGGAAAATTTCTTTATTAAATTGAGTCAGTTATCAGATGGTAAGATCGACACGCCCCCACTCTGCTCCGCCGGCTTATCCGTTCACTCTGGTTCGGTTCACCAATAATACGTCCCTGATTCTATCTAAAGAAGCGGATCAGTGCCAGAGCGAAATTTCACCCCTCGCCACATCTGAAACTTTCACACAGAGGAGGAGGTGGAGAATTGGCTGCATGCAAACGGCAGTGTGAATGGGGCTATTGTCTGTCATCACACACTATTGAAGCGGCTACAAGCGCCGTTTTAGCAAACCTCATGTCTGTCTTGCAGTTAGCAATCCCGTCTCTCCTCTCTACATTAATAAACTGGCTCACCATTTGTAGTGGCCAAACTGTGTAATTAACGTCACATGATGCACTGGGGCCCAAAGATACTTTATTTCCATAAACTTATATTGTAAAATATTTGTTGAGCATCAAAACCCATCATTTTCTCCTATAACATCTAGAAGAGCTGCAAGATTAAATCATTTGTATCTCTATTCTGGTTAGTCAGGCGCTAAAGCAGAAATTAGCCAGCTCAGTCAGCGGGAGTCTCCAGAGTGAACCCTCTCTGGCCCCCGCAAGGTGGATCGCCAGGTGCTTCAGCCCCTGACACTGTATCCAGGTTTTAATGTGACATCATAGGTCAGTCACAATAGTCTACTTTTCCCAAATTGATTGTATGTTGTAAAAACATAATCATATGCATTTAAAATGCATATGCAAGGAAATGATTAGAAAATAAAAACCTGTGTACTTTTTAAAAAATATTTTTATGGTGATAAACAATAGTCCTGACAGAGCTCTGAGGAAATCCAAGCTGGAAAACAAAAGTGCACAAATATGATGTGACATTTCTTGGTGCGACATCATTTGGGGCGGCAGTAGCTCAGTCTGTAGGGACTTGGCTTGGGGACTTGAAGGTCGCCGGGTTCCCACTCAGACCAAAAATTTACTATGTGGACTGGCACTTGGAGAATGCTAGTTCACATCCTGGGCATTGCCTTGAGTAAGGTGCCCTTGAGCAAAACGCTGCTCGTTGGGTGCCGCAGTATGTGTGGCAGCCCCTTCACTCATCTCCTCTACACTGCATGTGTTTGCACACCTGTGTGTAATGTGAGTGGAAAAAAGAATTTTCCAACTTGGGATTATAATAGTATATAAAATAGTAGTTTATAAAATGTTCTGGTTGCCTTGAGAGTGCGTATACTTGGCTCTTTTGAACTATTTTGGATTTATTTCCGTTAAAAGTTAAAGATATGCTACTGGCAGAAAATGTTTACAGTATACGAGGTTTGTTGTGAATCGAGTATATCTAAAAAATAAGTGTGTATGTTTGGCAATGATGAATAACAATGATCTTACATGTGTTTGGGGAGGACTTGCTTGTCACATAATGTGACAGTAACTGTCACTGTCAACAGCATTTATTTGGAGAAAAACCTGAGAGAATATTTATGTAAGTAGGTACATCAGTCAGTGTACCACAGGGCTTGTCTATCCACATTTACATTCAGCAGCAACACACACACTCGCGCGCACACACACACACACACACACACACACACACACACACACCGTAGTGAGGATCACGGAGCAGAAGGAGTTTTCGTGCAACATTAACAAGAGAGCCAGCTGAGCTTGTGTTGCAGTCATAAGTTTCATAAAGAGCAACATGGAAGGATAAAACAGCTTCCACATCTAACCTACTGCTGTGGTTAGATGAGGCTTAACGCTGACATAATTTCTGTTGAATCTTCCACAATGGCAAGACTCACAGACGCCATTCCATTTTGAACCCGGCAACGATCCATCTTGAGCTCAAGTTTTAAAGCACATCCTGCTCTTTATGTTGCTGGCCCTCGGGGAGGAAGCAGCGGGAGCAGATGAGGATGTCTGTGTTGGTTCTTGGAGACAACAACGCAGAAACCGGGGTGCTCAGTTTATCTTCCACATGTCTGTGTTGCTGAAGTCTGTGTCGGCGAAGCGAGCGGTAGTTACTAGACGTAACCCCGGTTCTGTGAGGACGCGTTTGGCCCTCTCTAGCTGCAGCACAAATTTCAATGTGCCGAAACATTTAAGGCTGTAATGAGGGTAGTGCAATTACAATATTGTGGCAGAATGGTACACAGGTGGTGGGGATGAAGCCGGTATACCTCCCACGCCTCGTGTCTTCCAAATGAATGTAATGTAATTGATCTAATTACTAAAAAGCATTTGAGACGCCCCCGTGAGGCTGTAGTTAAGTTTTCCCAAAGCTGCCTCGTATCTCATTACCTTTTACACAGCTACATTATCAGGAAATGAAAAACATGTAACAGTGTGTTGTCGTCACGCTGTGTGGTTTCTAAACAGCACACAGGCGATGAGTGTGATCCATCCTGCAGTGGAAAAAAGTTTGCCTTCCTCCTTCCTGGAGCTGAATTATGAATGCTTTTTTTTTTTTTTTCCACGGACGGCTTAAGCGAACAGATTGTCACCCATTTTCCCAGACAAACACACTCCTTGATCGGCGGGGATGATTGAACGTAATGGAACCGAAATGAAGCGAGGTGCGGCTATGATAAGGCTATTGTTGCCGCTCCGTGCTGCTTCGCCCATTTCCGGCCCGGACGAGCTGTCAGTCAATTGAAAGGCGACAATGCAAACTTTCCCAACAACTTTTCGGAGGTGATGCGAAATTGAATTCCTGTTCAAGGTCGGAGCTCAACGCCGAATGGGTTTGCTTACTCGGGGCTTGATTGGCGGCTTTACAAAGTAGGATTTCATAAATAGAACAAGCATTAGAAAACACTTACTCCTTTCTTACCTGTTGAGAGCAATTCCGTCTGTTTCCTCTAATGCTGATGCGCAGCAGTCGGAGGGAGTGAAGTGGCAGCGGAGACTGCAGAAATATTTCATGATGACTGAAAAATCTCAGAAGCAATCATCGTCAAAAGCCACCCGGCCTTTCAAATAGAATGATGAAAGAGGAGAGGAAGAAAGAGTGGAGGAGAGAAAACTCGAGGGACACAGGGAGGATAAACTGAGCGAGAGAACGAGGGGTGCGGGAAGAAAGGTGCCGGTATACACAGGAGTGGAAGTGTGTGTGTGTGTGTGTGTGTGTGTGTGTGTGTGTGTGTGTGTGTGTGTATGCGTGCAGATGGCATTGGGTGTGTGTGTGCCAGAGTGATGGAGACAGGAGATAAAGAGAATAGAAGGAGAACGGAGAAATTGAAATAAAGAGAGAGTGGGAGAACGACTTTCAATCTGTCTCTGGAGAATTACCTTTCTTGTTGATGCTCAGGCTCGGAGATAATCAGGTGTTGCAATTCCGCTTCCCCAAGGATCCCAAGAGCAGATTACAGAACACTGAGCTTCTCTCCCTCTCTCTCTCTCACACACACACACACACACACACACACACACACACACACACACACACTTTCTCTCACCCTCAGAATCTGGGTAAACATTGTTTTACCTCCTTTTGTCCACATTAATGTCTAAAAAACCTACGGGGAGCATGTTGAAAAGGTCAGTGTGTCTTTCTTGTGTGTGTGTGTGTGTGTGTGTGTGTGTGTGTGTGTGTGTGTGTGTGTGTGTGTGTGTGTGTGATTGCCCGCGTGACGCATGGGAGTGCATACTGTATACCTGCAGCAGATATGCATGTGTGTTTGTGCGTGTAGGTGGGTGTGCATTTGCAGGAGCAACAGGAGGAAGGAGTCAATCAGTTTTTTCGTGTCTTCAGGGAGAAAAATCCTGCTCGCTCAGCCAGGAAGAATACTCACACACACACACACACACACACACACACACACACACACACACATACACCTATGATGTGAAAACAGCAGGGTGTCTTTTTCTCCCCTCTGTAACGCATGCATGTGAATGTACAGTAATGTGTGTGTGTGTGTGTGTGTGTGTGTGCCAGTGTTTCGGGCACAAAAGCCGCAATATTCCCAGCACTCGTTCTTCTTCCTCTCTCCGGCGCGCTCTGTGTTTTCCTCCAGGTTAGAGGACGGCGTTGCTTAAGCCCAGTAATGAACTGCTGCTGCTTTAATGTTTGGCTGAGCGCCTTGAGGACACACCGGCGCTCCTCTCTCTCTCTCTCTCTTTGTTTTCTCACCGCCGTAATGGACCGGGTAAACACGGCGCAATTTCCTGAGTCCTCTTTGAAGCAATCATTTGAAAATTTCGCAACCCACACCTTTTGTTGTGGCTCGGTTTACCATGAGAGGAGTCAACAAAACTATCAGAAGCAGGTTTTCTTGAAGAGCATTTTTTTTTTTTTTTTTTCCTTTTGTGAGTTGAGGATTCTGATGTTATGTTTGAGTGAAGTGCAGCTCTGAAAAGGACTTTTACGTCACGGGTCAAAACACTGACTAGTCTGCTACTACATTACATTATGAACATGCAAACATATCTATCAATGAGTCTTTGATCCGTGAATTACCAGATCAGAGTTTACCAGTGCTGGACAGGAGAGGTCAGAGGGAGAGGAGGGAGGGACATTGATTTTTTTTTTTTTTTGCCCAGGATGTTCACAGTTGATGCTCGGTGCCTGAGCCAACTGAGCCACCATGACGCCCTTTAACTGGATCTATGAGTTTTGTGGCTTAACTTGGATTTTCACCTCGTACAATTTCCAGCTCTGCAGAGCTTCACCGCCCCAGCTCCATGAGCTCCTTATAGGTAATACATATGCAGAGTATGATGGGAAAAGACATAAAATCAGTAACTGTAAAATAAAGGCTCAGCTGTAAATATTTTTATGTTACTGATGGATTAACATCAGACTGTCTCTACCCACCCAGTACCAGGCAGCAGGCACAGTTAGCGGCCAAGCTTGGATGGGGGATGAGTCTGGACTCAGACTCCATTAGCTTTTGGTGCGGATCCAGGTAATATATGCATAGAATTTAAGTTTAAAACATTCAAAAACTGACTAAAACAGACGACAGTTGGTGAAGAAACAACAGCTTTGACTTTAAATTAAAGACATGTATCTAATGTGTTACAGAGATATCTTCTGAACGAGCTAGCTTTGGCCCGTCCTGTCTCATTATACTACTTTGTTGCTAAAGAGGTGATAGTTTTTCTTACATATTGCAACTAAAATTCTTGTTAATTCCTCAGGGAATAAAGCACAGATCTTGATAGCACTAATCTGGCACATTTAGATGGCTGGTCTGTGAGTGAGTGCAGTTTGATGCTGATCAAATTAAAAGCCCTAATGTGGGCTGATGTATGTTTTATCTGTTATTGGATCAAGGTTTGATTGGAATGAAGGGGAACTGTTGGGCCTTGGCAGAGGTATGCCTTCACTCTCATTGTCCGATGGTGAGCCATACTTTTTGTGCGATGCTTTGTCATGTTTTTCTAGCAGTTTTTAGACACACATAAAAAGTTTAAATATTCCCTTTTAAGTCAAGTTTGATTGCCTGGCTGTACATGCAGCCCCGTTCCACAGAAGCACCACACTGTTTTTGCCTAAAGCGCTTCTCTGAGGCGCTTTTCAGAAGTGAGTGCACAAGTAGCGCCGAGTCTCTGTGTGATTTGGGCCTTGGCGTCTACCAGGCAGTGAAGAAAGTTCGCAACTAGCAGCTAACAGCTAACAGCTATCATGTGGGAAAAAAACAGTCTCAGATAGATACCTCTGAAGTTGGTGGGGACCATAACAGATAACCTAACTTATATTTGTCTGACTGACAGGAACACGACTCCAAATTTATACATTTATTGTAAAAAGGCAATTCTTAGCTAAACTGTTAGCCATAACAACAACAACGCAGCATCAGCACCTGAGTTGTTGTCCTCCTAATTCCCTGATAAAGGCTTTGTGTCCTAAGTGAATAGAGTTAAGTGTAACTAGAGGTTCATTTTAATCTGTTAATTAATTTAATCTGTTATCCCACAATCTCTCACAATGGCGCACAAGAATGATTGGAATATGCTGGAACTGGAAGCTTTTTCTGCACAAACAGCATCATTATATCACACTCGTCAGTGGGTTGAAATATGAAGCGTGTTCAAAACAAAAAAAAAGAAAAGAAAGATGGCTGAGTCATCGTCTCGATCATCCCCACAGATGGAGCTGTCTTTTCCCCCTTAAGAGATCCTCATCTTTCACAGACTCAGATCAATGTAAGAAGCCCATCCATCTCTCCATCTTTTCACCTGCCGCGCCTGCTGCTAAGGTCAAACCCTCCTGATGCTAATCTGTCAGTCTACCTGTCTGTCTGGCCGCCTGTTGCCGGGATGTGCCGTGGCCTCTATTTCCTCCACCTGGCAGACTGTAGATTGTGCGGAGCCGCGGCGCTTTATGCGTATGAAATTGGCCTGTTATGGCTGGGAATGTGATTTAAAGGACCATATCAGGTCATTCGAGTTTTTTTTTTTTTTTTTTAGGTTTAATAAAAATGCCAGGGGAGGGAACTTGAGCCCAATGATTCAGCTGAACAAACTGGACGTACAGAGTTCTCTTGTAGCTGAATGACCAATGTAGAGCTCTCGTTCTTTACAGCTGAGTAAATGAGGCAAAGACAAATGATCGGGTGTTTAATTTCTTCAGTTGTTTCCTCTCTCTTTGCTGCATCTGTTAAACAAATGTGCTCCTTTAGAGTGCTCTCTTAATGATAGGCTCAGGTTTTCTCTTCGTTCGCCAGTTAAGCACAAATCTCGACATTCTCACCCTCACATCAGAACTGACTGAGGCCTCGACGCAGTTATCGAGGCCTCTTCCTGTCAGGTTACTATGATCACACGCTGTCATTTCTGCATGAACCTCCTCGACTTTGTTGAACCTAAACAAGCAGAGAGAAGGACATTTGTTTGTTGAACTGTGACATAAACAGGTATTTGTGATTTTAGGGGCAGGTGTCTGTATCTATTTCACGCGGACCAACAGGTTTGTCAGATGCTCAGCACATTTTCTCACGCTGCCAAAAAAACTGATAAATCGTAACTCTTCCTAAAACCACTAATTCTTATTTTTTTGTGTTATATCAACCACGATTTTATTTTTTTTGTGTTTCATATCGGACAGAGCTACAGTTTCTATCTCTGTGCTGTTTTTTATCAGCTCATGCATGCATGTCTACATTTTAAATCAAAACTGGGGCCACTAGCTTATGTCATGTATCAAATAAAACCATGCTTGACCCTTTAGCTTGTGGGTGTATACCCGGCAGCACACTATCCTGGGTCAGGTGAGAGTTTCAAATTCATTTTCTTCCTCATCTTTTGTTCGGTGATCACACAGGTTGTAAAACTAAAGACACTGCCCGCCATTTGACTGCGACCTGAGCAGAAAACACCCAAGGCTGTTGTTTTAGCTCACGTCGGAGAGAATTCATTTTTCATTAACGTTGAACCATTCTTTTTTTTTTTTTTGCTGCGCGTTGGATTCTCTCTTGCTGAAGTGTTCCTGAGCACGAATGTGACAACAAGGATGAATAACGTGCCAGGATGCACTCTGCGAAGCGTGGTGAGGAAAAGTCATCATAATCCACCCAGTTAGATGCGAGCAAAGCATTTCGACAATATACTATCAAAGTTAAGGACAAATGTACAGTTTGACAGCTTTGTGAACTGTCAATATGTCAGATTTCGACAGTGAGGCATTGATCGCCTCCTTGATGCAGTTCTGATTTTGAGTTGACCTGTGATCCAGTGCGTGCCGGTAATACATTTCAAAATACATTGATTTTTGTAAGTAAGGGTGCTTTTCTTCTCTTCTTCTTCTTCTTCTTCTTCTTCTTCTTCTTCTTCTCCTTCTTCTTCCTCTTTTTTTAATGCTCTGAGCACATCTCGCACGCTCCCAGTCTTCTCTGGCTGACACTAATCACTCTCTCTGAACCAGAGGAAATGAGAAGCTAAATCCTGCTTAGCGACATATTTCCTTTTGTGGAGGAAATATGATCTCCTGTATGAAATTCTCCTTGGAAAATATGAATCCTCCTAATGCTCTTTTTATGTCTCACGCATTGATTTTTGAGTCACGCTCCCCTCTCTCCTGTATCGGTCTCTGCATTCAGACTGCATTCGGTGTTGCATATACAATGAAAGGCCGTCGAGAGAGCCCACTATGTAGTATAATGGGAGACATTGATTTGTTCCTGTACAATGTGAGTATCTCACCCTTTACATAGCAGAGTTATTAGCTCTGTGGCCACACGGCTGGAATGTCTCAGCGTGAGGAATTTCTATATTTCCCCAATATGTGAGTCCTGTAATCATGTAGTCTGTAACAGCAGTAAAATACGTTTTCAGATCATTTCCTTAAGTAAAAGGACTAATACCACAGGACAAGACATGAGTAGAAGTATGGTGGTATTATTAGCTAGATGTGCCTCAGGTATCTAAAGTAAAATGGCTCCTTTTCCTCTTATATCTGATATTTTAGGTTTACTGCCACATCATTGTAAATTTTACATTTAACTGGTTGAGCTCATGTTGGCTACTTTATGGTCAGCTAGTTTAATCTGCAGCAGTGTATCATTTTCTGTAAGATCATCCTGTGTTTATAACAGATATTTCTAAAAAGTCAACGGGTGTCAGGAAAACAGCATGTTTGTCCAGCTGTGTGACGATGCACTTTCCAGCTTATCCAAGAGGGGTTTTTTTTATAATCATTTTTTTAAGAGGTATTTAGTTTTAAAAGCAATAGAGTTTTCTCCACACTTGAAGGAACACATTGCAGAGATTTGTCACACACAACTGGAAATATTTGCTTCTTACTGAACAGGAAGGGGATGAAAGATCCTGAAAAGTACAGTGAAAGGAGTGAATCATACAGTAACTGCCTCTGAGATGAAGCGGAGTACATGTATTAAGTTGTACAAAATGGAAATACACAAGTACAAGTGCCTCAATTTTGTACTTGAGTACAGCACTTCCACCACTGCTCTGCAATCATACTCTGCAGACTTGCTATGAAAGGACGTTTCGGTTCATGTGTGTCTTAAGCACATCTGATATGTACATCTGATATCAGCTGTTACATTGACTTCTTATCAGATGTCTGGTTTTCCTCAGAGAGCTCTGAACTGAAATGACAACTTCATTGTTGACTTTGGGAAAAAGTTATAGAACAGAATTACTTTATTGATCCCAGTCCGTTTTGCAGTTAGCCATCCCGCCCCTGCTCTATATGTCATCACGTGAACATGCAGCAGTAATTGCCAGACAACTCTGTGTGTCCATGAGCAGACAGGACCGCCTCTTTATGGAGTTCTCTGTCCTGATTGGGTAAAGTGGGCGGGTATACCAGAATTTATTTTCTCTTTTACTGCATGAGCAGGGGGAGGAGAGAAATGGGTTATTGACTAAACACTATAATAGTCGAAGTATCCTTGAGCAAGATACTGAACCCCCAAATCGCTCCTAATGTGCATTTGGCACCTTGTGTGGCGGCCTCTGCCATCAGTAAGGGCCCTGCGATGAGCTGGCGACTCATCTAGGGTGTGCCCTGGCCTCACCCATAGAGAAACTGGGATTGGCTACAGATACCCTGCGACCCCTTGAAAAAAGGGGGATAAAAATGTGGTAACATCCCTCGCGACCCTCATGGAATAAGCGGAAGAAAATGGCATGACTATAACAGTGATTACTGTTGGAATTAGGGTTGTGTTGATGAGGCAGATGAAAAAAGAGGGATTCAGACAGGCCTGTATGCAAATAATGCTTCAAAGCGGTGTCAACAAAGCTTCTTAAGGTCCGACACCATAGACCCTTTAAAGAATTTCGAGAGGTTGGAGAGAACTCCAATTTCAACAACACTGAAGCATTAAAAATGTATCATAAGCGCTTTTTTTCCCTCTCTGCTCACAAATCACTAAATAAAGCATGGAAAAATCATCCTATACTAATATTTCTGAATGAGAATGAGGTGAGGTTTTCTTATGAACTGGTGGAGTTTGTTCCCAGTTACCTTATGTTGAATTGCAAAGTGTTGAGGCATTAAAGTTTAGCAAACTGATATGACGGATGATGCAATAAAAGAATTGCCAACTTATCTGTTCCAAACTTCTTCTGCTGTTTAGTCATGTTTGCCTCTCAGGGCTGCCAGCGGCAGCAGGAAATGCAGACTTCCTCAAGCAATGCTAGCAGCAGACTTTCAGATATGTTCAGCTCTTGTGCTGTAATATATCCACAGAGTCAATGTTCACATCAAAAACATACATTCTAATCTAAGTGTTGAAGTGCTCGAGATGAGTCTCCTTTTGATGGTCTCTTCTCGAAGTTGACGCTGCATTTGCTACTCGGCCTTGTCTGTCCCAGACAAAGACGACTCAAAATGTATTCCAAGACCAGTCTATTGCAGGGATATCACTGCATTGTCATATAGATACTCAAGACATACACTCAAAAGCAAGAGTCAGTCTGAAAACGTAATGCTTGCACACAGTTGTAGATTGTTAGGTCGGTGGTAAGATATGGAAAATGAGTGTTGGAGAAAGCTGGTTTTCTTTTGGTTTCAGCACCATCTTGTTGGCATTTATTTGCTGAAAACAAAGTAAAATGATTTTTGCTTATTTCATCAAGACATTTCTAATGGTGCACGTGTACATGCACTCATACAACTGGCAATTCCAGTGTGCACTGTCAGATCAATTTCAAGAATGCCTCCAGTTTGCAGGTTCAACATTTTACTGTGTGCCCTGCGGTGTGGAATTTGCCCTGGCCTTGGTCTTCTCTTGGTCTCTGCGGTGTTGGTCACAGTTTGGTCTTAGTCTCTCTTGTTGGAATCCAAAAAAAAAAGAAAACTACTTGAATCAGTCTTAACAAACATCATACAAACGCAGTATAGAAGTTTGTTTCTGAAGGGTTTTCTCCCATTGTTGTGATCAAACCATTTCTTTGTCATCAGTAGCTTCTGCCTCCTTGCATGTTGGAGTGAAAGCATTTTTCTTAATAACTTTTCAAAGAACATGAAAATTATGAAAAGATAATGCAAACACTGCGCTAACTGGCAATTAATAAAGAATATATTGCAATATTTGACAACAGCAAGTAATGGCAAATGCATAGAGTGACATTAAAGGTTCGAGCCTTCTCTGCCTTCTGCATCCAACATCTGATGGATTCCTCTCGACTGAAATGTAACAAGATCATTTGAAAGGTAATTATTTTCCCCTTGTTGGTCATCCATGGTGAGCTCTTGTTGTCGATGTTAATGTGTTCCCATCTCACAGCTGATAATGTCCTCCTCTTATACACCGTCATGGGTCACCGCTCAAGCTCATCTGCATGTTGTTCGCTCCGCCTCTGCCAAGGATTTCACACTGTGAAGACGGCCAGATAATAATGTGACACGCGCGACTCTTGGGATGTTAATATTGTTTGATCTGTTCAAGTGTGTCATTGCACTGTGTCTTGTTTCCATACAAATTATAATCCGTGCCGGGTAATGTATATTGCATTGTCAGTGATGGGCTTTTGGATTTCATGCTTGGGTGAAGTTCACACCATAATGACGAATGACGTGGTGTTTGTCTTATCACTGCAGATGAACCGCACAGGCCGTGTCCGTCCTTGTAGTTTCCTGATTGCACTCGCACTGTTGTGATAGAATAATTATGCGGTTGTGGCTCATGAGTTAGAGCGATCGTCCACCAAACTGAGGGCGGTGGTTCAATCCCCGGCCCCTGCAGTCAACATGTCGAAGTGTCCTTGGGCAAGAATACTGAACCCCTAATTTGCTTCCCATGGCTTTTCCATCTGTGTGTGTGTGTGTGTGTGTGTGTGTGTGTGTGTGTGTGTGTGTGTGTGTGTGTGTGTGTGTGTGTGTGTGCGCGCGTACGACTGGTTACCCCTCCTGATGAGCAGGTTGGCACCTTGCATAGTTGCCTCTGTCACCAGTGTGTGAATGTGTGTGTGAATGGAAAATGTTGACTTGTGTCGTAAAGCACTTTAACTGGTCACTACAACAAATAGAATATGCTTTAAATACAGTTGATTTAAATTGCTGTACCCATTTAAAAAAAGGGTATCTTGAAGTTGGAATGTGACACTAAGACTCACTGTCCCTTCTGGCTTTGTTTTTCTTTTCACATAATATTAAGTATTAATGCTTAGGCTTGAACCCAAGGTCAAGGGAAAATAAAGCAAAAAGACAAAATAAAGAAGGAAATCAAATGAAGGAAATGAAGGCAGCACTGTCAGTGCAGGGTGCTGAGGCCACACGCAGCATGTGGGTACATGTTCCATTCAGACATGCCAAAATTTCTTCAAACAAGAAAATGAAATAAATCCTTCAGTCTGCAACATTTTTGTCATATTTGCTAAAACTGTCATTATGATCCAGCAGTAGAATATGACACAGGTCAGCTGTGTAAAAGTGGCCCAGTGGCCCTAATTTGATTTGCAAGAATCCACCACAATGTCGGAGAACAGACAACAACAACAGAACTAAAAAATGCCCCACCATTGCCCACGTCAGAGAGAAGAAATAAAAAGACTGACAAAGAAAAGCAGTGTAAAAAGAAAGAATTTTACCGTCGAATTAGCCATATTTGTTATGTGGCGTCCTCTGTTATATCATTACAAGCCTGCTCATGCACAGCAGGCCCCTCTGTGGGGAGGGGCTTTGAATCATTTAAATATTCTGGCTATGTCCACTTTTTTCTCAAAACTCCAGACTGCAGCTTTAAATCCCCAAGAACAAATAGTTTACTATCCTGATTTAACAAGCACAATCTTAAACTTTCACCACTTTAGACTGTAGAAATTTTAACAAGTTAAATGTAATTTATTAGTCATGTCAAAAGCAAATACAGTTTATCTAAGTGTTGTATCATAGGCAACTGGACTTAAGATGCATGGAGACGTTTTACCTCTCATCCAAGAGGCTGCTCCAGTTCTAACTAACTGTTGCAGGCTTTTAAACTCTGTGTGGGAGTCCTGACAGAGTCATTAAGGACTCCTGTGAGATGTTAGTTTCAGATGTGCAAATACAGTGTACTATTAAAATGGTAAAAGCTACATCCAAATTCTGTCTGCAGAAAGGAATAACCTGGAAAACCACCTGTTCCACCAACGCTGTGTCCAAAGTAGTCATCCTGCTCATCTAGAGCAACATTGTGTAGAAATTGGTATTTTGTGCAGTTTGGCACACCCTCCAGTATCTCCTGTCTCTTATTCAGTCACAGTCTGCTGAGTCCAGTGTCACTGCCTGCTCGCCCAGCTCTGGTTCTGTTGCCCATTCTGGAAACGTCCCGCTCCCGGCGGTGCAAAGCCACTGCTGTGACAGCAGCGTAAACACCGACACTCTCAGGCAGCGCTCCAAGCAGAGTCAGCTAGCGGAGATAACTTGTGGCTACAGTGCGCAGCAGTTACCGGTTGCTTTCAGGAAACACCATAAATCACAGAGAGTTGAGGCAGAGTTGCTGGAGGACATCAGAGGGAAAACCAGATAACATTTGCTCCATAAAATGTGATCCACTTGACAAAAATCAGCAGTAGCTGGTGTTGTGTGTGATGTACTGCGGTACACACTGTGTGATCCCAGCAGCTCACCAAAGTTATACAGTGCAGAAATGATGGGGGAGTAATTGCAATCCCTTACAGCACTGAAAAAGAATAACCATATTACTGAAACGTGCTACCAAATAATATAGCACTAGGGCACTGATCTCTGTTCCTGTTTCCATATAGCTATGTACTTTTTGCTTCCTTATTGCAGTCCGTTGATGAACTAGTGACCTTTCTTTTACAGCTGACGTCTGGATTAAATCTTCCTTCCAAATTTAAATTAAAACACAAAGCTTCTGTCTGCTTTCTGTGGTTAAAGTTAAAGTTAATGAGATACTTTCTCTCTGAAGGCTGTGGACCCTGACTATTTCAGCAATTTACAATGCCTGGCAAAAAAAAAAAGATGCCATCAAAAAAAAAAATGGTCACACACTCTAATATTTCGTTGGACTGCCTTTAGCTTTGATTACGGCAGGCATTCGCAGTGGCATTGTTTCGATAACCTTCTGCAATGTCACAAGATTTATTTCCATCCAGTATTGCATTCATTTTTCACCAAGATCTTGTATTGATGATGGGAGAGTCAGCCCACTGCGCAAAGCCTTCTCCAGCACATCTCAAAGATTCTTAAAGGGGTTAAGGTCTGGACTGTGGTGGCCAATCCATGTGTGAAAATGATGTCTCATGCTCCCTGAACCACTGTTTCACAATTTGAGCCCGATGAATCCTGGTATTTTCATCTTGGAATATGCCCGTCCATTGATAGAATGAGCAGCTCATTCAGTATAATCAGGTAGTCAGCTGACCTCAGTTCTACTGTTGTTTTTCTACGATTTGATTTCACCTTCACCTTTCACCAACATTTAAGTGATCATCGATCAATCAGGATTTTTTTTCTGACCACATTTCTCCCTCAAAGACGATGGTTCCCCGCTATCCTTCCAGTTTTTAGTTATGCTTCGGACAGTTCTTAACCCAATTCTAGTACTAGAGCTCTGCAATCTCCTTAGATGTTTTCTCTGCTTGATGCATGCCAATGATTTAACCCTTCTCAACCAGTCTAACATCTTTTCCATGACCACGAGATGTGTCTTAGGACTTGGTTGTTTAAGAAATGAGAAGCTACTCATTGCATCAGTCGGGGTTGAGTCACTTGTTTGCCAGCTGAAAGATAATTACCCATGCAATAATTATCCAATTGGAGGCTCTTACCTGGGTGCTTAGTTAAGCCAGGTGGTGACTTTTTTTTTGGCCAGGCAGTGTATGTTTTCAGGTTTGAGCAAATGTATCTAGTTCAGAACAATCATACAATCGATTCCACACTACGGTTCAAAATCCTACGAAAATCCACGGCTTTCCTTTACACTTCTCAAGGTCACAAATGAGGTTGTAATGAGTTTTTTGGAGCATTAATGTAATAATGCCAATGTAATAGACATTCTGGCAAAAAAAAAAAAAACACTTTGCACATCTTGCAGGAATCTTTTTAAATCATAATTTCGTCATATTAAATGTTTTTACTCTAACACCATGGCAACATTCATTCGATTTGAATATCTGGTGGCAGAGCCAATCAAGGTTCAGTTCTGGATCCGGTCTTATTTTCTTTGAATATGCTTCCCCTCGGTCGCATTTTTCTTTGAAATGGCAAAGTACTGAGATGTTGTGAGGCAGTGGCCTTCAGTTCAAGATATATAGACAGTGAGTGAGAGGGTGAAAACAAACAAAGAGACAATTATGGACCTACTGAGTCATGATTCAATCAGCTAGTCATATTATTTGTGGGAATTTGATTGGGATCCTCCATCCTTCCTTTATCTGAACCTGGTTATCAGACATGAGCAGGATGCAACCAGACAGGATCAGCAGTCTGTCACAGAGCAGAGCATGTGTGCACATGTGAAAGTAAAAATAAATGAATAGACACAATCCCTGAATTTGTACGATATCTTTCTCTGTGTTTCTGCCTGCTCTGATAACCTTAAATATTTATTCTGGCATTTGAAAGAGGTTTAGATTTAAAGCTTTCTTTATGCCATGTAATGTCTAATGAAGGATAAAATATTAAAACCTCATCTTTTAAAAGAAAACAGGCTTAGGGCTGACTCAGAGTAATGAGTCAGGCGATGCTGATCCGAGCCTGGTTTAAAACTGTGCTGTTGTTTACAGATACTGTATGTATCTGCTTCCTCTTCTTCTTTATCAATACGCAGTTTTGCGCGTGTAGAGAAACTGAGGTGT
Organism: Acanthopagrus latus; assembly: GCF_904848185.1. NCBI lineage: Eukaryota > Metazoa > Chordata > Actinopteri > Spariformes > Sparidae > Acanthopagrus > Acanthopagrus latus. The sequence goes on along the minus strand of NC_051046.1, from coordinate 25,276,713 downwards.
GAGCATGCTGGGATTTATTTGCTGAATGCAGTCTAATAGTGGTGCACTCACAACAAGGACTTGATTGGACTCACTTGATGATAACACTTCTCTTTATTAACCTAGGCTGGTGTCTGTCCTATGAAGAAAATCTGTTTTAGTTGGTATGCAAATGTTTTTCATTCATTCAAGTTAGCATGACTCTCCAGGTGAGAGGCAGTTTCGGATGATGCTGTGCCTCAAGTAATGCTAATTTTAGCCGTACCAGCTGTGTGGCTCGAGGGATGGCGATGCTAGTCGGTCAGTTGTTCCACCGCTTTGGTCCAGGCTGAAATATCTGAATGTTTAGTTCCTCCACAAAGAAAATCAGGGTCCCCACAGGATGGATTCTACTGACTTTGTGGTTCTCATTACACTGGATGTACACCATACAATTTTATAAATGATGTTGTTTCAATCCAGCTCATACTTGACAAGTAAATCGCCTGCGGTTTAAAGACGAAGTTCACAATGTCTGAGCTCAATCTGCAAGGTCGATCGTCAAGCCATGACCTGATTGTCATACAGTACAAAAGCAAAAGACAAAGATAAAAACAGCAATGTTCTTAAGAGTCCATCAATAACTTAATAGTTCTTAATAGTCTTGTCAACTATTGGATGGATTTCCATGAAAAGTGGTGCAAATATTCATGTAATATATTCAATGTAATTTGTGCGACCATTTAATGAATTGGTAGAAAAAAAAACAATAGAATTTATAAAAATATAAAAATCTTGATTCTGAATATTTGGAATGATTTCTGTACAGCAGCAGCTGTAGTATTGATTTGGCTGTTACAACTTTGTTTTTTCACTAACCTCTCCCACAGTGAGTTGATAAATGCACCGCTCTGGTGCCCACGTAGTCCCCCTGAAGTAAACTTACTTACAAATGTTTGTTCTTAACACACAGTACACACACTCTGTTGTATTTATCCTTCAATAAAGCTCAAAGATGTGATGCCCTCAATGTCGTGTCAACTCTGCCCTGTGGTACTAAACATGGTATCCATATTTTTGAAAGTATATGGTGAAAGTTAAACATTCCAGTATTTTGACTCCCCTGGTGTAAAACCTTATAGATGCTGAACATTGTCATTGTCAGCACACAGCCTCACAGAGCTGCTGTCATGGCTGTGCAAACATTTCATCTTGTTCAAGTCTGTCTGTTTTTGTCTCAGTTGTGCTGGTGAGACAGTTTTCGGCTCACTCACTTTTTTGGCCAGTCGGCTTCTTGATGAACGAGTCTTCAGAGCAAAATACTGATCATCCATCAATTTACAGCCAGCCAAACTTAGAGCAATGCTGTGAGGGTTTACTTTGAGCTGGATGTTATACTTACAACTCTGTTACCGTTTCAGCTTAAATCCTTGCAGACGTCTTAAGAATTCTTTTTCAGTATGTGTGGATGTGTACTGTGATTCCTGTGAGTCCAGTGACTGAACGTTGGGTCCAAATCAGCTGACTGCCAAGCACAGATGAGCATGATGTAAGTTTACTTGCCATCTGGACGATGATCCGGCATGCGAGAAATAAATGGGAGCCCTCAGATTAATTCTGCGAATAACACGTCATGTTCAAACAGCATTAGGATCTGAGTGGTTGAAGTAAATGGAGAGAATGAACTGCTGTGTGTATTAATTGATGGAACGACTTCAGACACACAGTTCCGCCCGGACTATAAGCATACTCCACTGCACCTCTGATACAAGTTTGTTTCCATCAAAACACCTCGTGAAGATTCCTTTTTCGCAGCAGTATCGATTTGGCAGTGTTGGATTTGATAACCTGCTCCGGGCTCCAGTAGTTTCTCGGCTCTGTGTTTTTTAATCTCGGTCCTGCCGTGCAGACAGACTGATATCCTCCCGTTGCATCGAGATGCATGACTTGTTTCACAAGTCGAAGATTTCATCATGAAGAGAATACAAACTTTGGCGACATGAGGTGCGGAAAATAGCTGGCACTGTGGTCTGACTGAAGAGCTGTCCTGCTATAAATCAGCAGGAATAAAGAGTCAGCCCTTAAAATGAGGTCCTCAATATTCATGATAATACTGAGTTCTTCCTAAATTGACACTAATGTATGCTAAATTATCTTCAGAGTATTTTCTCAGCTATGATTTAAGAGTCATTTAACTCTTGGGATGAGTGAATATGCTATTTTCCTGCTAAGATTATTGTCAAGCTGTTAAAGGTACAATACAGTATGTAAGAACTGCCCCCCTGTCGAATTCAGACTCAAAACAAAAGGGACAGCATGTCACTAGAGTAACCGCTAACTGCTGCTAACTGTACCTGCCGTGAGTGAGCTCAGTTAACCATGAAGCTCGGGCTCGTACTCTGCCTGCATCAGGAGCTCAGCACAGCAGGGGCATGTTGGTGTTGTTAACATCAACACCTGGCGAGGGGCTAGCTGGTTAGCATGCTAACTTCAATAGATATCTCTGCAACACAATAGTGAGTCGTACATAGTTGACCTCTAAATAATGTCAAAACTGTTATTTCTTCACATTCTCTTGATAATTTTAGATATTTTTTTTAAAGTTTTAAACTAAACTTAGCATTGTAGCCACATTCGGAGTCTTCTTTTCAGGGTAGTGGTTGAGATCCCAGTCCCTCATCCAGGTCATAACCTTCTCTCTTCGAATGCATCTCCTGTATCATAAAGACTTCCCAAAAGTTATACTTGAGTCAAAGTAAAGATATCGTGTTTAAATATTAATGTGGTAAAGGTGAAAGTCACCTATATGAATTGTATTTGAGTAAAAGTATCTGATGTAAGAATGTACTTAGGCATCAAAAGTCACTTTCTGGTTGTTACCTGTGTATATAGATATAGCAGATATACCTGTGTCTATAAAGGGTACTTATGGGTCAACTGATAATCAGCCTGACTGCATGTCATCTGCAACATAACATAAGAAGCACAACGAACAATATTTGCTGCCAAAATGCAGTTTGGTAAAAAGGAAAAAGTTGCAGAAAATGGAAATAATCAATGTAAATACAAGTACCTCAAATTTGTACTTAAGTACAGTAGTGAATGTACTTTTGTTGCATTCAATCACTGGCCGTCCGCAGACTGACACTGTCTGCTACAGGTTAGGTCCAGAGTGAGAGGTTTTTTAGCAAGAACATTTTGGTGGTCACATTTAGGTACCTGGAGCCCAGAGGAACATTCCTAATGACTGTGATGACTGCTCAGCACCAACAGTTCTTAAGAGGATATATCTATAAACCCCTTAATGAATTCCTAAGAGGAAAGTTAGATATTGAAAGATTTTTGTTTTGTATTTTCCTCCCAAACCATAAGTCTGCCACCCTGCACTCTGAACATGGCCTGACATAAGATCATATACCCTATGCTGAGAGTATGGCTGTTTGTAAATCACTGCGTGCATGTGATGACAGTCCCTGTGCTTGAAGGGATGTTTAATCCCTCCTGAAACACTGAACATTTTCCACCCATCACTTTGGTGATGCATGCAGTTTACCGGTCAACAGCTCCTCCTCAGCTCCTGTCGTTATGGCTTTCTGCTTTATTGCTGTCTGTTTCCTGCCCACTTACTGTATTAGCATATTAAAAATTATGTTTATGATATAATGCATTAGTCAGTGCACATATGCATTAATAAGCATCACCTCTTTCTTTTGACCGGATTGAGTTGTGCTGAGTTAAAAAGAATAACAGTTTTGTTGATGACGGGTCACCGTGCTATTACTTTGATGTTTAATGAGAACAAGGAGAGGGTTCGGTCTTTTTGCTGTTCCTGAAAGACGGCAAGGGCACCAAGTCTTTTTTTACATGGCAATCTATATGATTACTTCAAGTACATTTTAAACCATTTAAATGAGTTTTCGTGTGATTAGGCTAGTTTTATTCATTATATAGTTGTACAGTTTTTATTAGGGGTTGGAATTGATATGTTTTATCAGTATCTATGCCTTTGTCAGTTCTGCTTATCAATCCAGTTCCTTATCAATTCTCATATTGATTCCCGAGTAGTTGAGTGGCAAAAAAGGAGTTCAACACCTTTACCAGATATAGTGTAGAAAGAAAATATAGTCTAAATAAATTAGTTTGACCGCCTGCGTACAAGTGTTAGGAAATGAGAGAATCATGAAGAAGAATCAATAACATTGGAGGTGTACAATTCCGATGGAATTGGTCAGTTGGAACCGGTTCTGAGTTGGAACCCACCCCTAGATTTGATTGCGTCTGAGGTAAGCTTATTATAACTGAACTACAATTATGTTAAAAAAAAACATTTAAGTTACTGATATAAAAGAAACAAACATCCATCACCGCTCGTATCCGTGGTCGCAGCAGGGTATTCCAGAAGTTTTTGTGTTCCAACTCCTCCTGAGGGATCCTGAGCGTTCCCAGGCCAGATGAGACCCAGAGCTCACTGTAGGGATTACACCCTACAGTGGGCTTGGGGTCTACTCCCAGTTGGACTCACCTGGAAACACCTCTAAAGCAAAGCTCACAGGAGGCGGCTTAATGAGATGCCTGAACCAAAATAAGCATAAAATCAAAAATGTGCTGCGGAAAATGATTTAAAACTGACTGACACTATATTGTGTGCTTACAAAAGTGACTAAAAAAGAATAAAAAATATATGGAAATGTCTGTATTTTTAACGTTGGTCAATTCAGTCAAATATCCCAAAACAAGGAACAAGATGTGTGATTTGTATGTTAACAGCTAGTCAGTGTTGCAACATTTAGAAGTTAGTGTGTTATATAAGGAATCCACCGCGAGGGATATTATCTATTCTAGCTATATCTCCATTGTAAAGAATTAGTTCCTGCTGGTTGGAGCTGCGAGAGAACATGGTATGATAGAGATCATAGCTGATGAGTGTGTCGGTGTGTGTGCAGCTAGACAGCTCCAAGGTATGGATAGGCTTTGCAGGGTTCATTAAGATCACGTCCAGCACGTCAGCTGTCAATGTTTCAGCTTCCATGTAACTCAGACGGAGACGGCTCCTGACAGGAAACTGAGGTTGTGAACCTTGGCAGGCTCAGGAGCGCTGGAGATAAAAAAAAAAAAAAAAAACAGAAAGAAAGAAAGAAAAAGGCAGATGGCAGGGGAGAGCTGAGATTTAAAGAGAGTGAGATGATGATTTGACAGAAGAAATTTGAGGGACGAGGTTGAGATGACAGGGGAAATACTGCAGGCGGAGAATTGAAGAGGACATGTGGACAGATCTGCTAGCTGAACAGGATCAAGATTTCACACACACTAACATGGTCTGATCTGCCTCATGATTGCAGTTTTGTTGCTGTGTAAAAATGTCATGGTCACTGTTAAGATTAGCTCTATACTGTTCCAACAGCATTTTACTACAGGTCAGTATTTGCCTTTACATAAAAGTCATATGTCATCAACCTCTGATGAGATCAATATTTAATAGATCAATTTTTAGTTGATGAAAAAGTCAGTTAACGAGCATCACTCTGATCATTTCTATACTGTTTATTTGTTCAGTATTAACAAGAGTTTTCATCATCTTGCTAGAAATATCCATTTTGAGTTTAAATGTTTATATTCTGTCTCAGATTTTGGATAATGTAAAACTATGATATGACATAATTCTTTCTTTTCCTGGTTTTAAAGGCTGCATTACAGTAAAGAGATGTCCTTTTCTGAACCAGATTGTTTTAGGGCAGTTTTTTTTGTTTTTCTTGCATCTGTCGCCGTGTGTTGGCTCATGTGGGAAATGTTGGGTCCCTGTGAATACACTGATTCCAGAGTGTGGTCTAGACCTGCTCAGTTTGGAAAGTCTCATGAGATAGCTTTTACTGTGAATTGGCCCCACACAAATAAAGACTGATTGATCTCTACTGCCTGAGGGCAGCGTATGCTAAAGTTAGCAGTGCTTAGCCATTACTGTAACAACAAGTAAAGCTACAGTATCTCACAAAAGTTATTATACCAAAAATGTGAGGAGTGTAGTCACTTTTGTGAGATACTGCATATGCCCATCAGGGAAACTCAGTCAGTCACACAGAGTTCAGCCAGAGACTCGGTCGCAGCCACTGGAGGCACCTCGGTGAGCCAAAGTCTTCTCTGGTGGCTCCAATTTTTTTTCTCCCAAGACTGTTCTTCGTCCCGCCATACTGCCCTATTTATTCATTTATTGTTCTAGTTTGACAGTTTCAGTCCTGCGTTGGTTTGTCATGACAAGTGTCATGTTTTGCAAGTTATTTGAGCCATCATTAATTAAAAAAAATCTAAATCAGTGCAGCTTAAAAATATCAAGGATAGAAATGTGATGTCACAGAATGAGAACACAGAGAGAATAAAGGCAGAAAAAAAAGGACAAGAGATGTGGAGAAAAAAACTATAGAGAAAAACAGAGTGACAACAACAAAGGTTGAGCTCCATCTGGATATAGAATATTTTCGTGTGACTGGCTAATAAAAAAGGACCCTGGCTGCTGATATTGGATGGTCTGATGTTTCATTTCTCCCAGGGACACCTTTTTATATTCTTTTTTTTATCAATATCTTCATCACGTAGCGGAGCCGAGCAATGTGATATCTGACACTATATCCATATTTATTTTCACTTTGTGCGTCACTTATTTGGTATTGGCCTGTGTTGTTATTGTTCCCACGGTGCTCTTGAGGGAAACACAAGAAAAACAGCGGAGAGAAAAATAAGACGAGAGGTTAAACAGCCGTCTGATGAAAGCCTCGGATTCAAATCATGGACAAGTGAAATAGCCATCAGCCATCATACTCCTTTATGAAAGTGTTTACAGTGTTTTTCTTGTGAAAGGAACTCTTCAGTTCAAGGAGGAGGATAAAGAAAAGGAACCTCAACCAGAAGAAGTTGCAGTCACAAGGTTTTTGCATGACTACACAGGACAGTGTTCACCTACGTTAGATTCAGTGTCATGAATCTAGAAAAATCTGCTTTGAAAATGTGAAATGGACTGTAATCTATCACGGTTTAATGGTTTACCTCCAAGAATGTGGTAAGCAGATTACAGTGTTACGGTGGTGAAAAGGGCTTTGAGGTTCTAACAGTGTGGACATCGGTCTATGAACGATAGCAGCGGCGGTGGTTTTCTTCATGATGTTGCTTGTTAAATCCATCCTTCCAACACTTGAGCCTAATGTGCCTGATAAACCTCTGATCTTTCCTCCAGAGCAACAATTAAGCACGAGCCTCTACTTGCACAAATTATACATCGAAATCCAGCGGACACGTTGCTGTGAAATGTATTGAGTCCAATCATTATCCAGAGAGAATTAACACCTCTTATTTCAGTGACTGGGTCAACAAACGTTCATTACATATACTGTAGCCACACTGAATGGATCGGCTCTGAAAGGGTCTACACTGTGGAGCGGCAGTGCTCACTGAACACCGCTGTTTGGGGACTAACAGAGCTTAAGACAAGCTCATCCAACTGCGAGTATCAAACTGGAAATAGATATTTTTGACTTGTCAGGCAGGTGCAGGCCGTCCTATTTCCTATTTAATCTGAAATGACTGCAATTTTCCTCCATGGTTCGAGGTCACGATGTGTTATTAGAAATATTCAGCGGCTTCACGCAAATGTTGAGACGCAGGATTGAACAGCGGTGGGTGGCTATAAGGCAACAAGGCTATTAATCCCTCTGAATCCCATCGGGAAAGACACCTTATATACATGCAATGTGAACATGATATAACATGTATTGTATAAATGTCAGTGTGGCACCTATGACATGCACTAATGTGAACATATCTGTTGTTTGCAGACATGCAAACTATGAAGAATACAGATGTGGTGCAGGAGTGTTTTTCAGTAAACTCGCCAGATATAGACTATAGCTTGGTCCTGTCATTGGGCTCCTAGTTCAAGCAGCACTTCCCTCACCCTTCCACTATCTGCGTGTTACTGTTTTTAAAATCCCCATTTTTTTATGAAACATCAAGGACTTATAAGCTAGTCACCTCCATGCTGAACTTGGTAAGTGACTTAACCACTGACCAGGTTGCAGATGTTTTCTTTCATTTTTATTCTCATGTCAGGTTTGCTCCCTGCCCCCTTGTCATTGTGAGGCTGCTGGATCTATTCCCCTGGTTTACATGCCAAAGTGTCCTTAGTGTCCTGACAAATTACTGGCATATTACTGAACCCCAAACTGCTCTTGTGCTGGTTGGTTACTGTAAGTCGCTTTGGACAAAACCTAAAATGTAAATGTATGCAAGGTAGCACATGTGTTGCCTGAGACACTAAATGCTGTATAATAAAGTCAGCAAATGACTTGTCCTTGCTTGTCAAGATTGATTGGTGTGAGTCCTGGGTAATAACTAAAGGTTACTGAGATAAGTGTGTCAGAGTTATTATCAGCCAATACCTGCTGAAAACGACCGGAAGGTCAAGAAAAAATGTTTATAATATGTATATGTATGTATGTATGTATGTATGTATGTATGTATGTATGGATGGATGGATGGATGGATGGATGGATGGATGGATGGATGGATGGATGTATATAATATGTTTTCCTTTGGTTGGAAAGTCAGCCTGAGATAATACAGGTGAGGTGACAAAAAAAGGATTTGGAAACGTCCCGAGTGGGAAATTATGCTCACGCACATGTGCTTTACTCCTACTGACTGACGTAAGTCTTGGCATGGAGGGTGATGAATTTAGAATCACATGTTGCTGTACTCAAAGGCAGACGACTGTACAATTTTAATGGTACGCTGCTCTGCCATGGTAGCCTTGGCTTTAAAATGACAGGGCACATATCTGTTCATGAATTTGTGTTTTGGTGTGTGTGTGTGTGTGTGTGTGTGTGTGTGTGTGTGTGTGTGTATGTGTGTCTGGTGTGGGTGCTGGACTGTTCACCCATCTGTGCATTCCAGATTACTGACCGTAATCTTAATCCCTCTGCAGATAAGCAAATACTGACCCAGTATCTCTCTTCCTATCCCCCTATCTGGCTTCATTTTTCATTCATGTTTTCTCATCACTACAGCGCCGTCATTGTCACGGACCGAGTGCGTGAGTGCTCTCACAGTGGAAAAATACTGCAGTCCCAAACTCGCACATTCACATAGGGACACATTCATGCACGCGCAATCCAACCTTCCTCAGCAATCATCTATTTTCACAGCAGGCCTCAGCATTAAATGATCGGTCATTTGCCAGGGTTCTTCAGGCGAGTGGTGAAGTTTGCTCGTGCCCTTAATGTGACCCAACTCAAAATTTTTAAGTGAAGAAAAATTCACTTCATTAAGTCGCGCCAAGGTCATTTAGAAGCAGGAATGAGCCTCTAAAAAGCCTCGGGACAGACGGGGGAGAGGGGGCGCAGCTTTCTTGCGTTTTCTTTTGAGATGCTTAACACCTCATAGAAACTGGCTTGTATCTCATCCACACACTCATCATATGCTGCGGCCTTCACATCAAGCAGATGTCAAACCAGAGGGAGTTTAAGAGACAGAGAGAGAGAGAGATAGAGAGAGAGAGAGAGAGAGACAGACAGACAGAGGGCATTAGTGAAAGTGTTGGTAACCATGGCGAAATCATGAGTGAGGTAAAAGGGTTTTTTTATATATATGCAAACTGAAATATTTGAGAAATTTCTTGTCTCTAATTATAGGACCGAAGCTTTCCATCACCTCATGCTGAAAAAATTCAGTCAGTCAGCCTGGTATTCCACCAAACTCATATAGTTCTGTCACAGGCTGAACCACACACACAGCAGCTCTCCATTAAATCTGTTTTATGGTATTTATTATGGCACATTCAACCCTGATTGAAAACCTGGCATGATGACCCTGCTGTCCAGCTCAGGGTGATTTGTGAGGATGAAAGGGAATTAAATTGCTCTACTCAACTCAACTTTTTCTAAATTTATTTTAGGTTGAACTTTTAAATACCGTCACTGCAGCTTTGAGTTGAGCATCTATAAAGAATAATAAAAAAAATGGATCAAGCAAACCCTTTTGCCTGAAAACTACACAGATATTTGTCAATTTTGTGTCCATTATCACTATCATACCACTAACTTTTCCCTACCAATATCAGCATATGGTAACTACAGTGTTTCTCTAACAATACAATAGCAATATATCACATTACTATAAGAAACAAACTAACAGGACATTTTCACCTAGCTTTATATAACATTTTAGCATCTTCGTCTAGGTTTTTTGGCCCATTAACAATGGCCCTCTTTCCAACAACTGTTTTCAGAAAAAAAGAAAAATTCAGATAATCCCACCATAATTTAATGCCAGCTCACCTAGAATTCAGAACTTCACCACTAGTTTTCACTTTCTTGCAACCACAAATTGTGACTTTGTAATAATAATATAGGTCTATTATGTCTAGACGTTATTTGGTCCAGCTTAAAGATCTTGCTAAAAAAGACTGAAGATAGTTGTTTAATACTTGTTTAAAGGAGCAACATGTGGGAATTCAAGTTGAAAACCCAAAAAGAATCACCTAATTATTATAATCTTAATCTTATAACAATGGTGACCTTACAACATCTAGTAAAAACCAACACTGCCCCAGTGCTCCAAGCTCCCAGTCCGGACCTCTAGCTGCACAGCTAACAGAGCTAAGCGGCTAACAGTCGCCACAGTTAGTGGCAGATACAGGTTAATCTGTTGATAAGCTTCTCCCTTTTTGTTTTGAGTATGAATTCAACAAGATGCCGATTCATACATATTGCACCTTGAAACCATGAGCAGTTAAACATGTCGGTTTTTATCATCTAACCAGGCTAACTTTATGCTGAGTTAAACTGTCTAGTGGCTCCTAGTTCATATATAATGGACAGACGTTAACATGGGATAAGTCTTCTTGTCCAGCTGTTGGTAAGAAATAATTTGTTTAAATCGTGAAAGAAGTCTATTCCTCTGCAGCGCTGCTTCTACTGTACAACATACAGGAGGAATGTATCTGTTGTTAAGCCAGTGCTAGTTGTTAGCATTAAAATGTTATCCCACAGTGCCAAAAAAGGAAACACTTCTGAAGTGTTGATTAATGATGCTGTCATTTGAGTCTTGGAGTCGCTCTTTTATATTATGACGGCTTTTACATTAACAGTACCTTGTTTTGTCTTTAGACCAATTATCTAATTGTTTTTCACCTTCGCAGGTAGCTCTCAAAAAGCTGCCCGGCAGGATTGTTTTTCACCACATTTTACAGTAAACAAGGTTGTCTGCAGCTCCGACTATTCACTCGCCAGCAGAGGGAAAATGCCATGATAAATATTCCTCTAATTAATACGGATAAATTCCCTCTCATCTGGGTTGTTATTAATGATAGAAACGGAAGATAATGAGCGGTATTATTTATGTGTTTATTGTTGTTTGGGGCTTAAGCACTTACCTTCAGAGCAGTGGCAGGACAGATGTCTCCTGCTAGTTGCACAAAAGATAATGTTGGTGCAGTTTAAGAGCATTAACACTAATTAGCGACAAATGAGGCAGCTAGATTAGATACATGTTCAGGCCAATAAAACGAAATGGAAAAGGCTTTCGTCAAGGTCACTTTATTTGCTTACCTTCGCAGCCGTTAAGAGAGTTCATTGTCTTATTTTTCTCTTTTTTAAAACCAAGCCAAGAGTCGGCATGTTTAGCAATTCCAATTCAAAGAGGCATTTTGTAGCAAGGCAAATAACACGAGAGTGTTTCTGTCGAGCAGAATCCACAGATACAGGACTGCAAAATGAATGTGCTATATTGATATCTCATCTGCTGCAGAACAGGCGCTGCGCGGCCCTGACCTGCCGGCTGTTCTGTCTTCAGGCTCCTGAGCTGTGGGTGTTTCACATGAAATGATTTCGTGCCGACGACGCCTAACTGTGCATGTGTGGCTCTCCATTTCTCTCTGCTTGAATAGCACTGATGTCACTTTACAGTTGAATTTCTCTTTTTTTTTTTCTTTTTTTCCAAGCTTTTAGAGGCAGCTGAGAGAATAATTTGGTAGAAAACCTTGTCAAGCACAGCAGAGCAAACACTACTCAGCAACTCCTGCGGACCCCAAGGTTGCGTCTGAGCGATGAAATGTCGATTTTCATTTACAGGAAATATGAATGATGTGCCTGAGCTGTTCTTTCCTCCAATAAAGTCAAGAAGCAAAGACACTCTTCTAATGATTTATCGCTCTGCCCCTGACTGAGACTCTAAACCAACACTGTTGCCATAAGCATCCAGCACACAAACATATCAGCGCACACCCCTGTACCAACAGAATCCCCAAATGCACACACAGATGTCCTCATAGAGAAATAAAAATAGTCTGAACCGCACACACTGCAATTACTCTCTGGATCTCAAACACGTGTAGTCTGCATAAACAAGCGTTCTCCATATACCACCTGTCTTTAGTAATTTAACCACAAATACATCACTCGCTTTGTGTGTGTGTAAGAGTGTGTAGGCAGCGCCTAATGTGGTTTACGACAGGGTAACAAGTTAAGCCCTCTAACACACACACACACCCACACACACACCGGATTGTTTTGTCTAGGTACTATACAGCTAGCAAGAGAACTATCTTCTATTGCTATGCTGCAGACACCCCGCTTACACACACATTTACTGTATACACCCACAAAAACAGGGTGCGTCTTATCAAAGATTGCTTCTTTGAAAGGTAGACATCTCTCTGTCATGTTTTAACGGCTTGTTTCTCCGGCATAAACTCTCAGGTCCCCTTTGTGCTCCACACAAACCACTCAGCTCCTCTTCCGATCCCAACAATCCTCTCAGTGAATGCCCTGAGGTTGTTGTTTAGACTATATATAGGATCACATGAATCACCAACAATTGAGCAGCACACAGCTCCACTTGGTTTTCAGCTGTAGTTTGCGTGCGAATGTTGGTTTCCAGCAGGCCTGCGTTTAAATCAGGGTAAGAAATACAGCTAATGGCCCAATTAATGCCCAGTATTATTGCAATCAGTATCTCAATATTTGGTGAAGTTCTGCGACCAACCTCATTTTATCTAGTGAGGATATTAGTTAGGGAAGAGGCACAGTAATGCAGGTGAAAATGCAAAAACAATGCATTGCATCTGGAACACAATCAGACTGACTAGACTACTTCTGGAGGCTGTTTTGCTCAAAATGTGATCAATTCTAAGCCAGCCACACCTCCTTCTCCTATTCTGAAGAAATGTGTCCAGCTATGTACCGTACTGACATTACCAAAAACATGTCATATCGCATTCACATTGCATGTTTATTACCTGATTTTAATGTCCGGATGTCAAGGGGAAATTGGTGGTTTCAAATTGATGTGTTCCAACATTTGTAAACGTAACTGGACTTTTTAAAATGGAGAACTCAGAACCTTTCCAGCTTTACCTTTGACTTAATGAGCCTCAGCGTTACACTGCCCTGTTATCCCCGCTTGTTTCAACAGTGGCTGCTGACCAGAAAACAAGGCGAAATATAAGCTTGCTTTGATACTAGTCCAAAATGGTTTCAAATAGTCAAATGAGGGGAAAAAGTATAATCCACGTGAACTAGGGCTTGGCAATATGGACAATTTAACCATGTCATTCTAATATTTGACAAATCAAGGTAACAGCAGTCCTGTTCATTAATTTGTAACATTCCCTGCTGTGGACTATGTACAAAATATAGATGTGCAAGATGTACATATACTGCAGTCTACAAATTTTATTGTTTCATGGTGTGTTTTACCATACTGACCAACCCTTGCATGATGATGCAGTTATTTGGTAGTAGTCATTATTTTTGATTCCATTTTCATTAGCCCAACTGTTTCTCTTCTACTCTCAATATTCCCCTTTCTAAGACTGTATTTCCCATAATCCCTGTTGCCTTCTGCCACAAGAAGAGTATTTTGTCTTCTCTTTTGTGTCACAAACATTGTTTTATGGAATTTTAAGTGAAATGTCAGTCAAAGCTACTATATTTTTGCATTGTCATTATACTAAAATCTTAAAAATTAGTTTGAAGGAGACCTAAAATCATTGTCAGCCATCTCTTCGAAATGATGCTCACAGTGCAATTCTGTATCCCTCTCACCCCTATCCCTCTATCTCCTGCCTCCCTCCATCCCACCTCAGGGGGTTGTGGGTTGCCATCTGCCCAGGCCAGGTTGTTCTCTGCTGGGTCTGCTCCTCTTCCTCCAGGGCCCCCTCTCGCGAGAAGGGGCAAAAGAGGTTAATTAGCCATAAAAGCTACCTCCAGCACCAGATGAGGTGAAGTTAACGCCATCCAGGCACTCTGCTGCTGTGGAGAGATTTGCTGAAGATATGAAGAATAAGCTGCACTCAGCTTACTTATTGTGTGAAAGTTTTAGTTGTGCCTCAGAAGCTCATATTCACTAATACAGCTTTAGTGTGAGAGTGAGAAATTGAAATTTTGATATTTTAAAATCCTACCTGCATATATTACACCACATGCGTGCCGTGTGCACTGAGCTGATTTATCATCAGAAAAGGCTGAAGAGGTCTTTGTCACTCCCACACAATGAAGCACATGCCAACAAAAGTTCTTTCATATGTGAAAGTGTTTTTCTCCAAAAGGCAGAGGAAACAGGGGAGAGGAGGTGAAAAGTAAGGCAGATAGATAAAGTAAGTGAAGAAAGAAGAGAGGGAGGAAGAAAAGCTTTATGTTGACACCAAGCTGGCAGTGCAAGGAAGAAAGCAAGTGCGGGGAAAGAGAAGCAAGTGGGAGACGGGCTTTGTCTTCCAGGCATTACAGCTGATTGATAGAATGAGAGCTTGTCTGACAATCCAAGGTGCGGTGTCATGTCACTAACGGAGAACAGGAGACTGGAGAGAGAGGAGGGCTACTGTCTTTATCTTTGTCTGCTAGGATGTCAATATGCGTGCGTGCACTGTATGTCAGTGTGTCTCTCTGACTCTGTTTGCCACAAATGGTTGAAGGTTATTGGAATCGGGTTAGCTGAGAGACACTCTTCGTGTACACATACTGATGCTCATTATCTTCATTGATTTTACTAAGTATATACAGGTGAACAGGGTAGTATCATGGGGTGAGGTTCACTACTTAACAAAACATTGTCAGTAAATATAGTTTACTTGAAAAGTACTGCATACTGTATGTGTTTACTCTTTCAATGCATCCCAACTTTTTAGAAATGGGGTCTAACAGCCTTTGTGTAGTTTGCAGCTATGGTTTCCAACCTTCTTATATTTTGACCCCTGAAAATACAAGTGTCTATTGACTACCATTCATCACGGTCTTCAGATGTAAGCAGTTCCAATGAAGACTGTTTTCAATCATCATAATGCGTTGTTGTATTGAGTACTTATTTGAGGCTTGAAAACAGTTTTAACAGTTCACTTGGCCACCTGAATCATGATGAAACATGGAGATCGTCTGGTATTCATTGTATTTCAAGATCAGGACACACTCGTCCAGGTGACCGAGCCAGGTTTGATCAGTCTGCAACTTGTGTCCAAGTAGCATGTGTGGTCCACAGGTCATGCGTCTTGATCGAAGCCATCTTGGCACTTGTGATGTGTGATGGCTCCCTTCCTGCGCAGTCCTATGATTCCACTGAGCTTGAATGCTAGAAAAGCCCGTGCAGCCGACCTCATGGAGCACACAGTGCATGCCATTCTCGACCCTGCCTCTTCGAGACCTACCAGGTCTGCATACTTGGCTGTCTTCCTTCTGAAGGCCTTCTCCAACAGGGCAGCCAATTTCAGACCACTTGCCTTACTGTTTCATTCATCATCCATGTTTGACCTAAGTATGATTGTCTGGGAACTTGGGATACCTCCAAGGTCACACTCACGCTGCCAGACCACAGCAGTGGCAAGCTGCTCCTTTAAGGATTCTGGGTACTGCTACAGCCTCTCTGCTCGAGATGAAGCCAGCTGCCCACCTTGTTGGGTGCAGTTGTGCAGATGGCTATTCCTCTTAGGATCTAGTCATGACATCACTGTAAGTACCCCTCCCCCAAGGCCTTGAGACAACAGCTCAGAATCTGCCCCAGTGATCGCCCTTCTGGGGAAAGTGAGCCAATTTTCTTGACTTTCCCAAACTCAAAGGGATGGGTTGGCGAGGACGATCACAACTAACTAGATCAGGAACTTTATCCGGACATACTCTACCCTCTAGAGCTATGACCAAGCTATCTTCTGGTCACTGGTTTCCCCCCACTGGATCCATGTGCTCTGCTGCTGCATCCCCACCATCCTTGCCTGTACTTCACCCCCTGCTCATACCTCTTCCTTGTCAATGAGACACCTCCTTCCCTTTTGTAGCAAGGTCTGATGCTGCATTCCAGACAACTCAACTTGAAAACATTTGCCGAACTCCTACTAGAAAATGTACACTTGAATGCCACTCAAAGTCAGAATTTTTAACTTGGGGCAAATCACATCTACCCTGACTTAATGAGCGAACAGTTGTCTGCCATTACACAACAATGGCAGCACCCATTGGAAGAGGGTGGGATGTGTTTGTAGATGACAGTATAAGTGTTAGGCTAGAATAGTGAAGGGAATATTTTGACATGTTGCCAAGTATTTTGTATCAGTTTTCCTCTTTTATATTATTTCTATATGGAACAACGTTGCTAAGGGTGTGCACTTGGCATAGAGACAACATTATGTTACCATCAGCAATCACTTGGATGTGGAAGTTAGAAATCTCTACTAGGAAATTTGGACCTCTGACATTGACTGGAACACCCGTTAAAATGCTACCAAGCCCGATGATACTGCTCCAACCAGCACACTGCCCAAAATGAGATTGTTAACTGTCTCCTGTATCATCACATCACTTCCACTTTAGTCCTTGATTTATCTTGTCACTTATTTTGGGGGTTACAACCCGTATGTTGGGAAGCATTAGTTATAAAAGCCCCACACCTTGGGTCTGCTAAAAAAAAAAGAGAGAGCGCTTTAACCAGTCAGTACATTTTAAAGAATAAACCTCCTTAAAATGATCACTCAGCAGCAGTCACAGCAGTGGGTGGGTGCAGTCTGCTCCAAAGTGATGCCGATAAACTCGTGACAGCCTGAATGTCAGATTCATCCAAAATGTCATTACGAACAGATGAGCTGATCTCCTCTGACGGAGTGCTGCCAAGCCATGCTTTCCTCTGTGACGGTGCATTAGTCACAGCAGGTAAACACCAGCGCAGTTGGATCACATTTCCCACCTCATTGCAAAGTCCTTTTGTTTTGTGGATGAAAGTTTGACATAAACATTCACAAACCATGCAGAGCCATTCAGGTTTGGTAAGGTCACCCAGCGGCCTCAGATGTAGGCGTAGAGATGCTTCATCCATGTTGCTTGGAAACTAAATGTGGCTCAGGTCTGCCTCAGTTTACACTGCTGCTGTCACTGAATCTATGGGGATTAAGAACGGTGATGAAAACTGACCTGAGGGATGTGCCGCTGTGGTCATCTCCATTTAACTTGTCATCAGAAAAAGGATTTTGATTATTTATAAGACACGATTAAATTCTGCTCTAAAATGGACAGCACCAATTATAATATAAATAGAAACGAGTTTGATATACATCTTGTTCACAACAAGAGAAACAAGTTGAAAATAAAAGGTATTTTCCTGCCACAGTCACAAAGGCAGATGCTGCTGATTGTATAACATCTTCTCTAGAGATCTGCTCAGGCCAAAAAAACTGAGCGCTGATCCCTGCCAACGCACCCCAATTGCAGCTAACCTAAGGCTTTATTTTTGTTTAATCTAATGTCTTCCCGAATATTAACTCAATATGCTAATGTAACACCAACTGTCTCTGCCGCTTCCCACTGAGCATCATGTTTACTTGGCCCTGAATAATTCCGATATTTTAGTCAAAATGTTTTGTTAAATTTGACTCTTTCTGGGATTATGAAAGTCAATAGCTCAATAAAATTCAATGACAGTATAGTAAAGGTATTCTGTACTTTGGTATTCCTAACATCAGAATCTTGTGTTTACTGTGTCTTCCTCTGCTGCTGCTTTGTTGCTAATGTAGACTGGAACAGCTTTTAGGTGCATTATCGCTCCTCACTGGATTGGAGTGGGGATCTGAAAGGTTCTCACTGACATATGCTCTCACTGTAGAGTGAGAGTCGGATAGGTTTCAGCATTGAAATCACAATGTGGGCGATAGTCCCATAGCAGGATGTGAAATGTTGAGTAATGCAAAGGAACTCCAAAATGTCATGGTACAACTTCTTGCTGCCAGATACCAAAGTGAAACTAACATCTCACTTTCTATGACTAATCTAGAAGAGAAGTCTGTGGGATATTATGTTATTCGGGCCGAGTAAGGGGTTCTTGGATACATTTGAATTTGTCTCTAATGAGTGATCATTCATTTATCATTCTCGAACATTTTATCAAACAGCCAAAGTAGTGCCTGCTTTGGCTGTTTGATAAAATGTTGTGATAAAATGTTGTTTGTAATGAACTCCCCTATAGAATCACAGATCTCATTTGAGAAGCATTAACCACTGCCAAATACAGCTATTCAAGTTATCCAGTGAAAAAAATCTGTGTTTTTTCATTTTGCAATAGGCTCTATATCAAGGAACACTAAAATATCACTATTTCAGTTTTATTCCAGTAACAAGAATGGACCGCATGCATCATAGAGTGATGGACCAATGCATCCCCAGTATGAGTTGTTACTTCCTATTTCCAGCTGCAACTGCTTTCTACAGAATACTTAGTGATGAACTGCTTATGTTTAGCAGACAATCAAGTGCTTAAAACGTTATGGCAACTCACCCATTAATCATCTGGGTACTGTACAGTACTGAATCCACATTCAACAAAAACTGTCTTCTCTTATTCCCAAACTTCCAGCACACACATTTCAATAAAATATATAGGCCAAAACACAGTATTCTGTGCATACAGCATCAAAAAATGCATCATGGATGCTTTTTTCATGCTTTTATTTGTCAAAATACTCCAATTAGGAGCATCTGTGCCCACTTTGGAGCCTACAATGGCCAACGTGTTATCACCTACACAGGAGACCTCTCCCTCCTGAGCCACTCAAGCGGCAGCCATTGGATGACTGACGTATCATGTAGCCAGTGAGATTTTAGATCTGGTAATTGAATATACACTGGGCTAGACTGGGATAGATGTTTTAGGAAACTGTATTAATAATGCACCCTTCTCATAATCATAGTTATATTGTAATTATATATGCAGAATTATCTTTCAAGAGGAAAAGCAGGAAGGATTAACAAAGCACATGAAGTGTATGTTATGCGTATGTGTAATAACAGGCATTCTTGTTGTAGCTTCTTTATTGCTTTTTGTTGCTTGGTTGACAACCTTTAGTAATCAGTGAGTTCACTGTAGTGACGTGTTTTGAACCCTGAAGTCTTCATTGTCTTTGTGTAGCTCATGTAAATGTGAAAACCTTTCAGAGTCAACAGATTGGTGAGAGCCCGGGGCTTTATGGGTCAGGGGGGATTACATATGCACTCTGTTCTCTCCTCTTTCCTCAACGCTCCCTCCTTCTCACTACCCTCTGTCAATTGTCCACCCATCCCCTCATCTCTTATTCAGTTATTCCTCTCCTCTCCTCTCCTCTCCTCTCCTCTCCTCTCCTCTCCTCTCCTCTCCTCTCCTCTCCTTCTCATTCTCCAGCCTCTTCCTCCCTCCTCCCGCTTGCGGTCGTTGGCGCGCTGCCTCGTACACGCCACCATTAGGTCACGGCTGACAGATGGCTGGACGGCGAGGGCCGAGGCTGTAAGACAGTGGGCAAAATGAAACAGGACTGGCCCCATACATTATCAGGACTCAAGGCTGTGTCTCATTTTTAACCTTTATTTTCCTGGGGCAGGCTGACAGAGAACATGCTGTATGTTTGACTGAAACTGTGCACACTTTGCTTCAGAAGTGCCAACGTATTTTGGATTATTTTGTGCTCTGCCTCTTCACCAGGCCACTTGTCACATTTTGGGTAGGTGAAGTGCTATCAGAGACACTTTTTTGGGGGGGGAGTCTTTTTTCTTTGTCACGGCCTGACATGTGTCTGCTGAGGAAACAGACCACTTCAAAATGTCACTGCATCCTATGAAACAAGATTGTTGCTGCGATGCGGCCTCAGTTCTCAGTACTCAGTTGGAACAAAAAAATAACCCTTATACCGCCGCTTCATATCACCTCTGCCAGCAGTCAAACTGATTTCTGTGGAGTGTGTTTTTTCTGGTTTAATTGAGAGAAACATCTGCAATGGGATGGGCCCACTTAGTAAAACTCCTGAGTCGATCCAATAACATTTAGATTAGGTTGCTGGTAAATGTTGCTTCCTGTCTGATTGCCTTTAAGATTAATGGCAGCACAGCCTCATGTCACCGTTTATGAGCCAATACATCATTCTTCGGCATCTTAAATAGAGTTACTGTATGAGCGTTCAAACCCGCTGTATGCCACAAAGAAGCCCAACACAATTAGTTGTCCTGGCAAATGCAGACAACACTTTTGTGCCTCATTTTTTAAAAGTCATTTTGAAACCACATTTGGAGCCTTAATTATTACTCCATGGCCTACTCTTAGCTCTAATTCTCATTACTCTTAACGTTACCCATCAGCCAGACTGGGCTGTAGGCAAGCCGAGTCAGGCAGTCATAATCAAATCAAAACTACAGCCGCAATCTTTCCCCCACTTCCCCAATCTGTCCTCCTCATGCACAACACAACAGCTACGACTACAACTACATTCACATTCAAAGTTGTCGCCAACTTAAAGTGAGACCACGTAACTTTTAAGAGAAAAAAAAACACACAATCCCGATATAACAAGTGGAAAGTTTAGATCATAAGTAATAAAAAATACATCTACTATTTAAGCTGTTAGAGCCTTACTTGGTCTATCTTCTGTGACCAGCAGTCGTATGTTTAGGTTTCTACACTGACTACATTTTCCCACAGGCTGATAACGAGTGATGCATCCTCTCTGTGAGTTTGGTATTCCAGTACTTGTGACAGTTTTCAAATTGCATACGGTCATTTGATCCCTTTTTTAATATAAAATTCATGATTAATGCAATTTTAAAGCTGGTTCACATGATCCTTTCCTGGCAAGCACATGAGTCTCCCTGTCACCATTAATAATCCAACTATGAAAATATTATTACTTATTACTAGCTAGCAATCCCCTGTCCCCTGTCTCAGTGAATCAGCAATATTACATGAGCTGTATTAAGTAGGAAATGAGGATCGACGTGCCATCTTCTTGACTCCCGGCACAAATTTCCTGAAGTTCCCGAGCCAGTATCATTTTTAGTCTAATGAATCCTGGATGTCAGAGCACCAGGTTGTAGCTGCTGGGGCTGCACCCCGCCTTGGAAATGTGCTGATGGTGCCAGGACTTGGGACATAAATATACCACCAAGGCCTGTCAGGGCTGCTGGGAGAGAGAGCTAGCGTTCGAGTTTACAGATGTAGACGGCTTGGATGTCCCCTGCCTCATTTGCCGTGATGTGCAGCATCACGAAGCCAGTAATGCGGCCCCGCTCTCGCACACCTACCGTACTGTACATCATTTGCTGTGAGAGTTACACTTGTCTTAATTAAGTCAGGGAGATGTTGGGGGGGGGGGGGGTCTTCATGTCGACACCAGCAGATTCATAACGCTGTGTGAGTCTGAAGCCCAGCAGATGGTGAAAACTGAGGGAGACAGCGGAACAGTAAGTTTTCATGCCACCATTTGTTATGGGAGTGAGCTTGGCTTCTTCTTCTTCAGATTCTTTCAGCTAGAGTAGGAGGTAAGCCAAGTTTGACCCGGTTCTGACCCATGTTACTCACGTAAGCAGGCTAGGAATAAACTTCTCTTCGGATGAAAACAGGACATTAGTGTCAGTTTCAGTGGAGTTTTGTATGGTTAAATCGGTGTGTTGATTCATTTCCTAAGACTAAAATCCAGCCACAGCCCCTCAAGGTCCTTACAGCTCTGTAAAAGGAGATGCTCGCCAACTTAACACAGCACTTTTCTCCACCAGCATCATGACAACAACGTGATGAACTTTGTGAAGAGATCATCACCCAGATAACAAAAAACATATTTCCTTAGTTAACATTAGGGGTATTAAGCCAGGCTGACAGTGAGAGCACATTTGCCTAAAGATAGCCTAAAACATCGGTTCTCAACCTGTGGATTGGGACCCCCAAGGGGTGAATATCACCATAATTTTTCTGGGTGGTTGCAATTCAAAAAGGTTAAGAGCCTCTGGCTTGAAGGAAGTAGCCTCAGCTCACCACTGCAGGCTGTATAAAGTTAGCATCCTGCTGAACGTTCCTGACTGTGCTCTGGAAATTATATCAGGAAACAAAAACTAAATCATTAATATAACAAGGAGCTACTGACGTGCCCGCTTCCTGTCCATATTTATATGAGCAGTGGTGGACTGAGCTAAATGAGGGCTCGGGGCACCATGCATGCAGAAAATTGTGATGCTTTTATTTTGAAACGGTTCCCAAACATCTGCCTTAATAAAATCGTTTCATTATTTCATATTAAAAGTACAATGATAAAACAATAAAAACATACAGGGAACTCCTAACTTCAGCCACTATAGGACACCTTTGCTATACCTTTTAATAACATGGGGGCAACAGTGCCTAGCCCCTGATTCTACTGGGGGTTGTGTGAAAGAATCCTGAAAGGGCAATTTGTAAGATATGGCCAGTATTTAAAGAAAACAAGCAAAATAAAATCTAAGAATTCAAAGAACAAATATTGCTGACATTTTGTCAAAGACATCTACATATTTTGTTGCTACTGAAGTTAGCATGCATGTACTGTCTCCTTATACCACACAAGAGGGGAGTTTCTGCTGGGAAATATGTGCCAGCGGTGAGTTCGCTGCTTTCACAATCTGATCTAGCTTTAAGGAAGGTGAAATAACTTATTAAATATCAGGAAAGAACCGCCAGTGTTGTCTCTTAATTCAGCGCACTAACCTATTCTTAAGTGATCCAAATGCTCACTCTTTCCCAAAACAATGTCCAGATTACTGTGGATATTCTAAACTTTCAGAGTAAAGGTTTAAGTAGATCAACTTCTGCAGAAGCAAAATATCCAGGAAATCTGACACCAAAAGGGCACATTTAGACCATGTGGTTTTCTTTAGTTTTTTTTCTCATGCAACCTTTTGATAGTTAGATAATCTTTAATCACTGTAACACCTACAAATCTCTATCCGTAGTTCTGTCACGCCTTTTTCAAGAGAAAGGGCCAAAAGCATCCCCTGCCTGGTCTCATTTCTAAATAAACCAACCTGTCCCAACAGAGACCCCCCCCCGCCCCAGAGACCCAGAGCAAACGTGTCCCAGCACCAGGAATGAATAAAATATGAATCCCTCTGGAAGTGTGAGGAGGCTGCCCAAATGTATGTGTGTGATTGCATATCTTTCTTTCTCTCTCTCTCTGTCTCTGTTCTCTCAAAACATATGTTTTGTATATTGTATGTATGTATGTATGTATGTTTGTGTGTGTGTGCATGCATGGTGTGTGTGTTAGAGAGTGAGCGAGCAGCA
This sequence comes from Acanthopagrus latus, assembly GCF_904848185.1. Lineage (NCBI taxonomy): Eukaryota > Metazoa > Chordata > Actinopteri > Spariformes > Sparidae > Acanthopagrus > Acanthopagrus latus. The sequence goes on along the minus strand of NC_051046.1, from coordinate 25,253,196 downwards.
GAGAGAGAGAGAGGTGGGTATTGAATGTCCAGTCACATCTTCTGTCCCTGCTATTGGTACGGCTGAGGTCGTGTGTGTGTGTGTGTGTGTGTGTGTGTGTGTGTGTGTGTGTGTGTGTGTGTGTGTGTGTGTGTGTGTGTGTGTGTGTGTGCGTGTGTGTGTGTGTGTGTGTGCGTGTGTGTGCGCTCCCTCAGGTCAACACATTATCCAAATGATTTAATATCACCGCAGCCGCCCCGACCCTCTCCTGTCATTGTGCTGTGGAGCTGGGAGACTAAGCACTCCAGGATGAATACTGAATGCTTACTTCTTGTTCAGTGCGGTAGTAACAAAGGTTTGATGTATTACACAGATCAACAACTCATTCCCTGTGTTCCTCTGTATTTAATATCTGCACTTTTGTCAGATTGCCTGGGACGATACTGAAATTCACCTCTGTGGCAGATTTTGCTCAACCCTGTTCCACCATTGTTCCACACTACATACATCTATGATATCATATATATGATCAATTAATATGAATGTATGCGAACACGTCCTTCAGAGAGCGTCTGAATTTTTGTATTTCTGAGCTTACTTTGCGGAACAAACCCAGCGAGGGTCTCTCAGACCTGAGGGGATAAGTGTGAACGCCCTCAGTCTCCTGCTCCCTATTCTTATTCATTATATTCCGCTTTGTATTGATTCAACGTCACAGAGCGGCGACTGAGACAAGCGCGCGTGTTTGCTGTTGGGTTTTCAGGAGTCTGAACACTCAGGTATAAAATTGAAAATACTGAGGAACAGGTGCACGGAGAGATTAATTAAAGGTTCAGCAAACACAACATTTCCTATCTGTAACTGTCTGCTTCGCTACTCTCACGATTACAGAGTGCCACAGTGCAGCAGGGATTCAAGCTATAGGTAACTGTTTTAAAGTGTCTTTGCACTTTGCTCGAATGAATAATGGCTGTCAGTTTTGTTACATAATTGATTGAGAATGAAGACTATTGAATACAATTCTTACAGTACAATTATTGATATTTCAAGTGATCAGCCATCCTCTGTGGGGATTTTGCTGGAGCAGAATTTGTCAAAGGGAATTATCATTAATATAAAGCACTGCTGCAGCAATTTAGTATCTTATACACAGTGACAATGATGACAGGGGCATGTTTAGCAGGGCTGATGTTCATCTTTGTAACATCTTAAAACGCTGTTATAATAAAGCAAGCAGTAGTAGAGGTATTGGACGAGTAAAAGTTTTGACCTTTAGGTGAAAACTCTAAGGATCACTATCTTCATTACTAGTCATTCTGAGGGGGTTGTACCCAAATTCCTGGACATCCATCCAATAGTGCAGCTGACCCTCTAGGATTCCAGGAAAAGATCTGAAATCTGAATAGCCAACGATCAACACAAAATGTCGGAGGAGAAGTCTGGTCTGGGTCCTTGATGCGACCACTGTTCAGCACAGATTATCTCATCTTTACAATTTGAAATCTGGATGGGTCGCTTGGAACTCTCTAGCCAGACCACAGCAGCCTATGAGAGAGGCATGCCAGAGCAGCTTGACGGTGACCAATCTAACCCTTGAACGTTGGAAGTATACCACTGATGACAGGAGCTTGAAATCTCAACACCAGTTCTCGCTGAAGAATAGAAAAACTTATGGTAACAGCATATCCCACCCATGAACAGTCATTTAACCCTCTGCTTTTGTCCCTTTTTCATTGTAACACATCCAAGTCGTTGCAAGTTGCTGATCTCCGTTTAGTTTACGTCTGTTTCCCCATGAGATCATTTGAGATGTGTGAATAACAGACAGATGTACAGACGAGTGAACGGATGGATGAACAGACAGACATTCATTGCTTTGGAGTTACACATTGGATGTAAGGTTTTCAGGAAACTGGCACATCGATGAGGACAGTGAAGTGGTAAGGTTACACAACAAATGTTCATTTTGATGAAACTATTTCTCCTATTTTGGGGGCTATTTGTGGACAAGAGACTTCGCACTGCTGTGCATGTTTTTAGGTTAATGTTGCATGTAATCAAATATGACATTGATCACAACCGCGGGTGTTGGAAAATGACAAAAAACGAGGTTGAAAGATTCTGGCGGGTAATGAGAGCCGAGTTGGTCGGGTTTACAGAGCCCTTTCAACAAGAATTAGATCGAATGAAGGACCTGTTATTATGAAGAGTGAATGCTGGAAAAGCTGCGTGGCCTCAGATTGCACTAGGCTGGAGAAAGTATCCACACCTCTCATAAACAAATCTGCGTCTGTGTGTGAAAAATGGAAATGAACGTTGAAAAATAAAAAAAAACAAGGGCACGACTTCATTGTACTAAATGGTTGACACAGTTCTGAGTGCCACTGCTGTGAATACGTAAATGCGTGGATTACTCGCGGCTGAAATGAATCTTTTGATAGCTGTATACTAAAGAAGAGCAGGGGGCCGCGATCGTGAGCATGCAGAGGGACGTGCACAGAAAAAGCAGAGACACGTCCTGTTTCTCTTTAAAACAGGAATGAGCTTTGTATGAGAATATACCATGTTCATGTCCGCGTGTTCAGTGTAGAGCCGTAGAAGCTGGGAGAATGACATATTTGTGACATATTCAAAGAAATATTTGCAAACGCCCACCCAAAATCTCAAATCATTTCTACTTTCTAATCATTTTTACTTTTGGTTGTGTGCAGATGAAGGCAGGGCAAGTGAAGTTTACTTTCAGACACGAGGCAACTCAGAGTGCTCAGTGGGGATAGAAGTATGATCGAATTAAAAGTGAGACATCAGAAGGACATTAAAATTGCATTAAAACAGTCAAAACAAAAACAAAAAGACAGACAAATAATAATGATTAAGAATAAATTGCATAGAAAAGACAACAGCAACAAAAGCGAGCGAAGAAATGGTTGGAAAAAAAAAGTTATGTATCTGATTTATTGGAAACACAGTACACTACACAGTTTAAGGCAGACCGCAGGTACTCAGGAAGCCTGTCCCACAGGTGTTGAGCATTAAAACTGCAAACTGCCTCGCCTCGCTCGGTTTTGGATGTTTTGTAGTGTACAAGACAATCAGAGATGAATTCAGGCCTAAGACCACTGAGCGCTTCATAAGCGAGTAATAAATCTGTCCTTTGACAGACAGGAAGCCTGCGCAGTCATTAAAGGACCAGTGCGATGTGCTGCACTTTCACCGTGTTTGTGAGAACTCTGGCGAAAGCATTCTGAACAAGCTGCAGCTGTCTGATTGATTCTGCTCTCAGAGCTGTGAACACAGCATCACAGTCGTCTGGCCTGCTGAAAATAAAAGCGCAAGCCAGTTTTTCTGTCCTGTTTGGACAGAAGTCATTTCACGCTTGTCATGTTATTAAGGTGCTAGTCAGCTGCGTTTATGCTTATGTAGCTGTTGAAATCCAGGTCTATAACTACACCCAGGTGTCTGGATTGATTCGTAGAGCTTGGTGTCGTGGATTTAAGGTGAGCACTGGCTTCTTTTGCTTTCCTTGTTTTGGACAGTCGTCTTTTAAACTTTGGCCTCCATGCTTTATGCTAAGCTAGGCTAATTAACTGCTGGATCTAGCTTTGTACTAAACATACAGACATGACAATGGTATCATTCATCTCATGTAACTCTTAAAAGGGAGCAAATAAGTTTATTTGAAAAAACTGTTACAAAGTTCTGGTTCATTTCACCTTCTGACTCTTGTTTGCAGTTTGGCCATCGTCTCTGTTAGTGATAGCACTGAAGACATTTTTAAAGTCTGTCTTATTGACCCACATGTTTCTCCCGAGGTCAGACTCTGACCTCATGCTGCCAGACCTGAGCAGTTGCTTAGTGATTACAGAGTTAATATGCTAGACAGGGTTTATCCTTCATAAAAAAATCCTTCATAAAAATGGAAAAATCATCCTGAAGAAAATTTCCTTCTCTAGGCCAACACTTAACTGTCGGTCTCTTTTCACATTCACGCCTGTGTTTCCTAAGGCTGACTGATAGCTGTCCTCATTACGCTGCCTCTGTCTCCGGGACGGCCAAGGCCAGTGGATATGATGTACTCGCCTTTAGCGGCAGAGTCGACTAATACGACTGCTAGCTGCGTGATGAACTGAGCTTCCTAGCTAACAGCAGCTGCTGTTAGCAGTTACTCTGATGTTATGTTGCCCTCTGTTTGTATTAATTCTAACATAGTGCTCCATTAATATGTGGTTTATACAGCATTTTATTGTGCTTTGCAGTGAACTACTCTAATCTAATCAATTAATTCAGTAATCATCACTAATCAACTATGAAATTGCCCAATTAATAATGATGGTTATTGTAAAGTGTTTGCATTGGCCTTCAGAATTGATCTTGCACTACACAGTGGTGTATATATGTGTGTATATACGCCTATATTCTCTTTGATCTAGCTTCAATAAATGCTTCAGCATGAGACATCCCAGTCTCCTTCTTGAACACTTCTACAGAACTCTTTCACTCCTGCTATATTGGTGGTTTGGTTAGACCAGGGTAAATAGCCACCAAATGTCAAATGAACTTACTCAGTAGCAGAAGTTTCAAATTAAAACTCGACCACCGAATACCAGAACAAATGTTCTTTTTAAGCAAACACAGAGACATCTTTCTACAGTGACAGTGGAAATTGCAGGGCTTTTTTTTTTTTTTTTTTTTTTTTCAATGCGACTGTAAATTAATTCAGCAAATTTTTCCCGAAGCATATCTCGGAAACGGTGTTAATGCGCTCACCGGTTGATTCAGAGGCATGACGTCGCACATTCACACGCTCCGAGTTTGTGAATGAAGCCCGCCTGCTCGTCTCTGCCTTGTTTCAGCCAAGGACACGGTGCTGCCTTGAGCGTTTTCCCCTCATCAGCCCTCAGCTCCCTCCCCGGTTCCCTGTCTCACACACAGAAAAACACAACACGCTCACGCACACAGAGCAGGGTACCGGTCCGCTGACCCGCTGTGGCTGTCAGACATCCCCCCTGCTGTCTCTCATGCGGATGAATCAGAGCGAGGGAGAATGAGGACAAGTGACAAGACTATCTGACTAGACAAGTCTTGTTTTTTTTTCTCTGAACGGCTGGAACGGAACCAGCGGTGGGTACTGAGGGAAATATGTAGTCTCACCGGAAAATCTGCGATAAAGCAATGTTTAGACAGAAGTATCCCTCAGACTGGTGATCAGAGAGGAAGATGAGACAAAACCGACAAGCTGCAGCAAAGCCCCCGGAGGGTGAGGTGAGACAAGGAGGGGAAGGAGGAAAGAAGATTGTTGCTCTGACGTAATGAAATGTTTGCAGTAATGAGGAGATTTTTTTATTTATTTATTTATTTTTTTGTCTGAGGGCCAGTAGCAGTCACCTTGTCATTGTGCATTATGCTCCTGCCTAACATTACCCTTTTAGCAAACACTTACAGCGCAGAGGGACACAGCGCAAGCAAACAGAATGTCCTTCACATACTCTGCATCCCCCTTCATGCCTTCAGCTCCAAGGAATAACACCATGATTCAGCAGCAGAGAGCACACCAGACGCCGCGCTGTGTCTTTTGACGGCATTTGATGAGAGCCTCCACGGCCGCGCATCACTTTCCGAGCTGAAAATGTACAAAAATTAAAAGGAGAATCTTCGTCGGACAGAAAGGACCTTGGACTTGTGCACAGCTCTGCATTCTGCAAAGCCTCAGCGGGCCGTGTTTGGACGCTCTGACAGCTAATGTCACAGCTTGCGTGCGACTGAAAAGTCAAAGCAGCCGCCGCCAGCACCACATGAGAAAACTTAACTGCGATGCACCGCGCCGAAGAGTGATATTCAGATCACAGCGGGCGCAGATCATTGTGATGTTACAATGCCCAGAACCCAACGTGGCATTTTGGTTTAGAATTTGAAAAAGAAAAAAAAAAGAAAGAAAGAAAGAAAAAGAAACACAAGGCACCGCAAATGTCAAAGGAGCATAGAGTGCTCTCTAACCTTTATTCAGCTCTGTCTGCACACAGCCGGACGTGCAGCAACATTAAACATTCCTCCTTCTGCAGGAGTGCCTTCCAAGCACCTTGACCTGCAGCTTGTTACTGACACTGCCGTTAAAAAAAAAAAAACGTGTGTGCATCAGAGTATGCTAGCTAATGAGAGCAAAAAGCAGTACACATACACATCTGGAATACTGCAGTACTTTGTCAACCAGCTTGAGAGCAAAGCCTCCAGCCGAGCAGCTTAAAGCCCCACTATTTTGGCATTTCCATGGCATTTCATATCTTTCTCAGTCCTTTCCCGACAATCACGGTTAGCCACATTGTTCGCCAGATATATTTTGACAGAATTTTGAGCTCAAACCTTTGAAAAAATTAAGCTGTTGCTAAAAAGGAACAGTGATGTCTGATTATAGAGGAATCGGCGCGTCGTAGCTTGGTGCAGGCGGCCTGAGAAGACAGTTTGGCTCACATGTTAGAGGAGTAGCGTGGATCCTTTTAAGCAGTGTGAGCAGTGTGTGAGGCTGAGAGAGGGACAGTGACGGCAGCCACGCTCAGTAATGTCAGTCAGAGATGTAGTTGATATCTACAGTGTGTTTGGTGAAGCATATTATAACTTAACATTCGGCTTATAGCTACTCTTTTTTAAAGGATTGTAAACAAATACATATGAGTTTGGCTGGGCATGAGGCGCAAATTGAAGGGGAAGCTTTGTCCTTGAGAAAAATGCACACTGATCCTTAGAAGGTAAATAACCAAAGAGGTGGAAATCCTAAAGCCCATGCTCAACTGTCACAAAAACATATCGCAGACTGCACAAACAATGGCTGGCTCGCAACAGCGAATGTCTGTATAGTTGGAGCACATAAGCTGAGTTGCAGGAACTGGTTGTCAAATGTGTGTAAAAAATGCGGCAAGGACAAGTTTTTCTCGACTTGAATATCGATTGTTACTTGAGTGATTATTTTACTACGGCTGATATAAACTGCCATTAGCACAGGTGCTACTAAAACATCTACCAAATGTCCCAGTAAGCTGTTCACCTACTGTCACAGGAAGGCCAGTGTTCTGTCATGGTGCTGTCATGTTCATTTCATTCTTCCTGTGTTTTATGTGTTTTCTGGGTTTTTGTGATGTATTAATCTGTTAGAGGCTCGTTTCTTCTTGCAGTCCTCACCAGCCTGACAGAGCCTCCACACCTGTCTTGCACATGTTTAATGAGCCCTGTCCCCTGTGTTCCTCCCTGGCCCTGTTCCCTGTGTTCCCCAGCCTACCAGCTCCTTCCTGCTTTTCCACTCATTAGCCTCGGCTTTATTTCTCCGCCTCGCTCCGCCGGCACCTCATACACTCGTTAGTGCTGTCCCAGCATAAGTTTTGTCTAGTCATCTGTTGAGTCCCCCTGGTTCTGCTGCTCTGTTTTCCTGTCCCTGGTGTTTCGTTGCGTTCGGTCTTTCCTCGCGTTGCCTTTAACCTGAATGAGTCATCATCTATTGCACTTCCTGCATGCTGTCTTTTGCATTTGGGTCCACCTAATCTGCACCCATCGTGACACGATTAGTATTTTTTACCGGCAAAAACCAGAGGAACTGGCTGGACAACACGAGTCTTACACATTGCTGTTTGATTATGGGAAGAGCAGGAGAAAAAGACAGATTCGATTTGAGATTTGTTAGCCTCTGAATTAAGAGTCTCAACATGGAACGGGATCCAAAAATGGAACCAGCAGCTGCGACCCCAGCCTCAGTCATCAAGGTGAGCTCTGAGCCTGTAAGCCAGTGATCCCAGCACCTGAAGTCATCAGAGACTCTCAGATATTGATCAGCCTCCTGTGGCTTTCATATGTCCATTCTGTTCTGTGGGGAAATGAGCAGCTTAAGTTACAGCCGTTGTGCCTTTTATTAGCTTCCAGGAATTATGTCATAAACTACTTTTGATTTATGTGCTCGTGTCGCGGGCGTGTGTGGCAGCTGAAATGAAAGTGGGTGTGACTCATGTTGGCACCTTATCAGTGTGATTAGCATGACTAAGAGACGCCGTGATGGATATTAGCTCAGAGCTTAGCACGCGAGCCTCTTCGGTGCTCACTGAGCGCCTCGCTGGCATTTTATGTGTTTGATCTGCAAAGTCAGAGGAGTAGCATTTTCATCCAGGAGTAAATTGCTTGCCTATTTGTGGACGGATATTAATCGCATCTCGTGGAATCAAACTCCTGACCACGCATTGCACCTCAGCGCAATGACATCCAAGAAGTGGCGATATGCAATCATTTCATCCAGTAAGTCAGAAATGCTGCCAGGAGGCTGCTGGTTACACTCAGGCTGCACAAATCAATGAAACAGAAGAGCCTTTAACACAGTTCATAGGTCCCTTTGTCAGACACCCATGTGAGAATATTAGTCTCACCCAGCAGCCGTGACTTATTTTGCTTAATGAGTACTCTTACGATGTGGGAGCCAACCTGGGATGGGGCCATTGTGGGCTTAATAAACCAGGACATGTGGTGAAGTTTGAATAGACAGACGAATACTTACAGCAGAAATTAATTTTGGCAGGTTCTTGGGACAAAAGGGCGAGCTGGCAAAAAGAACAAAGTCAGTGTTGGGCTCAGCTTCAACAGTGAGCAGAGGCATGGATCAGTCGAGCACCACCGCCAACTCTTTACTATCTAATCAGCTATCGGAAAAGCTTTACCAACAAGAGGTAGTGAAGCAGTGCAGACTGACGTCAAACTGAACCCGACCTTTGTGTGACCCTTTGAAGCAATTGATCTCATAGTGCAGCCTGCGAGCCAATCGCAGCCCCCGAAGACAACAGAAGACATGCATCCCATGTGAATAGTTTTGCTTTCAATAGTTTACATTTCAAACCGGGAGAAAAACACTGCATGGTTGATGCTGAGGTTTAAGGAAATATGATCAACTGTTACATGTGAAGTGATCTGCCTCAGGGCACGGTGGAATCGGCGCTCAAGGAATTTCAGATGAACACATCGCAGTGTTGGTACTGAAACAATGTATCATGCATTCCTAGAGCTTTGTTGTTGTGTATTTACACTGTTGTGTACTTCCTATTCCTATTAGATTTGTCCCAGCTATCGATCAGATAACATTGTTGTTTTTCAGTGAAATGTCTTGCAGTTATTGGATGGATTTCCATTATATGTGGTACACACATCCATACAATTAGCAGGATAAACAGTTGTAACCTTGATGCTGAACTGAACTTTGTGTCTGGTACTAATTGTCAAATAGCTTGTTGACACGCTAAACTTAGAGGCAAAACATGGCATGCATCATACCGCAGCACTGTCATTGTGAACCTTTGTGAAATTGTTAGCTGACTGTCGTCAGCATTTCTCAAAGCCTCACACCATGAGTACATACGTCATATCTCCCTTGTTTATCCAGACCCTGCAAGGATCAGGGCGTAGTTAGATTACTCTGGAATCACTGAGATGCATGACACACCTGCTCCTCCATTCTCATTGTATTGTTGGGTTCAAAGTTCTACAGTATTTAATTGAACCTGCTGGAAAATCGTTGGCAGTCCACTGGAATAAACTTGTTCTGCAGGGTCACAGTAGTGTGAAGCCACTATGCCTATGAGTTGGAAGCAGCTGAAACAAAGACAGAAAGTAAGGGCACCCTGGTGGCCTCAGAGTTTCCACTATTTAACCTTTAGCTGGTGTAGACGGTACATGAACCAACAATCCGGATGTGTTTGGCTGTGCCTCTATTTTGAGGAGGTGCACTTGGTTGTTAGCACTAACAGCCTCAGTCTCCTCTGCACAGAGAATAGATCTGATGTGTCTTGTATTAAAAGGTTTTCTCCTCTCTCCCTATTCCCCTCCCTGTTCACACCTCTCGTGCTCTCCTCACAACAAACCTGCTGTTCTCCTGCTGTGCACTAATTGGCTTCTTCAAGTACCAGTAACAGGTTTATTCCTCCCAGCGTCTCCGGGGTCTCTTATTTCAGAGAACACGCATGCCCTTCTGTTCCTCTGATTATGCCCCCCCGACGTCATATCGTGCTGTTAGAGCAAACAGGCCGCAGCAAATGCAAATGTCTTGTTCCAGCGAAAAAGCCTTTCCAATCTGTTTCGATGCATATTTTAAACGGCTGCATAGCAGCAGTCGCTGGTGTGTGTTTCAAGTGAGGGGCACCTGATAGCCTTGCTCTGCAGAGAGTCATTCATTTGCATAAAGATGGCATTTTCTTTCTGGATCTGATTTATTTATTCCTTAACCGTGAGTATTGCTATATAAGAGGTCACAATGGAAAACGTTTCAGGCATTTCCTCAGTTTACCCACAACTGTTATCACCATGTCATGGCAGCCATTATACGACCAGTCTGTTCCGCCTCTCTTTTGGTGTTCTGCTGCTCCTCGCCGGTCACTCCACATTGAGTGTCTCTGTACAGCGGACAATTCATTTCATATGTATTATAATTTTAAATTAATTAAATGAAGCACAAACATAGAACTATTAACTAAAGCTTAGTAATATATTTGTGGTTTATTGAGGCTGGTGTGAGTTTGCTTTACTCTCTGTAACTGTTTTGCTAACTGATATCACATTGGCTTTTCATTTCTGTGATCCTTGTGTGTGCTCCACAGATCCTACATGATGTCTCAGCAGGAGCAACATTATGAAATTACAGGAAAAATCTGTTAAAACACAACTCACGCGATGCAGATTTTTCATGCATGGTGTCACCACGGTGGCCAGATATTTGAAAGCCATTTCTAACAATTAAGGCTGGAGAACCATGTCCCAAACAGCAGACTACAAGTTCCTTGTCAGATTTGTCAGTTGATTTTCGTCTCTGCGTCTCTTGGATCATTTGGAGATTTGGCATGGCAAATTCAGAATCATGGAGGAAGGAACAGGATTGCACCAAGTACCTCCTGAATAACTCTTAAACCCTCTTAAATGTAGAAAGCCAGACAGGGTTAAAACATACTTTTCAACTGCATTCACTTTTTTCAGTGACTAAAAAGAGTCTGTCCACTCCAGTGGATATTATGCACCATTCTGCCCAATTTAGTCTGTTTTATAATTACAATTATGTAGTTTAATTTAAACAAAATGTTAGTCTACAGATTTTGTTTTAAATAGGCCCAGTGGGTGTAATGTCCACTGGAGTGGACAAGGATTTTTCAGTTTCAAAGATGTCCAAGACACATATTGTAAGAAAAAGTACTTATTACATCTGATTTAGTTGGATAATATTGTTTTCACATTTCTGCTTTTCAGAGAATTAAAGGATTGAACAGTTACTCCAGAATCTTTTTTTTTCCCACAAAAACAAACAGCGAGCTCTTAGAATATAGCCTGTGCATGCTTTGCAGCTGTCGCTCTGTCATCTCACCCAAAGAGATGCAGCTTTTTCTTCCGAGCAGAATAAGACCAGAGAACTTCCTCTCCTTTACGACAAATCTCTTTTCTCACCTTTCGTTTCTTCTCTGATTTGCATCAGCCTTTTACAAGAAAGGGCTTTTTATAGCAGTTACATTGTCCTGCAAACCTGCTTGCATTGGACAATGAAACCTTATCTGTAGTGCTGTAATGTAATTAGCGGAGCGCTGGAGCCGTCTGCTGCTGCAGAGAGCCATATGGACTTACAGGAAGACCCACTCAATCTGTATTGATTCCTGAAAGTGGACGACTCGGACAATCAAGCAGTCAAGCTGCGATCAAGACATAGATTACCCTCCCATCATGTATGCTCCCCACGGTGTGTTTGTATGCGTTTTGTGTTTGTGTGTGTATGTGTGTGGGTGTGTGTTTTTCTTAATGCACGTGTTGCACTTTTTTTCCTGTTTGTTTGTAAGTGTGTGTGTGTGTGTGTGTGTGTGTGTCAGCATATGTGTGTGTGTCTCCTGGGAGATGGATAATGTTTTTGGCTGAGCTGCAGAGAGAAAACGATCCATTGTCTTCGCACACACAAGCACACACACATACACACACACACACACACACACAGGCAGGAAGAAAGAATGACAGTCATTTCTGAGGCCAGCACTCTATGACGACGGCGAAATGGGGAGAAAATGATGGCTGATAGTTTTAAAAGGTTGTTAGTGTGGTAAAAGAGGGAAATGGCTTGATAATGGAATCTGCCTCTCTGATCTTTAATCTGCAGCCTGTCAAGCTTTGTGTTGGAGAGAGGTGAGAGGAGGAAACACTCTGCATCATTCCGCTCAGTAAACAACGAGGTGAGGGTTATCAAAGCGAGGGAGTACAAATTTAGATAAGTCCGCTTGCACAAGGAAATTGCAGATAAAAAATTTCAGTGCTGCGGTGTATCGTCTCCTCTTTGTTCTCTCCGAGCACTCAACAGCTTTCAGACATGCACTTCATCACATGTAGTGGTGGCAATTTCACATGTCAGTCTCTTGTTTTAGTAAGCCCCTTTTATACAGCCAGTTTTTCCATAAAAGTCTGGAGTGAGTCAGGCTGAGTAAGATCTCTGTAACAGCTCAGTTCATCTCAAGTCTGGCCTACGTAACTAAAATCAATTTAACAAGTCAGATAATAATGTTAATGGAACATTTTTAGGTTATGATTGAGTTAAATGATGTCAGATGAGTCTACAAAAATATGTTTAAAGAGTATTCCCTTATTTCCAATGGTGTTGAAGGACAAAAGGGTTCAAATCCATCAGGACCTCACTCTCCCTAAGTATCTTTTTCTTACTCTTAGAATACACTGCCTGCTTGTGTAGTGTGTGTAGTGTGTTCCTGACGGCCCTGCGGATGTGCAGTAAATGTGCAGGCAAGACTACAGAACTCTAGATGAAGCGCTGCTGCGACCTCGCTTGACAAGCAGGTGAGCTGCGCTATTTGCGCCGGCTGTGTATGTCTGCTCTAACCTGTTTGCATGGATGCTGAACTGAAAACCAAGACATTCCCCCATGCACAAGTGCTGCTCGTGCATCCACTGTATCCAGCCTGTTAGAGCACTAGTGTAAAAAGGCATAGATTTTAGGAGTCTTGCGATGTTGCCAAAATTTAAGGTTGATTTATTGTTGCACGTATGCTCTTTTCAGAGCCAGAGGTGTAAACTACACAAGAGGCCTTCATTGCAGTGAGCATGTATACATGTGTGCATGCATGTCTGCATTGCTGGCGGTGTACTTTCCCCTTTAAACACACCGATCTCTTTGGCTCCAGCTGTCTTATTCAGAGTGGACAGGCAGTATGACTTAATGGCGGGTCGTCTCTCCATACACAACGACTTTGAGTCGGTTTCGGCAAGTTGGCGTTGGTCACTGTCCCAGCCTGTCCGCTCTTTATAGCCCAGAGACACTACAGTGGCTCAGTGCAGCTACAGAGGAGGAATCCAAAAAGTGCTGATTGGCACCGACGCTAAGCACCAGGGCGGAAGCTGGAGAATGCAATCCTTACCAAGCCAACCAATTACAGTCGTGTAGTCTGCGTCAATATCACACAAAGTTAGAATTCTGAAGAAGTACATATCAGGCTGCTGCGTATATTTAACACTCATTGACTCCTGAGCTCGATTTCATATGTCCTTTTTTTCTTGAAACAGTTTATAGGTTTTATAATGATGGGAATGCATGTTTTTATTATGGGATAATGGAGAGAGAGTGCACCACAAATATACATGCAGGCATATGAGATGGGATGACATCCTCCTGGTTGACAAATGACCAAAATGCACCCCTCCTGTTAACCTGCCACCCCCCTCTCTTGTTCCCCTGTTATCAGTGCAGGAGCAGTGGGGTTGTTCAGTTGAATATGTTAGTCCTGTCAGCCTCATTGATCTTTTGTCTGACGGAGGTTTGCACAAGTTAGAACCACAGCTCTGAAATACCAGCGGCCTCAGCAGCTGTGTATAGATGGATCGAAGCAGACAGATTTGTAGTCGCTCTTTTTACCGCCGTACTCCGGCCTCTTCCACTGCTGCTATTGGCCACGCCAAGTCAAACAATGCCAGACTGATTTGTGATTTCATTACCAGTTTAAGCCCGTCTAGTTGAGCGGCGCCGGCAACCCATGACGACCCTCCGTCCTCCCCTCAGACAAGTTGCAATGCTTAACTCATGTCTGTGCAGGAGACCAGAGAGAAAGGCTCTTGTAAAAGTCTCTGTGTATTCAGAGCTCAGCTCTTCTGTAGCTTGTACTTGAATCTCTGCGTAGTATAGTTTCACTCCTGCACCCCTGTTAGTACCTTCTGATGTCTGTTTTATCATGTTCACTTTCTGCTTATGTTAACGTACTGCCAGCTAAAGACAGGAAGAAAAAAATAATTATAATTTTAATCAAATTAGGTGAGTTTTGTTACTGGCTATTCTTTTATGATGCCGTGGAAAGGAAAAGAAGTTACAGTGGCTCTTTTGACCAATACTCAGGAGAAGCACGTCATCCGTTAAAGACACGTTTTCAGGTGACCACCCAGGTGTAATGCAAATTTAAAGCCTGCAGTCAAACTGAGTGCAAGCTGGCACGTCTTTATAAATAGGGCCTAATTATTAACCTGCTTATTCCTTAGAATAACCACGGCTCTGAAATATCAGCAACTGTGTTGTGCATCGATAAAGCTATGGTGCTGTCCATGGTGCTGAAGTAGCAGCCAGATTTCTTACTGTGGTTTCTCTCTTTCTTCTGTCACTTCTCTTCTTAGATCTCAAAAATCAACACTGTAAACACTCAAATCTATTCCATATTTTAGCCTGCTGTCTGTAGATAGTGGCACCTTCATGGTCATATTTCAGTGACATCTCTGTTTCATGCAGTAGCATCGTAGCTGCTCAAAACACAAACCCAGACCAAACTACCCATACAACAAAATATTTTACTGACTGAATATTGTGACTACAGATATGCATTCTACCATATGGTTAGCGCCATCCCTCCTGTTTGGGCAGGTGAGGCTATATTCTAAATATTCTATTTAGTATAAATGAAATGAATAACAAAACATTAACACAAAACATCATTTTAGCATTTCCCTTTCTGTACAGGTCAAAGAAACGAGATACACCTAATGTATTAGTGAACTTTAGAGGTGATGGTTGGTGTGTTTTTTAAGAACTCTCTGGAAAGAGAAAGGTTCTCTGTTTTCCTCCACTCTCTGTCTTTATGCACAGAGAGACTGCACATGTCATGGCTCCAGCTCTGCTCTCTTAGTTATGATCTCCTCCGTTTCTTCTGAAATCCATTCCCATAAACGGAGACCTCACTTTGACTTTGACAGATAGATGAAGCTAAAAAAGGCTATAGTTCAACATCTAAAAACGGTGTCTCAGTTCTGTTCCCTGTGTGTCTGTGTCCCTCTGCTTTCACTGTAAGTACAGATTTGACTTGTCCAGGTGTGATCCATGAAACATGTTAATCATACCTGAGGGGAGAGGAGGGAGACAAGGATCACCATCTGCTCGCCGCTTGATTAAATTAATCATGTGTGAACCTTTGGATGCAGGTCGCTATGTCTCCCCCTCTCTCTCTCTCTCTCTCTCTCTCTCTCTCTCTCTGTCACACACGCTCTCGCTCTGTGTGTGTGTGTGTGTGTGTGTGTGTGTGTGTGTGTGTGTGTGTGTGTGTGTGTGTGTGTGTGTGTGTGTGTGTGTGTGTGCGTGCGTGTGTGCGTGTGTGTGTGTATGTGTGTGTGTGTCATTATCCCAAAAGAAGCAGCCGAGCAAAAGTTGCGAAAACTAGTTTCCTCTGCTTGGGAGATGTGCAGATGGGCCAGCTGGGAGCAGCACAACATTTAATAAATGACTCTTGTGCGAGCACGCTCACGGCAACGCAATCAAACTCACTGCAGACAACTGAAAAGACACTTTTTGTGAGTCATCGCTCGCTGTTACATGAAAGAAGCTGTTGTGTGATGTGAAGGGCTCGGAGAGAGTACAAAAGGCAAATGAATTGCTTGTGTTTTCCCTTTTGCCTCTTTAAATATTGGAACACAAAAAGCTTTCAGAGGGAGATAATGTTGCGGGGCTTGCAGAGCAAATGAGATTCTCTCCACGAAAAACAAATTCTTTCCAATCCTCGGGTGTGAGTGGGTGTGTGTTTGTGTTACAAGTGCAAAGCCTGCTGGGATTGGTTCCTGCAAAGCAGCTGCTGCTGCGAGTGTTTCAACGCCGGGCTGATGTGCATCTTGAAAGTACACGGAGGAGGCGCCGCGGTCTAATTGAGTGCTTTTAGATCCACGCAAGGTGTTTGGCAAACGGGGCTCATGTCCTGTTTAAGGTCTTGATCAGTTTAAGCTGATTATATGCATCTTTGTGTCCCACACATAAATCAATGAGGCTGGATATACAGAAGAGTCCTGATGTGCCATGTAATTTAATGTGTAGGCTTAAAACAAACACTACATGGGTGATGTAAACACTTGGTATCTGCGCTTTCACTGCATCAAAATAAGAACTGATTGCATTCAGGATATGAACTCCAAATCCTGAATGCCCCTTTCTCAGCGACAACATCCAATTTCCCTGGATTGACGTGCTGGAAGACGGGCATATTACTTGTAGAGTATGTTGTAGTGAGTTCTTTGGAATCTAGCTGAATTGAAGCCATCGTCATTACAAAAAGGTGAAAAGGTTTCTCAGCAGAATAAGTAGACGCTGCAAGCGTCTGTTACGCTGACTCACACACGACAGAGCAGGAATTATTTCTCCCTAAACAAGATCCAGCTCTGAATCATCTCCACAACCCTCGAGCACTTCCCCTCCACATCGACAGGCCTGTACTGCATCTTAATAATGTCGACTCTGTCCTCAAATGACATCTCCATCACCTTTTCCGATGACGACTTTTATTATGTCTGAATTCTCTGAAACGGTCCAGTGGAGAATGTCAGAACATTACCACCGGTTAGCGTCTGGATTTAGAGCACATCCGGTTCAAATCTCGTACCCAGACAGTGTGGAGGTTTGATTACTCTGGATTTTGTTCACAGTTCAGTTCTTAGAATGTAACGTTCCGTCGCTTTCTCTTTCATATTCCAGCCTCCTACTGAAAAAAAATTGTCATCCAACGCTTCGCCCGCCTGTCTGCCGGTCGACTGTCAATCACAGCTCAGTGACAGCCGAGCTGACGCGCTCTTATCCAGCTTTTACCCAGCGAGCAGTTGGTATGCAGAGGGTGGACAGCTTTTACATCAAACCAAACAAGCATGTCATGGAAATCAGAACAGAAATATCCAGTAGAGAAGTATTTATGTCTTTATTTTTAAAAATGGGGCTGGTTGCAGCTACAGTATGGTGACGGCCTGAAGTTCCTGAAGCTGCAGTCGCCGGGCTCTCAGCTCAGAAACAGGCTGTTATTTGCACGAGGATCAGAACAGCAGGACTGCAGGAGGTGTGACTGCAGCATTGCGGTTGCAAATGGATGATGCCTTAACTTTTCTTAGGTCTATTCAGGATCTTTCAGCTCCCTTTTACCTGCTGGGTGGACATGTGCAGGTATAACACAGTCTGAGAGGCCTTTTAAAAATTCATGTGTTCCTCTTCTTCCAAAAGCTGCTATTTATAATTCTTCTCCACAGAGAAAACACACTGAAGTTGTTTTGCTAGTGTTTGTCTGTGGTGAAAATCGTATATACATGAGATTTAAAGAGAATTAGAATAGTTATGATCTATGTTTTTGTTGATAACAATGTGTAATCTGACAGGTGATAAACATACAGAGAGTTATCACCCAGCGCTCCAGCTCCTCTGACCTGGAGCTAGTTGTCTGACTGTGTGGTCCACACCTAATGATTTGGATCACTCTCACACCTCACACCCTCATTTTCAGTGAAAAACCTCTGCAAACCCACCGTTCACTACCGGACCGTCAAGGGACTGCAGGCGGACACAGTTAACTGGTGACCACAGTGGAGCATCTAGCAGCGAACGAGCCAGATGTGAAAATAGAGCTCAAAGAAAGATCCCGGTAACGTTAACGGTGTGAGCGTCCACACTGACGGACTGTGATGTTCGGTAAACAGTGGGCTCAAGCACGCGCTGCATGCTCCAGCTGAGTCAGCAGCTTTGGCGAATGGATATTGATGACCGGTTACTGCTGTGTGTTATGCAGAGAAAGAGACCAAAAGAAATACGAAGAATATGGTTTCATGAAATTCTTGAGAGATGAGGAGTTCACAGACCTAATATTCCTTATGAAAGATTTTATGATAACAAAAACCAAGACCGAGTTATTAGAGTAGAGCACCACACAAAGTGTTTCCTAATTGCCATCAGTCAGCTGACATAAAAGAGGTCAGCTACAGTTAGAAACTAGGGTTGTGTAATATATCCAATATACATCATTATCCTGATATGAGACTGTATGTCTCAGATGATCACAATATGGCAAAGGTGTTCCTCCTGGTTTCATTTCTGAACTGATCAGACTGTACTAACTCTTCCCTTTACCCACTTAGTCATTACATCCATTACTGGTGATTACAGGTACAGGTATTTGGTCAAAAACAATTTGATTTGACTCTTAATCCCAGCGTTTAAGAGTGATAAGTGTTTGCTAAGTGTTTTTGAGGACATTTCAAAACATCACGGTATATATGTTCTATGCTGATGCAACTTAAAATATTGTGATTTTATCTTAAGGACATACCCCTCAGCCCTATCAGGAGCTTATGTCATAATCATTCCTGCGACATTGTTTGGTTGGAAAATGTCCCTAAAATGAAGCTGATTTATTGGCCCTGTAATGTCAGGTTCTGATTGGCTGTCAGTGTTTCTATTATTCATCAGTTCACTTTGAAAGTGATTCCAAAAATATCGTACCCCGCTGTCCATGTAGTTAGATCTGTGGACATTCTGTGGATATTTCAGTGATTTGAACTACCTGTAGTCACAGTTGTTCAAATAATATATATTGAATTTCTTTAACTGTTGGATGAGTCAATAAAATGTTTGTTCACAAGTCTTCTGTATCGACTTAAAAGGTGATGAACAGGCATGAAAAAAATCAATTATTCACATCACCTGTGGTCAGGTTTAGACAACCAAAGGGCTTTTTTAAAGGTGTGGAAAAAATATTTTGAAATATTGTGATTCATGGCACTTTCTTTCTATTAATCCAAGTGCATAATCTCTCCCTAATCGTGTAAATGGAAGGAGGTTAAGGTCTGCACACACCCTATGCCACAGAAGTTTAATAAAAAAACAATGTTTCCGATCGTCAGGCTCGGGTGATGAAGATCCACAAGTGGGATCGAAACCTTATTAAACTTCTGTGCCACAGAGTCATTTTTCATTTCCTGACAGCCTTTGCACCTACAGTACATGATGTACATAGAACCAGCCTACTCTTTCCCTCACCCTAATGAAGTGCTTCCACTTCCACAAGGTAAAGTAATGTAGCTGTTCTGGGCAGGAGCTGATATTTTCACACAAATTAAAGTTCTTACTGATCAATCCATATCAACATTTCTGCAACTTGCGAGATTGATTAAAAACATTTCCTCAGGATGTTAGTAGAAATGTAACCAGGTGGCATTATGTTTCCTACAAAATGCACTTGTTGGTGTGAAGTGGTTGTAGAAATGTAAATCCTAGGAGACAGGGTAGTATATAGCCGACCGATATGTCAGATGACTGATATTGGCCTGTCGAAGATATATGGTCTCAATCATTGCACCGGAGTTTATAAAGTGAACTGGTAGAAATGACAAAACACTAAAACTATAACTGAGCTGTGTTGCCCATCAGATCCTACCCTTATTATTCTGTTTCCACTTGGCTGAGCCCCCTCCAGGTAAAAGCTGTAGTCTGAAGGCTGAATGTGTGAGGCACACATTGTCTCCACATGCTCTGTTTTCATTAACAACACTTTGCGTGGCATACTGTATGCACAGCTCGATGTTTCTGCATCAGCTACTCTCGTTTCTACTGTTGTCCCGGGTGTTTTCACAGTCCAACGATCTTAACTAACACGAAGGCTGGCAGTCCTCGTCTGCCCTGAGACATATTGGACCCTGCTGCAGAGGAATAAAGACGAGAAAAACTAAAATGGTCCAAACTCTAAAACATTGAACAAGACGCTCGTATTCTGTTTGGTGTTGCTGTAGCTGCTGTTTAACAAACCACATCTGCATTTCTGATTTGCAAAAACACGAGTTTGCCTCCACCATGCAGATGGTTATACTTATTAATTCAGAGGCAAAACACATTTCAGCTCGAAACCTCATTGCGTGTTTATTGTGTGATTGTTTTAAACCTTTTATGTATTAATTAGTCCAAAAACACAGAGTTCCTACATTTCTATTAATCCTTCCTAAACCTGTTCCGTAACAGCCCTGGTGTCAGTCACCATCTGAGCCAGAGCTCTGTTGGCGTCAGTCCTTTGTCGGTGTGACACAGGAGGTTCAGGTCTGGTCTGAGGCATCCTGCCTGCTGAGCCAACAGCACGCCACTTCTGCATAAAGTGACTGCGGGACGAGGTGAGACACTTTGTCACCTGGGCAAGGCAGCTTGTTTCTTATCCATTAGGTTGTGGGGGAGTCCAGGTCTGATGGCCCGTGTGTGTGTGTGTGTGTGTATGTGTGTGTGTGTGTGTGTGCGCGTGCACGGGGAGCCGTCTCGGTGTCTGAGCCAATAAAAGAGCGCGCCTCTGCAAGCTGATGTGATGGAGCTCAGGGTCGCCTAGTTTACAGATGCCCAGGGATGAATACCTTCTGTCACAAGCCCTTTATTCTCCCGTTCTCCCCGTCACTCTCGCTGCCTCTCCTCCTTCTCATCACTCTCTCATACCTCGCTCCACACGCTGCCGGCACTTTCACTTTGTCACCCTCCTAACTCCTCTGGCTTCTGCTCATTCCCTTCCATTTCCCTCGCTGTTGTCATCACTATTTTTCTCCTTCTCCTTTGTGCTCTCTCTCGCTTTTGTCTTTTACAGGTCTGAGAGAGCTGACACTTTCTTTTATGATGCATTATGATGCATTTTTAAAGCCTGTTTTCAATTCAGCAAATGTGTGTTTTACTGCTTTTGGGTGGAAGAACTGCAGAATTTATACCCAAAGTTGTCAACCTCACTCTCACTTTCTGAACTATTCTTGTCTGTACAGATGGTGTGTGTGTGTGTGTGTGTGTGTGTGTGTGTGTGTGTGTGTGTGTGTGTGTGTGTGTGTGTGTGTGTGTGTGTGTGTGTGTGTGCGTGCGTGCGTGCGTGCATGCGTGCGTGTGTGTGTGTGTGTAATCACAGCTGAGCAGACATTGACAGGCGGCCAATTTCCTATCCCCAACAAGGGTATCACAAGACAAATTTCCACTGTTTACTGTCACAATGCAGTGCTGGATTCATCCAGACTGAACACTGAGCAGCATGTGTAAGAGTTGACCTCTGACCCCCCAGTGACCCCCTGACATCCCCTAAATCAGTGTGTTTACAGGTCTTGGAAAAGTGTGAAAGTGGTATTAAGCCTTCATGGCTCCAGAGGAAGCTGCATGTAATCTGATATGTTGCCTCTAGTGATGTCATTCAGTTGCTAGCTTGCATTGTGGGTAATGTAGGCACCAGGTTTTGAAAAACGAAAAAGCATTTAGTTTACTTTTTTCACATATGCAGTCGTACTTTACCCTTTTAGGAGGTGACCCCCTTGCATAGTGCATATGTCATATGTGCTGCTGTGAATCTTATACTATTAAAAGGTTGTGTAAA
This sequence comes from Acanthopagrus latus, assembly GCF_904848185.1. Taxonomy (NCBI): domain Eukaryota; kingdom Metazoa; phylum Chordata; class Actinopteri; order Spariformes; family Sparidae; genus Acanthopagrus; species Acanthopagrus latus. The sequence goes on along the minus strand of NC_051046.1, from coordinate 25,231,585 downwards.
TGTCTTTTTGATGGTGAGATGGCAACATGCTCTCATGTGTAAAGCAACAATAAAAATGGAGCTGGAGTTTGGATGTTTTTAGCCTAGCTTCGCATTAAGACTGCCTGCAAGGGGGGAACAGCTAGTCTGAAGTGAAAAGTGAAAATGCAATACAAAAATACAGTTGTTGTTATCAGAGGAACTCCATGAGGGAGCTATGTTTAGCTAGATTCTCATGGGACCATGTCACACTCTCACTGTCAAAATATCTCGCAAAGAATGCAAATAATCATCTTTTCCAAAATGCCACATTGAACTTTCTGACCTGAACACGCCCATTCAGTATGTAAAATTGCTGAATCTGCTGTTGTGCTTTGTTATCTGCTCATTAGTTGTAATTAGATCTTCCCTGACAGTTAAAGCGCGCACACACACATGCAGAGGACAGATTAAGACAAACCACTCTCACATGCACGCAGCACTTTGTCCCTGCTCCAACTACACATGCACACACATATGCACGCACACTACTGTATGACACACACACTCACAACCTCATCATTGTTGGACCTGATTCCCCCTGACTCTTCCTACAGAGGTAAGCTCTGCCCTCCGGCCATGCTGCAAAGGGTAGCTGAGTCCTTCTTATTTAATAATGAAATGTGTCATACACAGAGCGGGGCGGGACACAACACACTCTCTCTGCCTTCCACTCCAGCATGAAGAAACCCACCGTGGCAGTCCCCTCTAACATTTAACAAGTAGCGGTTATAACATTTTTAGATATCAACAATTGCTTTTTAACCAGCCTGAATTCAGAGCCAACATGTCCATAATGTCATTTAAGAAGGAACGAATCTGCAATTCATTTCCACACAGGTGCCTCTGTCCTTTTGTCTCCCAGGAGAATTTGGCTGCACTGAGAAAACCTCTCAGAGTCTCATTCCTGCTGCTTAAAAGCACAATGCATTAACTAAAAGCATCGGTGAATATAAATGGATTTTATTCAGCCAGAGTTCCTTCTCTCTGTTGGATATTAACTCTAAAAGGGTGCCTAAATGGGGAGACTTCAGCCTCCTCAAAACTTAAGGTGCTTTACAATGCACTCGTGGCCTAGAGAGGCCTCATTTATTCGCAGTGCTTTTAGGGTGCTTATTACGTGGCTGTGAGGGGGATGGCGTTCAACCCTCGAGAACATTAAGAATGTTATTGCCAGAGGGTGAAGTGCTGCTCTTTAAGCTAGGAGACAAACCCATTCAGCTCAGCAGGGAGAGCGGGATGAAGTGCCCGGAGTGGAGGGAGGAAGAGGAGAAGAACGTTCTGAGTGTGCACAGTGACCTTATTTTTCTTTGGCTGTAGTAACTTGAAGAGACAAACGGCACGAGATCATTAGTTGTGCTTATTTGATGCCCATTTCTTCAGCCTTATTTTTGTTACACCTTTCCGTCACATGGACTGGCAATGCAACCAAACAAACTCAAGCCAGAAGTTTCCCCATTGTTGTTCCAGTAGCACGCTTAGAGGCAATTTCGAGGGAATCTAAAATCTTTGTTAAAATTCAGTTTGCTAGACTTGGATGAGAGGATTTTTTTTTTTTTTTTTTTTTTTTAAACATCCGTAAAGGTGCCACAGACACTGTAGCCACAAATATGCCCAAAACCTTATTTGATCAATAGAAAGATATGCGTAATAGATTATTCTTCCTTAAAGATAAAGTGATGATTATTCGAACTTCTGCTCTTTATGCATCCAGACTATTGTGAGAGCAAATAAGTAATGCTACAAGGGCATTTATATGCAGATTTCAAAGTGATTGTAGAACTCACGAGTCTTTCCCAGTCTCACGCTGTTTCACTGCCTCATATTTTACGTTTGATTTCTGTGGCTAGAGCGCTTCTTGTTATTTATGCCCTTTCCACCTTCTCCACACACTCACCTGGGTAAGGAATCTTAGCATGACTCAGTCTCATGAATACTTTATTCTCTCAGTCGTTCCCCCCCGTCTTTCCAGTGACCTGGACAAACAACAGATCACTGCATTCAGATCCTGCTGCTGCTTTGCCCCAAATCTGCCACACAGCGAGAACAGGTGACAGGGAAGCCGCACAGATTTATTCTGCATCCCTGTTTGGTATTAGGCGAACTGGAATAGAGTGCAGCCTCTTGGTGTGTTCGCATGCTACAATTCACCTAAGATATAAATATTTCAGAAAGCGAAGTGTGCGCTCTGTTGTTTACACATTTTTTTGCAAACAGGCCTGAAGCATGTTTTCACCTCTCATTGTTTCCCACCATGCATGGGAAGAAACACGGAGCTACAGTACTGATTATTTACCTCGGGCACGTTAGCAGATTTGTGTCCACCTCTGCAGAAACAGATCGCCGCAGCTGCCAGAATGAGTTACTTAAAATGACAATGACAATCCCTGTTATTGCGCGTCACATTCATGTTCCATTTTTTTTTCCCCGTTGTGGCTAAAATTTATTCTTTCAGCCCTCTGCAAACAGGTTTTGTTTGATAACCGCTCAGCACACTTAGCGCTCACTCACAGTCAATTTATTCCTCCGTGAATAGAGCTGAAGGAAGTTCGTTCAATGTCTCCGCTGTGTAGCAGCGGGGAAGATGTCACGGCATCTGGTTGCACTGTGAATTGTGATGGTTCGAGGAGAAAAATGTCGGAGAAAAACATTGGTAATTGGTAAACGTGTTTGATTCTCAATCCGTCTCCCTCTGTGTCCACAGAAACCCCACTGAAGGACGGCGACGACGCTGCCTCCTCGTCGGACTCCGCCTCCGATTCCGCCTCCACTCTGTTCGACCGCTGGGGTCACGACCTGGGCCCGGAGAGTCGAAGGGTCGCCCTCAAGAAGTTCCGTTACTATGGCTACAACGGCTACCTGAGCGACCGCATCTCCCTCACGCGGCCGATCCCAGATTTACGACCGGACGGGTCAGTCAGTTGATCGATGTGTGAACTGTTCATTGATTGATCTGTCCTCGGGGATTCCCCCCTTTGATGGAATGGGTTGCGTGACGGCCTCTCGTTCTCTCTGCTTACACCCACCAGGTGCAGAAACATGTCATACTCATCAGATCTTCCTCAGCTTAGCGTCATCTTCATCTTTGTCAACGAGGCCTTGTCGGTGTTGCTGCGCTCCGTCCACACAGCCGTCCAGAGGACTCCGGCGCACCTGCTCAAAGAGATCATTCTGGTGGACGACCACAGCAGCAGCCGTAAGAATCATAAAGTGTCGTCGCAATCTCACTTTCGCGTTATGCGGAAAGCCTGCCCCGGCTCTCCTTGATTTACAGCCACAAACACAGAGCTCATTTATAACCCCATCCATCCACAGGGGCCAATCAATTTGAGGTGGGATGAAAAGGTGTATTCCATTTTGATAACTCTCTCGGCAGCTCCTCTTGGCAATAGGTCTTCTCTGGGAAATGTATAGTATTATCAATAGATATTTGCCCTTTGATTGATTTTCTGCTTTAAATGTAATCTGTTGATGCTTTTTGAGAAAAAGAAGTCATACTTTACTTACAGGCATATAATGAACCTATAATTTAACCATCTGTTCATAGATATCTATCAGAGAAGACATGCAACTTTGCAACTTTATAGTAACGTTAGAGTCACAATCATCAAAGCGTAATCTGCCATTTTGATTTGCAAAGTTTGGGGACCAACCAACTGTTTATATTCACAAGCCACATTTGTTGACCTACACTGAGTGAACGATATGTTTTTTCTCCCCCCAGTTGTTTTATAATTCTTTTGCCTCTAGTTTCACAGGGGCAAACTGTGAGAGATGACAGGTGATTGCTGTGGTGGAGTGTGTTCACCTCAGTCTCAATAGAATCTCCTGCATAGATATGTTTTTCCATTTAGGTGTGTGTGTGTGTGTGTGTGTGTGTGTGTGTGTGTGTGTGTGTGTGTGTGTGTGTGTGTGTGTGTGATGTGAATATTAGTCTCCCTGTTACACAGAGAGGGTTCTTGACACAGTTCCACCTCCAGGGTCAAGTTAGCAAGAATAAATACTTGTAAGTCTGGTAAGTCTGTCTCCTGACAAAAATGTCACATATTATGACTTTTGAACTGTTAATAACGTTGTGACATGGTTGCAGCTTGGTTAGGCTTAGATAAAAGATTGTTGGTCTGGTCTGTTTGGGTTAGGGTTAACATAGGGGTTTAAACAACCACATTGCTTACATAACGTCAATCACACTACATATGTTACTGAAGTTACACAATTTACATGATATTTTTGTACTTACATAACATCTTGGACACTCAGGTACATATAGTACTGAAACCCTGGTCTTTGTCCTTTGAATAAGTTATTCTTTTGCTTATTGCATTTTATGCAATATTAATATTATTGCTTATAATGGCAATTCAATTGCACCATAGGGACGCATCAAGAAACGATGCTGGAGGAGTAACTACAGTGTCAAACTTTACCATCCGATCCGATAATATCCGATACGAAACGATGCAAGACGATGTGATACGATACAATACAATATGTCACGATATGATATGATATGATGCAATACTTTCTGATACGATACGAAGGGGAGAGCACAGAATAAAAATAACCTCAAGTGTGCGACTAGTATTGTTATCTTGCTAATAGACAGTGTATATTGGAAAATTTCCTTGTTTGTTGTGCTTCTACCATGGGTTTTGTCTACATTAACTTTGTCTATATGAAGTGTGTTTATTGCTAATATTAACTATTAATTAATATTTTCGTTTTTAAATTTGAGTGGATGCCCTGTGTGAGACTCCCTGCTTGGCTCGATCTGTCCCGTGAGGGTTGACTTGGCTTCTGTCCGGTTTGGTCAAAAATGGACAGCTTCTGAACACAGAAAGGATATCGATTCAGTTAACCGCTTCATTATTCTTTACTTGTTCAATCACTGGTCTCTTTTTCAGCGCGCACCACAACACAAAACAATGTCGTGAAACTAGAGCCCCCTTGAGCGTGACTTAATTACTTTGAAAAGGTGTTTGAGGAGCCATAGTGATCACAGGCTTATTGAGGTTACTGCAGCAGCGGGACGGGCCTACTGTCAGGAGGGGGGTGGAACTTTGTTTATGTGGGTCTGATATCTCTGTCGGGACGTTGTCACAATTTAGTGAGCTTAGACAACCGTACCACTTGAAATACCACATTCGAGCATCAGTGATTTCTAGTATCTCAACCTCCAACACACAAAGCTGAGCGGAGTAGGCAGAATATTCATTGAACACCCACATCATGGCCTTTACTACTAGTTTACCACAGAGAACACAAGAGACCTTGTAAGGCAGTAATCCACACAGTAATCTGGCAAACGGCCACAGCATCGCTTCAGTGCTGAGGAAAGTGCATGCCACAGATCTGAATCTCTGCAGCGACTAAAAATACCATCCTCAGTGTCAACAGTTTGACTACAGTATGAATAAAATCCGCAATTTGTCGGTTAATCACTTTTTCCAAGACTGCAGTCATAAATCCACCACCTTAAACTAGTTCCCCCATTTATGTCACTGAGGCAAACAGAGAAATGGACACAGACAAACACATTTTCTTTCACTGAGTGCGCTGTACTTCTGTGTGTCATCTCAAAGATGCCTGATAAAACACCACAGTAATGACTTGGTGAGTAAACGCAAAACAACAATCCAAATTAAGATTCACGTCCAGTTTACGACGTTCATCCTTCTGCGTCATTCTGGCAAACCCATCGAAACCAACAAGAATAAGCTTCTCTATGCATCACAACTGTTTTCTCTCCATTTCTGCAGTAGATTAGCCCTCGTAGAATGTTGCACAGCAGGAAAAAAATAAAATTGTGATTGTGATATGATGATATTGTAGTTTCTGGGCTGTCTTCCTCAAAAGTGTTAGCATGTAGTATGTTGATAAAAGAATTCTGCGGAGGCAAGGCTGGGTGGAATGATAGAGCAGTCTTTATTGAGACAAACTTCGGTTAGCCGAGCGTCCGAGCAGAGTGTGGCCCCACATCTGATGTTCTCCAATCTAGGGCAAAGTAATGTCAAACGTTTTTGCCCTCTTGCCCTATCAGAACTCCTACGCCTTCGATCTTAGGAATTCTACCAAATGCCACCACCCCCCCTTCTCATCCTGTGCGAGGGTTTTTAGAGTCCCTTTCTAGCACACACCCACTTCTCCTAATTGGTCACTTTGGTAAATTATCCAATGGACTAAAAGAGGAGTTGACCTGTCTCCCTCGTAAACTCATCTAACTTGGCTGCATTCAACTTCATGTCTTGTCCCCAAAATGACCCAAGTGGGTTTCCTGCTCTTCTACGGGCACAAACACAAACATTTGAGCATCTCCCACCATCTGGCGTGGGGGTCAACCTCAGGTTTACTGCTTTATCATGGCCTGCCGCCTGCTAACCTTTAGCACTCTCAGAGTTACCACTCTGACCCCTGGAGCTGTGAATCCACTCTATTTGTATTCTTAACTCACATAAGGAGAAACAATTAGTAACCCAAGATGTGTAGAAAACACACAGATACTACAATATCAAACTAAATTAAGAGTAAAATTAAGCATTTTTTAAAAAGTATATGTTCAGTCAGTGAATGTGAAAAAACAAAGTTCAGGGAGCCCTGTCAAGGTGTACCTGACCAGCACCGCAGGGACATGAACACAGAGGTACACTGCATGATGCTAAATCTTTTTATATATCTATATTCTGCCTTACACATTTTAGCATTAAGATTATTGTATTTAGCTATTATTTCATATCCAAGACAAACAGATATATTTGATATTTATTTGTCATACTTAGAGCTGCTATCCATGTTTCGTTGTTTTTAAAACAATGATAATAAACATCTATTCTATTTTATTCTTTGCTATTTTATAAATCAGTTCAAATTAGGTTTCTGTTTCAAAAAGGTAGATATTGGCTATGTATTGAGCTCAGTGACTGTGGGCCCGGGATCTCGGTTACTGTCAAAACACGTCTATGTCAGTTTTGCTGAGCAGCCCCTGTGGTAGCGGATGCAACTGAAAAAAATAAATGTGTAAAACAGTTGGAGCAACAGTGTTTTAAGTATTACGAATTAAAAACTCAAGTTAAAGTTCCAAGCTAAAAGCCGGCGTACTCTGCTATGTGCATAAATTAATTGCTGAAATTTGGCACCGAACGGTTCAACAAATCAAGACCAACCTACTATTTACTGCTGTGACATCGCTGCAGCCAAATGATGGCCCCATAAAGAGTTAATTTATTTCGCCGTTGTTCGATGAACAGTTTGTTCTCACATTAGAGGGCAAAGATCTAAAGCTGAATGATTACAGTGAGTGCTGACTTGCTGTAGGTTGAGCTAAAGCCTAACTGTCTCTACTTTATGGCCAACCTATTTTATAAGTTGGCCCTGCTCTGCATGGTGCTCAGAGGTCTGGACATGTGCGGCCGCTGGCTGCGTCAGTGCTGTATGAAAAGAGATTCAAACTTATCACACCGGTCACAGGCGAGCCATGGCTGCCACTCGTCTGTTAGAGGGCCGGTGTTGATAACTGCACCATGTACTCTGAAACATATTTTACTTCTGCCACATCTATAATTACCATTATGAGAAATCTGTCTGCGACCGTCACTTGCGGATTTTATGGTTCTCTCACTGCCCCTCTGTTCTTTAATAATACAGTAGATCAGAGTTTAGTTATGGTTGCTGCCCAGGGTTGAATGCTGATTAGTGGAGCAACCAGGGGATAAATAGATTCAACATTTACCTCAAATTATTCCCTCCTAATGCGTCTCAACTGCTTGAGTTAACAGTTCTCCACGAAATGTGATTTAATGCTTTTGCTTGGCACTGAATAACAAGTGTGTGGCACTAATACATAATGAAGGTAATTGTTGGAAGGTAACTCTGAAAATGAAAGTGCCTGATCATTTTCGTGGCTTATTGATTGTACAAGGTGTAATTATAACAAATGGGGGTCATCTGAGGTTAGACGGAGGCAAAAGTGGAAACGCAGTCACAGTCTTTATGAGTTCCCACCAGAATAGTAAATTAGCAGAGACATCAAGGTTGTACTCATAAAACCCCAAAGTGCCGATCAAAGATCACCGAGCCATGCGCACCTTCATTAATGTCGCATTGATATCTTTGTCTCACTGTTATCTAAATATCTACATCATCACTTACACCAATGCAACAATTTATTTAAACTCAGGGCTGTAAGGAACGATTATTTCACTGTCGTCAAAGATCTTTTTAATGAACAATTGATTCATTGGTCTGTATAATTTAAAAAAAAAAGCCTCAATATTTCTATCACAGTATACTTTCAGCCATATGAGCGTTGCATGTAAAAATAGTGGACAGAGCCACCATGTCATAAAAGAGCCAAGCGCAAAGTGGAAGTTCAGGCTTTTTCCATCTTGGCCACACCTAAATTTGCCTTTGTGTACAGAAGGCTCTGTCCTCGCTGCAGCGACACAGGGTTAGAGTCCAGCCTTTGCTGCATGCCATCCCCCTTCTCTATCATCTCATTTCCTGTTATCTATCAGTGCTGTTTTATCAATAAAGCTGTGACAAGGCCAAAAAAAAATAATGAAAACGGGCCAAAATGAGCCTTGCTGGAGCTGAAGTGAGCCTAGTTAATTAAAACGAGCCCACCTCGCTTGAAGTTTCCAAGCCTAGCCTAAGGCTACCAATTTGTGTTCACACATGAAGAGGAGCTTATTTCACTTCATGTTACATGCATGAATTTCACAGCAGGTTTATTTGCCCTGAGCATACAGAGCACCTGACTGAATATTAGCCGCAAGATAGCAAGCAGGAGTGGGCACCCTGGGTGTGTGTGTGTGTCTGTGTGAGGGTTTACCTCAATCAAGTGTCAGCACTCACCAGAGAATCTTCTCTGTTATCCACAAGTGTCTTTTCGTTTTCACATCTCTTCTCTGCGCTTATGTACTCAAAGCAACCTCTCCCTTTATTTTAAATCACTAATCAGTCAATTAAACGTGCATGTCATACAAAAATGTTTTCCAGGAACGGGGAATCTAGCTATGGAGACCAAAACCAAGTCCAACAGTTTGGTCCAGAAAGCGTCTCAAAGTATTTGAATGAGTTGCCATTACATTGATTTTTCTTGTTCTGCTTTTCCTCTCGCAAAACTATTGTGCCAGTGTAATGAATTGAAACTTGGTACTGACACCACATTTATGGTATAATAACTATGACTCCTTCACGTTTGTCCAATGTAAAAATCATTACTTTCCCTCAGTAATTTGGTCTACAAGCTGCAAGAATGTATACAGTGTCCATGAAAGGATTAGAGACCCATATCCCAGAAAGTGATGAGCTGCTTCATACAGTGACAGGGACAACGGTAAATAGTAAATAATAAATAATAGTGAATAGACCAGATGACCAAGATGTTGGTGAGTTCTGATTTTAGTCAGAGTTTGAGATGAAACAGTCGGGTATTAGCTGTTTAAGAGGCATAAAACACAAAACACAATATGGCAAAAATATGCAAAATATGCATGAATGACATGAGGTGAAGATTTGCATCACTTTCTGTCTGAACACACCTTAAGTCCGGCTCAAAAGAAGTACAGCCTGGCACTGAAGCTGACGAGTTAAGTCTGAGACATTTTGAAATAACTATCATACGGATGAACTGACTTACATGGGTGCATCATTAGTGACGAAGACTCTTGAATGTTCCTTCATCCATCGGTTTTCTTAATAATGAGCACTGCAGCTGACTGGGATAGAAAACAAGCAAACACCACTCCTTAGATTGCATAATGTTCCAAAAAGTGACAACATAATAACAGTGTCGAATTCCCTTTTTTAATTTCCCCACGTGGTTAACAATTATGTACAACATGCTGATCCTAACAGCTGTTAACATGGGGTTTTAGACAATATTCAAATACCATTTGATTATTTCAGCGTCAATCTGTTCTCCACTGAGGATCTTTTAACCATCCTGCGGTCAGACAGAGCCCAGCAGCTCTCTTATGAAGGTTTTTAATAGACAGAAGGCAGACAGCTCTCCTGTTGCTCAGGCAGTCGGCTACATTTGAGTAAAGACATGTTTCACAGCGTGGACCAGACGCCTGGAAATTAATTGGGTGACTGGAGTCGCGCTTGATGTAATGGCTGTATTTTTTCATATATATGGAGGTAATCTCACATGTACGGGGGAACACAGCAAGGTGCTCTTCAAATACCCCCAACTCCAGCTTTAAATGAGCCCATCTTTCTTCCAGGTCAACTGCAAACTGTGGCTCATTAAAGGAAAACAGAGTGACTGGAGAATCCAGGCTGATGGTAATAATGAATAGAAAGGGGAAGGCAGCAGCCGTAGCCTGCAGGCAGGATTACAGCACAGAGAAATCACGACGAGGAAATGAAGATGTTTGCTGTTCCACTGTGGGCAGCCTGTGTGTGTGTGTGTGTGCGTGTGTGTGTGTGTGTGTGTGTGTGTGTGTGTGTGTGTGTGTGTGTGTGTGCGCCTGAATCTGTCTATCTACCTGTATGTGTGCAAGGCATTCAAGAAATCACTAGAGAAAGAAAGAACCAAAGACAGAATCCCATATCTTAACAAAGACTGTACCATGTCTGTGGCTCAATTATCTAACTGCATTCTGTTTTTTTTTTTATTTAGTGTTATGAAGCCTAGAGGCCTCTCACATCATCTGGGAGCATAAGCTAACTGTCTCAATATAGCAAAACAAACATAAAAAACCTGTGTTCAATTATGGAACTAAATGTAGGGATATGTAGTATATATCATGTGGAAATTGTGGGAAATATTGGTTGTTTATTGGTTTTGAACAAATAAGAAGAAGCAGAAGAAGAGCACAAAGAGTGTAGACTAGAGATCTTTTTTTTTTTACTTGCAACACACAGATGTTCTCACTACATGTTCTCTCAGTCATTTCTGATCAGGAAATGTTAGCATGCTTCTAAACTAAGATGAAAACCATGGTAAACATTACACCTGAAAATCTCAGCACATTAGCATCTTCATTGTTGTGGTCACTGTGGCTGTTCTGCTGCAAGCACAGCATCCACACAGCACAGGCATGCTGACATTAGCATTTAGCTCGAAGCAGTGCTGTGTGAAAGAACAGCCTCACGGAGCTGCTAGCCTGGCAGGGAGCTCTTGTTTTCATATATTGCTGTCCTTTTTCTCTTTCAGTCTCCTTTTTTGTGTGTTTCTGTTTCTGTTTTGTGAGTAGCAGGTTACCCCATGATAGAAACATCTCCTTCATAGCCTAAAGAAAGAACTGTCTTTGCTAATTTAGAGACTTTAAAGTCCCACTTGATGTTTGATTCAGCCATGCTCTTTCAACAATTGTAGATTTGCAGTTTTCTTTATTCCCTATTAGTTATGGTAATGTCTTACTGTGGGCAAGGGAGCAAGGAGTCATGAGACATGATTCAAACATGACTGCACTGTATGGCCAAAAGGAATGCAGGAACCTAAGCATTACACATACCGTATTGGTGGTGAACACATCATTCCAAAACCAGGAGCATTCATCTGCTGCTCCAGCCTCCACTCATCTGGTTTTGGGCTTTGCTCCAGATTTACAAACCTGGCTGCAGGGATTTGCTGCCTTTCATCTACAGGAGCATTAGTGAGGTCAGCCACTGATGTTGGCTCACAGTTTCCATTCATATTCATTCCAAAGGTGAAGTCAGGGCTCTGTTCCGAAACTCGTCAAGTTTTTCCACATCAAAACATTTAGCTTTGTGCATGCAGGTCACTGTCACACTGAGAAACAAAAGATAGGACACTGTTGCCTTAAAGTTTGTGAAGTTTCCAGTCACAATGCTTTATATTGTTCCTCAGTAATTACTCATGTTATTAGGGTTATTAAAACTTTAGAAAACACCTTCCAAAGGCACTGAAGGAGTTAAACTTCATAAAAGTTGTATTCCCCATGACAACTGAACTCAACACATTCTCATATACGCATATATCACCATGACCTAACAACAGGACTACTGCAGCATGCCAGCAAAACACATACCTTCATCTTGCGATTCCACTTTGATAAGGTTTGAGGTAGAAATCGTCTTGGTTAGGTTCAGGAAAACAACATGGTTTGTCTTAAAATAACAGTGTTACAGATGTAGCTTCAGTTACAAATGAAACTTGAGTTAAAATAACTTAAAGTTGACTTTCTCTTTTATTGTAGACATAAACAGTGGCCTGCTGGGTGAAAGCCCTGTTCTTGTTTTTGCCTTCCCTCTCCTTCTGTTGGCTTTCTCACCCTTTATACTACTTAGCCTGACTACCTCCTTTGCTGCCTTTATTATTAACGCGGCCACTAGAGGTCGCCGCAAAACAACAAACTTAAATGTATGTAAATGCTCTTTTCACAGTCTTCCCAAATGGTCCTGTAGTTAAGGGTAGGCTGGTAAAATCCTCAGAGAGTGTTAACATGACAATACGGCCCCAGACCGAAAGCACAAGTATTAAGTGTATCTGACATCTAGACTTTGCAGAGCTGTACTCCTTGTTCAACCTATTCCTGCAGAGTCTGTTCAGCACTACACCCTTGCTGCTACACCGCTCTCTGCTGTGGCCTCCATTTCTGATGTATGTAAATTCAGCATGTTTGTCCATTCAGTTTGGGCTCATGCTCAATTACTCTGTGTCCCAGGGTCTGCCAAGGGGTTCAAGAAATGTGAATGTGTACAGTATAATTGCTGCCACATATGGATAATGCCTTAATGAGTTTCCAAACTGAAGAGAAATGTGTCAGTGAAATGTTATTAGAAAGATGGTTCATTCTCCTGCAAAATCAGCAACTTTGAACGTGTGTTTTTGATGTCAATAAAGCTAAATTGAGCACACGCACACACACACACACACACACACACAATCAGGGCACATTTCCTCAGTGCTGTTGAGCCGAGGGACTCTCTGCGCAGCTTTGTCGATAAGATCGATGCTGTTTCAGGCTTCAGCGAGTTTGCATTAACATCAACTCATGTTCATGTTTGTTTGTGTGTCATTCCCCTTCCAGTGGAGCTGAAAGAGCACCTGCAGAGCTTCGTGGACGAGACCAACGCTCAGCACGGCCCGGGCTTCGTCAAGGTGGTCCGCCATGACAAGCAGGAGGGGCTGATCAGGTCCAGAGTGAGCGGGTGGAGGGCCGCGACCGCCCCCGTCGTCGCTCTGTTCGACGCACACGTGGAGTTCAACACCGGATGGTGAGCAGCTGGTTTCACTTCATACTGTGTACTGTGACTACAGCACTGTCTACAGAGAGACTGCAAGTCTACACAACCAGACACCTTTCTCTCATTTCTTTCTTTCTTTCTTTCTTTCTTTCTTTCTTTCTTTCTTTCTTTCTTTCTTGATTTATTTAAAGGGACAGTGAACATTAATCCTAAATGTCACCATTTGATTTAAGATTATGATATAGGTATGTTTCTATTTCTAAATAAGAGCATAATGCTATATTATAAAGAAATAATAAAGGTGGAGGCTATTCTGTAGTCTGGTGATATGGCAATGGATATTTGTTTCGTCAGAAGGCCTCAGGGTGAACAACTGATTTTTAGCTTCAAGCAAATATGTAGTCCCTTTGCAGGTACAAGCCAGTACAAGAGAACAAGAGAAATTGCAGAGTAACAAACACTACAGAGTAAAAATAACACCTCAGGTTAAACACAAAAAAAAGGAAAATATAAAACACACAGTACAAAACTACAGACAGAAGTACATCACAAATGTATGCTTGTCTCGCAGAGCTGAGTAGCTTTTAACAGAGTTTTTTGAAGTTGGATTTGAAAGTGCTGATAGAAGTGCAGCCTCCTCACATCGTCAGGAAGGGTGCTTTTTTTTTTTTTATCGATCTGTAGCTGCAGCTGTTGTGGAGAGTGGTCTGGTATGAACTGGAGTTGAGGATGTTCTGCAAGAATCTCATAGAACCGGCTGAGTGAGCATATATAAATTGTATAAAACGGACAGAAGTTTTAAAATCATCCAAAAATCTCAAACTATGGAAAGTGTATTCCTCTCGTACCCTGCAGTGATGGAAGATGCATGAAGTTTTTAGAGTTAGTTTGGAGACTAAGGTCCTAAGAGGTCAAATCCAAGACCCCAGCCTCTGTGCTTTGCTGTTGTCTAAAAACAATTTTTAAAAAATACATTAATGAGCCACACCCTTGACGATGACAGGCCCCATAAGGACACACATGTTGTAGTTTTGTTGACTAAATCACATATTGATTGATTGACTATTGATTTCAAGGTCAGAAAATCAGAAGTGTAGTGAGAGTTATATGTTGGTTTTGGCTTTGACGTTGGATTGATTGACAATATCAGAAATATAGAATATTGACTATATTATATTGAATATTTCATCAAGATACAATATTATATCAATTCTTTGGACAACGATGTGATATTTGCTGACAAAGGCTGCCACGATACAATTTTGATTTGATTCAATACAGGGGCCTGCAACCGATGATCGATGAGATTATATCATATGCCCATTTAACAGTTTTATTACTGAACTCAGTGGAAACATTATCTCATCAGTGGTTCCAGGCATTTAAATGGAAACAGTGATTCCAATAAAACAAGAGCCCTGTTTAGAAAGGAGCTGTGTATGGACAGAAGCTGTGACACAGACAGATGATTGGAATTTCAAAATAAAGGCATATCTTTTGGATGGCAGTAATATGAATTAGTGTTTTCACTTTGCATGCTGTCGATGCTTTTGGATCATTGAATCAATATATTGTTCCAGATCAATGTATTGATCATTAAACATTAAAAAGAAAACTCCCCTCCCTTCTCTTTTCTCTATCTGGTCATGTTAATACTGTAGGTGTGTATTTGTGTTTGTGAGTCTGTGTATGTGTGTGTGTGTGTGTGTGTGTGTGTGTGTGTGTGTGTGTGTGTGTGTGTGTGTGTGTGTGTGTGTGTGTGTGCGTGTGCATGTGTGTGAGTGCCTTTTTGATCCATTCTTTTTGGGCAAGTAAGTCGCGTCTCCACACTACAGTGCATCGGATGTTGTGCAAAGCTGCAGGTGTCCTGTCCTCCCAGTCTTGTGCTGCTGTAATGATACAGCCTGCTGCCCGCTCTGTCTGTGCTGGGCCAAAGAAGAACAGAACACAAAGATGAGGTATTGAAAGTGAGCATTTATCCAGCAGCCACTTTCTTTGAAAGGTCGCTGATTGAATCAGAAAGAGAGGCATCATTTCTCTGTGTGGGCATTTATTTCTCCTCAGGACACATCAGTTCATCAGGCAGAAGAGTGGTGGAGTATTTGAACAGTGAACGGCACAAAACAGTCTATTTATAAGCTGCTCCATGAAGGGATCATTCAATTCTCCCAGTCTTTTGAGCACTATTGAGAAGTGATGTAGCTGTAACCCATTTTCCTGTAAATCCACTGTTCAGACAGGTGCACACGCTCAGCTCCGTAGAGCCGCAGAGGCAGCTGTGGCATATTTATTAGCGTTTTGGATCACAGAGTAAGTTGATTACGTGAAAGGCTGGCAATGCAGTGATTCAATTCCAGACTTCCTGTTGTGCAAAAGGTAAGTCGAGGTGGTTTATGTATTTGTGGACCAGGAAGGCCTAATTAATCCTGCAGTCCTGTGGTTGTTCTCTTTGATTGCCTTACCTCTGGATAACAGCCCGCATCAGAAAAAACACTCCAGATCCAAGCGTGGTAGATGTTCATTAAACTGAGATCTGGACAGCCATTTAGCCACTTTAACAACATTTAACAGTTGACACGAGCTATTTATACTGCTGCTAGAAAAAGAACCCAACTATTTTTCATCTTAACCTCAAGCGATATTAAGCCGGGCTTTATTTTGTTTTCAGGTCTTGTGCTCATTCAATGCGACATTAGAGATCAAAATGTCTTTTTGTGTGTTTCCTGCACAGTTTAATAGCCTTGTGGTTATTAGGAGAGAATTAGCAAGCGTACCTGGATCAAGTAGAGTGAAGTGATTGCAGCATTGTAATTCATTGCAAATAATCCTCGCGTGTTAGGAATTATGAATAAGAACAGAGTGGTTTAACGGCTCAATGAGCGGGTTAGCACGATACATCCAGGTCTCATCTGCTGTTATTCTGCTCCATGGGCTTTTCAGCTTCTTTGCCTTTGAGCAGGCTCAGGTGTGTTTGTGTGCGTTTTTCAGAAATTGAAACCGAGAGAAAAACACTATATTAACTTCATTACAATATATTCATTCATAATCATGAATTATTAATCATAATCATTCATTGTACCTTAGAAATCAACTATTTTCTAAATGGTTTTCACTTTGTTTGTGGCAGCAGTTGCTGAAATAAAACATGCACATCGCGCTGCACAGCACCATCCATAATAACACAAATAATAACCTGAAATGTTTCTTTCATCAGAGTGGATGTTGTGTTGAACAGGCTGCTCTTATCTGTGATGAATTTACTGTTTTGCTGTACTCTGAAGAGTGATGGCTGTTCAAAATTTCAGTGGACAGTCCAATCTTCTGTGGAGTGCTGCAACAGAGACGGCACACTGTGACTCATGTGGGTTAATCAATCCTGGACTAAATCAGATGTCTATGTTAATGTTTATGCCAGAATGCACCTTCTCGTTATTGTAACGACACCATGAACAAAACTCAGGCAGTGTTTGTGACTAGCTTATCAGCTGACACTTTGGTGTGAGACTTGGTAACATGTTTTCATTCAGACGGACCACTACTCAATCGTCATTACTTCATTGTTATATGAATATTCAGTACTCATGAGTCAGACCACACCCATCTTTCTATTCGCCCTTTGAGCCCAAATACACACCTGTAGTTTCACGACTCCATTAAACTAAATGTGGACCAGGGCTGTAAAGTACAACTACTTTTGGCCCCTTTGCTTGGTCCATGTGAATTTTGAACTTTCAAAACTGAATTTTGATCTAAACTGACACACTGACAAATAAACACCTGGCCAAACGCATAGCCTCCTCTGTGATTCCCGCTCCAAACGGTGTCTCCAGGAACACATTTTGCCATGATGACACACACACACACACACACACACACACACACACACACACACACACACACACACACACACACACGCACACAAACACACATGCGCACACACACACACACACACAAACACACGCGCGCGCACACACACACACACACACACACACACACACACACACACAGTCACACAGAATCGCAAGCTGAAAACAATAGCCAATGCTGTCACGGCTGGTAAAGAGCGCATATGTCTTAATTTAGAGCATCTTTATCACACACACTGACTACAACTCTTACCTGTGCCCATGTGTGCCATCACACACACAGAAAACACAACCGTTACTGAGTTAAAATGGGAAGGAGGGGTACAACTATGGCTCGCCAGAATCTTCTTGGGGATGTTGTTTTCACTCTCATCAATCCAGATTGGTTTCAGAAACATGTAGGGGAGAACACAAGCAGCCAGTCGCAGTTCTTGCAGCGGAATCTCATATCGGATCTCTGTTGATGTCGCAGCCCCAACTTGTAGTTTATGAGGGGGAGCGCTTCAGCTATTTTGTGGCCTATGGCATAACCCTAGAGCCTATACACACATAGGAGCTGAACAGTATGTACGACGAAGCCCCTTCATGCATAAGTCCATTTTTACAACTTGATGACACGACTTCATATCCCACCAGGAGCGCTACAGAAACAGAGCGTCGTGCCTGCCTGATGTTGCTGACTGGCCGAGACTTGCTCCTACAGTGGATGAGTAGGCTAGTTAAATCTTTTCATTATTTGTCTGCTTTAAGACTGACCATTATCGGTATTTCCATTTGTTGTGCAAGGTAACCTGAAGTCAATATTTAGCAAAGGTTACTATTTTATCTTTCACATCCTTCCACCATACATAAACCAGCTTAGACCGGAGCGTTCACATTTGGACGACTTATTTCCTCTCTACAGCAGATTGAGATAATTAGTTTGGAGTTTCTTGTTGCATTCACTTGCATTTTAATGAGGACACATTAAGTCATTTTGTAGCTCTCAATCCCCACCTCCATATTAAAACCAATCATGTGCCATTTCTCACCATACTCGTCAAGACAAGTGCGTTGACACCCGGTGGAAATGTTTCCTAATCGTTCCGCTAAGTACTGTGTGTACTGGGAGCAGTAGCTAATTGCCGGGCTCATTAGCATAGCCGGCAACGTTAAAATCCGTCACGGCGATGAGACTGAGGGTCATGACACATTATGATAACTTCTCCTCCGACACAAATCGACCGCTGTTTTCTTTTAAACGCGCGTTTTATGTCAGTCTCCCCGAGCTGCAGACACTTCATCACTCCAGGGTCCCGTCTTTAAAAACACTCAGATACAACAGCTCCGCTCTGTACCTGTTAATCATTTTGACAGCTTGAAAAATCTCACAAGCGCACACACACGCACTGCATTACGTCCAAGTTGGTTCCAAAATAACCTTCTATGCTGCTGTGTTCCAGCTTAGGCAAGAGGCACTTGCAAGGTTCTTCACCCCCCCTACTTCTCCACACACTCAAACCCATCTTCCTCTCTCTCTCTCTCTCTCTCTCTCTCTCTCTCTCTCTCTCTCTCTCGCTTGCTCGCTCTCTCTCTACACACACACACACACACAAAAACCCACCACATAACCCTCCCACATATTGCCACAGAGGGGGTATTGGTCTATGACTAATGAATTCATTCTTGGCAGAGATACAAAAGAGCTCAGCTGGAGATAAACACTTTTTTCTTTCTGCTACTTTCTACAGTTTCTTTAAACACACACACACACACACACACACACACACACACACACACACACACACACACACACACACACACATCCACAAACGTTTTTATGGTCTTGGTCTTGGGGCTACATTGCTGTGACAAGTTGATGTTGTGTTTGTGCCAGTGTTATTACCACGTCGCTGTAACACATCTAATTTCACACTTAGTAATCAACAAATTGTGTACATGCCTCTCAATCCCCTGCTTTCGTTTTTCTTTCTTCTTCTCTCCCTTTCTTTTGTCTTCCTTCATTGACACTCCCCTGTTAATCCTCCTGCCTCTGTGCGCCTTCCTTCAGCTCTGAAACTCACCCGCCCCGTGTAATATTTTGCAGAAATTGAGAAATGACTGTATAATTACCATCGAAGGGTTGACTCCTTGATCTACATAATTGTCTCCACCATACATTGCAATTATCTGCAATGTTGACTATTTTGAGTCGAAAACAAGTAATAATAGGGTGTTTCTATGTTCCAGAGATTGACTGTTATCACAATAATCCTCAATCATCTCCGCCTACAGTAAAAAGTGCTAGCCGTCTCTGTGTACATGGAGAACGCCTAAATAATGTAACAGAATAGTTGCCCACAAAAACTCCTCCAGTCTCACCACTCATGATTCTCTTCTCGTCCATTTAGCCGCAAGTACTTTGATTGTCACATGTGATGAAAAGTTGGTGCTGAGGCCGTTGCTGGCAGTGCAGCAACATACAGACACCTGTGCTGAATGCTAACCTTTGCCAAACTCACGTCATGAATGTGTTGTTTATGTGATAGGTCAAATATCTTGATGTGGGGTTGCGTGAGGTTCTTATCCCTGGTCAGTGTATTACCTGCAGTAGATGACCATCAGTGGAGGAGCAGCGGGTTGCATCGACAGGGAAGCAAAGCATAGTACTGCGAAACAGAACAGTAAGCAAAAAGTATTTTAACCACCTACACAGTTCCCTGACTAGGGATAAATACATCATGCAACCCCACATCAAAAGACCCCAACTATCACTTTGACCTCATTTTTGTGTGAAAGGTAGAGAGTTGAATGAGGACAGGTGGTTCTGGGGAGCAGCGCTGTTGGGTGCTGTTATAATGCCAAAATGAGCACCCCGGCTGTGGCAAGCACCACTGTGTAGATAATAACTGACCTTAGATTGGTTCAGGCTCGAGAAGTACAGTTGGTCAGGGAAAGCCAATCAGAGGCCTGCTGAGAGAGCTCTAGTTAGATAATGTTGGGTCTGTGAGTGTGACTGGCCGGCTGGCTAACAAGCAACTGCGCAGGTGCCACCAATGTTGGCATGTTTCTCTGCTACGGGAACAAAAAACGGTGATTTGCTGCAGCCTGGTGAGTTTGCAGTGCCAGTTAGAATCATAGCTAGGTAAACATTAGCATTTAGCAGATGCCCGAAAGGGTATAGCCAATCAAGGGAAGTGTCCACTGAGTGACTTTAGTCCCTCCTGTATGATACTTGCCAAGCGCCAAGCTAGTTAGCAACTAGCTGAGGAACACAGGTGAACATTTAGCGGGTAAAGAGCCACAATATTTACTGAGGAGTGGGTGGAGACCAAATCAGAGCTTTAACAAAAGTGCACTGGACTTACATTGAGTCA
Source organism: Acanthopagrus latus (assembly GCF_904848185.1). NCBI lineage: Eukaryota > Metazoa > Chordata > Actinopteri > Spariformes > Sparidae > Acanthopagrus > Acanthopagrus latus. The sequence goes on along the minus strand of NC_051046.1, from coordinate 25,211,187 downwards.
GGTGGCCAGAGACATGTCTCCAAATAAATGCTAATGCTGGTCTAACCCTGGTGCAACACTGGATAAGTAAGTAGGCACCTAAATAGCATAACAACCTAATGTGTTAATGCTTATGACTTGTTATGCATGACAAGAGTGTTCCCAAAATCAATTAATGCAGGTTCAATTGGCAGACAAATTGGTATGACCACACAGATGAATCAAACCTGGACGGTTGCTGCTAGGTTCTTATTTTAACTATGACTTAATCCAATCGTCCATTCTGCCTAAAACCTTTTGAAATCTTTATCAGTTTTGAATTACTGATACCAATTCTCTGAGATTTAGCAAGCCCTCCCACCATGTGGTTCAGGTCACCCATCACACTTTAGTTTTAAGCTGTGAGATTTGCTCTCGGCTGGACGCCTCACTGTGTGAACTCTTTAAACATTACCTTGACTAGTCGAAGACTCTCTGATGTTGAGGTTACACTAATTGGGTGGCAACCTAGTTTTAGTTTTTCTTCCAGTATCTGGGTGGTTTCACTGTTTGTATTTATTTATGTATTTCCATGTTGATGTGTGTTTATAGAATCGCGCAAAGTAAGCCAGAGGCGAGGTTCACCTTCTAACGAACAATCAGTGTGCAGGATAAAAGAGTCGGTCCTCCTCTCTGATGTTGCTGCTTTGTGATGTGATTATCATATAGCTCTGCGGGGCAGAGCGGATAAAACATGAATGATGGCGAGGTACAATGCCTCATTTGTGTTTTATATCTCATGGGAAAGTCAAGTTTAGTTTGCATTTAAATGACTGCCAAAGGCAGTTTTTCCACAGATAAAGAATGTAAAGATTTTATCCTTGTCTCACCAGTCAGCCACCATGTCTCCTCTAGTCAGTCGTATCATTTTGAAACAGATGAATAGTCGTTTTCTTCAGTGATGTGCTCTTTTTTCAATAATAATGCCGTCATTTTGATTTGTGTGCACGATTCTGTCACATCGCTTTTGTCCAAATCCTGAACCTCTGTCATACTATAAAGTTCTTGAAACTGTATTTTCTCATTTGGTTTTTCTCTCAAGTAACAGCAAGAACACACTAGTTTTAGCCAAAGTTGGAGGAATTTTGGTCATTTCACATGAAAGTTTCCTTTATTTCTGTTGTTTCTCGCTCCCTCTATTCTTCTCTCTACTTCTTACAAGTTTACAAAGGGCCAGTTATAAGGCACATTTCTGGGTTTTACATATTCATATACATGAAAATACATCTGATATTCTGTTTAGAAGACTATCTACCAGGGTTTGTGTTATTTTTTTTTATCATAACATATAGTACATGCCTGTTTACCAGGGAGGAGAGAGACAGATCACACATACTGTATATGATGTTAGGAAGTGTTAACAGTAACACAATAAAGGATATCCATCTTCAACAAGCAGCCAAAACCACAGCATGCATGAAGTCATTAGTCAAGTAGTGTTAAGCCCAGTGGTGAAATGTACTAAAGTGAATTTTGTGGTACTTTTACTTTACTTAAGTATTTCTGCTTGCCTCTGCGTTGTACTTCCACTCCATTGCATTGTAAAATTGTACTTTTTACACATTACATTAAATTTGATAGCTTCAGTAACTAGTTTCTTTGCAGACTGCACGCTGCATCTGAGCCAAAGCTGTAACTCCATTTATTTTATCAGCAATCTAATTGAAAATGAGGTTCTCCATAATCTCAAGACGGCAGAACAAAGCTGAATAGAGGTCTGAGTATCAGATCCCATATTCACGCATGTAAATGCACTGTGTGATTGACTTTTCTTGCACTTTTGGTATGTAAGCACATTAATTGCCAGAAAACTACTTCTGTACTTAAATACATGAAGACTCTTAATCAAGAACTATTTGAATGGATGACTTTCATAATTACCAAAGCAATGGTTAGTTATAGTAGTAGCTTAGCTAAAACTAAGTTTAGTTCAGTTTCTTTACTAAGTTTAACTCAGTGCTTGTCGAGTCTGATCTTAGTTCTGTTGGTGGACTCAGATACACTCCTGTTTATGGCTGAGATGAATCAGGATTTATCTGAGCTGTTTACCACTTACTCACTTTGAGCTCCTGGAAACTCCCAAACCTGTGAGCAGTCATGTCATTAGTGGCAAGTATGTGTTAAACAGTGGTTTTGACAAGGTGGTTTTGGTATTTATAGCTTTTTTCCTGTTTTGAACGTAACATTAAACATTGTTGATGTCAGTGTCAGGGAGGTTTTTTTGAAATGAGGAAACATATGTAAAACAATGACTTGATAAATCTTGCAGCACCTTTTGGTTTTTCTTCAAGGTAACCAACCAGATCATGGATTAATAATTAAAAGGTTAAATGAGTAAATACGCTTGTTGAATAAAATGAGAATTGAATTTAAAAAAAAAGAGGGATTCTGCAGAGTTGGTAGCATTTAATGAAATACAAGTTTTCAGAGGCTTTTAAGAAAAACACGTTTGAGATATACATACGCAGGAGGTCGTTTCTGAAGTACTGTAGCTGTCGTGAAAATCAGTGGCTGCATCGGCGTGGTTCATGTGGTAGATGAAGTGACTCTGAAGCGCTCAACGCTCAGAACCTGAGCTCAAACAAACTGCATTTCTAGCTGTTATCTGTGGTCCACTGTCAAACCACCTGCTCAGTCTCTTTGACATGAAGTGCTCCTCTCCGCTGGTCAGCCCCGCCTGAGGCAACACCTCTGAATCGGCACCACCTCTGTGATTACTGCCCAGGCCGCCGACAAGCCTCTGAGATCTTCAGAGCCGTCGGACAAGCAAGGCCATCATCACAGCCGCAGCCCCGCAGTCTTTGCCTTCAACGTCCGCTGAATCCGCTATTACCTGATCAAGGGCTGTGTCTAGTTTGTAGTCCGGCCTCTACTCATCCCCCATTTGCAGTTCCAGAGGGGCTCTCCATTTGCCCTCTCGACTCCTCATGCTTCAGCCAAACTCCTTTTCGCCAGTGAATTCCAACACAGAAACCACTTTCCCTGTTTTCTCTCAAATTAAATTCAAAACCCTGGGAATGGCTTACAAGGCTAAGCAGGGTACACTCGGATCTCTCCAGGACTTTCCATGCCAGCCAGTCTCTGTGCTTCTGCTCTGCCTCCCTTGAGGAGCCCTGGCAAACACTCTGTCAGACCTTGATTCAGCTCCATCCTGACTCCTCACTGGTGGATTGACCTTCCTAATCCAGTCAGGAGAGCAAACTCATTCGCTGGCTTCCAGTATTGGCTGAAAATCCTTTGTACTTTCTCATTCTGTTTCCTCTCTTTTTCTGCCTTGTTTTCATTTTATTTCTTCTTTTTTCAGGTGATCTTTCTTACTGAAGGTACAGTGTTTTTTTTGTTTGTTTGACTTTTTCTATGCTTGTTTGTGAGCCATACTTTTTTGTGAAGAAAGAAGTTGAAAAGATGTTTTTTTTTCTTGCCAGTAAAGATTTAGTATGTAAGATTTCTGCGTTAAAGAAAGACTAGATCTATTTTTTAATTTTTTTTTTACCCATATACAGACATCATGCCAAACAATGTTAAACCCAAGGAAATCTGTATGTTTTTCTCAAAGAAACAGTGTGTTTAATTTGGTTGGATGTCACTATAACTTGCAGGAGATTGAGTGAGGAAGTTCGGCGGAAGAGCCAAAAAATTAACGTGAATAAAACTTCATCATCACTTGACATGTGTGCCTGTGTCATGTTAGACTTTCAACGGTAGTGACGGATGGTTCATGGTGCGTTCACCACCACCAGCAAGGCTTTACTCAATTAAGACTGACCTCGGCACTCACCAGAGACTCTGGCTCTATTGCTTTCCTTTCCCCCGTAAAATTACGTTCATGAGGTAAAGTACAATTCCACTCCAGCTCCAGGCAGCAGTCAACATTACACTTAAAATAACACCACAGACACCTACAGATTGCTATTGGTTGGACAGGTTAATAATGCAAGTGTAGATGAATCAACTTTTCAGTTAAAAGCTCATCTCTGAGCTCGCCTCCCACTGGTAAACTGCTCTGGAACCGAGCAAAATCTGACATGACTCTGGGTGGTTACTCCTCCACAAGGTCTGTCTCTGCACCCCAGTCTCTCGTCTCACCTGAGCAGCAACCCACCAACACAGGAATGTTGTCTGAAACTAAAACCACGAAAACAGACAGACAGCCAGCATCATAACTCTGGCTTTTGCCAACCTACACATCCAGTGGACTCACCGCAACAATGATATTTTTGACAAATGTATTTTTAGCAGAGCTTTTCCGACAGCATCCAACTGCCAGCTACGGCTCGAGTTGATATGTTCGAACATACAGACGCAAATACTGCCGAATGCCTCACAGACTCAAAGGGGAATTTGAGGAAGGCTCATGCAAACATGCGGGCTCAACAACACAGCTCAACTAAACAAAAGTAATGCTTCAAACAAAACTGTTGCTGACGGTCCCCACTTCCCGTCAGTCGATTTAATGAGCTATCATAGCTTACCAAAAAAGCAAAACAAAACAAAACAAATGTCTTCATTGTGTGCTGTCATATTGGCATGATAAGGAAATAATTGTCCAGTCAGAGCTGAGTATGTGCTGTAAAGTACACGCTCAACACGAATCCACCCACAAGCTTCTGGGGGTTTTTTTTAAAGTTATTTTTTGGGCCTTTATATGGCTTTATTGGTAGGACGGCTTCAGAGATTCACTTTATTACCACAATCATCTCCTTTCACTTTACTCAACTCAGTGTTAAAATAAATGATATATAATATACAGTGCGTATATTACTGAAAGGTATTAATGTTTAACCACCGGAAATATGGTTTTGGGAAACTAACCCATTTGTTGAGAAGAGTATTAAGATCAAATGAAACCATTTGGGCCTTCTATACCACCAGCTCTTAATTCTGCCATGCCGTTGTGCGTCCTTTTCTAACGATTGCAGATGTCTGGCATTAAAGTGTTTTTAGAGATGTCCGTGTTGTTTTCTTTTTCTTTTTTTTTTTTTTGTTCACCCCTTTAACTGTTTAAAATGGGCAGTGTTTAGCTGGTGGAAAAGGGAAAAGGTGATGTCACACAGTGGCTCAGATGTCAGAACAAGTCATTCACTAATCCTATCATGAATGCAGTCTGAATGTTGAAGTGTCCTTGAGAGGGATACCAAAATCTCAATTACTCCAGATGGCTGTTCCATCACTGTTTGAGCGTGTATACGAGCAGGCTGTAACTTGCGTGGTAGCCACCAGTGTGAATGGGTGAAAAGCGGGCGTGTGTTGCGGCGGGTGTGACTCAAGAAGTGCTATCTGAATGTAATTGGCGTTGGTGAGTAGTTGTTTTATCACTTGCAAGAAAATCGGGCCAAACTTCATCCATGAACCACACGACGTTTTTACACTTTATTGTACACTCTTTATAAACAACACTAAAAGATGCTTTGTAACTTTTAATTGTGCTCATGTTGTCGTTTCTATTCAGGTTATAGAGAAGAAGTTATTATTTGGAAAGCAGTTTTCAGGGGCTGTACTGGAGTTTTATTGGTGCTAGATTAATTTTGTATCATATATTTGTGTCAGTTTTTTAAAGAATACTTTGACTTTCATTTCTATGGTTCATTGCTCTTCATTTCTTCATATTAGGGCCAGCAGGTGGAAAAAAAATGTATGGAGCTGGCGGAAGGGGGTAAAAAAAAACAAATGAAAAAATCACAGAAAACGCTATGATTCAAGTTACAAATGTACTAATAACAAACTAGTGCAGATAGTAAAAAGCATTGTTCTGGTGTTATGTCATATATCATATTAAATACTCACACCACACCATATATAGTTAATGGCGTCTAACAAATGTTACTAATGATAATGTGATAACCTATCCTAATGCACTGTAGAGTGTTGTTATCTCCTCTCAAACATACTCTTGTCTCCATCGCCCCACAGGGCAGAACCTATTCTGCAGCGGATAAAGGAGGACCGGACCCGGGTGGTGTCTCCCTCTTTTGACAACATCAAGTACGACACGTTCGAGATCGAGGAGTACCCGCTGTCTGCTCAGGGCTTCGACTGGGAGCTGTGGTGTCGATACCTCAACCCACCAAAGTCCTGGTGGACACAACGCAACCACACGGCCCCGATCAGGTAAACAGAGAAGGGAGCTTAAAGATTTTGTTTGGGCTTAACAAGAGGGAGAGGGATTAAAAAATCATTATGAAAAAAAATGAAAGAGACCCGTCCAATAGTTTTGCTCTGCGGAAGAAAATACCTTGCTGCCATGAAAGAAGGTAGACACCAGGAAATAATCCACAGAGCAGTATTAATTATTAATAAGTTGACGTGCAGCTTATTGAACTTGGTTTGATAAAATCACTCACTAAGCTCATTACTTTTACATTATAATTCCTTGAACACTAATCCCCATGAATAATAATTATGTATGTAAATTATAAGTGCAGTGTTAATATTCTAACCCATGTAAAAGCCAGGGCAATAAATCACAGCCAGAGGCCCATCGAGTGTAACACATGAAAACAGGAGTTTGATCAGAAGCTGTGGGCAGGTACACAGAATTTTAAAAAAGGAAAGCAGAGTGTCAGTACCACAATAACAGCACTAAGAGCCGACCTGCAGTGTCTATCGTCCGCTCTCTGAAACTGACATAATGGTCCAGTTTTTCGATACTGTTTGCCAAGAAAAAAACTGCCAATGTGACGGATAAACACTGCAGAGGCTACAGCGGGAAAAAAAAAAAAAAAAAAGCCCAGCAACGAGAGCAAAATTGCCTACTCACCAATATCTGCAAGAGGATAATTCCTCTGTCTTGGTGGCTCACAGCAAGCAAATCAATGATGCAGTGTTTATGGATCTGGACAAAGACAAGGGGACATAACCTGCTCAATATTGTAATGTCGGAAGATGAATGCTCCCGTTATTTATTTCCTTATCCTTTTTGTGTACTTTTCTTCAGGTGCAATTTTTCACTGGCTTTGTCAAGTTTGTCAAAGCAATGACTCATTTCCAAAGTAGATATGTCTGTACATTTAATTGCATTTCAATTTTCCTGATTCACTGAGAACATGTATCGCTAGTTTGATAAACTAAGATGAGTCCTGTACTATCAGTCAATGTTGGCAGATGCATGAGAGTTTCTGCAAATCACTGATATGTTGCAACACTGGGTTTATGATCTGGTTGAGTTTAGGCACAAAAAACACTGGTTAGATTTAGGAAAAGATTCTGTTTTGGCCTCAAATACCCACTGCCTGGGGTTGCCAGAACTAGAACGGCTGGAATATGTCCCAACGTCCCAAAATAAACAGCCAGTTTTGTCACCACAATCACAGCTGAACAGTTCCCGACTTCTCATCAAAATGATCTATTTATTTTAGCCACTGAAGCAGCTGGAATTTTTCCAGAGGACTCCTTGAAAAGGTGTGACTCATACAAAGATTGAAACACAGACTCATACTGCAGTATACTGCAAGCATGCTGCTTGGCAGCCTTCATCACCACCATCTGATGTATATGCCAGGTCATAAACATGAAATGCGAGTGTGACCTGACACATATTGCAGAAATGTCAATGTGGTGAATATGATACATACACATTTGAACATATCAGTGGTTGGCAAAACCATAAATGCCAACATTTTATGGTCAGAAAGTAGTTTAAAGACCATTATTATTTTCACATTATATTGTTTTCATATAAAATGTATTTCTGAAAAAAAAAAAAAGAAAATGGTTGTAAACAGACAAACCGGTAATATATATATATTGCTACAGGAGTGCTCTGGCCTCTTGGCAGACACTCGAGCTGCTGTGTGGAGTCCAACGTGAGCGCTCAAGTGGAGCGTTGAGGTGCTCTACTAGGATTTGTACACCCCGGTTGCTCATTGTAGCTATTATCCCTCTACAGTACTAAGCTGTTCGTCATGCGCAGTAAGCACAGAGACGTATTAGAGTTACAGATACAGGAATAGACATGGTCATTTCACGGGATAAAACCCAAAGAAAGGGCCAAAAGCCTGCCCAAAGGTCTTATGGTAAGGCAAGGACACTGCATGAGGTGAAATTGAGTCGTACTTTTTTTTTTTGAGTCATAAATCAGTCAAATCTGAACACCCAGACATGAACCAGTACTGATATCATCCTTAAATCTGCTTTAAAAAAAAAGTAGGACGTATCAGAACTGAGAATCATCACTCTTTTACATTATAGGCACAGTGGAAACAGGAACTGTTACCTGCTACAGTGTACTTCCAGTGGTGCCAATTGCTCAAAAGTTTAAAGTACGAGCAGCTACTCCAGCCGAAAAATCGCAGAGATTCACCGTACAAGAGAATCCATCCAGCCAAGATTTGAATTACAGTTGGGCCAATGACAAAGAAACAGCGGGTAATTGCAGCTGTAATTATGACAGGGTTGGGAATTGAAATGACTCAGGTATGTGCTTTTGACAGTACACCCACCTCCTTCTTTCTTTGAGAAAAAAAGAAAAAACTGTCCACACAAGGATTAACACATTTAAAATGAATAAATCTCTATATCATTAATGATGATCTTTTATCTTATTATAATTATTGTGCATCACTCTGTCACGCACTGTCGCTGCGCAAAAACTCAGGGGGGAAAATCGAAACATTGTTAGAGGTAATGTGTTTCCCAGGTGGAATCCAGCATTTAATTTCTACAGACTCTGAGTAGTGGACTTAATATACATCCAGCAGACAAGGAGTGGGGATAAGTGGCACATTCTGATGAGACATCTTATTTAAAAACTAAATTGAGCCCTAAGAAAAAAAAGAAAAGAAAAGAAAAATGGAGTGTCTATTTCTACTGTTGTGTGAAGCTATTTGGCTAAAAACTGGCCCACTCACCTCCGCCCCCTGTCTGAGTCATTTAGTTTCTCCTAGTCCCACCCTACTGTGCTGTGACTGGCTTGTACTCATTCTTCAGTGCCTCCTTATTGGATATTGGTATTTAGGAAAGGTTAAGTAAGGAGGCTGTGGTGGGTGAGAGGGTCAAATACAGGAGACAGGGATGCATGTCCAGCATGTCCAGCTAACAGACAGTGTTCACTTCCTTACTTCACTGCATTTTTTTGTTTGTTCTTGTTTTGGGTTTTTTTGTATATTTTTATACAAAAATGTATTATTAGTCGTTATTATTTTTAGTGGTCGGTAGGCAACAAAACTATCTGGTTAGGTTTAGGAAAAATGTTTTGGGCTTAAATAAGGTTTCAGTTAGGTTTAGGGACCAGAATTACTGGCAGTGATACCTGCCTAAAAATAAACATGCGGACAAATAAACAAAAAACAAATAATGCTAACACAATTATCGGCTACTTGAAATACAAAAATGCTAGCTGCACACTGTCACTTTTAGGCCAGTACCACTGTTCCATACTTAAAATCATGCTGGAAATCCAACTGTCAATGACTTATATTCTTTATTTGTTTGGAGCAAAAGATGTGTTGTAATGTTTGCATTGAGGAGTGGAAAACTACACTCTTGATTGCTGTATGATTTCTGATACTGTGCTGCTATCTGGAAGCTTCAGAGAAGAGTGTGTGTGTGTTCAGAGCCAGTGGTGGGAGGGCCTCATTGTTTTACATTAGCATTTGGGGTTCCAGAGTTGCTGGCTGTTTGCCAATCCGTATATCCACAGGGAAGAGGAATTCACCCGAACAAGCTGTTTTTGCAGCGGTGCTGTATTTCATTTTGATAAGAGGACATGTGTGGGACTGACAGCATGAATACTAATAAGAGTTATTTTTCACTCTTGTTGATTCAGTTTGATGTTGATGAAAGATCTGGTTGCTTTCCCCCCACCGGTTTCCTCAAAATGTCCTGAATTTGTTGTGTTAGGTGACAGCATCATTTTGACAGCTGGATCATTTGTAAGTGAGCTATGCGCCGTAGATTTGTCATGACACGCTAAGGCTTTAGTGAAGAGCATCAAATGTGCAGCGTGCTCGACAAAGAGACCTTCGGGGGCCTTGATTTCCAGTGTGGGGTTAACTGTGGGGTTAGGACTGTGTTTGTGTGCCTTAAAGAATATTTTACATTTAAACCTCTTCTTTGTTTTTTTGTTTTTTTTATCTCTTTCTTTTCTCTGACCTCCTCTCTTCCCTCCCTTCACTCTCTATTTTAGGAGCCCTGCTCTGATTGGCTGCTTTGTTGTCGACAGGAGGTACTTTGAGGAGATTGGCCTGCTAGACGAAGGCATGGAAATTTACGGCGGAGAAAATGTGGAGCTCGGCATCAGGGTGAGTCGGCTCCACAAACCTGCACATCCTGAGCCGCACAGCCATGGCAACCGCGTGCCAACTATACCTTCCTGCAGCCCCGTGCACAGCCCTGCATACACTAAGAATATTTAACACAATGCATGCCAGAGAGGCATCCGCTGCTGACACCTGCCAAATTGAAATATCCTGAATAGCAGACATGTCCGGCATAGAGAGGGAAAAAAATGACCTTTCCTTTGACAGAATGAGGTCTTTATCAGTCATTCACATTATTCATTCAGTCTGACTCAAGAAAACTGAGCGGGTTACTAATGATGTAGCGGCTGACAGATAGCATGATGATTTAACGTAATGAAATGACATTAGGACTAAAATGAAGCTACATTGCTCGACGCGTATTAAGTCATGATGAAATTAATTTTCCTGTTTTGATAGTGTTGCAGTTTCTTGCAGCAACTAACAGGTTTAGAGTCTTTTTCAGCGAGCTCAACTGCAGTCATGGCATTAACCGTTACTGCAGGGATTTCATCTCTAATCTGGTCTCCAGAGGCTAAGGGCTCTGACAAAGCACCGTCCTCTTGAGACGGCAAATCACTCCCCGGAGGACGCTAACTGTTGGAACAGCTTCGAGACAGAACGGACATGGGAGACATCCCAGAGAAACTGTTGACTCAGGCTCAGCGCCGAGTGATTTACAGTGAAGTGTCAGTGAAGCGCAGGTTTGATTATCAGCCCGGGCTCGACGGATGCTGATCCAAGCCACTGGGTTAACAACGCATCACACTCTGAAAAATGCATAATACTGTCAGGCTTGACCATGTCAGGTTGAGATTTATTTGGACAGCTGTGGACAATTGATGACAGGAGAGCCGAAGGCCGGATGACCGGGTAATAACTGTATTGTCCTCGAAATGGATAAAACACAGACTGCACTGTGCTACGCTGTCACTAACTTTTGTCTTATGGTGTCCAGTGACGTGTTTAGTTGTTGCTTCCTCACATCACCAGGTTAGAGTTAATAAAAAAGCAAATCAGTTACATGGCTTCAAGGATACACACTCAAAGTAAGACCAGCTACACAGCCATCACCATGACATCTACTGCCTCACATTCAGCCTGGTTATATAAGGAGCGCACTACTTCCCGCACTGACACTGAACAGTGGCTTTGGACGGTAATTGGCAACCATTCAAATCACAGTAATAGCCCACTCTCCACTTGGTGTGAATGTATGGATTGTATCTATATAGCTCCTCAGGAGCCGGGCCGCTGTTGACAGCTTCTTCTGAGGGCAGATAATGTTTGGAGTGAAGACATTGAAGTGGTTTTGTCAAATTATCCACACAGACATCTGGGGCAATTTTTTTTTCTTCTTACTTTTGCTTTTAAACGTTATTATGACTGAGTTGTCAGGTCAGTGTCAACAGTTGGTTCTAGCTTCTAATAAGATTTCTACATTGTTAGCCTCGATGAGCCCAGCACACTTTGACGCCCTAACATTGGCTAGCTAGCGTTGGCGATATTAACAATAGCTAGTATTAGTGATGTTAGCATTAACGATAGTGACGACAAACTGGCAACCACTTTAGGGGGCAGATGATTCGAGAAACAGCGGTATTGTGATGTGAGTGCAGTGGTAGGGTGGTGATGGAACGGCACATTTAGAGAAGGTTAACAATAAAACCTTTCAGTGGCACCAAAATAGTGACAAACTGCGAATGCGGATGCCTGTCAAAAAACGTATTGACACCGTATTTAACCATGTAAAAGATTCTATGTCTGCCCTGGAGCCTACAACAGCCAACAGGTGATCGCCTACACGTGAGGCCCGCTCTCTGCGCCCTCCCCTCTCTCCTGAGCCACTCACACACCAGCCACCAGATGATTGAGGCACCTTGGAGCCAATGGAATTTGACATCCCAGAACATATTGTTTATATTGGGGTTCACAGGCCCAAACTTGCAGGTGTATATAGCTCTGTGCGTTTTGCTCTTTGTGTAGGCTGTTTTTCAACATGGACACTTGCTTTTGACTGTATGCAATTTAGCACTTGACATAATCCAGAGATATCTGGGCTCTCGACTCTTTCTGCAGGTTTTAGCTGCTTTAACATGGAAGCACTGACAACTCATGTTTGGTTAAGTCAGGGTACTTTTCCACTACAGCACACAACACCATCAGAATGTACAGTGAAGTAATAAAATGAATGATAACAATGTACACAGTAGGTGAGTTTGATTCCTTAGTGATACATAAATTAAAAAATAATGTATGTATGTGTCTCCACATGCTGATTATTTGGGGAAACTTATGTACAAGGAAACAGTAGGGAATATAACGAAACAGCTGTTATCTACTGTCATCCTTGGTGGCAGATGTTGCCTGCTCAGAGGGATTAGGGGAATTCATCCCACACTTTCCCTGGTTAGTTTTTGCTGCCCAACACCCCGCCTCCATGCAGATTGTCCTCTGCACATGTTGTTGACTTCAGGCACAGTGACACCCTGGTGAAGGCTGAGCAAGCAGAGGTGATTACGATTCACCCGCTGACGATTCGTCACATGGATCTTGATGCGTCTCAGTGTATGGCATCCTCAGTTTTAGTTCTTACCACACACAGCTACGTTTTCATGATTTAATACGAACAGTAAGATAAATCTAAATTGGATTTCAACCGTCATTACCTACAAAATAAAATCTTTTCAATACCAGTGTCGGTTTGACCTGCCGCGGTACATAAACATTGCAGAATTGAAACATCTGTCTGCAGTTCACTATACAAGTGATCTGACCCTAAAGGTTTCACGTAGCAGCTCTCGTGTGACATTACAAACACACTGCTGCACACACCTCTCTTAAAGTTGGATGGCAAAGTTGACAGCGCCTCTTTAATTGTTGGCTGGTTGGCTGGGCTTGCTGTGTTCTTTATGTTTGCAGATGTTCAGCTCAGGGTGAAACCACTTAATGTGTGTAGTATTGGTTGAGTGGCCAGTTTTGTCTGAAACTGAAATGTCGCCCTGTGAGTGCTTTCAAAATACTGGGTGTCTTTATATCGCTTGCTGCCTCCATCCGCCATGTCTCGCAACATACAGATCGTAACATTGGCCTGATGTTTGTCCACAGCTCAATCCAAGGGAACAACGTTGCGACTTTATTGCTGAGCCGAGGCAAAGAAACCAACAACCGACGACATGAGACCATGATTTTGTGTCAGCTGCACACTGCCGATCATGCTGTGTCTCTGCATTGGCGTGGAATCTTCCACTCACGCATCGCCGCGGATCTTTGACATTTCCACTCCTCTGTGAGTGAGCGAGAATCAGTTTGGGTGTCTCGCGTTGCCGTGACAGCAGGAGCCGAATGGGTTCAGCTTCAGCTCAAACAAGCAAAAGATGATCATAACGCCGTTTTAATGGCGCTCTAGCTATTTCTATTAAAATGGCTTTGACCTGATATCATAAACATTATATGATGTCATGAATATAAATGACTAAATCTGCCCAAAGCTTAAAAGTGTCCTGTTGTCTCGGCACAGTAATGTGGCTCGTAAAAGGCTTTTGTGCTGGGCCCGGCCTTGACTCTCTCCATAGGAGTCTTGAATGTCAGGCCTCAACAGTCAACTACAACAAGCCTGATAATGGCTTTCTCCTTAGCTCCTTGCAGTGCAGTGACCATGACTTCTTCTGTTCCATCCAGAGGGGTTATTCTCTTATTACAGAGCTTTTGTTTGGCATATAATTCTCCGATATAAGCCCCTGCTGTAGAGACAAATTGCTTGTACACCTGTAGACGCTGGCGCAGGGGAGACTTGGACGGCTTATTCGGCGCAGCATATGCAGCAAGGCCACAAACAGATGGTCTCTCCATGGGAGGAGATCTCACCGACGCCACCGCGACCCCGGCGGTTCGTGTTTTTCTGACCCCGCATCAGACGCCTCCAGCTGTCGGCAGCTCTGCCCACATTACACTTTGGCCTGTGCGCTGATTGAGGGCCAGGAGTCAGGCACAGTGCTGCAAATCAGTTGCCCTCTGCTGCAAATATTGTGACAAACGAGACAAACGCTGAACTGAAGTGAACCCCATTTCAGCGGAGAGACACTTGAAAAGCCACTGTTGAGCCTGTTTGTGTGGTTGTCGGAACGTCAGGGTTGTGTTCAGGGTCTGTCTGTCTCTATGTGAGGTTTCTGAACGGTTGAAAAGGCAGCAAAAGGTTAGCAAGAACATCATTCGCTGCTGACATTTCTCTTCCACAGCAAACACTTCCAGTGCCACAGGGAGGTTTGAAGTCAGAGCCTGACATCTAATATAGCCCGCCTAGGCACACACAAACACGTCGTCAGTGTCAGTTATTTCACACCGCGCAGATTTGACTATAAACACATCAGGAATGACAAGAAATGTCAATATTTCCGTTTTCTGTCAAAGCGGAAGACTGCGCGGCAAAAGAGCTGTTTGCAGATCAGTGATCATGAAAATCAGCAGTGATATTTTGACAGAATCAGTCCTTCGTCCCAAGGGCATTGCTCCTACTCTGACTAATTCATCATGCGTCGAGTTCAACCCAAGGTTTAAGTTAGAACCGAGCCGATTTGTTCTATTTCTATCTCCCTCATGCCAAACACAGGCGCCTTTTGTTATCAGCCATGGGATTTCTTTCCCACCTCCCAGTTTCTGCAGAAGCACTGCGTATCTCTGGCCTGCATGCTCCCATTGTGATAAAGACTGCTTTTATGAGGCTTCATATGCGGCGTGGTGTAATATTTTGCACATATTTAGCGCTCATTGTCTCATTCCGGCTTTTTCATCACAACGGGCGGCCGTCCTCGCCGTGATTTATTATTCACAACTTCATTTGTTGTCGCCGTTCGGCTCTCATTTTCTCATTAAAACTTTTAAGAACACAGGTCCGCCAGCAGGACTTGTTCCACGTTAAACCAAAGACGTCAGACTGAGAGACAATTAGGGATGTAAATGTGCTGCGTCTTGTCTGGGTGACACACATACAGACTGGCCAGACACAAGTTCCAAGTGTTGGATGGATGCAAACGCACGCACACACATTAACTACAGCTGCTCGACATCACAATGGCGTCCCGTGATGTTTTATTGGGTAGCAGCCGGCATATGACCTTGTTTTATCCCGCAGGGGTAGGCTTTTATTTTGAAAGAAGATTGAAACCAAAAAAAAATTTTAGAAAATAATGAAAAAGCTTTTGGAAAGGAGCTTTTATTCTCTCTCCCCCTCTATTTCACTTTCTTCCTCTTTCTAAACATCCCACTTTATCTTCCTTCACCGCTATACCTTCACCTTCCTTCACTGTTTTATGTCCCACACTCTTTCTGAATCGCTCCTCTTTCTCTTCACTGGCCGCTTTCTTCCCCGTCTCGTTCCCTATCTCCCTGAGCACACCCACACGCTCAGACATAGATTGTTATGCTCGAAGAATAGCTCCTTAGACTCTAACCCCGTGTTGTAAATCCTTTATAGAGAACGTTGAGGTATTTCTCGGGGGAGCGTGTATTATCTCAGAATTTGGCTGTAGCTGGTGCTCCTGCCTGGGCGCCGGGCCAGTGCCACAGTTTTGCTGTTGTTCTCCAGTAGCTCTTTGCTTTCAGAAGGATACAGAGGAGGAGGCTGGCCGGCAGGAGGGATTATAGCGCAAACACACAAACAAAGTGCAGGACTGGAATAGTGAGAACAGGCATTTCTATTTAAGTCCTCATTTCCCAGCGCTTGTTTTGTCAGTACACCAAACTCCTAAGGGGAATTTTTTTAGCAGGGCTGTCACCAAAATTGGGATTACTTCACGAAAGTCAGAAACATGTCTGAAAATTGCGAATGTGTCAGGCGACCTTGAAAAACTGAAAGGAGATTAAGGATTTTTTCCCTTAACATTGGTGTGTATTATAGTTAGGTTATAGTTAGGTGTGCATGTAAGAAGTCTTGAAAGTGCTTTGAAAGTGCTTTGAGAGTATTTCTCACTCACATGTAAGAAAACACCTGACATCATCAGAAGAAATGTAAACAATTAACATGGCGACTGGTAGTGCTTACCGCACTGTCAGGTTTTCCATTCTTGTGTGGTTAGCTTGCTTTCTGAATAGGCTTACCAACTTACCAACCCTAGCTTTTATTGAATTATAAGGACTGAGTTAAGTTTAAGCTGTGCTATGGAGTTTTGGAGAAGAAATTCAAACTTAAAATTTTAACATTTACAATATTAATAAAGTAATAACACAAACTAAGAAAATATTTATTTTCTCCATTGCTGAATGATGAACAAGCTGATTGCAGAACACTGTTTGAAGCTAGAAAAGTGTCAGGGTGCGCCGAATATAAACAAAGTAAAAGTAAAGTCATCTTTTGAGGTCACTTAGTATGCTTATTTAAAAAAAAGTGACAGTTTTTATCTTTTCTTCCCCAAAACTACATAGTGCACCTTTAAAGATTGAGTAGCTCTGAAGCACTTAAAGGTGCTGAAATCACCAGAGGTTGATAAATTGAGCTGCAATCAGTTGTCATCAGGGCTGACGGTTATAGAATAACAGGTATAGGCCCTGGAACTTCTCAGTGAAGATTAATAAATTAAGAGAGGCAAAATGTCACCCGGCAGGTGGGAGATTTAAAGCCACACATAGAAATTGGCCACCCATGGAGCTCATTCACCCTCTAACATATACATGCTTATAAAATATGTACACCTTGAATAAATATAGGCCTTGAATAGTTCCATCAGTCAGAGCATGTCAGAGGGCTGCACACTTATGTTTCTTTCCTGGTGAACCACATTAGAACATTTATTTCATATTTCATGAGCCTGTCATGATGTTGACTAGGCCTGTGTACGACAGCTCCTGCCACCATCAAACTGCAAACTGGTAAACATAGCAAGCATCTGGGTGGGCATTCACGAGCCCCAGTGATACCTTTCTATTCACACTAATTCAATCAAGCAGGCTGTTGAGACTCAGTGGGGACTTAATCCCCCATTTAGAGGATAAAGGTTTAACTGGCGTGAAAAGTACAAGAATACCAATACTTATATTTTGGAAAATCTCTGAAGTTGCTGACCTGTGTGTGTTTATGTGTGTGCAACAAAGGTGTGGCAGTGCGGCGGCAGCGTGGAGGTCCTGCCCTGCTCCAGGATTGCACACATCGAGCGCGCCCACAAACCCTACACGGCCAACCTGACAGCCCTCGTGCGTCGGAATGCTCTGAGGGTGGCCGACGTCTGGATGGACCAGTACAGGAGCCACGTCTACATGGCCTGGAACGTTCCACTACAGGTAAACATTACTTGTGTGTGTGTGTGTGTGTGCATGTGTGTGTGGCAGTCTGATACTATGCTCGTTATCTCTGTGTGGGAGCGTGTGTGTGGGCGTAATTGCTTACATGCTTATTTATGTTCAGAGGCTGTGTCACACATCTCCTAGCAACCGTGAGTGGATCCATCGTGTCGGCCCACTGGAGGATCACTTGTGTATAAGTAATGTTTGAACGCACCTGTGGAGGGTGGCTGTGCTGTGGGTGCACGTGGTATTATTGATGTTATGAGTGAGTACTACAGGTTTATTACATTTTAAAACAACGTTACTGTGACACACCAAGCTTTTAGACCTACTGAGGGGTTGAGCAGGGTTGCCAGGTCCAAAAGACCAAAATATTCCCAAAAACATGCACCATTGCAGCTCAAGGGTCCAGTGTGTATGATTTCTCTGTCAGCAAAAATGAAATATATCTCTAGGTATACAATTATAGCATAATAATGACTGAGACATGATTGTTTTGAGTAACGTACAATTGAAACTAAGAATCCTCAGGTCTGCTCCTACAGAGTCCAGATTTGCATTTGAATGGTCAAACCCAGTGATGGAATGAACTGGAACTATGTGCATTCTCTCAAATACTCTTTTGTGTTACTTTGATTGAGTATTTCCATTTTCCTCGTCCACTCCAAGTTTTGTCCGCCTGAAGATGCTCGGTGTTCTGTGTGTAGATCCCCGAGGCTGTCCTTGTTTATTTTTATGTTTTTTTAATGTGTTTCTTTTGTTGTTGTTGTTGTTTTTTCATACGACTGAATCAGAAAGATATCTTGGCTACAACAGAACAGATTCCAAAGATTTATGCTCCATACTTGTGTATATACAGTATGTACTGGATGTACCTGTATACATGTGTACATATACACACTATGCTGCACATCACACTGTTCTGTGACTGTGCAGTCAACTGCCTTTGTCTCACCTTTTCATCGCATCGCTTAATCATTACAGCATAAGACCTTTAATACCAGCCTTCATGTCCTGACTCATTCTCTCAGAATCTCCTCTGATGCTTACTTGTCTCTGCTCACTGGTCTTCCCTTAAGTCTGTTAACTATTAGCCTTGTCTGTTATGTGAGACATAACTATACCTTTTAGAAAAGGTGCTCACAGCCGCTTTTACCTAACATGGGGCTTCAAATGATGACTAGTCATGAATATTGTTTCAGTTTTGTGACGTTGTGTCATGTTGTTTGTTGTATCCAGCTAACTGGGAATCAAATTTACAACGGATTCAAACAAAGAACAGCAGTATTTTCTCCCATTTGAGAAACTGGAACCAGCAAAAGTTTGGATTTTTTTCCTCGGCCGACTTGAGAAATCAATAACTAAATTTTGCCAGTGTATTCAGTCATCCATTTTTCTGATTATACGGTCCAGAATCTTCGGTGTCACACTTTTTTTTGCAAAAATCGTCCTCACTTCAGCCTCTCTTCACTGACTGATTTCCACTCAAGACACTTGATGTCTTGCTCAGTTATTTTTTGAAATGCGTGCATCGCCACTCCAAGGATTCTGACTTCTGTGCTCATTATTTTTGATTTCTTGCAACACTGGAGAAGTTCATGTTTGCGCTCATGCTTTGTGTTTGTTTTTTATTTCCTTCTCTAGAACTCAGGAATAGACATCGGGGACATTTCTCAGAGGAAAGCCCTGCGAGCCAGACTCAAGTGCCGACCGTTCAGCTGGTTCCTGTCTAACATCTACCCCGAGCTCCGATCCTACAGCGACACGGTTGCTTACGGAGTGGTGAGTTAAATGTTATTTTCTCAGCCCGGGGATTTCTAAATATTTCCCTCAATTCGAATAAATCAATTTATTATCACGATGAAAAATGGGCTTGTTATTTAAAGTGTTAAAGGGACAAGTCTGGATCCCAGCCCACAGTTTGAGAAACTCAACACTGTACACTCCCTCACTCAGTCCCCACTGGGTGCCTCAAAACAGAACATGAAGTATTCAGGAGTATCTGAATTCATTGTGTTATAGGAACAAGATGCTCCTTTAGCGCCATCAAAAATGAATACATCTCTGTTGTGGCAGCTCACCAGCAGGGAGCTTTAAAAATGTGTCAACAGATTTTCATTTGTCCTCTCCGGCGCCATTTTAACGAAGAAGGAAACACATTTATTGAGACTCCTATTGGTGTGCTCCAACAATTAACTTGTTTTTATTAAGATAAAGGAACCAAAGTGTTGCACTAAGCTGTCATGTTTTTTTAATGTTGTGTTCAGCCGAGTGGTAAAGGTTGTCACTATACTTCATCTGTTTGACACAGGCAGTTCATTTCAGAGTAAATCACTGCTTTAGGATTTATTTAAATGTGAACTGATGTTTTGTAGATAGATAGATAGATAGATAGATAGATAGATAGATAGATAGATAGATAGATAGATAGATAGATAGATAGATAGATAGATAGATAGATAGATAGATAGATAGATAGATAGATAGATAGATAGATAGATAGTGAAGTAATGACATTTATTAAAGTACCTGAACTTTTCCATCAAAACAAAACTTTTCCTGGCTGTAAAACTCTTACATGTCCATCACAGCTGAAGCAAAATTAGAGTTTGTTTTTTTTTCCAGCTAGATTTAAATCAGTTTTGCCATTTTTTCGTCACTCAGGCTTCAACCTTGATAAATGTAGATCTGATGCATGATGGTGAATTTATGTTGCATATATATAGAGCAGTGTTTTATTGTGTGGTCATGTGATTTCAAGGAAAGCAACTAAAACTTCCTCAGGTAGAGCCATCTGATAAATGTTTATCACATTTCAACAAAACTTTTCCAAGTATTGTAACCTGTGAAACTTTAACTTTTCTATTAACATTGAGTATAACTGAACGCAGAACATGAGGTGTATGAAGTATATATACATATATATACATATATACATATATATATATATATATAAATATATATATATATATATATAGATATATATATATATATATATATATATATATATATATATATATATATATATATATATATATACTTCTCTGCTGTAAGAGCTCACTTCAAATCACAGCAGCGGGGTATTGAAAGGGCGAACCTTTTTATACCACTTAATTTCTGCATGGCTATTCCTCTCTTCAGCTAACGGCTGTGGGAGGATTTTGCATAATTGAAAAATGACAGTAATCTGTTGAAAGCTGAGCGGAATTATCC